>NC_065590.1:30201850-30812427 GCF_024542745.1 Macaca thibetana thibetana | reverse complement strand
CTCAGATCTCAACCTCCGTGTTGGGAGATCCACTGCTCTCTTCAAAGCTGTCAGACAGAGTCGATTGCGTCTGCAGAGGTTTCGGCTGTGTTTGTTATTGCCCTGTCCCCAGAGGTGGAGTCTACAGAGACAGGCAGGTTTCCTTGAGCTGCTGTGAGCTCCACCCAGTTGGAGCTTCCCAGCAGCTTTGTTTACCTACTTAAGCCTCAGCAATGGCGGGCGCCCTTCCCCCAGCCTCGCTGCTGCCTTGCCGGTAGATCACAGACTGCTGTGCTAGCAATGAGGGAGGCTCCGTGGGTGTGGGACCCTCCCGGCCAGGTGTGGGATATGATCTCCTGGTGTGCCTGTTTGCTTAAAGCGCAGTATTGGGGTGGGAGTTACCCGATTTTCCAGGTGTTGTGTGTCTCAGTTCCCCTGGCTAGGAAAAGGGATTCCCTTCCCCCTTGCGCTTCCCAGGTGAGGCAATGCCTCGCCCTGCTTCAGCTCTCGGTGGTGGGGCTGCAGCAGCTGACCAGCACCGATCGTCCGGCACTCCCCAGTGAGATGAACCCATTACCTCAGTTGAAAATGCAGAAATCACCGGTCTTCTGTGTCGCTCTCGCTGGGAGTTGGAGACTGGAGCTGTTCCTATTCCTTCTTTCTCTAATCTTCTCTTCACGCTTTATTTCACTAAGTTGATCTTCAATCTCTGATCCTTTCTTCCACTTGATTGATTTGGCTATTGATACTGTGTCTGCTTCACGAAATTCTCATGCTGTGTTTTTCAGCTCCATAAGGTCATTTATGTTCTTCTCTAAACTGGCTATCCTAGTTAGCAGTTCATCTAACCTTTTTACAAGGTTCTTAGCTTCCTTGCTCCTTTAGCTCAGAGGAGTTTGTTATTACCCACTTCCGAAGCGTACTTCCATCAATTCGTCAAACTGATTCTCCATCCAGTTTTGTTCTCTGCTAGTGAGAAGTTATTATCCTTTGGAGGAGAAGAAGCATTCTGGTTTTTGGTATGTTTAGCCTTTTTGTGCTGGTTTTTCCTCATCTTTGTGGATTTATCTACCTTTGGTCTTTGATGTTGGTGACCTTCAGATGGTTTTTTTTTTTTTTTTTTTTTTTAATGGACATCCTTTTTGTCGATGTTGATCATATTCCTTTCTGTTAGTTTTTCTACTAACAGTCAGGCTCCTCTGCTGAAGGTCTGCTGGACTTTGTTGGAGGCCCACTCCAGACCCTGTTTGCTTGGGTATCGCCAGTGGAGGCTGCAGAACAGTAAAGATTGCTGCTTGTTCTTCCCTCTGGAAGCTTTGTCCCAGAGGGGCACCCGCCAGATGCCAGCCGGAGCTCTTCTGTATGTGGTGTCTGTGGACCCCTGCTGAGAGGTGTCTCCCAACCAGGAGGCATGGAGGTCAGTGACCCACTGGAGGAGGCAGTCTGTTTCTTAGCAGAGCTCAAGCACTGTGCTCGGAGATCCACTGCTCTCTTCAGAGTCGGCAGGCAGGAACATTTAAGTCTGCTGAAGCTGCACCCACAGCTGCCCATTCCCCCAGGTGCTCTGTCCCAGGGAGATGGGAGTTTCATCTATAAGCCCCTGACTGGGGCTGCTGCCTTTCTTTCAGAGATGCCCTGCCCTGAGTGGAGGAATCTAGAGAAGCAGTCTGGCTACAGCGGCTTTGCTGACCTGTGGTGGGCTCTGCCCAGTTCAAACTTCCTGAGGGTTTGTTTATACCGTGAGGGGAAAACTGCCTACTCAAGCCTCAGTAATGGTGGATGCCCCTCCCCCCACCCAGCTGGAGTGTCTCAGGTCAACTTCAGACTACTGCACTGGCAGGGAGAATTTCAAGCTAGTGGCTCTTAGCTTGCAGGGCTCCATGGGAGTAGGATCCACTGAGCTAGACCACTTGGCTCCCTGGCTTCAGACCCCTTTCCAGGGGAGTGAATGGTTCTGTCTAACTCACATTCCAGGTGCCAGTGGGGTATGGAAAAAAAGAAAAAAGAAAAACCTACAGCGGCTAGCCCAGTGTATTCCCAAATGGCCCTCCAGGTTTTTGCTTGAAACCCAGGGCCCTGGTGGTATAGGCACCTGAGGGAATCTCCTGGTCTGCGGGTTGCAAGGACCCTGGGAAAAGTGTAGTATCTGGGCCGGAATGCACTGTTACTCATAACACAATCCCTCATGGCTTCTCTTGGCTGGGGATGGAGTTCCCCAACCCCTTGCACTTCCTGGCCGAGGTGATGCCCCACCCTGCTTCAGCTTGCCATCCGTGGGCTGCACCCACTGTCTAACCAGTCCCAATGAGATAAGCCAGATACTTTAGTTGGAAATGCAGAAATCACCCACCTTTTGTGTTGATCTCACTGAGAGCTGTAGACCGGAGCTGTCCCTATTTGGCCATCTTGCCAGCCACCGGCCCACTTTTTTTTTAAGACAAAGTTTTAGGTAGAGATTCTGAACACACTATTTTCATTTTCTTATCTCCATTTAATACTAGTATGACTTCTTTCCATTACACTGCATACCCTCCCTCTAATATACTAGATTTCTTGAGCACTTGTTGAAAAATCCAGTGGTCATTCTTCTTTCTTCATTTTATTTAAACTCTCAGAAACATCCAAAACAGTTGACCATTTTCTGCTTCTTGAAATGCTCTTTTCTTTTAGATTTAGAATCCCCAACCCTGCCTCAAGTTCCTTCTACCTCACATGCTGTTTTGTGAAGTCTCTTTTGCTTTAGTTTCTCCTCTATTGGACCATAAATGTTAGCATTTTCCAGAGCTGGCTTTCATGCGTTTTCTAGCTATTTTTAATCATTAATTATAATGTAAGTTATTGCTTTGAGATTATTTTATAATGTTAAGGAAGTTCTTGACAGGAGTGGTGTTAAATTATATCAAATTATTTTCAGCAGTATTACACATGCAAATTTAAGCTAGAATAAGATACCATTATATATCCACCAGAATGGGTAAAACGGAAAACACTGACAAATACAAAGTGTTGACAAGGGTGTGAAGCAATTAGAACTCTACTACCTTGTTGATGAAAGTGTGCATTTGCATATAAACTTCAAGGTTTCCAAAGTAACATTTTTCTCCTCTTTTCTCTCTTCTTTCCTTCTGGAACTAAGTACACCTATGTTAGACTTTTCTATACCTCCTGTATCTCTTATTTTTAAATATATTACCTATCATTTTTGGTATCCATTCTTCAGCCTACACAATTTCTTCTTGCCTGGACCCCAGTTTCCTAATTCTCTCTGCTTTCTCTTACTTGTGGTTAAATATAATTATTAAGTTTTTAACTTGAGGATTTTATTTCTGTAAAATTTTTATATAAATGTTTCTTTGATTCCATTTCTATGGAAGAAATTCTCCATTTTTCTCTTTTATATTTTTGAACAAAAGTAATCAAAAATAGATACTATACTCTGGAGATGATAATCAAAAATTTTAAAGTTCTGAGCCTAATAATTCTTATATCTGAATATCTTGTTGGTCTGTTTCTGTTATCTTTTTCTCTCCTTTTATCTTGGATTGCCTGTGTGTGTGTTTGTGTTTAATTCAATATTGGACTTCATTGTAACAAACTTTTGTGAATCCAGAGGGTATCTCCTCCAAAGCTGACTTATTTTTGGTTTTGGTGGTCAGTTTAGGAAGACAGGATAGATCACTTTCATCCTTTCTGGGACTGAACTCTTCCAAACTGAGTTTATACCTTTGCAGTTTCAGCTGAGATCTTGGGGTTTTAGCAAGTTTTCCTCCTCATTGGAAAACCTTGATCTCCATTTTCTTTTTTCTCTCTCTCTCAGACTGAGCCTTCCTTTGTCCCCCAGGCTGGAGTGCAGTGGCGTGATCTCAGCTCACTGCAGTCTCCGCCTCCCGGGCTCAAGCAATTCTTCTGTCTCAGCCTCCTGAGTAGCTGGGGCTACAGGTAGGCACCACCACACCCAGCTAATTGTTGTGTTTTTTGTAGAGACAGGGTTTCAACATGTTGGTCAGGCTGGTCAGGAACTCTGGATCCTAGGTGATCCACCCACCTCAGCCTCTCAGAGTGCTGGTGAACTCCAATTTTCCTCACAACATCACTGTGGCTCTTCCCGAAGCTTTTCTTTTATTTTTAACTTGGTAGTTGCTACTTTCTGTTGATTTAAGTTTGGGCATTTGTGCAGCTTACAATTCAGCAAATACCTCAAGCTGTAAAATGGTACAGAATGTTATATTTTCACTCTACTTTCTTCTTTCTCAGATGTTGACCCTCTCAGTCTGGCTGTTGTGGTAACTCTGAGCTCTATTTGTCTTTCCAGTTGCGAACAACTGATGAATTTTGGTTTGCCTTTTTGTCTCTTAACTACTGCCTTTGGCTCAGCACTATGAATACTTGACCCTGCTGTTCTTAAGAATAAGCAAAGATGTTGAACTAAAAAGCATCTTGAAAGGTCAGGCTCACATTAAAGTGTTTTTTCTTTTCCCCTCAGCATCTTGGATCCTCAAATCTTTGCTGCCGTGGTAGCTCTCCAATGCCTTCACATAGATTTTTTTTTTTTTTTCCACACCAGATTTTTGTTTGTTTTGGTGGGAGGTTCTGCTATAAGCTGGTTTGTGCCTGACTTAGAAGTCCTTAACTTATTTTTGTGTATTTTTCCTGAAACTAATTGGGGTGCATAATGAATATAAGTTTTGATGTATTTGTCTATTTCAGCATTATGTTGCAAGCCTTTCTCATGTCATTACACATTTTAGAAACCTAATTTTAATACCTGCATTATATTGTATATATGAATAACCCATGATTACTATTTCTTCAGGATTAGTCTTTGCTTGGACTCCAAGTTTAACAATTAAAAATAATTATAGAAATAGCATTGTCCAGTTGTAAGAAATATTCATGAAATGTCAGGTTTGAGTTGTAATCATAGCGATCAATAAAACTTGCATTCTTACTATGAACTTAGGTCACTATGGTAGTTGCTGTAGGGAATTCAAAATATGAAAATGAGTGATTCCTCTCCTTCAGGCAACATAATTTGGAGAAATGAAGGATAGATTTAGAAAACTGGTCCAAATTAGCTTTTCATCAAAACTTCATGAATGATACATATAATAAGAATGGGAATGTTCAAAGGAGAAAGAGACTATTAGGCATGAAAGGGCAGGAAAAGTGTTTTGAAGTCAATACAATCTGCATTGGATTGGAATGTATTGAATGGAGTGAGGGAGAAAGACCTATTTAATTATTTTCTAGTCCCTTTTCTTATTTTTCACTTAGGTTGTTTTGAAAGTACTATTCCCAACACACCCACGTTTGCATTTTCCTCTGTCTGAAAATATTATCATTGATGGATTTTTCATGGTCTATAAATCTGTTTCAGTTGAATACATACATTTAACCTAAGATACTGGATCACAGAAAGTTTGCTGACAAATTGCATAGCTGACAACCCTGTATATGTAAATATAAGGACAGTAGAGTTTTGCTTTGCCAACTTGAAATAAGAAAAGTTTATGATCCTTATTTTCTCACCTACCTGGAGACAAAGCCAAGATATGCATATGAGCAACTGACTAACAGCAATTTTTTGAAAAGAGATAGTTCACCAAGGCAGAAAATCTCCAAAACCATCAGTGAACAAGAATGTATCAAAAACTTGCATATATATTATTTTATTTAATTGCCACATTACATTGTAGAAATAGACATTATTATTCTACTTTTAATGTTAGAAAACTGTTCAGAGTCAGACTACTGGAAAATAATGAAGCTTCACTTGAAATCTGTCTGAAGTTAAGAACATGTTATTTCTAGTAAAACATTAGTAACTCAGTTCTATTAATAAAACCATATATAAAATAAAACCCTTTGTATCATTTCAGGGTAAGTCTGTAAATTCAGCAAAAGATTGCCACATATGTAAATTATCCAGTAAATATTAGCACACATACTCATTTAACCATGCATGTTTATTCACACTGTTGAAACTCAGGACTTTTGCATTAAATTGATTTTCTAAATCATTTGTATGAAAGGGTATCAAAATGTCTACAAAGGGTTCTGGCAGGACAACCCTAAGGGCTGAGATATGGTACTTCCCTTTTGCTCTGCCACTGTTAACCTCAATAGAGAATATAGTTTATAGCTTCATCCTGAGGCACAATTAACATATAATAAATATTTTTATCTTTGCTGATACCCAACGCGGGTAAGGTTGCAGATACATACACTTTGCTGGCGCAGTGTGAATTGGTTCAGTACTTACAAAAATATACATAAATCTTCAGTCAAGAAACATAAAAAAGCTTATTCTTTTTGACCCAATCATTATACTCCTGGGAACGTACTCTAAATAATTTAACAATTATTGAAAAAGCTATGCAATATTACGCTCTTTTAGATTGCAAGGAAGAGACATACTCAGGTTATCTAAGGTGAGGGGGCTATTATAAATCTGTGAAGGCAAAGAAGCCCAGAAGACCCTTTCAGCAGCTGGGAAGCCTGGAGAGCTGGAGCGACCTTCATCACCTTTCTCAACAGAAACTCCAGTAGCTCAGCAACATCTCTGGTAGACTGTCTTTCATAAAGACTCATCTATTCCTCCTGACTTTACTGCCTCAGCTTCTGTCTCTAATATTGCCCCAGTATTGGAATTTAACATTTCCTCTGCTAAAGTGTGTTTATATTTAGTGGCAATAATAATGATAATAACGCTATAATATAATAATAAAAAGCTATAATAATAACTACCTTCTTACGTTATTTATTTCTTTTGAGACATGATCTCACTCTGTCACCCAGGCTGGAGTGCAGTGGCACTATCACAGCTCACTGCAGCCTCAACCTTCTGGCGTCAGGTAATCCTCCCATCTCAGCCTCCTGGGTAGCTGGGAATACAGGTGTATGCCACCACACGCAGCTAATTTTTTTTTTTTTTTGTATTTTTTGAAGAGACAGGGTTGTGCCATGTTGCCCAGGCTGAACTCCTGGGTTCAAGGGATCTGCTCACTTCAGTTTTCAAAAGTGGTGGAATTACAGGTATGAGCTACAGCACCTGGCCAATAGCTAGCTTCTTTTGGCAGCTTTCTATCCATTAGTATGATTGTCATAACTTCACTCATTTAATTTTCATAGTACTCTTAGGAGGTAATTCCATTATTACCATTTTATCATTGGGGAAAGTCAGGCACTGAATAGTTGGTCAATATGAAACAATTCTCCCAGCTAAAAATTATGGCATTAAGATTCAAAGCTAGGAAAGTATTCAATTTATTGAATTGAGAATAATAGAGATATTGAGAATAATACAGATATTCTTGAGAAACAGCACCAGTTGAGAATAATACAGATATTCTTAAGAAACAGCACTAGTGTGGAATATACACCCATTGAGATAAATGGGATCACTCAAGAAGAGAATATAAAGAGAAAAGAGGGAAAAGAGTGAGCTCTAAAAATATGACAACATTTAGAGGCACAATAGAAGAGAAGCAATAGCATAAGAGACTTCACAGGAGCAGCAAGCAAGGTAGATGAAACGAGTGGGGGTTCTTCTAGAAACTAAAAGGAAAGAGCATTTCAAAAAAAAAAAAAGTAGTTCATTGTTTTGAATACTTTCAATATATCCAACAAGATGAAGAAAGAAGTGTGGCTATTGAATTTTTCTTTTTCTTTCTTTCTTTCTTTTTTTTTTTTTTTTTGAGACAGAGTCTCACTCTGTTGCCCAGGCTGGAGTGCGGTTGCACTATATCTGCTCACTGCAAGCTCCACCTCCCGAGTTCACACCATTCTCCTGCCTCAACCTCCCTAGTAGCTGTTACTACAGTCACCCACCACCACGCCCGGCTAATTTTTTGTATTTTTAGTAAAGACGGGGTTTCACCATGTTAGCCAGGGTGGTCTCGATCTACTGACCTCTGATCTGCCTACCTAGGCCTCCCAAAGTGCTGGAATTACAAGTGTGAGCCACCGCACCAGGCCGGCTATTGAATTTTTCAGCTGGATGATCACTAATCTTTATTTAGAGTAATGTCAGTGTAATGGAAAGAAAAGTCATAATAGAGTAGAGTGGAAATAAGGAAGTGGAGAGAGTATGCAGCAGCTCCTCTTAGGAATTTGGGTAGGAAATAAAGTAGGGACATGGAATGGTAGCTAGAAGAGAAACTGGTATCAAAGGGGGGTATATTTTTAAATACAGCAGGAAGAAATTGGAGTGTTTCTTCCTGTGTGTCCTTGGAAATGATTCAGTAGAAGAGAGACAAAGGAGACAGATAAGAGAAAAAAGGGTGACTGAAAATTTAAATCTTTAGAAGGCAAGTGGAGAAGGGAGGCAGAACACAGAAGTTGTAACTTCTGTATAGGAATAACACCTTCATTACAGTAATAGAAATGAAGAAGAAGATGAATATAGAGACAGGTATAGGAAGGTGAAGACTTTGCTTATGTTATTTAATTCATAATGCATGAAGTGAAGTCATTCATTAAGGAAGGAAATGGACACTTTGAGAGTTTGGGGTCAAAGCTTTATAGCAATGAGTGTAATTAGCAAAGAAGTGCTAATAACAGGAAATAGCTTACAGTCAGCATGATGTTTAAAATTGGTATTTCAGTTGTGATGACTTTTCCATTTCTGACATGATTAGGGATATGTTGTTACAATAGATCTTTGGAAATTTTGTTAAGTAATGATGTAAGGTAGGAAGATTTTCAAGATAACTGAACAAGGTACAGGGTGGCTAAATAAACCACTAGTTTAATTTACTCAGATCCTGGACTGGACTTGCATACTGTACTTACTGAAGAAAAGTTTCTAACATGGCCAATCTTTTGAATAAGTACACTGGAAGTTTAAAAATAGTCTACTTTTCGGCCTTAGGAACTGGCCCCCTATCAAATCCAAGCTGAATTCTTTGTAGAAAGTGTCAATTTGATTTCAAAATTCAAATGGAAATTCAAGGGAGCCAGAACAGCCAGAACAACCTTGATAAATAAGAAGAAAGTTGAAAGACTCACTTCGTGATTTCAAAACTTATCACAAAACTACAGTAAACAAAACGGTGTGGCACTGGCATAAAGCTAGATGGATAGATCAGTGGAATAGAATTCAGAGTCTAAAATCACGCCCTCACAATTACAGCAGTCCCCTATAGATTATGGTATGTTGATCTCTAGCAAAGACACCAAAATACATCAATAGGGAAATGTATTTTCAATGAATGATGCTGGGACAACTAGATATCCACATGCAAAATAATGAATTATATCTCTGCCGTATTCCACATACAAAAATTAACTCAAAATGGATAAAATAAGTAAATGTAAGAGCTAAAACTGTAAACCTCTTATAAGAAAACATAGACGTAAATCTGCATGACATTGGATTAGGCAAAGTTTTCTCAGATATGACACCTACAGCATAAGCAACAAAAGAAAAAATAGAAAAACTGGAAATCATCAAAATTTAGAACTTTTGAGCTTTAAATGGCACTCTTAAGAAAGTGAAAAGACAACCCACAACATGGGAATATATTTGCAAATAATGTATCTGGTAAGGGCCTTGTATCAAGAATATATAAAAAATTCAATAACTCTATAACTCAATAGTAGGAAGATAAACCAAGTGAAACAATGGGCAAAGGATCTGAATAGACAGTCTCTAAAGATATCCAAATGGCTAATAAACGTGAAAAGATATTCAACATCATTACTCATCTGAAAAATTCAAATCAAAACCATAATGATATATCATTTCACATCAATGAGGATAGTAATAACAAAAAAGACAGATAAAAACAAGTATTGACAGTATGTAGAGTAGTTGGAATTCTATCCACTGATGGTGGGAATGCAAAATAATGCAGTCACTTGAAAACCAAAACTTTAAGAGTGAGTGTACTCTTACTTGAAAACCAAAACTTCATTTTACCCAATTCTCTTCTCTATTCTTGCTCCAAATTGTTTTTTCTCATATTTTCTGGTTTTCATTAATGTTCTACATCTTCTGCTTCCATTTTTTCTTCATGTGTTCCTTAACTAATTTTTAATAATCAATTCTATGCTTTAGAAAGCAGTCTAGCTGTTCCTCAAATGTTTAAACATGCAGTGACATAAGATACAATAATTCCACGCCAAATATAAACCTAAGAGTAATAAACACATATATCCACACAAAAATTGCATGTGAATGTTTCTAGTGTCATTATTTATAATAGCAAAAACATGGAAGCAATCCAAATGTCCATCCATTGATAAATAAATATGTTATATCCATATGATGTGCTATTTTTGCCAATAAAAAGAAATGTGCTGATACATGTTACAACATTGATGAATCTTGAGAACACTATGCTAAATGGAAGGAACCAATCTCAGGAATCATTTATTGTATGATTCCATTTATATTAAAAGCCCAGAGTAGGACAATCTATGGAGACAGAAAACATATTGGCGGCCACATAGATCTGGGAGTGAGGAGAGAGAAGAAGATTAGAGGGTCACCTTCAAATGATGTAGAGTTTCTTTTCAGGGTAATAAAAATAATTCTAAAACTGCTTTTGTTGCAACTCTGGCTATAAGAGGAAGCATTAAATTATACATTGTAAATGAGTAAATTGTATAATATGTGAACTATATTTCAATAAAGCTGTTCAGAAAGAGTGGTAAAAGAAATATTTGTGGCTCTTATGTAGTCCATACTAGATTAGTAGAAAAAGAAATCATACAATTATTTGAGGTCAGATGCTCATATTAAAAATAAAACAAACAGAAAAGTGATTTCACATGGAGAAACTACTGGATAACTAGCAAGAAAAAAAAGTCAATAGCTTGATGAATCTACAATCAGAGAATCATGTATTCACCCTCTTAATTGCATACAATTAACATTCAGTATTTGCACATGATTCAAAGTAGTTTAAAAAATTCAGAGGAGGTATCTTCTACAGTTTATCTCTTGAGGCAAGACTAATACAGATGCTTTTACTTGAAAACCAAAACTTTATTTTATCTAAAAATAGGTAAAATCTTCTCCTCTGAAGTTTCCCAAGATTGTTCTTCCCATTTTCCTAATTTTTATGAATCTTCTATATCTTCTGCTTTCATGTTCTTTTCATGTGATCCCTTATTAAGTCTTTATAATCTATTCTTCCACTATTCTATGTTGACTCCACTCCTGAAGGTTACTGGCCTTTACCAGCCCCTTTTCTCCTTCATCTCTTCAGTTCCTATTGATATTTAAATCTATTTAAAAATTATAAAACTTACATGCACCACAATTCCCATGACAGAGTCCAATTTTAGCTTAATTTTATATCAACTCATACTATGTATTTTATAATTAATTATTTTTACATCTTTGGAGGTTTTCATATGAGTTTAATGGTTCCCTTCTGTCTCTCTTTTCTAGTGCTTTATTTTAGCCAGCAATTTCTGTGACCTAACTTCAAATGAGCATGACTCTCAGGTCTGAACTTACAGGCTTTACTTCTTGCAGAGTTCAGATTCTTCATCTCCATCTTCCAAAAGGACTGCTTGATGTTTTTGACTCACCTACATCTAAAATCCAATACTTTCAACAATGCTCATAAATTATATGATTATATGGTACCACTCTGAACCATGTCATGAAGTATGTAAGGGCAGGAAAAAGAGATACTATTTTAGGACCTAATCTAAGTCCTCTAAATTTGAATAAGCAATTGAGTAAGTGATGTGTTTGGGAAGCCCCAGGTCCACGAGTCAAAACAGGTTTAGATCTTGGAACTGAGCTTCCAAATGGGGATCCCCAAAGCATAAGTGGAGCCTAGGAGCAAGAAGACCCTGTGGCTGGTATGCCAAAATTGATAAGACCAGTGATTCTCATAAAGCAAGTTATCAGTACAATGGTAAGATTTTTTAGGATTAAAATTTCATCCACAGGAAGGACTCAGAAAGAAGAAAGGATTAGAGAAAACTAAGTGGAAGTCCACTCAGACCTCCACTTAGTAACCATGGATTTACAGTGTGGGCCAGCAAAGCACCCCATTCTAGTCCTGAGTTTAAAAAAAGATAAGACTTTGGGGGAAGTGTGAACTCTAAGACCTGGAATACTCAGCTCTACCAGACAGTGGTCTGCAGGGTTATATGCATCTCCTGCTCCACTGTATAGATAAGTCTACAACTTGGGTAAAGGTGAGCCTACTACAGGCATGTGGGGACGTGGAAAACCAAAGACAGGGGATGAGATTCTGGCTGCTGTTTTACAGCCTCTACACTGTGACTTCAAACCTGGGAGACATGTAGAACTGCAGCACACACCTGTGTCTTCCAAATTCTTCTCTCTGTTTTTCTTTGTAATGTACCTACTTCGGTAACAATATTCCAATTTCTGAAGCTACAATTCTAGTCTAGGAATTAACTTACTCCTGGAGAACTGCGAGTGTTGAATTGGCCTCTCTGCTCCTTCTTTACCTTCCATTGCATTCTGTACAACAATCTTAAGATAATATTCCTAAGACCTCATATTTATCACATTCTTCAACATTTCTAACAATTTTCAATTTGTGTCAGAATAAAAAAGAATTCACTGGCCTGAATTCAAGGCTATCCATAATCTGGCTGTAGGCTGCCAATCCAATCTCATTTCCTAATTTGGTATCTGACATTCTCAGTGAAGAAAGGTTTGGGAGGCAGCCAGCTCCATGTCTGAATTCTGCTTCTTGCTTCCAGTGACCATGAGAGACTGACCTAACTTTTGTGGAGTTTAGTTTCTCATCTCTGGGGTAGTTGTACCCGTTGTCCGAAATAGATTTGAAGATCAAATGAGATGATGTCTGTAGTGCACTACACAGAGTTCCAAGCATATGGTCAGCCCTCAAAAAATGGGATCTATTCATTGTCCAAATTGCAATTCTTGATAGCTAGGATATGACGTTTAATTTATTTACAGCTACTGGTGCATTTATCCAATATTCTTTTTCCATAAGTGTCATAGGTAAAATGACAGTTTTAACTTCAGTGTTGACTTCTATCTCAACATATTTATTATAAAGATTGAGAAATTGATTAGGATGATCTTATTTTGGAATCTTCAATTACATTAATTAATACTCCAGTTGAAATACATTACTCTGTTTCATCCACTCATTCTTTCCTTATTAATTTACTCAACAAGAACTTACCTAAAGTCAATTTGTTAAGTACTAGGAAATGTTCAGGGAATGTGAAGATCAAGAAGAGAATCTGTGGCTGAGACAACTAGTTTCCTTCAAATATCTGTTTTCTTTCCTTCCATAGAAATAAGAATTTTAAGCTGAGAAAATGTAAATACAGTTTTCATTCCCTAGTCCCCTTTTCAGCCAGGTGTGGCTATGTTACTATGTTCTGGTCAATGTGATATACACTGAAGTGTGTATCACAGGTAGATGACAGATTCTAAGAAACTTCTTTAAAGAAAAAGCTTGAGGGTGCTCTTTACCCCTTGGTCTCTTCTATCTCCAACCAAGGTTTGCATAGTAGAGTGATGTGTGGATTTCCATCTCATATGATGAGGATAAAGGCCACAACCTAGGCAGAAAGAGACCAAAACTGGAAGCAGGTTGGATTCAGAGGAATGCAAAGCCACCATATCTACCCTGGATTGCCTATACCTAGAGTTGGTCATGAGAGGGAAATGGCCCTATTTTATTTAAGCCCCAATTTTTGGATCTCTGTTACTTGTAGCTGAGCCTAACCCTAATTACTACCCATGAAAAGCCTTCCTTCCAAAAGCCACAACCTCTAGGGATAGATGGATTTATGTGTAAGCCAATTACCTATACCAAGAGAATTTAGGAAAATGAAATAACATGACTTTGTTTATATATGGGCTTTTACTTTTGTTTATATATTTCCAGTCAATCAGTCCCATGAGCACCATTTTCAGTTTAAGTGTTTCTGTAGAATACCAATAGAAATGGTTAGAAAAAAATATTTTTAACATTTTTTTTATTTAATGGGATCAGATTGGCATTTTCCAAAAATAAATTAGAGTTGCATTGGCATTACTGAAACATACCTCAAAAGCAAAACTTTGAATATTTTGGCTGAACATATTATTGAGTTTCTTTGACAGCCATTATTATTAAATTAGTTTTAAACTATAGCCACATATAAATGCAGGTCCTGAGACATAAACTTTATTCATAGCCCTAGCCTTATTAAAAAATAAAAAATCTTTTACAAATTCAAGCCCTTTAATGTTTAGCCTACATAAAGTTTGTAAGGATGGTTTTATTGGTGCTTTTTCCTCTTTGCCTGAAAAACATTATTTTATGCCATTTAACTTAAATGCCAAATTCTCAATTAGCATTTGTATAAATATTTTCACTCCTATAGCACTGAGCTCTTTCATGTTCATTTAATTCTGCTCAAAGGTTAATTCCTTCTTTGCTATTTGCTCAGTGGTGACAGGTAATAAACGGTGAATTATATCCATAATTATTATTATCAAGAGAATTGATTACATTTATCAAAAAGCACTTGTAGCAATAATTTTCATCTTGTTCGAAGGATTCACTAGGAAACTTCATATTAAATCCCTTGATAATTTTTCAGGTAGTACTTCTATGTGTCTATCATGCAGTAAATACAAGAAATTTACAAAATCACGTTAAAATATCTTCAACATAAAGATAAAAACATAAATTTACATTATTCAAATGAATCATTTCTGTAAGATTATTTTTAAAATTTCAGAAACTTCAAAAAACTATAAATTACCAATTTACCATAAACTCTCACTAGTAAGTCTATCAATAAGACCTGACATCCAATTTCAGAGGACTGTAAAGATTAGGTTATCTATTACATACGACATTTGAAAGGCAATTTTTCAATGGGAAACAAAGCCGGCATTCAACATGGCGCATTTTGCCTCATCTCCCTATTCTATTTGGGGGGGCATCTGTTCAACGACAAGGAACTACCACCTGATGTGCATGTTTAACAGAATTTGGCATGGAAAAGTCTCAAAAAGCTCAGTGTGGTAAATTGTGGTAGATTATTATATTAATGTCCTCTTTCTTCTATTGAGTATGGGTTTAGCCATCTGACTACTTTGTCAATGTGTAGCATTGACACAAGAAGAGTCTTGACCACTGATTGTCCTTCATGCTTTGTTCTCAGAATGTGTCTGTCATTGTGTAAAACAGGCTAGAAGAAGAAAGAGGCCTGGCCTTCCCAACCATCCATCCCAAGTGAGAACCCAGACACTAGCAAAGTGTCAAATTGGACCATCTAGCCTAAACATAACATTCAGCTACTGCAGACAAATGAGGAGCCCAAGCAAAATGATTAGAACTGCCTTTCAACGTACTGAATTATGAGAAAATAAATTGTTGTTTTAATTAAAATTTTGGGAGTGACTTGTTCAGCAGCAATCGATTATTGATCTAGAAATTGACCTTCAGTGAGCCAATCCACTCTTCCATAAGGCCAATTATTTTTAGGTGATGCAATATGCACTAAAACCAATACCATCTGTAGGGGTAAACCTGATACACTACGTCTTTCATTATAAAATAAGTGTTTTTTTTTTTTCTTTTTTTGGATGCAATGTTGGCAGAATTGTAAGAGGTGAAGATGACTTTGTATTAGATCATAGGTAGTAGTTTTGGCAGAAACACTGCTAACAGGAAAAGCAAATCAGTATCCCACAGGACAAATTACTGTTCCCTCCATGGTGGAAGGTATCTAATGTCATCACAAGGCTTACTCTTCCATCATAAATAATTTTTTGTGTCCATAAAATTGAATCACAATTATTATGAAATAACTTACTTAAAAAATAAACCAATTAAAGGAGATTCCTAATTAATACAAAAAAGGGAAATATACATGTTCTGTTGCAGATAAGGTAACCTGAGAAAAGGATTGATTTCAGGCTACCTCTTGCATATAATGAGAAATTGGACCCAGAGTACTAATGGTCTCTTCACCACTCCAAAACACAATCAAGGTCTGACACATAGAGCATGAAATTGTAGTTCTAAATTCCAGGCTACATTTGGTGCAAAAGTGCTCATCATGAGGGACTATTTCACAATGCACTCCTAATAAAGGTAACACTGCCAGCCAGGCGGAGGTAAAGCTCCAGTAGCCTTTGGATTGCTACAAAATTAACACATTTCAGTAGAGCAGGGTAACTCCTTGATATGTCCCTGCATATGACTAAAGTTTTCAGCCACTCGCAAATAACTGGATTTTAATCTGGCAACAAAACACCACCCAAAATATAAAAACTTCTTCTCATTGTGGTGTTCAGGGGACCATTTTCTATCAAAATCCATCAGAATGTTCTCTGTCATTTGAGCCAACAGAGGAAAAGCAATAGATTGTGAAATCATTCAATCATTTAAATAGGTGACTGATTTGTGAATTGTCCTCCGGTGAGACAGACTAGTTATAAGAAAAGCACAAGACTCTAGAGAATTTCTTTTTCATATTTTCACATTCCAGAAGATGATATATCTAATGTAAAACTATCAGAGGAATAAAAATACCGAAAACTTCTTCAGTTTTTCTTCTTTCTCATTCTCTCTCCACGCATCTATCAAAAACAATGTAAGAAAAGCAAAGAAATTGATTACTTTTTCCTACCTTTTTTTTAGAATCAGTAATTTTTAAAAGCAGCACATTTGAAAAATCATTTGCTAAAAAGCTATGTGCTAAAATGTAATGTGGGAAATCATCTGGACTTGAGACAATTCAAAAGAAGGAAACTGTAGGCACTCTATACTCTAGAAGAGACAGTGGAACAGCATGACAGAATCCAACTGACTTCTAATAATTCTATATTTAACCAAGCTATGGTCTTTGTGTGAAGGTCACAGAAATATATTCTCAGATAGGCAAACTCAAGTAATAGCATCCACATGTCCTTCCCGAATCTATTACTGAAAACTATTTTCCATCCTACTAAGAAATTAATAAAAGCAAAGAATTGAGATATGATACAAAGTAGGAGGCTGTGAATTCCAGTCAGTGGGCTAAATGCGGCTTTGGTCTGATTTGTAAATAAAGTTTTATTGGAAAACAGCCATACCATTAGTTTATTTACTATCAGTGATTGCTTCCACACTAAAAATATGAGAGTATTTGCACCAGAGGTTATATGGTGCATAGAGGTTAAAATATTTACCATCTGGCCCTTTGTTTAGGCCACTTCTGTCAAGTGGACCGTGGTGTTTCTTCCTGGTTGATCCAAGTCATTCCTTAGTTATGAGCTGTCCACAGGTTGCCTTTCTTCAGCCTTGGCCTGTCTTCTTTGTCTCTCTTCCTCTTGCCTTTGGCTACTTCAGACTTCTCCATTACAGCATTGATACTCACTACTCATTAAGCTCTTTGATCTGAAGACTCTTGTCTTTATTTTGTAATTTTTAATATTTTATTTGTTTGATTTTTAAACAAATTACTTCTTTAGGAAATTCAATTGTGTTTAAGATAGATGAGAAGAGACTATCCAACCAGGTTCCTTCCCCACCATTAGGGTGGGTGGATTTTTTTTTTTTTTAAATATCTCATTATCCTTTTGGAAGAATTTTTAAATTAAATGTTATTTGACACATTTTATTCATAGAGCCACAAAGAAGAGAGGAACACATATTTCTATCTATGTATCTGTCATCTTTCTGCTTATCTATTAATCATCTATAGTATATATTTATCATCTTTTAAAGGAACAGTTATACTGGGCCCTAGTTTTACGTATCCAGCTTTTTGTTTTGCAGGGTTTAAAGAGTACTTTCAATGTCGTTACTGGAATATCTATCTACCAAATATCAAAAAGTAGTTAATATTTACTTTATACCAGGCATATCAAGCTAAGAGTTTTTTGCACATTAGCTTGTTATTACCTACAATATGCCTACAGAACAGTCACCATTGTTTTTAGGTCCACTTTAAAAGCTTTGAGAAATTAAGTGACTTGTTGATGGTCACTAAGCTGGTGGAACAAGGATTGAATCCAGGCCTCCTGTTTCTCTGCTGTAGTGGCTTCTGTGAAGGGTGAAACTTGGCATGCTATCTAATTCAAAATGCTCATTTTTGCATGCAGGAAACATAAGACTCAGAGAGTGAAGTGACCTTTTCAAAACGAAGCCATATGAATGGGGCTAGTCAGAATTTGCATCCAGATTTCACGACTATGAACTTTGTAATTGTCTTTCAAACACTGGAGCTCTGCTGACACATTGTCTCCTTAGAAAAAATCACTAATTTTTATAGCCATGGCTTTTATAGATCTGTGTGACCCTGTTCAGAGATGCGTCTGGAAAGCATTCAGGATGCTTACTTGTGAGTGGGTGTGTTCCATAGCTAGCTTTTAAATAGAAAAGATTTTACTTTGTGGAAGAGTCCCAGTGACTCTCTCCCACTCAGCATTGAAATACATGTATTTTTCATGGTTCAGATGCTGTTGTAAACCCATATTCTTTTCATGACTTCTTATGAAGGAAATATTAATTTAACTAAGGGTGTGCTTGTTTCCATGCTGCTATTGCTTAATTAGGTTGATTAGAGCCCTGGTTGGATTGTTATGTCAAGGTTTTCCATGCTCAAGACAAAATATATGCAGGCAGGCAATTCATTTGAATGGCTATAATAGGAATTTGGAATACCTAGGACAATAGGTCCTTTCGAATCTACTGTTAATAAGTCATCTTAATTACAACTCAGCAGAAGACTTGACAACACTTGACATGGAGGGAATTATTTTTCATATCCTCACTTGATGGATTACTGAAGCATCAATTGTATGGGGGAAAGATATTTAACTGGATTACTGTTTACTTTCTATTCCAGGGGCTGACAAACTATGGCCCAGATGCTTATTTTTAGAAATAAAGCTTTACTTGAAGTCATCACATTCATTCATTTCCATACTGTCTGTGGCTGCTTTTCTGCTATAATGACAGAATTGAGTAGTTGTGGCAAAGATGATAAAGCCTGCACACTCTAAAATATTTACTGTCTGGAACTTTACAGAAAAAGTAAAATGATCTGTTCTAATAAATGATGACCATTTTAGGAAAGTCATGACTATTATAGGATAAATGAACACATTTCCAAATTGTCAGACAAAACTGAAGTTTATTTGGAAGACAATATTATCACCCATGATGTCTTCTCAGACCTGTTGAAAAAAAAAAGTTGTCTTTTACTTTTTGTGGAGGAATCATAGCCTAGAACTCAGAATTGCCTCCCTACAGAATTTCATTGCATATTAAGTTACTGGTTCTTTGTTTTCTAAATGTTGAGCCTCTAAATGTGGAGTGGCTATATGATTTATAATTTCAATTGAGACTTTTTGGAAGGAAGCATTAGGACCACTGGTGTAAGCTGAGATAATTTGCCAACTTCTGCAATAGGGTGTAGATAGAAATCCAGTTAACTATCTCTTTTCCACACAATTGGCACTTCAGTAATTTGTAAAGTGAGATATTTGGTCATCATATCTATATGTCATATCATATCTCTCAGAATTATTAAGCTTTCTAGCCATGTTTGATTAATATACTCAAATAGTAGTTTTCAGCACTATTATATTTAGCAAAGCCCTTTCTTGAAGTGCAATCTGATATAGAACCCAATACTCATAAAGTTTATGAGATGGAGATGATTCTGTTGTAGGAGGGACAAGAGACAGAAGCTCCAAGGGTTCAGCTCCTTTCTCTTCTCTTCTTTGTGGTTTATCATTCACTGTTTAGAGAATATGGGATTCTAAGGAACACAGTTTTAAAAATACTGAATTATAAGAAAACAATCCAGGTTAAATTTTGTTCCTCTTGAGGCTATTCATGGCATTTAACTACTAGAGCATCCAACTGTCCTCATTAGAAGGAGGTGCCAAGACATAGTGTCATAAAATATATTAAAGAAAAGTCCTAGAAAAATAAATACAGGCCGGGCGCGGTGGCTCAAGCCTGTAATCCCAGCACTCTGGGAGGCCGAGGCGGGCGGATCACGAGGTCAGGAGATCGAGACCATCCTGGCTAACACGGTGAAACCCCGTCTCTACTAAAAAAAATACAAAAAACTAGCCGGGCGAGGTGGCGGGCGCCTGTAGTCCCAGCTACTCGGGAGGCTGAGGCAGGAGAATGGCGTAAACCCGGGAGGCGGAGCTTGCAGTGAGCTGAGATCCGGCCACTGCACTCCAGCCCGGGCGACAGAGCGAGACTCCGTCTCAAAAAAAAAAAAGAAAAATAAATACAAATTCTCACGATAAGAACATACTTTGATCTTTTCAGTTGCACTGAAAATGCAGTTGTGAAAACTTACTATCTTTTGCATATAGCTTACAATTCTATAAGGATTTCATAGCCATGGCAATTAACCCTGACTAATTCTATCCACCGTTTGATCTTAGAATCTTAAAATTCTTTCTGAGAGGCCCTTCCTAAGAAAAAAAATAAACTGATTGCTTAGATTGCTTTTAAATTCACATTTCATGAACTTTAGAAGTTAGGTATCGAGTTTATGGAACACTTTGGAAAAGTTAAGCTGCAGTGTATTCCTTTTAGATGATAGGATGACTTAAGTGCATAATATAGACACTCATCATCAAGTCATACATACAAATAGATGATCTCAACTTAAAAACCTTTAAAACACTGTACACTCCTAAATGTGTCCTAGGAATCACATATGTGTTTGGTACATAAATTATCCTACATCGATATAAGCAGCCTATGAACATATGGGTTACTTGAAGTTGCTCTTGAAATTTTTTAAAAGCTACATTTGCTATGCTTTATATATTACTGCAATTTTACGATGGACAGTGCTAACCTTTTGCTATTAATGTGTTGATGAAACCTCAAATAAGGATTAAACAAATCTCTAGCAACTTCCAATGCCTTGAATAGCCTTCTAGTTTCTAGTTTCTCAACACAAGAAGTTTTCTGAAGTGTATCTCCAGGACTGCATTTTGATATCAGTTATTTATGGGAATTAACATGAAGAGATGGAACAGCAGGTCTGTGTGGGATGGTGGCAAATTGGAATCTAAAAATGAGTGATGCTTGTTGTAATGAGGTGGATGCATTTGAGACAGAGGGTGGTAGAGGCAGAGGGAGAGAGAAGAACATAATATGAACTGGTTTATTTAAAGGCTTTGAGTGAAAAAAATAAATGATTCAAATATGCTCAGGTAGAAGGTCTCCTCTTTATTTTTATACAAATGTCTTGTCATTCCAGAAAGACACAAATAAGGCAACAGGAGAACATAATATATTTAAAGGAAAAACCACTGTTTCTCTTTCATTACAGTTGTGTATTTTCATTTCTATTACAGTCAGTTCATCTGTGTCTTCCTTGTTCCCATGAATCTGGATATAAAGGAAATGAAAACCTCAGTTCTGTGTTTTACTTCAGAGGGAAATAAACCCAACCAGATAAATTTTACTTTGCCATAAACCTGGACACCCTGCTATGGTATATTTGTTACTTGTAGGCAATTTACAAGAGAAATTAAGCTCTAATCAGTTGAAAAATTACAACCAAATGGCAGGTCTTTATAAATAGTATACCATGGTAACTATGCTGGGATTATCTAATTCATTAAGTGCGATATATAAAAGAGGACAGATCCTCTCTTTAATTAGCTAATAACACTAACCTCTCAAGTGGGTGGGCAGTAAACTTCTCAGGTTGATTACCTAGTGTTGTATGCATAATCACTGCACTAATGTCAGAGCTCTTGCTGGGCTGATTTGGGGTTCTCTTTTCCTTTGAGAAGACTTAAAGACCAATATGTTAGCCAGGAACTTTCCCTCAAATGTAGTACTTTAGAAGAAGTAATAAAAGTGATGTAAAATTGATACTACTGTAAGTATTTGACTGGACGGAGAAGTCAATGTCCATTTCTAACAAACTCCTAGGTGATACTGATGACAGTACCTCATCACCCTTTGAGCAGTGAGAACTATGCTATAGAACTGTTGCTTCAAATGAAAGAATAAAACCTTGGGAGGCATCGAATCATACTGACAGAAAAATTAAGGAGAGTGATTTTCTTAAAATATGCTGGCCTGGTTCAGTGTCTCTAACTCTCCAGGGTGAAATTTTCTCCTCTTTAAGTGGGATCCTACCCCCACCTCACAGTTGGGTATGAATGAAGAGTCAGTGCAGACATTCACATGAATGAATTGGTCACATTTATGAGAGAACCTCTTCCTACCCAGTGGCTTCGTCTCAGATGGGAACTTGCTTGTCCTGTGCCTCCTAAATGGGCAGGGAGTCAGAGGCAAACAAAAGTCAAGATTTAAGGTTTTTCTCTGCAGGACATTTCAGAACACATTTTTCAAAGTTGTCTTTTATGATTGTCAGTAGATCTGTCTCCAGTAATTCTCTAAGCTTCATAGTCAAACTCCTTTTGCAGTTTTCTGGGGTCCTGGAAAGAGGTTTGTGGAAACAAGGGAAGTTTCAGAGTTAGTGCTGGCTGAGCTCTCACTGCTTCCAGTCTCCACTCTGAGATAATAACTTGACTGCCTCACAGGAGCCAGGACTGTGATGCTGAAGGCAGAAGCTACATGATAAGGGCTTCAGTGACTCACCCAGCTCATGAAACATGAAGGCATGCATTAATATTTATTGCAACAGTGACTATTTTGAAGGTTTTTCTGCATAAGGTGCTGTGGCAAAGGATTTATATGACTTTAATTAGTATAATGATCTGCTGTTTCATTTTGAATATGCAGCAACTAAGGATCACAGGATGAAACACTTTGCTTAGATCACAAAGCCAGTGAGTGGTGGAGCTGAGGTTTTGCCCTAGGGACATCTGAGTCCTGAGCACACACTCAGAGCAGTCTTACTTTGCTGCCTCACTGTAATTGTCAAGTTCATGACACCTAAACTAGTGTTTTTCAATTGTATTTTTAGAAATACAGATGTACTGAACCCACTCCCAGGAATCTGGGGACCCAGACTTTAGCTTTATTTTTTTGAGATGGATTCTCACTCTGCCACCCAGGCTGGAGTGCAGTGGCTCAATCTCAGCTCACTGAAACTTCAGCCTCCCGGGTTTGAGCGATTCTCCTGCCTCAGCCTCCCGAGTAGCTGGGACTACAGGCACCCGCCACTGCGCCCAGCTAATTTTTTTGTATTTTTAGTAGAGACGGTGTTTCACCGTGTTAGCCAGGATGGTCTCGATCTCCTGACCCCGTGATCCACCCACGTCGGCCTCCCAAAGTGCTGGGATTACAGGCGTGAGCCACCGCGCTTGGCCAGCAGACCTAATTTTTTAATAGCAAAATCTGTGAGAAGTGAATCTTTGCTGACATAACAAATTTAATCTATTCTTTTTGATGCCAGCAGAGGGCTAAATTCACAAAGGGAATTCATTCTTTCACTTTCCTAGATGAAGGTAGAAAATGTAGGTGATTCTTAAGCTCACCTGGCAGCATTCATTGCAATGGGGGATCCAAGTGTCAGTAAAATGGTCTTGGCTTTGTTCTCTGAAGCAGGTCTTCTTTACTTATTATGTTGGTTTTTAAATTGATTGGTGGCTACTCTGGCACAGGCACCAACATAAGAGAGAAGAAAAAATGTGGAAGGGATAGGGGAGAGGAAGTGCCTCTCTCTGCAGAATCCCAGTGACCAGTGAGGCCTATTGGCCTATTAACAATCACCCACCTCTCCTGTGATCTTGTCCTCACCACTGGCTTCAGTAATCACCATGACCTGATGACCCCCACATTCTAGCTTCCAGCCACATTTCTTTTTAGAGTTCTAGTCCTATGTATTCAATTGCCTACTAGAATATTAGCGTGACTGCTCCACTGGTGCCTTCAATTCAACAGATACAAAATGTATCCTAACATCTTCCTTATAAATGTGCTTCTCTCCAATTAGTCCCTATGTTACTAGAGGGTGCTACCACACACCCAATGAGAAATGGGTGTCGCCCTTGACTTCTTCTTTTTTCTTAATCTCAAACCAAATTCTGTCTATTGTTTCTTTTTGATATCTTCCTATTCTACACATTACACCATGATGTTAATTCTATGCAAATTCAGATCACCTTCATCTCTTGCTTGGTTACCTTCAAAAGCCTGTTGCATGTTTTCCCTTCCTGACTCCAATCTCGTCGAATTTCTGTTTGTACTCCAATTGTACCCACAGTGTTAGTTTTAAGAACCAAAATCCAACCTCAGAATTCTTCAATGACTTTGCATTATCTTCATGAGGAGTCTGTTTCTTAAAATGAATCCCAAAGACATTTGTAATATGCCTTCTGTTGATTTATTGTGACTCATCCCTTGACACACATCCTTTTTACACTCAATACACAAATTTTACTAAACTAGGTTTAATTTTGTGAAAAGTCTACTTTCTCAATTCCATGCTCCTTTCTCTGCCAGGGATTGCTCTCTGAGAGCTCTCCTAAACTGCCTTTGCCTGGCTCCACTCACAGTCCCTTCCTGATACACTCATATTTCTTTCTAAGCTTCTCCGACTCCTTTTTTTCTTGCATTGGATACTATACTTACAGCTTTCATAGAAGTGCTCGCTCTGGACTCTGTCTCAAAATAAATAAATAAATAAATAAAAGAAGTGCTTGTTCTGGGCTGTAAATGCCTTGTGACTTATTTCATCTCTCTTCTAGTCAGAATTTTTTTTTTTTGAAAAGAGAGCCTATCTTTTGTTCTATGTGCATGGCTTAGCATAGCACCTGGCACACAATGGGCAAGCAAACTATTTGTGCTGAGTGAAGTAGTAAATATATGTCAGTTGCAGCAATGCATAGCTACCTAGGAGGACTGCTGGTTGTTTTAATTAAACATTAGGTACAAATGTCAGGCATTTAGAGTGGAAATAAAATTCAGAGCCACTGCCGGGCATGGTGGCGCATGCTTGTAGTCTCAGCACTTTGGGAAGCTGAGGCGGGCAGATCATGAGGTCAAGAGTTTGAGACCAGCCTGGCCAACATGATGAAACCCCGTCTCTACTAAAAATAAAAATAAAATAAAATAAAAATTTGCCAGGTGTGGTAGTACACGCCTGTAATCCCAGCTATTGGGGAGGCTGAGGCAATAGAATCATTCGAACCCAGGAGGCGGAGGTTGCAGCGAGCCGAGATCTCGCCGTTGCACTCCAGCCTGGGCGACTTTTCTAGACTCAGTCTCTAGAAAAAAAAAAAAAAAAAAAAAATCAGAGCCACTGAGGTAACTTTATTATTGGAACTTCATAAACTCTGAAAATCCTTAGAAGCCAGATTTAGTAAAAACATTTTGGGATTTTTTCTCTTCCTCTGTCAGCTTTGGGAATAGGTTATGAATTCTATTCTTCCAGTAGTTCTATTTGTTTCCACTATTTATATAAGAACATGGAGTTTTTGTGTTGCCACAAAGATGATGTGTACAAATGATCCATTTCCTGGAGCTGGGGCTTGGAATTTTAGGTGTGTAAATTCACTGCTCATAAAATGATACAGTCTTATGCCAATTTCTTTCTCCTTCCTTCCTTCTTTCCTCCCTTCCTTCCTTCCTTCCTTCCTTCCTTCCTTCCTCCCTCCCTCCCTCCTCCCTCCCTCCCTCCCTCCCTCCCTTCCCTCCTTCCCTTCCTCTCTCACTTTCTTTCTTTCTTTCTTTCTTTCTTTCTTTCTTTCTTTCTTTCTTTCTTTCTTTCTTTCTTTCTTTCTTTCTTTTTCTTGCTTTCTTTCTCTCTCTCTCTCTTTCTCTCTCTCTCTCTCTCTCTCTCTCTTTTTCTTTTCTTTTCTTTTCTTTTCTTTTCTTTCTTGACACAATCTCTTGCATATTTTGGTCAAGGAGAAAGAAACATGATTTGGACTCAGACCCAATTTTGAGCTTCTCCTTTAGCAGATGTTAGACATGCAATCTTAAGCAAAGTGTTTAAATTTTTAGCAACTCAGTTTTCTCGTCAGTAGCTACCTACCTACCTCACCAAGGTGGGTGAGGCTTACATATGTAATAGCAGCATTGAACAAAATATATTTCCTTTCTCTTTAGATTATATTCAAATTTAACACAATGGCAAAAAAAGTTGAGTTTTTAGAGTTTAGCATGCTCTGGGGTTAGGAATTCTTCATTCAGAAACTATACCAAAATACTTATAAAAGTATCTAATATGTATATAATAATATTACCCCTCAAGCATTATTTTTAATTCCTGTGGTAATTTAATAATAAAGTATAATATGCAAACATTGCAACAAATAATAAGTATAGCTAGATGCATTACAAAATGAGCACATATTTAACTACCACCCAGATTTTAAGAATATAGTTTTATCAGTACCCTAGAGACACCCCTCCTGCCACTAAACTTACACTCCTCTCCAGATATAACACTTAACCTACTAATACCATCAATTAATTTTGTCTACATAGGAAGTTTATATGAGAACCATAAAATCTATGTTCCTTTGTGTCAGGCTTCTGTCATTCGGCATTGTTTGAAATTCATGTGTCAGGTTATGTCGTGTATGTTGTGAGATGCTGTTGTGGTGTATGTAGCAATAGTTTGTTAAATTTCATAGCCTCGTTCTATTGCATGAGTGGAGCAATATTTGTCCACTAGACTACTGACAGACAATTATACTTTTTCTGATTTTTGGCTATTATAGATAGTACTGGTGTGGCCATTACTATGTATGTATGATGATTTGTGTAATATGCATTTTTAAGCATATACTTAGGAGTGGGTGTGCGTGGTTGTAGGTTATATACTTGTTGAACTTAAGCATATATAACAGCTTTCCACAGTTTTTGTACCATTAAACATTCCCATCAGTAGTAATGAGAAACGCCAGTTGCCCTAAAACCTAGCTAAAGCTTGGCATTACATCATTTTTAAATTTTAGCTTTTGAGTAGGCAGTGATGCCTCATGATTGTTTTCTTATTGCATTTTCATAATAACTAATAAGGTTGAGCACCCTTTTCCATTCCAGCAGTCTTTTGGATTTCTTCGTTTGTAAAATTGCTAATAAAAATCTCTTTGCCTATTTTTTTCCATTGGGTTATTTTTCTTGGTCTTGTTAACTTACAGGAGTTCTTTATAAATTCTGGCTTGGGGCTTTTGTCAACTATGTGTATTGCAAATATCTTCTTCCATTTGGTGTTTTGCCTTTTGACTTTCCTAATGGGCTCTTAATTTTTAATATATCCTATTTGATTAATCTTTTTCTTAGTGGTTAATGCTGTTAACAAATCTTTGTTCATCGAAAATGTATAAATACATTTTCCTTTTATTTTCTAGAAACATATTGTTTTCTTCTGGAATTTGATCCCAGTCAGCCTGAAATTGAATTACATGTATGGTGTGAGACAAGGGTCAAGCTTTTTTTCCTTTTTTTGATTTTTCCAATCCAGCAGATGGAGCACAATTTCATAAAAAATTGTCCTATTTTCACTGTTCTACAATACCTTTCTTATAAATGAAGTGACAATAAATGAACACTATGAATGATCTACTTTATGACTCACTATTCTGCTGCTATTTTCATTTATTTATCTGTCCCTGTCACTTTACTTTATAGCACTTGACATTCAATATGTATATACTGAATTAAATATACACATATTGGAGTGTGTGGGTGTGTGTACGTCAGCTATACTAATGTGGCATCAGTGTGGGATCAGCTATAGTAATGCATAGTTGACTGAAAAGACAGACTCTTTCTTTCAGATAAAATCAGTGAAACATTAGGTAGACAACTATCAGATATTTAAAGTGAAAAAAATAGAATTAGAGCCAATGAGGTGAGTTTATTATCAGAATAAATAACTTTATGAATAAAAAACTTTATCAGAATAAATAACTTACTGACATCTATTTGGCTTAAGTCCCCCAACTTTGTTCCTCAAGAGTTGTCATGCCTATTCCTGCCCCTTTGTATTTCCATATAAATTTTAAAATCAACTCGTCAATTTCTACCAAAAACACAGTAATTTTTACATTAATATAATACCTACAGATATGTTTAAATAGATATTTTTATAATATTAATTTTTCTAGTCTATGACTATTTTATATACCTTCATTTATTTAGTTCTCTTAATTTCTCTCAATAAGTTATAGTTTTATGTGTCGAAGGCATATATTTATTATCAATTTTTACCTTTATTCTGCTGTGGTTAAAAATCACTTTTGTTGCTATTTTAGTCCTTGGACATTTGTTGAGACTTGCTTTAAGACCCAGCATAGGCCGGGCGCGGTGGCTCACGCCTGTAATCCTTGCTCTTTGGGAGGCCGAGGTGGGTGGATCACGAGGTCAGCAGATCGAGACCATCCTGGCTAACACAGTGAAACCCCGTCTCTACTAAAACTACAGAAAAATTAGCTGGTCGAGGTGGCGGACGCCTGTAGTTCCAGCTACTCGGGAGACTGAAGCAGGAGAACAGCGTGAACCTGGGAGGCGGAGCTTGCAGTGAGCTGAGATTGCGCCACTGCACTCCAGCCTGGGCGACAGAGCCAGACTCTGTCTCAAAAAAAAAAAAAAAAAAAAAAAAAAAAAGGCCCAGCATATAGTCAGTTTTGGTCAATGTTTCGTATATGCTTAAAAAATATGTAGTATGTAGTTATTTCGTTCAATATTCTGGATACATCAATTAGATCAATTTTGTTAATAATGTCGCTACAATTTTGTGCATATGTAGTTAATTTCCTCCAACTTGCTCTATTAGTTATTGAGAAAGGTCTGTTAACATCTCCTATTTTGTGGATTTACTGATTTCTCCTCTTAGATCTATTGTTTAGTTTATGGCTAAATCTTTTTTTAAATTATTTTTTATTATTATTTTTTATTATTATTATACTTTAAGTTCTAGGGTACATGTGCATAATGTGCAGGTTTGTTACATATGTATTCTTGTGCCATGTTGCTGTGCTGCACCCATCAACTCGTCAGCACCCATCAACTCGTCATTTACATCAGGTATAACTCCCAATGCAATCCCTCCCCGCTCCCCCCTCCCCATGATAGGCCCCGGTGTGTGATGTTCCCCTTCCCGAGTCCAAGTGATCTCATTGTTCAGTTCCCACCTATGAGTGAGAACATGCGGTGTTTGGTTTTCTGTTCTTGTGATAGTGTCCAGAAATTTAGCATTGCTATAGCTTCTTAGCAGATTAACCTTTTATCCTTATGAAGTGTCTCTTTATCTTTATTAATATTTCTTAATTATGCACTTTTGATATTTATATATATATATAGTTTGTATCTTGATTAGGACCTGCATACTATACTTTTTCCTCTCTTTTACTTTCAAGTTTTATATAGTTACGTATTTAAAGATTTTCTCTTATATGCAATATGGTCAACAAAACTCTAAGTTGATAACCTGACTTTCCCCTTTGTATAATTTCCTCCCTTTGAATAAAAGTGAAAATGCAAATATCAAGTGATATCATTCTCATAATTATATTATGCTATATGGCAAAAGGTATTTTACAGATGTAATTAGAGTTATTTATCAATTGACTTTGGGTTAATCAAAAGAGTGATTTCCAGGTGGGCTAATCTAATCACAAAATCCCTTTAAAAAATTAACAGGTGAGTAGTAGAGGGGCTGTCAGAGAGAATCAAAGCAAGAGCAAAAGATAAGAGCAAAATAAATATTTCATCAATAGCGCTGATGTTAGAGAAGGCCAACTGGAAAGGATTCAAAAGCATCCTCTAGGAGCTAAGAGGACATCCAAGGCAACATCTGGTAAGAAATGGAGACCTCAGTTCTTCAGTGGCAAGAGGTTGGAGACTCTTAATAATCTTAATAAGCATTGAAGCAAATTTTCTCTCAGAACCCCAGATGCAAATGAAAGTTGGATGGACACCTTGATTTCAGCCTTCTGAGATCCCATCAAGGAATCCCGCTTAGTCTACAGGGGATTCTGGCATAGGACTGTGAGCTACTAAATGGGTGTTATTCTAAGCTACAAAGTTTATGATAATTTGTTACACGTTAAAAGAAAACGAACACAAAGTATCTGCTTTCCGTGTATATATTTAACTCCTGTTGAATAATCTTAGCTGTTTCCTGGATTATTTAATTTACATTCAGTGTAATTTCTGATATACTTCCAATCTAATTCCCTTATGTTTCTAATCTAGTTTCAACTTTCTCACCTGTTCTACACCTTTCCTTCTTACATTTCTTGACTACTTTCAGAGTAAGTAAATGTTTTTTACTCCATTTTCTTTTCTTAGTTTGCTCTTTATTAGTTGAACTATAGATTGCAATATTTATTCTTAACTCACTAGAGTCTAACATAAGGTATGTCAGTTTACTTCTTCCCATATAATGTAAAAAAACCCTGTCTTTTGCCCTACTGTTGTATTAAATTTTAATTTTCTCAATATTTTAAACAATATCAACATAATTAATAATTTTCCACGATGTAAAAGCTTATTTAGATATTGCTGCTATATTCCTCCTTTCCTTTCTTCTTCATTTTTTATTCATTTCTAGGCATCCACCTTGTATAATTTTTCTTTTGCCTAAAAACTACTTATTTATGTTTCCTTTAGTAAATAACTGCTAAGGATTAATGTTCTTAGATTTTGTTGCATAAAATGTTTCTGTTTTTCCTTCATTGTAGAATATTGTTTTGGTAATTATAGCATCCTAGTTTGGCAGGTTTTTTGTGTGTGTGGTTTTTGTTGTTGCTTTTTCCAGTACTATGAAGATACCATTCTATTATTTTTATCTTTCATTAGTTGTGTTGAGAAGTCAGAGTATTATTATTATTTCCTTAAAAAGAAATGTATCCTTTCTTCTGGATGGTTTTATGATTTTTTTTTCTCTTGATCTTGGGGTTTCAGCCATTTCCCAATGCTGGTTTTGTTTGTATTCATTCTGCTTGAGCTTTGCAGTGCTTCTTGAATCTATGGCTTCAGGTCCTTTATTTGGGAAAATTCTTGGTTATTGTCTCTCAATTTACTACTTTACTTCTGCCACAAGCTTTCTATATTTCCTCCTGGAGACTCATATATGTAATAATGATATAATATATGTATAAAATGTGAATATTATATATGCATATGTAACATATGCATATGTATGTATTCATAATATGTGTATGTATATGTATAAAATATAGAGCTATTATATATAATATACACATATGTATACATATACATATATCATTGTTTGCTTCAATGTTAATATTTTCTTTTATTTTTAGTTTGTTGAATCAATTTTCTATTCTTTATTAAGTCTTTCTATTGAGCTTTTAGTGTCAATCATGTTTTGCATTCTAGAAGGTCTATTTATAGTTTCCAGTTTTTGCTACAATTCACCATATTTTATCTAATTTATTGGAAATATTTATTACAAACACTCTGACGTGTTTCATGACTCCAGTATCTACAGCTTCTGTCTGCTTATTTTTATAATATGTTTTTTCTCTTTATTTTCAGTCACTTTTCTTTTTACGTACTTGATTATTTTACTTGAAGTCCTGGACATTACACATGAATGTTTTTAAGGGTAGTTTAAGACTTGTAATGAGTTTATCTTCCTCTTAATGAGTGTATTTTTCTCTAGAAGAGCATTAGCTTTTTGTGGGTATTAAGTGTAATGAGAGATCACCTCAATCCATATTGGTATTGTGCTGATTCTAACCTGGCTTTAGTGTCTGGAAGGGATGCTGTTGTTTACCATTACTATTAAAGTATACCTTGTCAGAAATCCCTAATAAAGTCCTTCAATACTTGTGAGAGTCTCTGCTCTTTGGCAGCACAGGACTCAATTATTTTGTTCTCCTTCTCTAGGAGTTCTCAAAAGATCTGTTTGGCTTCTTAGTCTGTCAGCTACTGCTCTCTGCTTAGCTTCTCAGCCTTTTATTCTGAAGAAAGAAAGAAAAATGAATGTGTGTAGGAAACCAGCAATCTCTGCCATGTTTTTCATCTTCATGGGACAAATGTTATAAATTATTTTATTCAGTTCAGTGCTTGTTGCCAAGAATGAATTCAATCCACATAAGTGAAGGTGTTTGAGCAGTTGGTCAGGATCCATAATAATAATTGCGTTTGACATTTTATGTCTCATCTTTTTAAAAATGTTTAATATTATGTCATATGCATTTTATAAAAACATAATGAGTCTGGAAGAAAAGATACTGTAATCTAGTTAGGCTTATGAGGAAACTAAAGTCCAGAAAGATTAAATCACTTGAACAAGACCGTACAGGAAATCTATGGTACTTAGATTATTGACTCTTAAAGCAGACTGATGAAATTTAATTATTATCATTCTGGTACACATTCATTTTAATTAAGAACATCTTAATTTTTTGTGTCATTCTTGAGGCTTTTCTCAGGGGATAATTTGTTCAGCATGTTTGCACTGGTGGACCAACTCTTGCAGGGAGAAAAATTGCATATCCTTATGCTCCAGAAGTGTGAAGTTTGGATCAATTTTATGCTTCTTTCAAACCCTTCTGGATGGCACCTGTTTTCCTAAGGAATGCCCCATTTATCCATGTTCCTATACAACTAAACACCATGTGGGCCTATAAGTAATGTGAAAGCACCAGGCTTCCTGAATAATCAGTTTTCCCACTGGGAGCAGATGGTTTATATTTTACACCATCATGGGCCAATCCTTGACAGCTGTTAGAATATGGTAAGATAACCATAGTTGCCATTTGGAAAATCTGAGAGATATATAGTAAATAAGCTGCTTAATGTTGAGAAGCAGCTATTTGTCTCATCTTTGTATATATAACCAGGGTCGTTTGTTGTAATGTTTCCAAATATAAGGTGGTAACATTCTTAATGTTAGACCTACTCATTTTAATTTTCGAGAACTATTTTTGTCAAACTCTCCTCTTTACGCATGTGTGCATCTATATGTATGTGTGTGTATCTATATGTGTGTGTGTGTCACAGCTCCAATCTGTCACAGCTTCATAGTAGGAAGGTGTAAACAGACTCTAACACTTCTCTTTGCAAAATCTTACCCAAGAATTTCAGGCAGGATTAAAGCACAATTATATAACTCCATTCAGATGAGAGTATATTATGTTTTTATAGTCCTCCAGTTAGAGTGTCTATAGCTACTATGCTATTGTCTGAATGTTTGCAAACCCCCCAAATTCATACATTGAAATCTAATCAGCAAGTTGATGGCATATAGAGGTGGGGCCTTTGGGAGGTGAATATATCATGAGGGCAGAGTCCTCATAGAGGGATTATCCTCAGTTAAAAAGAGGCCCCAAAGGGCTGCCTTGCCCTTTCCACCATGTGAGGACACAGCTAGAAAGTTGTTTACCATTACTATTAAATAATACTACAATAATACTACAGTCCCTCATTAGACACCAAATCTGCCAGCACCTTCTTTCTTAGACATCCCAGGCTCCAAAACTGTAAGAATACATTTCTGTTGTTTGTAAGCTACTCAGTCTACAGTATTTTGTTACAGCTATAGCATTCCGAACAATAGAACAATCTCAAATGAACCATATTAGCATGCAACAAATCTTGTTTTAAGAAGAGTATTATATAACTAAGCCAAAAATACTCTCATTTATGTTCCAAACTAGTGTGTATGTACATGCATGCATGTTTGTGCCCATGAAATCTGTGTGGCAGTTATCTACTCATGTTTGATGTGTAGTCTCTGCAAAGGGTATCAATTTTTATTCTTGGGATGACTGAACATTTACAGATGGTTACTCTTGATCAAGCAAGGTGGAAAATTATGCAGTAATAATAAGCAACCCTAAAGTCAGTAGCATTAAATGTCAGTGGCTTTCTTACCAGGACTGTTGTTCACTGGGAGTGAGCTGGATATTCTGGTCTGTATCACTGTACTCCATGATCTAAGACCTGACTATTGGGGCAGCATGATCTGAAATAGTGGCCAAATTCACCAAGAAATATGAGGAAATACATACTAATGCTTCTGGTTGAAAGTGTAACACATAACTATTGCTCAGATTGCCTTAAACAAAGCAAGTCACATGCCTGTGTCTGAGTTCCACAGAGTAGGGAGGTACAATTCTGCTACAGAGAACCAGATATTGTGGATGTCAAAAGACTACTAAAGCTCATCCTACTTGTCACCAAATATTTGTTCCACTCTCTTTTGTACATGGAAAATGCATTATCCCTTCTACACAAACTATTATCCCTTTCCTAGGGTGTTAACCACAGAAGCAAGCTCTAAGTCCAGGTTCTCTGAGTGATGGCTGGCATTCTTCTCATCTGGTCTAAAGGTAGCTCCTTTTGTTCAAGAGAAGAGTGAATTAAAAAGACAAGTTTTCTTCCTGTCACAGACAGTATTCAGTGGAGGAATGGGGACAGGACAATAGCTATAAAACTCCCATTAAGAGTGGGAGACACAAAGTAGTCACTGGTTTATAACAAATTCTGATATCTCACTCTGCAGACATTATGAGGGGATTCTACTCTGCTCCTGCAGAATTCAGTGCAAAATAAACATGCAAGACCCCTTTTTCAAAAAATTTTAGCAGAGCATTAAACCAAGTATGGGGTCCTCCTGAACCTGGGGGACTGTATAGCTGTACAGATCACACAACCGTGAAGCCAGCCCTGACTTTACTTACTCTGGAGTGGGCAATATTCCTCAATGAGGCTATGATTTCTTCTCTAGCTGTGGCTGCCTGGAAGTTTGTTCTCAGTAGTCTTTGATTTTACTTTTTATTTTATGTATTTTTCTTTATTTCTTCTAAAAAAAGGGATATATGTGCAGAACATGCAGGTTTTTTACATAGGTGTAGGTGTGCCATGGTGATTTTCTGCACCTATTGACCCATCCTCTAGGTTCCCCTTACCTCCCATCCCCCAACAGGCCCTGGTGTGTGCTGTTTCCCTCTCGGTGTCCATGTGTTCTCAATGCTCAACTCCCACTCATGAGTGAGAACACAGTGTCTGGTTTTCTGTTCCTGTGTTAGTTTGCTGAGGATGATGGCTTCCAGCTTCGTCTATGTCCCTGCAAAGGACATGATCTCATTTCTTTCCATGGCTGCATTGTATTCCATGGTGTATATGTATCACATTTTCTTTATCCAGTCTATCATTGATGAGCATTTCAGTTGGTTCCATGTCTTTGCTATTGAAAATAGTGCTGCAATAAACATATGTGCATGTGTCCTTATAGCAGAATGATTTCTAATCTTTTAGGTATATACCCAGTAATGGGATTGCTGGGTCAAGTGGTATTTCTGGTTCTAGATCCTTAAGGAATATCCATACTGTCTTCCACAATGGTAGAAATAATTCACATTCCTACCAACAGTGTAAAGCATTCATATTTTTCCACAGTCTTGCCAGCATCTATTGTTTCCTGATATTTTAATAATCACCATTCTGAATGGTGGGAGATGGTATCTCATTGTGATTTTGATTTCCATTTCTCTGACGACCAGTGATTTTGAGCTTTTTCTATATGATTGTTGGCTGTGTAAATGTCTTCCTTGGAGAAGTGTCTGTTCATGACCTTTGCCCACTTTTTGATGGGATTGTTTGCTTTTTCTTTTGAATATGTTTAAGTTCCTTGTAAATTCTGGATATTAGACCTTTGTCACATCAGTAGATTGCAAACATTTTCTTTCATTCTGTAGGTTGACTGTTCACTCTGATGATAGTTTCTTTTGCTCTGCGGAAGCTCTTTAGTTTAGTTAGATCCCATATATCAATTTTGGCTTTTGTTGTAATTGCTTTTGACATATTTGTCATGAAGACTTTGCCTGTGCCTGTGTCCTGAATAGTATTGCCTAGGTTTTCTTCTAGGGTTTTTATGGTTTTGGGTTTTACATTTAAGTCTTTAATCCATCTTGAGTTAATTTTTATGTAAGACGTAAGGAAGAAGTCCAGTTTCAGTTTTCTGCATATGACTACCCAGTTTTCCCAGCACCATTTACTGAATAGGAGATCCTTTCTTTATTGCTTGTTTTTGTCAGGTTTGTTGAAGATCTAATGGTTGTAGATGTAGGGTGTTATTTCTGAGGTCTCTGTTCTGCTCTATTGGTCTATATGTATGTTTTGGTGCCAGTACCATGCTGTTTTGGTTACTATAGCCATGCAGTATAGTTTGAAGTCAGGTGGTGTGATGCCTGCAGCTTTGTTCTTTTTGCTTAGGATTTTCTTGGCTATAGGGGGTCTCCTTTGGTTCCATATGAAATTTAAAATAGTTTTTCTAGTTCTGTGAAGAAGGTCAATGGTAGTTCAATGGAAATAACATTGAATCTATAAATTCCTTTGGTCAGTATGGCCATTTTCACAATATTGATTCTTCCTATCCATGAGGATGGGAAGTTTTTTTCATTTGTTTGTGCCTTCTCTTATTTCCTTGATCAGTGCTTTGTAGTTCTCCTTGAAAAAGTCCTTCACATTCCTTGTTAGCTGTATTCCTAGGTATTTTATTCTCTTTGTAGTGAGAATAAATTGTGAATGGGATTTCATTCACAATTTGGCTCCCTGCTTGCCTATTGTTGGTGTAAAGGAATGCTTGTGATTTTTGCACATTAATTTTGTATCCTGAGACTTTGCTAAAGTTGCTTATCAGTTCAAATAGTTTTTGGGCTAAGATGATGGGGTTTTCTAAATATAAAGTCACATGTTCTGCAAACAGAGACTATTTGACTTCCTCTCTTCCTATTTGAATATCTTTTATTTCTTTCTCTTGCCTGCTCGCCCTAGCCAGAACTTCCAATACTATGTTGAATAGGAATGGTGAGAGAGGGCATCCCTATCTTGTACCAGTTTTTAAAGGGCGTGCTTCCAGCTTTTCCCATTCAGTATGATATTGGCCGTGGGTTTGTCATAAATAGCTTCTACTATTTTGAGATACTTTCCATCAATACTTATTTTATTGAGAAGTTTTAACATGAAGTGATGTTCAATTTTATCGAAGTCTTTTTCTGCATCTATTGAGATAATCATGTCGTTTTGTCTTTGGTTCTGTTTATGTGACGGATTACATTTATCGATTTGCATATGTTGAACCAGCCTTGCATCCCAGGGATGAAGTTGACTTGATCATGGTTTATAAGTTTTTTGATGTGTGCTGGATTCGGTTTGCCAGTATTTTATTGAGGATTTTTGCATCGATGTTCATCGGGTATATTGGCCTGAAGACTTTTTGTTGTTGTTTCTCTTCCTAGTTTTGATACCAGGATGATACTGGTTTCATAAAATGAGTTGGGGAGGAGTCCCTCCTTTTCAGTTCTTTGGAATAGTTTCAGAAGAAATAGTACGAGCTCCTCTTTGTATCTCTGGTAGAATTCATCTGTCTGGTGCAGCTCCTCTTTCTCTTTCTGGTAGAATTCACCCATCTGGTCCTGGGCTTTTTTTGGTTGGTAGACTTTTAATTGCTGCCTCAATTTCAGAACTTGTTATTGGTCTATTCAGAGATTTGACTTCTCCCTGGATTAGTCTTGGTAGGGTATATGTGTTCAGCAATTTATCCATTTCTTCTAGATTTTCTAGTTTATTTGCATAGAGGTGTTTATAGTATTCTTTGATAGTAGTTCGTATTTCTGTAGCGTCAGTGGTGATATTCCCTTTATCATTTTTTATTGTTTCTATTTGATTCTTCTCTTCTTCTTTATTAGTCTAGCTAGTGGTCTATCTATTTTGTTAATTTTTTCAAAAAGCCAGTTCCTGGATTCATTGATTTTTTTGGAGGATTTTTCATGTCTCTATCTCCTTTAATTCTTCTCTGATCTTAGCTATTTCTTGTTTTCTGCTAGCCTTTGGATTAGTTTGCTCTTGCCTCTTTAGCTTTTTGTATTATGATGTTAAAGAGTGTTGATTTGAGACCTTTCTAGCTTTCTGATGTGGGCATTTAGTGCTATGAATTTCCCTCTTAACACTGCTGTAGACTTTTAAGAGTTCCTTCCTACTCCTATTCATTTTGGCTACATTTGAAGAGGGTATTGGGGAAAATGACCTGAAGGGTGCCAAAAGAGATTTCTTTTTTTTTTCCCTTCTTTTTTTCAAGAAGTATTTACTTATTTATTTATTTATTTATATTATTATTATTATACTTTAAATTCTAGGGTACATGTGCATAATGTGCAGGTTTGTTACATATGTATACTTGTGCCATGTTGGTATGCTGCACCCATCAACTTGTCATTTACATCAGGTATAACTCCCAATGCAATCCCTCCCCACCCCCCATGATAGGCCCAGGTGTGTGATGTTCCCCTTCCCGAGTCCAAGTGATCTCATTGTTCAGTTCCCACCTATGAGTGAGAACATGCGGTGTTTGGTTTTCTGTTCTTGCGATAGTTTGCTAAGAATGATGGTTTCCAGCTGCATCCATGTCCCTACAAAGGACACAAACTCATCCTTTTTTATGGCTGCATAGTATTCCATGGTGTATATGTGCTACATTTTCTTAATCCAGTCTGTCACTGATGGACATTTGGGTTGATTCCAAGTCTTTGCTATTGTGAATAGTACCGCAATGAACATACGTGTACATGTGTCTTTATAGCAGCATGATTTATAATCCTTTGGGTATATACCCAGTGATGGGATGGCTGGGTCATATGGCACTTCTAGTTCTAGATCCTTGAGGAATCGCCATACTGTTTTCCATAATGGTTGAACTAGTTTACAATCCCACCAACAGTGTAAAAGTGTTCCTATTTCTCCACATCCTCTCCAGCACCTGTTGTTTCCTGACTTTTTAATGATTGCCATTCTAACTGGTGTGAGATGGTATCTCATTGTGGTTTTGATTTGCATTTCTCTGATGGCCAGTGATGACGAGCATTTTTTCATGTGTCTGTTGGCTGTATGAATGCCTTCTTTTGAGAAATGTCTGTTCATATCCTTTGTCCACTTTTTGATGGGGTTGTTTGTTTTTTTCTTGTAAATTTGTTTGAGTTCTTTGTAGATTCTGGATATTAGCCCTTTGTCAGATGCGTAGATTGCAAAAATTTTCTCCCATTCTGTAGGTTGCCTGTTCACTCTGGTGGTAGTTTCTTTTGCTGTGCAGAAGCTCTTTAGTTTAATGAGATCCCATTTGTCAATTTTGGCTTTTGTTGCCATTGCTTTTGGTGTTTTAGACATGAAGCCCTTGCCCATGCCTATGTCCTGAATGGTATTACCTAGGTTTTCGTCTAGGGTTTTTATGGTATTAGGTCTAACATTTAAGTCTCTAATCCATCTTGAATTAATTTTTGTATAAGGAGTAAGGAAAGGATCCAGTTTCAGCTTTCTACTTATGGCTAGCCAATTTTCCCAGCACCATTTATTAAATAGGGAATCCTTTCCTCATTTCTTGTTTTTCTCAGGTTTGTCAAAGATCAGATGGCTGTAGATGTGTGGTATTATTTCTGAGGACTCTGTTCTGTTCCATTGGTCTATATCTCTGTTTTGGTGCCAGTATCATGCTGTTTTGGTTACTGTAGCCTTGTAGTATAGTTAGAAGTCAGGTAGTGTGATGCCTCCAGCTTTGTTCTTTTGACTTAGGATTGTCTTGGCAATGTGGGGTCTTTTTTGGTTCCATATGAAGTTTAAAGCAGTTTTTTCCAATTCTGTGAAGAAAGTCATGGGTAGCTTGATGGGGATGGCATTGAATCTATAAATTGCCTTGGGCAGTATGGCCATTTTCACAATATTGATTCTTCCTATCCATGAGCATGGTGTGTTCTTCCATTTGTTTGTGTCCTCTTTTATTTCACTGAGCAGTGGTTTGTAGTTCTCCTTGAAGAGGTCCTTTTCATCCCTTGTAAGTTGGATTCCTAGGTATTTTATTCTCTTTGAAGCAATTGTGAATGGAAGTTTATTCATGATTTGGCTCTCTGTTTGTCTGTTACTGGTGTATAAGAATGCTTGTGATTTTTGCACATTAATTTTGTATCCTGAGACTTTGCTGAAGTTTCTTATCAGCTTGAGGAGATTTTGGGCTGAGACAATGGGGTTTTCTAAATATACAGTCATGTCATCTGCAAAGAGGGACAATTTGGCTTCTTCTTTTCCTAAGTGAATACCCTTTATTTGTTTCTCTTTCCTGATTGCCCTAGTCAGAACTTCCAACATTATGTTGAATAGGAGTGGTGAGAGAGGGCATCCCTGTCTTGTGCCAGTTTTCAAAGGGAATTTTTCCAGTTTTTGCCCATTCAGTATGATATTGGCTATGGGTTTGTCATAAATAGCCCTTATCATTTTGAGATACGTTCCATCAATACCGAATTTATTGAGCGTTTTTAGCATGAAGGGCTGTTGAATTTTGTCAAAGGCCTTTTCTGCATCTATTGAGATAATCATGTGGTTTTTGTCTCTGGTTCTGTTTATAAGCTGGATTACGTTTATTGATTTGCGAATGTTGAACCAGCCTTGCATCCCAGGGATGAAGCCCACTTGATCATGGTGGATAAGCTTTTTGATGTGCTGCTGGATCCGGTTTGCCAGTATTTTATTGAGGATTTTTGCATCGATGTTCATCAGGGATATTGGTCTAAAATTCTCTTTTTTTGTTGTGTCTCTGCCAGGCTTTGGTATCAGGATGATGTTGGCCTCATGAAATGAGTTAGGGAGGATTCCCTCTCTTTCTATTGATTGGAATAGTTTCAGAAGGAATGGTATCAGCTCCTCCTTGTACCTCTGGTAGAATTCAGCTGTGAATACATTCTACTCAGCACCACATCACACTTATTCCAAAATTGACCACATAATTGGAAGTAAAGCACTCCTCAGCAAATGTACAAGAACAGAAATTATAACAAACTGTCTCTCAGACCACAGTGCAATCAAACTAGAACTCAGGACCAAGAAAATTAATCAAAACTGCTCAACTACATGGAAACTGAATAACCTGCTCCTGAATCACTACTGGGTACATAACGAAATGAAGGCAGAAATAAAGATGTTCTTTGAAACCAATGAGAACAAAAATACAACATACCAGAATCTCTGGGACACATTTAAAGCAGTGTGTAGAGGGAAATTTATAGCACTAAATGCCCACAAGAGAAAGCTGGAAAGATCTAAAATTGACACGCTAACATCACAATTAAAAGAACTAGAGAAGCAAGAACAAACACATTCAAAAGCTAGCAGAAGGCAAGAAATAACTAAGATCAGAGCAGAACTGAAGGAGATAGAGACACAAAAAACCCTCCAAAAAATCAATGAATCCAGGAGTTGGTTTTTTGAAAAGATCAACAGAATTGATAGACTGCTAGAAGGACTAATAAAGAAAAGAGAGAAGAATCAAATAGACACAATAAAAAATGATAAAGGGGATATCACCACCGACCCCACAGAAGTACAAACTACCATCAGAGAATACTATGAACACCTCTACACAAATAAACTAGAAAATCTAGAAGAAATGGATAAATTCCTGGACACTTACACTCTCCCAAAACTAAACCAGGAAGAAGCTGAATCCCTGAATAGACCAATAGCAGGCTCTGAAATTGAGGTAATAATTAATAGCCTACCAACCAAAAAAGTCCAGGGCCAGATGGATTCACACCAAAAGCGATTTCTTAGCCTTCTTCCTGCTTGTAAAAATTGCAGACCCAAGGGTCATTTTAACATTCGAAAAGTCAGTCTCTTTTAGTATAAGTTTTGTATTAGTTCCCTAGGGTTACTTTAATAACCTCAGACCTGGTGGCATAAAACAACAAACATTTATTCTTTTACAGTTCTAGAGGCCAGAAGTCGAAAGCCAAGGTGTTGGCAGTGTTGGTTCCTTCTTGAGTGCTCAGAAAGAAAATCTGTTCTGTGTCTCTCTCCTGGTTTCTGGTTATTGCTGGCAATCCTTGATATTACTTGGTCCAAATTACTCAAATCTTGGCTTACTTTTCACGTAGGATCCTCCCTGGTGTTTCTGTGTCTGAGTCCCAATTTCTATCTTCTTATAAAGATATCAGTCTTTGGATTAGGCTTTATCCTAAACCAGTATGACTTCATCTTAACCTGACATCTGTAAAGCACCTATTTCCATCACACCATCATGGTATTCATGAGAGTATTTGGAGATGGGGCTTTCGGGAAATAATTAGGGTTAAATGAGATCATGATGTAGAAGCCCTCATGAGGCGATTAGTGCCCTTGTAAGAAGAGACACCAGCAAGCTTGCTCTGTCTCTCTCGCCATGTGAGGATACAGTGAGAAGGCAGTCATCCACAAGCCAGGGAGAGAAACCTCACAAGAAATGGAATCAGACAGCTTCTTGATCTGGCACTTCACAGCCTCTAGAACTATCAGAAATAATATTATTGTTTAAGCCACCTAGTTTATGGTATTTTGCCATAGCATTCCAAATAGTGTAAGACAAGCTCTTACAGTGCTGGAAGAGGTCCATGCTTCTCAACAGAAGGCAGTAAAAAAGAAAATGATACAGGATTTGTAGCGAGAAATACAATCAAAACTTCAAAACTACAATGTGATACTACTCCCTATCCACTGAGATGACTAGAATAAAAAAGACATAGCATTACAAATGTTGCCAAGAATGTGAAGTAATTGAAACTCATATGTTTATGGTAAAAATAAAAAATAATGTGGCAACTCTGGATATAGTTTGGCAGTTCCTCAAAAATGTAAACATTGGGTCACCATATGACCCAGCAATTCCACTCCTAGCTGTATATCTAAACGAATTTAAAATATATATCCACTGAAAATTCTGTGCACAGATGTTTATGGCAGTGTTATTAATAATAAACAAAAGGTGAAAACAACCAAAATATATATCAACTGATGAATGGATAAACAAAATTGGCAAATCCATTCAATTAAATAGTATTTGGCAAAAAAGAATGAAATATTAATGTATGCTACAACATTGATGTACCTTAAAAACATTATGCTAAGTGAAATAAAACAGTCATAAAAGACCACATTTTGTATGATTCCATTTATAAATGTCCAGAATGGGCAAACTTATAGAGACAAAATGTAGATTAGTGGTTGCTAGGAGTTGAAGGGGAAATGGGCTGTGATTTCTAAGAAGTATAAGGTTCTTTTTGGAGTAATAAAACTGTTCTAAAATTAGATATTGGTGGTGGTTGCATGACTCTGTGAATATGCTAAAAACCACTGAAATTTGCACTTTTAAAAAGTGAGTTTTGTGTTTTGATAATTATGTATAAACAAAGGTATTATTTTTTAAACATGGCAGATTCCCATGTTTGTATCTATTTTTTCTTTGTAATTGACACATAATAATTGTACATATTTATGGGGTACAGTGTGATGTTTCAATGCATGTATATATTGTGTAATGATCAAATTAAAATAGTTGGCATGTCCAGCACCTCAAACCTTTGTTATTTATTTGTGTTGATAGCTTTCAAGATTCTCTTTTCTAGATATCTTGAAATATACAACACATTGTTATTAGCTGTAGGAAGTTTAGTATGTAATAGAGCACCAGAAGTTATTTTTTCTCTCTAAGTGTGACTTTGTACCCATTGACAAATGTCTCCCCATTATCCCCTCCCCAGCATCTGATAACTACTGTTCTACTTTCTACTTCTATGAGATCAACTTTTTTAGATTCCACATATTAAAAAGATCATGCAGTATTTATCTTTCTGTGCCTGGTTTATTTTACTTCATGTTATGATCCCCAGGTTCATCCATGTTGGTAAAGTGACGGGATTTTATTCTTTTTTATAGTTTACAGCTGAATAGTATTCCACTGTGAGTGTGTGTATGTGTGTGTATACACACCACGTTTTCTTTATCTATTTATCGTTGATGAACATTTAGGTTGATTCTATCACTTGGCTAATGTTAATGATGCTGCAATAGACATGAGAGCACAGATATCATTTCAATATACTGATTTAAATTCCTTTGGATATATATGTAGTAGTGGAATTTTTGGATCATATGATAGTTCTATTTTTAGTTTTTTGAGTAATTTCTATATTGTTTTCCATAATGACTGTACTAATTTGCATTCTCATCAAGAGTGTATAAAGGTTCCTCATTCTCCACACATTTGCCAGCATTTGTTATTTTTTGTGTTTTTTGTTATAGCCATTCTAAGTGAAATAAAGTATTACCTCATTGTGAATTTTCCTGATAATTGGTGATGTTGAGCAGTTTTTGCATACTTATAGTCCATTTGTATGTCTTCTTTACAGAAATGTCTATTCAGGTTTTTTGCCCATTTTTTCAATTTTATTTTTTTGTTTATGTACTATTATATTGATTTTTCTATATATTCTGAATATTAACCCTAGGTTGAATGCATAATTCAGAAATATTTTCTTCCATTCTGTGGGTTGTCTTTTTACTCTGTTGACTGTTTTCTTTTTTGTGTAAAAGCTGTTTAGTTTGATGTAATCTCATTTGTCCATATTTTGTTTTATTGCCTGTGTTTTTGAGATCCTACCCCAAAATTCCTTGCCTCAGCAAATATCATGAAGTGTTTCTTCTGTACTTTCTTCTAGTAGTTTATAGTTTGGGTCTTAGATTTAAGTCTGTTATTCATTTTGAGTTGATTTTTTGTATAAGGTGAGAGACAGGATCTAGTTTCATTTTTCTTCATGTGGATATCTAGTTTTCCCAGCATCAAATATTGGAGACTGTCTTTTCCAAAATATATGTTCTTAATATCTTTGACAAAAATCAGTTAGCTATAAATGCAGAGATTTATTTCTACGCTCTCTATTCTGTTCCATTGGTTTATGTATCTGCTTTTATGCCAGTACCATGCTGTTTTGGGTATTATAGCTTTATAGTATAATCCTGAAGTCAGGTAGTATGATGTCTCCATCTTTGTTTTCAGGTTGTTTTGTAGATCCTTTCTTCCTGCTTTTCTCTTGCTGTCTTACCTTCTTCCTGTCTTCCTTTGTGGTTAAATGATTTTTTTTTCTAGCAGTATATTTTAATTCTGTGGTATTTATTTTTAGTGTATCTACTACAGGTTTCTGTTTTGTGGTTACCATGAAGCTTACAAAAAAACCTTCTTGTTATAATAGGTTATTTAAATCGATAACAACTTAACTTTGATTGCAAAGAAAATGAATATAAGAAAATCATACTCTGTATATTAACATCATTTTCCCACCACATTTTGACTTTTTGTTTTCATTTACAACTTATTATATTGCCAATCCCTCAACTAATTATTGTAGTTACTGTCTTTAATAGTTTTGTCTTTTAGCCTTCAACTTAAGATAAAAGCACATTTACATACCACAATTACAGCATTAGAGTATTCTGAATTTGTACGTATTCTTACTTTTACCAGTGAGCTTCATACCATCAGATGCTTTATTTTTACACACTAGTGTTCTTTTATTTCAAATTGAAGAAACAGTTGCAGCATTTCTTGTGAAACAGATACAGCGTTGATCAATACTCTCAGCTTTTGTTTGTCTGGGAGTCTTTATCACTCCTTTGTGTTTGAAGAATAGTTTTTCTGGGTATGGTATCCTTGGTTTCCAATTGTTTTTCCTTTCCTTGATTTAAATATATCATTCCACTCTCTACTGACCTGTAGGATTTCTACTGATAAATCCACTGAAAGCTATGTTAGGGTCCATTGACTGTAATATGTTTTATTTTCTTGTTGCTTTGAATTCTTACTTTGCCTTTGATTTTTGATAATTTAATTATTATGTGACTTAGGGAAATTTAATTTGAGTTGAATTTGATTGATCAGCTCTCAGCTTCCTATATCTGAATGTTGTCATCTTTCTCCAAATTAAAAATAATTAATCATTATTTTCTTAAATATGCTTTCTAGGCCTTTTTTCCCCCTCTCATCTTTCTCAGGAATTTCTGTCATGTGAATGTTAGTTCACTTGATGTGTCCCATAATTCTCTCAGGCCTTCTTCACTCTTTTTAATTATTATTATTTTTTCTTTTTGCTCCTCTGATTGTATAATTTCATATGTTCTGTCTTCAAGCTTGCTGATTCTTTCCTCTGTTTGATCAAGTCTCGTTGAAGCTTTCTAATGAGGCTTTTAGTTCAGTTATTGTATTATTTATTTCTTGGATTTCTATTTGTTTTTTTAAGAATGTTTCTATTTTTTGTCAAGTTTCTCATTTTGTTCCTGTATTGTTTTCCAAATTTTATTTAATTTAGTATTCGTATTTTCTTGTGATTCCTGAACTTCTTTAAGAGAATTATTCAGAATACTTGGTCAAGCATGTCATAGGTCTTCAATTCTTCTGGGACCATTACTGTAGCCTTGTTATTTTCTTTTGGTGATGTCATATTTCCCCAAGGTTTTACAATGTTTGTGTCTTTACATTGATGGCTGCATATTTGAGAACATTGCCACCTTTTCCAGCTTTTGTAGGTGTTCTTTGCAGATGGTGTTATACTTTTACTATCTAATATCAGAACTTAATTGCTGGTCTGTTGTTGCTTCTCATTCTAGGGAGGGCTTATATTGAGCACTGAAAATAAAACACTGGACCAGAATTAAGTCACTGCTCTGTGATTGTTTTCTAATCTGGGATAGACTCAAGCAAGCACTGGAACTGAATCACCAGCCTTTTCATTGTTACCTGCTCAGGGAAAGGCTGGACATGGACAACTGGGTTTTCTGGAAAATATAGCCAGGGACTCAGGCCTTGCCACAAATTCCACCCCCCTGCGGTAGCAGCCAGTCTCATCAGCAAAGCATCCTCACTGATCTGAGTGCAGAGTGCTGCCATGAACTGAGTGCCACTCACTGCAATCAGCACCTCCATTCTTGGTTCCCCAATTCACCCCAAGGGTTTCAGGGCTCCTGACATACCCAATCATTCACATAAAATGGGACAATAGTGGGCTTCCCATGAAGATTCCTAGACCAGTGTGGAGATTGAATGTCCACCTCCAATTTCTTCCTTCCATTTTGGAAGCTGTGTGTCTAGGGAAATTCTCAGTGAGTGATACTGTGCTGGCTTTGGGAAGGGGCTGGCACAGTCTAAAATAATTGTTCCTACTGGTCACAGTTTCTCTTGACTATGAAAGCCTAGAAGGTTTCTCCACTTCTCCTCTAATTTCTGGTGAATTTCTGGTGATAATCTCCTCTTTGAGTAGTTTCTAGTTATATTTTTCTGGGGATAGTGGTGCTGGGGGATTTTCTATTTCACCATCTGCTGACATCATTCCTATGCCAATTTTCTTTTAGCAGTCATTATAGGCTGTTATACTTGGGTAACAAACAACTCCAGAATCTCCATGGCTTATGAAAACATTTATTTTAAACTTATGCTATATGTTGATTATACATTGTCTGAAGTTTCTGATCTGTTTTATTGCTATCCTCACTCTGAGACCCAGATTAATTTAGAGATACCATATGGAGCAATGGTGGGTCACCATGGGAGAAGAAAAAGAGAGTGTAATAGAGCGCTCTATTACATTCTTGAAGCTTCTACTTGGAAATAGCATACCTTGATCTTGCTCATGTTGACCAAAGGCAGCTTACCGGGCTATGACTGAATTATATTAGGCAGAAAAAGTGTAAACCTGCAATGTGCTTAGAAGCAACATGAACAGAATATTTGTGGAGAGGCCTAATGACTATTATTAACTTTGCATGAAAAGGCAGATTTGACTGGGGAAACTCTGCAACACATTCTGAGGCCAAGGAAAAGACCAGTCATACTCTATGGCATTTCTTTCTCACCTGGGTGAACTAGAAGTACACAAAGGTCAAGTGGAAATAGGCAGTGGTCCTTAAGAACAGGCACACTGCTACTTTTACTCATGTTGTATAGGTCAAAAACAAGTCACATAGCCAATATCAGCATCAATGGGGCAGATATACATTCTTTGCATGGTTTGAGGGAAAGAGGAAACATGTGCTAAATAATAATCTAATCTGCTTAATTAGGTATTAGAACTTGCTCTAAGCTTTTTACACATAAGCACTCATTTTATTCTCATAACAAACCCAAGAGGTAGGTACTGTACATAACCTACACATATTTTACAAAGAAGCAAATTGAGCAGAGAGTAACAGTCCCAATATCAGATAGCTTGCAAATGAAATCTGTATATAAGCTCAGGCAATCTTGTCCCATTTTTCTATGCTTTTTATTGTTTATATTTCTGTGTGCATCCTTTCCTGTCACTTTACTGTCTCTCTCACTGAACAAAGTCCAAAACTTATATTGATGGTATTTTAACTTTCTAACGAGTGAAAATACCTCCTTTCAAGTTAAAAAATGGCAAGCAATTTTTTGATACTACTTATCAATTGTTTAATTTTAAATATTCAGTGAGTGTGGAAATACATTATGGGAAAAAGCAACTACAAATTCACTTTTAGAATACTTTGTATTTTATTTCTCACAATTATGTCTATAATCATTTGACAAAAAAGTATCTGTGTGTGTGTGGGTGGGTGGGTGGTTGTGTCTCTGTACAAGACATTATTCATTCTATAGACAAGACCTTAAGTACACTTGAATTTTCGAACCTTCCTAGGTATCTGAGTTCCACAAGTTGAGGATGACAATCTGTGGCAATTCTACAATATTGTAAAGTTCATCTATATATCTCTTGTCAGTTAACATTATCATAACTTTACATGGAAATAGAAAACTAATAACCCAGTTGAAATAATGTTGCACTGCAAATATTTGACATACATTATCTCCCTTGCCTTTGGCCAATATTGACTGCTCAAAATGGGATTGGGTGCATACAATAATTCCTGCCCTAGTCCTAGAGGAGAAAGGAAACAAAGGACAGGATCTGACTTTTCTTTTTAAGTTATTGTTTACTTTCCTCAAAGGTAGTCAGACAGAGTTCGCTAGGTCAAATTTTATTTATGGTCAACATATCTCTTCCTCTCTCTTCAATAACAAAAGCAAAGCTTTGGAGTGTGTGATGCTTTTGTTAAAAAAAAAAAGATAGGAAGCTACCCTTATGCACTATATTTAGAAATCTATTTCACGGAGGGAAAAAAGAAAAAAGAGTATTATTTTACAAAGCTTGGTAGAGAACCATGTGGTTAGATAAAATTATGAGGCATAAAGCAGGCAAGATCCAGAATTTAGCCTTCTGGCATCATTCAATTAGAATAGAAGTCTGCACTGATCATGATGTTAAAATTCAATGTAAAATTCTTCAAAAAGAACTGTCTAAGTACATTTTTGGAGGTTTCTCCCTTTCTTTCCAACCTCTGAGTATTTTAAATTTCAACTGGTATCCAAGTTCGTAGCTAATTTTAACATGTGTATGAATGCGAGAGTGTGTTTGAATACATATATGTATACATGCATAAGATTATATGCATGCGCCCATTTATTGGGGATATGTGGATATGGTGGACTTAATTAGACATTTCATTTCCAAATGTGTTTAGAATAAGGTTAAAAGTGGAGCCATAGCTTTTAAAAATAGGATGTATTCGAATTGTTACACAAGTAATTCATGTTCAATGTATGACATTTTGAAGCCACCAAATCAAAAATAAACAAAAGTACACATCTATATCATTTGATCCTAATATTTGGGTGTAGAATCTTCTAGATTCCTCCATAAATATATATATATTTTATATCTAAATATATATATAATTTATATATATTTTATATCTAAATATATATATATAATTTATATATATATATAAATTTTGAATTCAGGTACAATATTTGCAAAGTGTTTTTTCCCCTTAATATTCATTGTTTGAAAAAATTCCTCACAAACACTTGTCCAATTATTTTCTTAAGATAATTTTCTGGAAATATTTGGATGAAAAGAGATGCTAGAACTAGACCACAGATTCTCAATGTGTGGCTCCCTGGACTCTCCTGGTCAAAATCGCCTTGGATTTTTTTAGAAAGGCAAATTATCTGACTCATCCCAGACCTATTGAATCAAAACTAGAGTAGCACCCAGAAATACGTGTTCTAAAAAGCCTACCAGGGAATTTTGATATTGCGTTAAAACCACTGAAGTAGGCCTGGCGCAGTGGCTCACTCCTGTAATCCCAGCACTTTGGGAGGCCAGGGTGGGCAGATCATGAGGTCAAGAGATGGAGAACATCCTGGCCAACATGGTGAAACCCTGTCTCCACTAAAAACACAAAAATTAGCCAGGGCATGGTGGCAGGTGCCTGTAGTCCCAGCTACTCAGGAGACTGAGGCAAGAGAATTGCTTGAACCCGTGAGGCTGAGGTTGCAGTGAGCTGATAATCGTGCCACTGCACTCCAGCCTGGCGACAGAACGAGACTTTGTCTCAAAAACAAACAAACAAACAAACAAAAAACACCAAAAAAACCCCCCCCCACACACACAAAAAATAAAGCCACTGAAGTAGACTAAGGTGTAAAGCTTCATTTTTCTGTAGCCTGTCTATAGCCCACATGACTAAATTTAGCACCTGAACTGCCTAGTTCTCTAGTAAAGAATCACTTGAACTTTTTTTTAGAACACAATCTGTGTACATGGAGGTTTAGGTGTATTTCAAAGCACAAGCACAGCTTCTTCCGATCCCAATATATTTTCTCTGAGGACATTTTTTTTTTTTCTAATTTGTTTGGGTATTTAATTTCACTGTAATTGCTTTCCTCAATATCTGATGATCCCTCAATTTTCTTTTATATTTAAGACCAAGAAACCAAAACTCTTGAGTAGAATCTCTGTGTGCATCACTGACTTGCGGAATCTGTGACCCGTGCATAAGGCGGGGAGCTGCGTTATAGCACCTCCAAATGTCAGTATGTATAGGTGTTTTCTCCTACGCTAACCAGATTTTTATAGAGTGATTCTCCAGAGTCAAACTTGGAGGACCATCACTTTGGTCCACAGCATTTGTGAGCTGATCTGAGAAAGGAGACGGGATTCTGTATCTTTGATATGCATAGATTTACTTAATTCCCCTCTCTTTAGGAAGATATTTAATCTCCACTCTTGGCTAACTCCAAGTTTTTCCCCGGTCATCCTCTCCAGAGTTAACGTGTTTTCTGCCACATGCAGGAGAGGAAAGTCACATAGTTACATAGGTTGTGGGAAGATATGTTGGGTCTCAAATGTTCCTGTTTTATTCATATGAATTCCTGTTAGAGAAATCTGGCATATTAAATGCATCTTTCCTCTGAGAAAATAAAATAAATAATTATGAGTGGCATCTCTAGTCTCTAGATGCCTCCTTGAAATCCCATTTATCCTTTAGCATCAATAGTTCATCTATCTAATCCGTATCTATCACCTTGATATCTTTTTTATCAATAATTCACTGAGTTCCATTCATAAATTTATTTGAGTACTGTTTAAGAAAAAAATGCATCTCTCATTTTAATGGGAAATATATCTTAAATTTCTAACAGGAAATGCTCATGGTCTATTTCTCACAGACCCATTCCCCTGTTCTGTCTTTCATAATTTTCAGAATCTAAAACAATCTCATAGCTTTTTGATAGAGTGGTGTCACAATTTGTTCTTCTCAGGCTGTGTATAACCTTAGGGATAATGTGAGATTCCAGATATCCTCTGTTAGTTTCATTGCTCCCCCAATTTTTTTTTACTCAACTTCATAATTTCTAGAACCTTTATCATGTTTGATACACAAAATACCTTTAGTCACATATTTTTTGTATAATAGAATAACTGGCTTTAGTTCACCTGTGGTTGTATGCTAGCCTATCTTCTGAAGGCTTATGTTTTCTTCCTTCAGGAAAAAGTACCTACATGGAAAGGTCTACAGTTGGAATGAAGAGCTTTGAAAGAAGCATAACCATGCAATGCTGTTATTATTATTATTTTCAGTGATTTACCACTACAGACAATCTTTTAGCCAGAAAGTGAGGATAGGATAAGGTAAAGCATAACAACAAACAAAAATATCTTAGATCGTGGTAACATTATGAAGTGGAAGAGGAATCAGTCTGTCTAGCACTAAATCTGAGGATAAGATTGCCTTAACACAATGAAACAACCATTAAGGTAAAGAAAGTTTCAGATTATTTTTGGTTGACAAACACATGATCCTGCCTTATTGGTGATAAGTAATCATTTAAAAATAAGGAAAAGGAAAACAACTGACTTGAGAAAAATGAATAGAGTCATGGAAAGGGAATAAAAGTTACATGACTAGAGGAAGAATTCACTTCTGTAAAACAGCAACTTCAGAACTTTCAGGCACTGTTGGGTCAATAAAATAAAAGAGCACATTTAAAAATGGAAACTAGAAGCCATATTAAGAGAACCACCTGAGATAAAAAGGCAATAGTTTGAGAGAAGAAGATAATAGATAAAATGAGAGATGGTGAGAAAAGGAAATATTGCTAGAAAAATAAAAACCAATGGCACAATTTAAATCCATATACAAAGAATTAAATAGAAAAGGTGATGCTGTGGAACATGGAATCATGACATCTAGGGAAAATTTAATACTATCTCCCAGAATACAGGGCAAACAATGCATAAACCTTATTAGAAATCAGGAGATCATATAGAAAAAAGAACACAAACTTATAAATATTTGGCATTTTTAAAGAAGGCACCAAAACAAACATAACAAGAGCAGTTATTAATAATATAATAGAAGAAAACTTTCTAAGGCTTCAGACTTCTCTAAGTACCATAAAACACACACACATGACTAATTAGGAACTATACTAGAAATATAAGTGTACTTTAATATTTAGAATTTCTTAATTAAAATGAAGATTTGATTTATTCTTTAAAAGAGCATTTGATATTATTAAAGAATATCATGTTAACTCAGAAATAAGTATGCTTTTTCTAACATAAAAAAGAATTTTTTCAAAGAATATTCTTCTGAAAAATACAAAATACAGGGTACAGCATCGCACTCAATTTTATAATCTTGAAAGCCTTTCATTAAAACGATAAAAAGACAAGGATCTTCATAAATATTCATTGTAGTCAAATGATACCCAGAAGTTTTAGATGATGCAATAAAACAAAAAATAAATGAGGTATTTATAACAGAAAGAAATTTAAACCTTTATCATCATCTCTAGACAAGAGATGAAAAGTGTCAGAATGCTAAGAAGTCTGTATACAAAAAAACTTGCAAGTATGTAAGTATGCATGTATACTTTCATGATATGTAATCCTCTCATTCTTGATTGTACGGAGTTTATTTCCTTAATTACTCTTAGCATTGTAAATGATTTTACATTATAATACAGCTCAGATATTATCAGTAGATTTAATTCCTTGGATGTGCATTCTCTCAGTTTTGTGTTCTGTAAACTGACTTTCTTGGCATTGACTTCTCCTCAGACGTTCTGTAATGTGCTAATGTGTAACGTCCACATGCTAATTTTACATGGGATTTAACTTTCATGAGATTTTTAATTGACACATTTCCTGGGCTGTGTAAGCCTCACTATAGAGGCCATTCTGTGCTTGTGTCAATCCGTCTTCTACACAGTTCCCAACTCTGAGCCTGTTTGTATGTGAGTGCCTTGGTTTGGAGTTGACTCAGGATGGAAAAGAGGAATTCATCAATAGCTCTGGCTATGAACTCTGATTTCCCACTGGTGAGTCAGCTTCCACCAGCAGCCCAGAGCAAAGGAGCCGGCTTCTGTCAAGAAACAGGAACTGGAATCATTCCATAATGTATATATGCATCAAAACATCACACTACACACCAAAAATATGTATGATTTTTTATTTATCAACTAAAAAAACCCTGTACATTTAATTTTAAAAAGAAAAGGAAAAGAAACAAGGACTGGTAGGAAAGATATGCAGGTTTCACTTTTCAAGCAAATAGGGTGCTTCCAGACCTTGGCTTCTTGGGGATCCTAGTGAGAATGGCCAAGGCCAAGGACTGGGTGGTGACTCCAACTCTGCATGGACATTAAAATCCAGGTCTTGCTCTTGCCTTATGACGTGGTAGTTCAACTACTTCTCCGCACCATGGATTTCTCATTTTATTTCTATTTATTCTTCTTAAAATGCATATTTTCACCAGAATTTCTGTGTAATAGAGGAGGAGGATGATATCCGTAAGTGTCCAATATTTACCCAGAAGCCAGAGTTTTTCTTTTCTTTCTGAGTCCCATTTTTATTAAGGCTAACTGAAATACACTGAAATCGCTTAATAAAACATAAAAAGTAAAAACATTTGTCTAGTAGTGTATCTGGAATTGGTGGGTTCTTGGTCTCGCTGACTTCAGGAGTGAAGCTGCAGGCCTTCGCAATGAGTGTTACAGCTCTTAAAGATGGTGTGTCCAGAGTTTGTTCCTTCAGACGTTCAGATGTATTTGGAGCTTCTTCCTTCTGGTGGGTTCGTAGTCTCACTGACAGGAGTGAAGCTGCAGACCTTCGCGGTGAGTGTTACAGCTCTTAAAGATGACAGGTCTGGAGTTGTTTGTTTTTCCCGGCGGGTTCGTGGTCTCGTTGGCTTCAGGCATGAAGCTGCAGACCTGCTGGTGACTTGGACAGCTTTTCTGTCTAGCACTTTGTGTTACCGCTCATAAAGGCGCGTGGACCCAAAAAGTGAGCAGCAGCAACATTTATTGCAAAGAGCGAAGGAACAAAGCTTTCACACCATAAAACAAAACCCTTTGGAGTCACCAGCTGCTGCTGGCTGGCGGGGGCAGCCTGCTTTTATTCCCTTATTTGGCCCCACCCGCATCCTGCCGATTGGTCCATTTTTCAGAGAGCTGATTGGTCCATTTTACGAGAGCTGATTGATCTGTTTTGACAGAGTGCTGATTGGTGCGTTTACAATCCTTGAACTAGACACCCAGTGCTAGACAGAAAAGTTCTCTAAGTCCCCACCAAGTCAGCCAGACACAGAGCATGATTGGTGCATTTACAAACCCTGAGCTAGATACAGAATGCTGATTGGTGTGTTCACAAACGCAGAGCTAGACACAGAGTGCTGACTGGTGCGTTTACAACCCTTTAGCTAGACACGGAGTGCTAGACAGAAAAGCTCTCCAAGTCCCCATTAGGTCAGCTAGATACTAACCAATCAGAGTACTGATTGGTGTATTTACACACCCTGAGCTAGACACAGAGTGCTGATTGGTGTATCTACAATCCCTCAGCCAACATAAAAGCTCTCCAAGTCACCACCAGACTCAGCAGGCCAACCGGCTTCACCCAGTGCATTCTGCACTGGGCCAGGGGCAGAGCTGCCCGCCAGTCCCCATCAGTCCCCTGCGGTGCACCCACACTCCTCAGCCGTTGGGTGGTCAATGGGACCGGGTGCCAGGGAGCAGAGGGCAGCGCCCATGGGAGAGACTCGGGCCACGCAGGAGCCCACCATGGAGGGGGGCGCTGGGACATGGTGGGGCTGTAGGTCCCCAGCCCTGCCCCACGGGGAGGCGACTGAGACCCAGCCAGAATTCCAGAATTCGAGCGCAGTGCAGGCAGGCCGGCAGTGCTCGGGGACCATGCGCAACCACTGCAGCTGCTGGCCTGTGAGTACTGTGCGCAGCCCCGGTTCCAGCCCGTGCTTCTCCCAACACACCACCCTGCAAGCAGAGGTAGCTGGCTCAGGCCTCTGCCAGCCCGGAGAGGGGCTCCCAAAGTGCAGTGGCAGCCTGAAGGGCTCTTCAAGCACCACCAGAGTGCCGAGGCCGATGAGGCGCCGAGAGTGAGGGCTGCTAGCACATTGTCACCTCTCAGTAGGTTCTACGGTATGTCTTGGTTTTCATATCTAGGAGCACCAAAAGGTCTAGAGTACATCTTAGTTTTTGTTGTTTCTCTAAGTCCAGTTATCAAATTTTAGAGAATATTTGGAAAGCAGTGTCGCGGAAGATAAGATTAGAGTGTCTGTATACAGCATAGGAAGGCATAAGAGAAAAGCACATAATGCACTCGGATTTAATCAGCACCAAGAACAAGAAAACTTTCAATGAAAATGTAGGGTGATGAATTTGCAACAGTTAAATTGCAATATCTGCTTTTGAAGCACACAGCAAGTCTTGAATTCTTCTTTGGGAAATCACAGATGTGAATAATACAATATCCATTGCTCTCATTCTTTCTGCCACCTGCGTCTTTCCTTCAGTTTGGGTCACTACATTAGTCAGGAGAGGAGCGTCCGCTAGTCTCTGTGATGCCAACACACGTTGGAAGGAGGATGAGACACATTTATCAAACCCACTCATCAGCAGTTCTTCACTTCCTGTGGGCTTTGTGAATCGTGTAATCAGAGGATTGTTTGTTTTATTTGTATTTATGCCCACATTTACCACTCCCCCCTGAAAAAAATCTTAGCTTATCTGAATTCCTATGGTTAATTTAGAAATAACATTCTCTCTTTTTTTGAACTTGTAATCCTGAAAATCCTCAGAAATACAGCTATGCTTTTGTGCATTGGAAAAGTCAAAATCTCAGATTTTTCTCTATTGCTTGCTCTTTACCATTAAGGCATGACCTGACCTAGGAAATTGTGGGAGATGGGGAGAGTGAGAAGTTTGTTTTGGAATTTATGCCTTGTATTTTTTTTTTTTTTTTGGGTCTGCCTCAGTTGCCTATTACCAGGTATACTGCACGTTTTAAAATTCCCACGTAAATAAAAAGGACTATATGGATCAATGCCATTTTTGTCATCTCTTAAGGCCTGGAAATTTAATGTTTTGCATTAAAGATCCATTTTGTTTTCTTTAAGAATGGAACTATACTTAGTTAAGTAAAATCCAACATTTAACATTTTACATTCAAACTTTTGCATTTCAGGACAAGGTAAATACGTGTTTTTAATTGGTTCAAAAATTAAAAACCAAGTTGAAGGATTAGAATGTTTAAGAAAATATGTCAGAGTTAGAAAAGCCAATTTATGCTATTTTTCTTTCGACATGTATTGATAAGAAAATTCTAAACGCAAATCACGTACTTGGAAACAATTAAATGTCTATAAATAGGGGATTATTTCAAGGGTCAGCAAATTTCAGCCTATTTTATAAGCACATTTCATTGGAACACAGCAAACCCCATTTCTTTACATATTGTCTATGGTTGCTTTTGTACTAAAATGGTAGAGTTGAGTAGTTAATAGAGATGACAAACCAAGCAGAGCCAAAAATATTTACTATCTGGCCTTTTAAGAAAAAGCCTATCAACTGCTGGATTGGTTATATAAATTATGATTCATCCAAAAATAAAATAGTATGAGGTGTTAAAATAATGGGCATCCATATATATGAGTATATTTGTTTTGTATTGCTCCTGTGAAAATATTGCCATATGAAAAAATTACCACAAATGTAGTCCCTTAAAATAACACAAATTTATTATTTAATAGTTCTGGAGGGCAGAAGTCCAACAAAGGTCTCATTGAGCAAAACTCAGTATGTTGGCAGGACTGTGTTCCTTCTGAAGGTTCTGGGAGAGAATCTGTGTCCTTACCTTTTCCAGCTTTTAGAGGCTGTCTGTGTTCCTTGGTATGTGGCTTTTTCTCATTATCATCAAAACTAGAAGGGGCTGGTGTAGTCTTTGTCGTGTTGTCATCTCTCTGGTTTTTTCTTTTATGTCTTCTTCTACTTCTAAGGATACCTGTGATTACACTGGGTCCAAATGCATAACCCAGGTTAATCTCCTCATCTCAAGGTCAACTTGAGATAAGCAACTTCAATCTCATTTGTGACCTCAATTCCTTTTTACCATGTAACCTAATACAGCCAAAGTTTTCAGAGACTAGGATGGGAATGTCCTGGGGAGAGGAAACATTATTCTGCCCACAGCAACGAGTATTTAAAGGTATTAACAACAGTCTATTATATGAGAAAATGTGAAATAGCAAAACATCATGTACAAAATCATTTAGTTTAAAAATTCTATGTTTGTTTCGTGAATAGAAAAATAATTAGTGGAGGTTGTATGACAAAATATTATAATTATTTTTCTGAGACATGAAATTATAAATGGTTTTATATAGTTTTTAAAGCCTGAGTTTATATATTTTTATAGTTTCTTTAATATAATAAGCATATTTTATAATAGGAAAAAATCTACCTGCAAATAGTAAAACAAAGACGTGTTACAATGGAAGTTTCAAAAGAGACAATTTGCAAAACAAAAGCATTGTTTGTATGTATATTTTGCTGGTTTTTTTTTTTTTTTTTTTTTTCTATATAATATCAGTCCTTTGACAGAATCACCTACTTCTTACTTTCACATTTTTGGTAAGTTTCACTACTGTTCTCATACAAGTGCTTCCCAGACGGGCTTTACTTTTTTTCCTGCAGCATGGAAAATTCAATACTAATTAATCTTGAACAGAGGTGTCCTAACATGTAGAAATCTGCAAGCACTCAAGTTTGCATAGAGAGATCACTCCCCTAGCATTTCCATCTTTCTTGACTATTCAGTACTTTCCAAGTCCCAGCTAACTGATTTATAGCTTTTGAATTTGATTTGCATACCCCACATAATAATCTACAAGTCATTTCCATGCATCTTATAGTTGAAGAAAAATTGGTTTTCAAATTCTCACTTTTTCTTGAAGTTCCTAGGGACAAGCTAAATAGGCTATTTTGTTGCATGATAATTTTTCGTTTTCTTTCTTCTGTTTTGTTTGTGGCTTTTTTGTTTATTTTTCAAATAACCCAATAGGTCTTTTCTTTTTCAACTATTTGTCTATGATATCTGCCTAATAGTTCTGAGAGAATTATTTCTGTTTTTTGATGTTAACCTATTTGTCCCAGATGATCACAGAATTTAACAATATTTCAATTTACATTACATTCAGTAGGAATTCAGGATTATTTAATAATCCACAAGCATTTATGTTGTACCTACTATATGCTTATTTTGTATACTACTTTTTTGACATGCTGTTTTGTGTTCTTCTGTAGCAGTTGATGCAATATCACAATATTATCAAGCAGAGCAAATGTGCTGCTTGAAATAAAAACAATGATTTTTTTTAAAGGGTCAGATTAGATACCAGTAAAATATTTAAAGCATTCACAATGAAAAAAGAAGAGTTAAAAAGGGAAAAAGAATAAAGAAACACAGAATGTTTTTAACTGCTTTGAGTTTAAATTTCCCTTGCTCATGAGCCTCACTGTGGCTTAGGAGACAATAGTTACTTTCTCAACTTTATTAGAGAAATTAACTGAAGAGTGTGTGAATCTTATCTTTATATTTTGTACACTAGCTAGCACATTACAAGTCCTTGGCAGAGGCTAAGGAGATTATCAATAAATATGAGAATAACATTGTTCTCTAATTGTTAGAAACACAGGCAGCAGACTTGACTTAACATCAAACAAATACAAGAAGGAGAATTTGGCGCTTTGTTCAAACAACTGGTTAATGGAATCTAAAACAAACAAAAACACACTAAATGTAGTTTGACTGAATTAGTTTTGTATGGTTAGTCTAGCCATAATGTGTTACTAGTAATACTCAAGCTAAAGAAAGTTACATTTTTAAAATGACTAACGTTTGTCAACAACAAAAATTTCTCAAGCCTCGACTTACATGCAAGAACTTAGATATTGATCTCATAAAGCTTACTATCAGACTAAAGAGACAAAGCCTAATACTGACTCAAAAGAAAAATCAAAGAGCCCAGTAGCGTCTGTACCAAGAGCTTTAGTGTTCAGAAAATCAACTGGGGCTAGAAAGCTCAGTGGCTGAAGAAAAGATAGGTGCTGAGCTGCAAAGGTTAGGGGAAGGATAAATGCAGGGTACGATTGAGGGTCTGCGTGCTGAAGGGTCAGAAGGCAGGCAAGCAAACAGAAGGTTATCCCATTGGCTTACTGGAGCTCAGGTGAGGTTGGAAAGGTGTGAAACATCACGTGAAATAATTATGTTTAAGTTTGTACTTAAGCGATCTTACCTACTCATTCCAAAAGGGATACACATTACTTAGACATGGTGAGAGACCAACACCTATGAACACAACTAAAAGGCAAAACCCAAAGTTAAAAGAGAGGTGGACTTCCTACCCGATAAAAGGTTCTGCTTGCTGAAAAACATTGAGTTCTGGGCATCTTGGAACCTAAGAAAAATAAGGAAAGTATAAATGATAAAGTATTCTTTTTCTGTCACAATGAGAGTCACACTTTTTTTTTTCTCAGCCCTGGAGGAATTTATAATAAGAACATTGAGTAATATATGAGTAATGGCTTTGAGAATGATTTAAAAAATCCAGGCATTTTGTATGCAATGACTCCTCTTTTATTCACACTTGGTAAGAGCAAAGTGCAATGGTGTAAGGACTAGACTAGACTACAGAGGACACCTTGAAGGACGGGCCTGCTTGATCAAAGCACCTGGCTCTTTCCTGTTATATTTATTTTGGCATTAGGTCAGGGCTGCTACATCAGTGTCTGGCTAATAGAGAAAAATAAACTTCCCTTAGTTATTAATAATTTTCCCATTAGTCTCTTCCAAAAAATCATAATGTGCTAGATGGTGGCCAGCACATACAGACAAAGGTCACCCACCCTTCAGTTAATTTTCCTAACTCAGGTGTGAAAGGAGGTTTTGGATCATAATCCATGCTGAAACTAATGAGAAAGAAAAAGCCAGATTCAAAGCAATAAAAGACATTTTGCTTTTTTCCCCCTTTAAACATGGCTTATTGTGAAACCTTGGGTGATTCTACTGGTCTCTGTTCTGACATTTAAAAATTCGTTATTTTTATTTCAAGCAGTGCAATGGATGTAATTGATAATATTGTGTTATTAATCATCAGTTACAAAAGACAACAAAAGAGCATACTGTGGTTTTTAAATATAGTCATTTTCTGTGTGTGTGTGATGACATCTCGTTGACATTGGTGAGAGACAGGTGTAACTGAGTAAGTGTGGGATATGGAGAACACCTTGAAGGCCGAGAAGAAAACATTTTACTTTTTGTTTTAATAAGTAGATAACCTTGGGACATGTAAGTGACTTTTGAATAAAATAATCTGTAATTATTTCAAACATTTTTTTTAAAGAAACCTATTCTCTTTTTATTTTTCCTTCCAGTTTGGAAGAAGGCTGGGGGTGAATAATATGTAGTTAGAGCTGTGATCTCATGATATGCCAAATAAGTATCAAGAAATAGCTACATTTATGGCGTTTATGTTAAGGCTTATTACTGGTATGCAAATTCCCAGCCTATAATTGTTTTCACAATCAGGCCCAGAGGCATTACCATGGAGGAAGTAATTATAAAATGGTTAATTAAAAGTAATTATAAAATGGTAAATTACTTTTTATACATCCTCATACATTGTTCAGTTATAACTTAATCTTTGAAATCCTGGAATGGCTGCCTCCCAAGAACACTGCACCCTTCAGGGAAACGTGGCTCATCAGCCACTAACAACGGCCCTTTTTAAAAAAACTTCGCTAACTCAAATTCTGGGATATTCCAGTGTGACAGCTGGTTCCTTTTCTTGTGCTGTGGTCAGTGTTTAATGCACTGCAATGGATTTCTCCAAAGTGTGGCCTAAGCACCCCCGAGGGCCCTCCAAGTCCATATGGGAGAGCAGAATGTGCTGCTGATGTGAGCAGCAGACGGGCTTTGCTGAAGAGTGGGCACGTGGCAGCCAAGGCTGTGTGAATGAAGCAGGTGGACATTTGTTTGAGGTGGGGGAGGAAGGAGCGCATTCCTGAGGATAAAGATAACTGCTGGTCATATGAAATAGGAGGCCTGGAAAATCTAACCAGATGTGAACAGGCCTCACTGGGCCAAAAATATGGGAGCCAATTGTTTTCACATAGAATTAAAACTTATTTTAATTACTGAAAGGTACATTCCGTAGTTGAGTTTCAACTTTGAAAGGACTTTAAAGGTTTAAAATGCTGACTATAATAAAAATCAATGTTAAGTGTTGAAGCTAGTGAATATACCTACACAGGAGACGTATGATGAGCTCTGTAACCTGCACTCTGCTTTTTCAAAATGACACTTGATATTTCTGATCTAGGCTGGCTAGATCAAATTCAGAATGCCATTATATTTGATTTTCAGATACACAGTGAAGAATTTTATAACATAAGTATGTCTCAAATATTACATGGGGCATACTTACACTAAACATATTATTCATTTTCTATCTGAAATTCAAATGTAACTGGATATCCCAGATTTTTATTTGCTAAATATAGCAAACATATTCTGGTTGCTATAGTAAATGGTATCCTTTTGTGATCATATTTCAAAACTGGTTATTACTAGTCGAAGAAAACACGCTATCTTAAATATTGGCCACCCCGACTTACCAAATTTTCTCAGTTTTCCAGGTATGGAATCCAATCTTTGGTAAATAATAATATTTTTACAATATCTCTTGTAATATTCACATGTTGTATTCCTTTTCCTTGTATGAGTGCATTGAATAAAAATGTAATAACAAAGTTAAATAATCTCAGTGATAGTGGGTATCTTTGTGAAACCCTACATCTTCAGGTGACCATTTTCTTTAATTTCCAAATTAAATAGCTAAGGCTTCCATTTCAAATTATATGAGAATATCAGCTCCTCCTGCAGTGTTTCTGAGGATTCTGGATCCTGCATTCTCATGGGGATCTCGTTTCTAAATTACTCATTCTGAATTAGACCTGATATAATCTAAATACATCATCACAGAGTTTGCTTTTGTGACTGTCCTCCAACTTCTATATCCCAAACTGGTAATGTTACAATGCTGGGGTGCATTAGACACCGATTCCAGAAGGGAGGGAATTTAGAGTAAACATGGATCTGGCTCTGTAATGCCCACATAGAGTAATCTCCTAGGTTGTCTTGCTGTCTTTAACTTGCTGTCTATTACCAAGGTGCTGTGCCTCTTACCCACTTTATGAAGAGCTTGTCCCACAGTCTTTTTTACTCTTCACTCATGTGTATCCAGAACTCCTACATATATTGCCCCTCTTCCAAAGCGGGGAAGACTTCAAATGCATATTTGCTTGGTCAAAAATTTGGGCTACTTGCATAGTTTTGTGTGTACTAAAAACTATGCACTAAGAAGTTAATTTAACTAAAGGATCATTTTCTGTTTCTCCACTATTAGCAATGCAATGTACTGCCAAAAGAGTGAAATCACAAATTTTCTTTAATTTGGACCAGATCAGATTCTAAAACATGGGTCTTTTGAGAATGGGGCAGTCATTGGAAAATGGATTATTCTTCCATTTATAATTGTTTTGCTTCTTATTTTCATGTGTCTTCTAATTATTTTAACTATTATAAAGTAGGCTATTGCTTTGAAATTAATAATTTTGTTATGCTAAGGCAGTTCTTGACAGTGGTGGTGTTGAATTATATCACACTGCTTTGTGACATCTATCAAGACCACCAATGCTCTCCCACTACCATCTTTGATCAATTGGTGTGTTAAATGGCATTAATAAATTTCCCAATACTAATCCATTTTTGCCTTTCTAGGCAATAATTACTTGTGTTAGCTGTATTAGTTTAATACTATACTTGAATACTCTTATATACTCTTAGGGACTCATCTGAATAAGTCTTAAGGACTTATTTCCTCTGCCTGGGAAATAATCAATGCCTCCCAAACAAAATGGCCTGTAATCAAATAGCTTGGCAACCCCTTCCTGGAGAAGATGAACAAATGAAAGCCTCAGAGAAGTCACAAAGTTTAAATATCTATTTCCATTTATTGAATAATTCAACTATTTTATTTGTGAAAGGGAAATAATTCCATAAAATCAGTTAATTTTTTTTTCATTTTTGTAAGCTCTGAAATAATTTTTGTATAAGATAAATTTTATGGTTTCATAAATGTTTGGAAAAATTATTCAGTCAAACCATTTGTATGCAGTGCTCTGTATATATATGTGTGTGTGTGTGTGTGTGAGAGAGAGAGAGAGAGAAAATGAGAATTTATTCCTGGAAAACTTAAAAAAAAATCTCCTTTGCTCTTAATATGTTCCAGTTAAAATTAAGATTTCTAATTTCTCTAGAGACAACTATGGTAAGCTTTATTTTCATAGAAACATATCCATTTCACCAAGGTATTTATATAGAGCTACATTACATTATCTAAATAATATAGAATTCTTTTATAGCTTTAAACACATTTTTATCTACATCTCTAGAGTTGATACCCTAAATGGCTATATATTTCCAGTTTCTTGCACCTCTAAACCTACCACCTATCAAAATACCTTCAGTAAATGATTTCACTCCCTAACACGTTGGGAAAATAGATGCCAATAACAAACACGTCCTCCGCTTTATCTCTGTTGGGTGCTTCCTAGAAGCATTTAAATATTTTCAAATCTCTTCATATTGAGAAATAAAGCTCAGATGGTTCTAAAACATATGTCCATAAAATGTTTTAATACTCCTCCCTTTAGAGTGGAGGTTAATTTCTTTCCCCCTAGAGTATATGCTAGATTTAGCAACTGGTTTCCAACAAACAGAATACAGCAAAAGTGATGGTATGTCACTTCCAAGGTTACCTTCTAAAACGACTGCATCTTCCATGTTGAGTGCATGCTCCCTCTAACACAGGCACACTCTCTCTTTCTCTTGGATCGTTTGCTTGGGGGAAGTCGCATCACTAGCAGTCTATGGAGACATCCAAATGGTAAGGAACTGAAACCTCCTAGTAAAGCTATGTGAGTGAGTGTGGAAGCAGGACCTCCAGTCCCACTTAAGTCTTTAGAGACTGAAGCCCTGACAGCTTGACTGCAACCTCATGAGGGACACTGAGACCCAGCGAAACAGCTCCCAAGGTTCTGAGGCTCTAAAAGGATGTGTGATAATTCCACCTTACATTCTTCTACCCAAAAACAAAACAAACAAAAACGTTGGAAGAAAAAATTTAATTGGCTTAAGGACAATTTTTATCTCACGTGACAGCCACCCTTCTAGGTTCACATAGGATAGCAGGTCTAGGTACATTTAACTCAATAGTTCAGGGATGTCATGATTCTTTTGTCCGTTTCTATTTTCTTCTCGGCAATCCTTAGCATGTTAGCCTAAGAGGCTCCCTTCAGGGTTTCAACATTAATGCTCGCAATTCCAGTCGTCACCAGCAGGTGGAAATCTTACAAGTAAAAATGATTCTAATGTACTTTATTTCTCCTTTAAAGAGTGAGCAAAACCCTCTCAGAATCTCCCAACGGATAACCTCACATCTCGTTGGTCAGAGTTTTATCACATGCGCATGATTAACTCAACCCCTAGTAAAAAATAACAGGACTATCACAATCAGCTTAAAGTGGACATAAATACCTCTCTGCCCAAAGTATTTAACTGTTTGGTGATTAAAAATTTTAACTGGTATTCATACCTACATTATACTGGTGTCTATGTAAGTATAAGTTGTGAATTTGTATTACTTGTCTTCCTTGAAGATCTCTTTTTCTCTTTGTTCTTTTCATTACCAGATCACACAATTGTCTTGTTTCCTTAGAATTTCTCAGACTCCATCCTTGTTTCTTTTACATTACCTCAACGCTTACTTAATGCCTATTTGAGCTGGGCAACATTGTTTCACATCACTGGGAGGATGCTTACGCAAAATGATTCAGAAAGAATATTAACTGGAGCAAGCTTTAAAATTATATTTTCTGAACTATTATGCTCAAGTTGGTCAGTATGAAATTCTGTAAAATTAGCGTATTTAAAATTAGAGATATCCAGAAATAATGCCTTCCTAATTTTGAGAGCCTCTAGCTAGAGTCAGCCAGAAGTTAATTTTTATAATGAAATTATAAACTCTTGAAATGGAAAGTTGCATTTGATCAGTCAACCAGAGCCTTTTTTAGCTCCCATGCTGTATTGTGACAGACAAATGGATTGGTTTGAAGATGTACACATCACATCTATAAGTAAAATTGAGTGGAGGATATCTGACCAAATTGACCAATACATCTTCTAATGAGAAATATCCTTTTACTGTTTTAGAACTGACAGTTGTGATAACATAATTAAATTAAGAGATGATGAAGGAAAAAATATAATCTATAATGTCATTTAGTATAATAAAAGCTTAATCCTTATATTTAGCCTCATTAGAATATAATTAGAACTAACTTATGCAGCCAAATTGTTACATATATGCTAAAACCTGAAGGCCTCAGTTCTTTTCATGAGTCTCTACATTAAAATACTCAGATGCACTGAGTGATGACCTTTGACTACACTTGTTTAAGGTGTTAGTGCTAACTGTTGAATTTAACAATGGATCCCATGACGGAAAAGGTAACATTTCAGTAAGTTCTATGTAGTGAAATCATAGCAGGTTGACATAATATTAAGTATCACATCTTTTGCTTTGTAATAGGGTTTATATCATTTTTGGCACATCAACAGACATTATTTGTCCTTTTCATAGTGTACAAGTGTCCTCTGACACTACTTTTGTGTAAGTTTTTATTTTCTTTCATGAAAACATGTCAACATTTTTCTATTAAATCACAGAATAAATACTTGCAATCTCATGTTTGAGTTTGTAATGACAGTGCTCATCTGATGCATTCATCTTACTATTACAAATAAAATTGTTCAGCATTTACCCCCTTTACATTATTTTAATTAGATGATAGCTTCTACTCCATGTCTACTTTCATGTATATTTCTGAAGTGATTTTCCACATTGGTCTCTACATCCCTGAAAAAAATGCAATAAAACTGGAATTTAAAAACAAAATAATAAATAAAAACATAAATGACTTAGACTATTGATTCTTCTAAATTCTAACATCATTGAAGAAATCAAAATTATAGTTATAAATTACTTAGTAATGAGCTTGAAAATACATAAACTGGAAGTGAACTGAACTCCACTAAAATAAATTCAAATTTCTAAATGCTTAATGATAAATAAAAACAATATGAAACAAATAACCTAAAAATTCACTTCAAGAAACCAGAAAACAGGAAACAAAATACATACATGGAAAACACGAGGTAGCTACAGACATAAAAGCAGAAATTATGAAACAGAATAGAGCATAATCAGCATCTTGATAAAGCCATTATTTCATGCTGTGTTATGTTTTATAACATAGATAAATTCCAGAGAGGTCTAAAGAAAAAGAAAAAAAAAAGAAAAGAAAAATCCATACATTATGAACTGAAAAGAGAGAAACACTAAGATATATTAGTGTTTGCTACTTTCTGTTCTTTTATTTGAAAATCTAGAATAAATAGATGTAAATTCACTGAAGAAAAATTAGAAATCCCAGCTAACTGCTATCTAGAATATAAATTGGCAAACTAATGAATATACCCCCAAACCTTAATTTGGTCATAATAACAGGTGAATCCAGTGAAAACTTGAAAAGTGTCAATAATTCCTTAACTTTCTAGAAAAGAGAGAATCAAGGAAGCCTTTTAAATTAACTGTATAAATTAGCATAATTCCAATAATAAAATCTGGGAAACAGAGTATGCATACTTAAAGAGTACAAAATCAAGTTTTAAGAAATCTAATCTAGGACTATAACAAAAGTAAAACACATCGCTAACAAGGGTTTATTTTAGGAATTCAAGAATGAGTCAGTCACTGGAAACGTATGGCATACATTTTCATCTTAATACTTGAAAGGACAAAAACATACCTTGATAGATGGTAAAATGGTTTTGATATAATTTAACCTCCTTTTCTGATAAAACTTATTAGTTATAGAATAGTGACATCTCAATAAAGAATGCAAGAGAAGTAGGCTGGTGGCCATTGCTAGTCAGCCTCCTCACTTATCTTTGGCCAAGAGTTGCTTATCAACTTTCTCCCTTCCGAGAAGGTCTGTGGTGGATGGTCAGGGTGTTGTTATGGATTGACTCAACAGCTTGGCCCTGATCCTGTGTTCATGGTTTTCTAAAAATGGTAAATGAGAGGAAAAATAGACTTGCAGACTCCCCAAGGTACAAAGTTTTATAGATTTTTATTCTGGAAAACCAGTAAAAAGATAATTACAAAAGTAATTTGCTATTGGAAATTTCCATGCTATACTTGTTGATCTAATAGAGGAAAATTGAATTTAACTTTTGTTCAGAATTGCAGGAATTCTGATATCTTGTCACTAAGGAGCTATTTCAAAAGATTCTAGCTGGGCCATCTACCAAACAGCAAATAAGGAAGGGCCAGTGTCAACTTTGTTGAAAAGACACATACGTTTCTGGCTCACAGATCATGCTCATTGGTGGCTATTTGCTTTTGAGACTGCAGATATATAAGGTGTGACCAGTCAGCTTGATCCTGAGACGTGAGCAACTGTGAAGTAAATGCAGGAGGTTGACAGAAGTGAGAACTACAGAACTCATGTTGTGCTGTGCTATTTCACATAATCACCCAAACACACACAGTCATGAGGAGCTTGAGATACCATGCAAGCCAAAACAGAACGATAGAATTTTATTTCCAGCTGTATTTCAAAGAAATAAACCAACATCCTTAAAGATTTTGAATATTTTATAAATTATTTCTGAAAAGTTTATATTCTCTCTGGCCATAAGTCTGAATTCAAGTGACATTTGTGTTACTAAATATCTAATTGCAAAGAACAGGAAGTATATTTCAATGTATGTTATATGGTTTAAATAATGTAAGTTGATAAGGACCATCTATATTTGCTGATACTAGAAATGAATGAAAACTGAACAACCGTATCTATCTATGAGAGTGGTTTTCAAACAGTCCTGTAAAAGCCCTAAGAGACTGTGGAAATATCTTAGGAGCTACAAGGAGAAGAGGCCACCATCTAAGGATAGCAAGTGGGGACAGACATTCTGATCTTTGACTTTACAGGTTTTATATATTCGTGTGTGTTTATCTGTGTGTGCTTAATGTTCTGCATGAATTTTCATTCAGTAAAGAGGAATTATTTTCTCCTAAAAAGATAAAAACAAGAATTTTCATTATATTTTTAAAAGTAAATTTTCTAAAATAAACCAACTATTCAAGGACTATAAATATAATTTGTGAGCATAATAGAAGAAATTTAAGTCATACTTGTTTGGGATTATTTTTGTTATCTTACTAGTAATAATATAGTATCATTAAGAGGAATCAAGGTCTAAAGTCAAAATAGATCTTAGGCACTAAACCAATGCATTCTGAGTTTTAAGAATATAGCACACACACACACATATATACACACACACACATACACACACATATATACATACACATATATTTTATGTACATTATATATACACACATAAAATACATATATGTTAGAGTATGCTGGATTTTTTCCTAATAAGACCAAATTTAAAAATATATATAAAACTAACTTTCTATAAGTTGGGAAAACCACTGAAGAAAAGCATTAAAAGTTAAGCCTTAAAAGACATTGTGACATGATTAAAAATTTTTAATACAAGCTTTTTTTTTTTACAGTTTTATTATCTATTCAAAACTGACAACTTCTCTTTGGAAAATATTTCTATACATATAAATTGAAAAATACTAATATTGTTAAACACATTATATTTTCAAAATTAATAGCCACATTGTTAATCATGCCAAGAGCTTGAAAGAAGTGTCTTATTTTTGGTTAAGAAATACACAAAACATACGTGTAAAATAAATGAACTCATATATATATTTGTATTTATATATTCTTGTGAAGGTAGTTTGTTAATGCTTTTTATCTTATTTTTTCAACAATAAGGTCTTTAAAGCTTCTCACCTGGTGGATGATAATGTAATTAAACATGTTTTATTGTAACAGAAGACTAAAGTAAAAAATACATTAAATCAACTGGACAGTAAAATCTTTTTTATGTTTTTCAAATTTACCTAGTATATTAGGGTTCTCCAGAAAGACAAAACCAATAGGATGGATGGATGGTTGGATAGATAGATACATAGATAAGAGAGATGATAGATGGATGGATGAGAGGGAATTTGTTAGGAGAATTGGTTCACATAATGATTGTGGAAGCTGAGGAGTCCTATGGTAGGCCATCTCCAAGCTGGAGACCCTGGAATGCTGGAGACATGGCTCAGTCCAAGTCCGAAGTCTTTGGAATCAGGAAAGTTAATGTGTAACTTTCAAGGCCAAATACCTCTGAGAACCCAGGGAGTTGCTGGTGTAAGTCCTGGAATCCTAAGGCCAAAAGGCCTGAAGTTCTGATGTCCAAGGGCCGAAGAGTCTCCCAGCTCTAGGAAGGAGAGAGGAGGAAATTCATTTGTTTTGTTTTTTTTGTTCTATCCAGGTCTTCAGCTGATTGGATGGTGTCCACCCACATTTAGAGAGGGATCTTACCTCAGTTCACTGACTCACACACCAGTCTCTAGAAACACCCTCACAGACACACCCAGAAGTAATACTTTACCAAGTCTCTAGTTATTCCTTTATCCAGTCAAATTGACACCTAAAATTAACTATCACACCCAGTTTATTCCATTCCTTCAGAGGAGGTTCTTGGACAATACAGAAGTGACTGCCTGAGAAGTCCGGAAACTCTTCCAGAAAAATGGCAACCAGCTCTTCATATTTTCTTCATCTGTAGAACTGATCCATATGCTGCCATTGCTACCACAGCTCTCACGTGTGATGTCCAAGCAGGAAGCAGCTCCATGTGTGGTAAGCTCCTGGCAGCTCAGATGCCTAGATGGAGTCTCAGCACACATTCTGCCCAATGTACATGATCTATATTACTTACTAACAATCTTTTTTGGAAACCAAAATTATCAGATGCGTACAGAAGGCAGGTCACAAAATGAAGTAGTGACTTTCAGTTTTCTCAGAAGCATTCTCTGTATTCTAATTGTTAATTCTGGAGTTCATGAGATAATTTTTAGTTCTCTTACAACCTCTTGTGTCATTCATATTTCTAGCCCAGTCTCATTAGGCTAGATTTGGGCTAATTTAGAACATACATCAACCATTATAGTGTCATATAGAGTAGTTTCAATGGGCATTTTACTTTACAAGATGCTAAGCTATTTGAATTTATATATTCTAGAAAGTCTGCATTCTATCAATGAGCTTTACAGTGCTTTAGAAAAGAAAAAAAAAACTGTTGAAGAAGTGTCAGAGATATTCTAAAGCAATTAGTGAGAAGCAAACCAAAAATTTTTAAGCCATTATTTTTTCATGTGAGCTAATCTGTTTCAGGATATTTTGAAACATGTCTAGAAATGAGAAAAGGGTATTCCCATTTCCTGGCTTGAGTGAGTACCATGTCATGCGCTATTAGAAATTGCTATGATATGAATGTTTGTGCCTCCATCCCCAATTCGTATATGAAAATCTAGTCGCCAAGGTGATGGTCTTAGGGGATGGGGCCTTTGGGAGGTAGAGCCATTATAAATGAGATTAGTCTACTTATAAATGAATCCTCAGAAAGTTTCCTTACCCCTTCTACCATGTAAGGACACAATGAAAAGTTTCCATTTATTAGAAGCAGGCGCCCACCAGGCACCAAATCTGCCAGTGCCTTGATCGTGGACTTCTTAGGCCCCAAAACTGCAAAATTTAAATTTCTATTGGTTATAAGCTACCTAGGTTATGATATCTTGTTATAGCAACCCAAACAGATGAAGACAGAAATGTCAGCTTGTTTAACTCAATAATTGTTAGTGTGTGTGTGTATGTGTGTGTGTGTATGTGTATATATACATCCTTTAGCTTAGATATACTCCTAGTACATATTGAAATTACTAAGGCACGCTGTATGCATCCAAGATCCCTGCCCCCTTCTGTTAAATTTCAGCTAAATTTACATGCAATAAAATGCCAAAATATTAAGAGTAGAATAAAAAAAGGTTTGAGAAATATATCCATGCAACCACCACTAGTTTCCTCATTTGTAAAATGGGGACATTAATAGTACATATGCCAAAATATAGAATATTTCATCACCCTAGAATATTCCCTTTTTTCCAGCCAATTCTCCCTCTTCCTGCTAAACCTGCCAGAAAAAAAAACACTGTTTTCATTTTTGTCACCATTGCTTTTATTTGCCTGCACTGAACATTTAAATTGAATCATACAAGATATATGACTGTTTCTGGCTTCTTTTACTCAACATGTTTTTGAGCTTTATATGGGTTGAGATATATATATATATATGTGTGTGTGTGTCTGCATATATATGCTATATATGTATACATATATATTTGATAACTTGGTTTTTTATTATTGAATGTTATTCTTTTGTATGCATATACCAAAATTTTTCTATCCATTGAATTGCTGATGGGCTTTTTTGGCTACCATGCTTTAAGTCTATTAATCCATATTACAAACTTGCCTTGCTGATGGATTGTCCCAGTTTGTAGTCCCTAACCCACCTACCTCCTTCCCTGCCAGCAATGTTAGAGAAGATGTTTCAATTACAGCTCACCTGCACTGGCAGAATCACTTTTAAATTATGTTCCAATTTGACGATCAACAAATGACATCTCATTTCGAATTTCAAATTGCATTTTTAGTATTGAGCTTAATTTTTTAAGGGTTTACAGGTGAAATCATTTTCTTTTCTCTTTTGTCAACTATCAGTCCATGCCATTTGCCTATTTTTTTAGTGGCATGTTTTATCATTTAAAATTTTATCTGCAAGAGGTTGTGTGTGTGTGTGTGTATATATATATATATATGTATATCTGTCTATCTTTGTGTGTATACACACACACACACACACACATATATACACACACACACATTAAGGATTTAGAGCTTCTTCACTCAGACTGCTCTCCAATACCCAAAAGTATAATACCCCTCCTTGTATTATCCCTAAAGAGGGGTATTATTATTGTCACACTTATTGTATAGATTAAAAAACCTTGGACACAAAGTGGTTAAGCATTTTGCAAAATGTCAGTATCAAGTAAGTGATAGAGATGAAGGGTTGCTTTTAACCCATTTACAATCCTACCTTTCTGTTCAAAGAAGGTTTATGCAATGATCATAATCATAACTACCTCCTTGGGTTGTTTCAGTTCTTAAACAAATTTGTAAATGTGATAATAATAATAGACACTATGTGCTAGATACTGTTCTAGGTACACTCTATATATTAACACATTTAATATTCACAACAATCGCATGAGATAGAAAGTACAATCTGTCATCCACAATTTATCAGTGAGAAAGGTGAAGTATAGAGAGGTTAACTATCTTGCCAACAGTGTATGACTAATGAGTGACAGGGCTGAAATTTGATCCTAGATCGCATGGCTTTAGAGTCTGTTCTCTTAAATAGTATGTTAACAGCTGAGAATAGGTCCTGGCAAATAATATGTCCTAAATGGATGTGAACCAATATCATTAATAAAGTACATTTGTTGGATAACAATTATAAACATAAAGTTTTCCCTGCCCGCTCCCAGGAGGTCCAACATTTTAAGGTTGCTTCTTTCTTTTCATGCATATGGTTGCAATAGTGAGACAGATTTCTGATACTAAGGAGGGGGCTTTGGAAGACACAAGTGTATACCTCTTCTATATTACACTTTGAGGCTCCTAGAACGTGTCTGGTACAATTGAGTCTTGATATAATTAAGCTGTATAACAAACAGCTTCAAAATCTCAGATACTTAAAATAGCAAATATTTATTTTCCTCATTTACAGATCTGTGTATCAGCTGTCAATCTGCTACGCTGGTCTCCAGGAATCTAGTCAGATTCAAACCTGCTCCATGTGTTTCATCATTCTGGAACCTGGGACCTGGAAGTGCTCTTCTTATGAAGATCACAGGAAAGCAGATGAGTAAACCAAACTGTGCAAGCACACTTAAGCCCTCTGCTGCAACATGTTTGCTAATACTCAATTCAATATTATTGAAAACGAGTAAGGAAACAACATGACAGAATATGATTTGAATGTTTGGAATCTTGGGATCTGACCCAAATACTTTAACAAAATTAGTTCTTTATTTTACTGAAGTGGTATTAATTTTTTGTCAGATATATGTACATATTTTCTCAAAGCTTATTTTTAATAGTTGTTAACTATCATTTATAACATTTTAACTTTTCTGAAGATCTTAATTTTTATGTAGGTTAAATGACATATTTTTTCTTTTATGATTTGTGTGTTTGGGTTGTTGCATATACAGACTATGCCATAAAACCCAAGCCAGATATTAATATTCCTTTGCTCAAAACTTTTTCATGCTTCCCACATCCCTCGAGTAAAAATGTGATTCCTTTCAAAGGCCAGCAAAACCCTTCATAGTCTGTTCCCTACTCACCCTCCATAACTCTCTGCCCTCATTTTCTACTTCCTAATTTCTAAGCTCCCTCTAGACTAGCCTCTTCATTGTTCCTCAGATATACCTAGAGTCAACATACAATTTTCTAAGTTAAAAACAAGATTCCCATACAAATATGTAGTGAGCACATTCTAATTGTTATTTAGTCATTATTGAAGGAACCGTTAGAATGGTAAAGCTGATTAAAAGGAGGCTAGGTGATTAGTATAAAGAATCGTTAAAAAAAAAGAATGCTGGAATAAAATGGCAGAATTCAATACAAAACTGGTTAATATCCTAAAGTGCAATGATACTGTAACACACATATCTTTTTCTGGAAAAAAAAATTAACCTATTTGGACACCAGAAACATGCTATTTTTATACTTGTGATAATAAGTTCTCATACTTTTTATTTTTATTTTAAGTTCTAGGATACATGTGCAGAATGTGCAGGTTTGCTACACAGGTATACATGTGCCATGGTGGTTTGCTGCACCTATTAACCTGTCACTTAGGTTTTAAGCCCCGCGTGCATTAGGTATTTGTCCTAATGCTCTTCCTCCTCTTGCTCCCCACTCCCCATCAGGCCCCAGTCTGTGATGTTCTCCTCCCTGTGTCCATGTGTTCTTATTGTTCAACTCCCAGTTATGACTGAGAACATGCCGTGTTTGGTTTTCTGATCATGTGTTAGTTTTCTGAGAATGATGGTTTCTAGCTTCATCCCCTGCAAAGGACATAAACTCATCCTTTTTTATGGCTGCATAGTATATGTGCCACATTTTCTTTATCCAGTTTATCACTGATGGGCATTTGGGTTGGTTCCAAGTCTTTGCTATTGTGAATAGTGCTGCAATAAACATACGTGTGCATGTGTCTTTATAGTAGAATGAGTTATAATCCTTTGGGTGTGTACCCAGTAATGGGGTTGTTGGGTCAAATGGTATTTCTGGTTCTAGATCCTTGAGGAATCGCCACGCTGTCTTCCACAATGGTTGAACTAATTTACACTCCCAACAGTGTAAAAGTGTTCCTATTTCTCCACAGCCTTGCCGACATCTGTTGTTTCCTGACTTTGTAATAATCGCCATTCTGACTGGCATGATATGGTATCCCATTTTGGTTTTGATTTGCATTTCTCTAATGACCAGTGATGTTGAGCTTTTTTTTATATGTTTGTTTACCACATAAATGTCTTCTTTTGAGAAGTGTCTGCTCATATCCTTTGCCCACTTTTTGACAGGGTTGTTTGTTTTTTTCTTGTAAACTTAAGTTTCTGTAAATTCTGGATATTAGACCTTTGTCAGATGTGTAGATTGCAAAAACTTTCTCCCATTCTGTAGGTTGCCTGTTCACTCTGATGATAGTTTCATTTGCTGTGCAGAAGCTCTTTAGTTTAATTAGATCCCATTTGTCAATTTTGGCTTTTGTTGTAATTGTTTTTGGTGTTTTAGTCATGAAGTCTTTGCCCATGCCTATGTCCTGAATGGTATTGCCTAGGTTTTTATCTAGTGTTTTTATGGTTTTCAGTTTTACATTTAAGTCTTTTGTTTTGTTTTTGAGATGAAGTCTCGCTGTGTCACCAGGCTGGAGCGCAGTGGCGTGATCTCAACTCACTGCAACCTCGGCCTCCCGGTTTCAACTGATTCTCTGCCTCAGCCTCCTGAATACCTGGCATTATAGGCATGTGCCACCATGCCTAGCTAATTTTTGTCATTTTAGTAGAGATGGTTTCATCACATAGGTTATGGTGGTCTTGATCTCTTGACCTCATGATTTGCCTGCCTCAGCTTCCCAAAGTGCTGAAATTACAGGCATGAGCCACCCCTCCTGGCCCACATGTAAGTATTTAATCCATCTTGAGTTAATTTTTATATAAGGTGTGAGGAAGGGTTCCAGTTTCTCTTTTCTGCATATGGCTAGCCAGTTTTCCCAGCTCCATTTATTAAATAAGGAATATTTCCCCATGCTTGTTTTTGTCAGGTTTGTTGAAGATCAGATGGTAGTAGATGTATGGTGTTTTTCTGAGGTCTCTGTTCTGTTTCATTGGTCTGTATATCTGTTTGGTACCAGTACCATGCTGTTTTGGTTACTGTAGCCTTGAGTTCTCATACTTATTGCATTATTTATCTTCTAAAAAACACTCTTGGTGATGCTTGCCTTTTTATCTATAGAGCTTGCCATTTAAATTTTTTAGCACAGTCCTTATAATGACTTTTTTCCTCATATCTCTTAAACATCTCCTTCAACCTCTATCTCATCCCAACTCACCATAAGTTAAAATCTTAACAATTGTAATCCATGCCACAAGTCATCAATCTTTACTTACCAACAAAATGGGGCATCTGACTGGAGAGTGATCTAACTCAGAATCCCATTTTGGGGGTCTGCTTCCTAGGACTACTTCCTAGGAAGTTGTATTACATTCGGTTTCTCAGACATAGACCCCAAGACAAACTATTTTTGTAAAAATAAATATTTAGGAAGTAAAGTCAAGTCAATAGGGGAGTGAGACAGACTGGGAAGGGCTGGAGAACAAGCAGGGGTGCAGTATTCAGGTAATTTTTATAGACAGTGAATTCAGTGTTGACCTGTAATGGAGCTCTGGAAAAAGGGTAGGTCACTCCTTCTCACACTTGTCAGTCATGGGTTAAGACCTGCATTGGAGGAGATACTCCTGACTTCCATTCACACAGCTAAAGTAGGATCCAACAGCCTGAGTGTGGTCCTCGGACAAAGAGACACTGGTGTTAGCTTCTTTTATTTTGATTTCTCTCAGGCTTCCCGCTTTTAATTAGCATTCTACTGTTAACCTAATTCAGTAAGGATCTGTTGCATGTCTGCTATGTGTCTAACACTAATTAAAAATGCTTATCAGGTTAGCATTCTAAATCCAGCCGTTTACTATGAACATCAAATTTTCCAAATCAAAGTCAGGAGTATCTCCTCCAATACAGCCCTATCAAAATAAAAGCAAGGATAATTGTTTAGGAAGAGTACTAAATATATTCAGTTTTGGACTGCATTGAGAGGGAAAGGGAGAAAATATTTGAGCACTTATGAAGTTCTTACATACACTATTATTGAATCCTAAGAATAATCTCATAAGGTAAACAATGTTACTTGCATTCTATATCAGATAACTGATCTGTGGCTTAGACAGGCTAGGCAGTTTTTACAGGGCTAAGATGTTTGGTGACAAAGACTCTCTCCTTGACCAAACTTTAGTAAGGCTATTTTCAGTTTCTCCACTAGGCTTCAACCTTGGCCCCTGTCCTTTCTGGGCCTGCATAGTCACCTTGCTTCAAGAATCCTGGTAAGTCTGTTATGGAAGGATTCCTCACTTTTGATATCTTATCACACTTGATATCCAATTGAATTCCTTATCCCCCACCCTCTGTATCTGATCACCCTGACCTGCAGTTAGCAAGAATCCTGAAGTCAGATTAGCCAGAATTCCCCTACGCTTGATGTCTCCTTCTGATAATTTTCTATCAACTGAAACCCCATTCTGTTTACTGACTATAAACCCCAGCTGTCTTTGCTGTATTTGGAGTTGAGCCCAATTTCTCTCCCCAGTTGCAGTAGTTTCAACACCTATTGCAATAGTCCTGAATAAAGTCTCCCTTACAAAAGTCAGAATAAGTTTTTTTTTTTTAACAGTTGCTGTCGGCCGGGCGCGGTGGCTCACGCCTGTAATCCCAGCACTTTGGGAGACCGAGGTGGGCGGATCACAAGTTCAGGAGATCGAGACCACGGTGAAACCCCGTCTCTACTAAAAATACAAAAAATTAGCCGGGCGCGGTTGTGGGCGCCTGTAGTCCCAGCTACTCGGGAGGCTGAGGCAGGAGAATGGCGTGAACCCGGGAGGCGGAGCTTGCAGTGAGCCGAGATTGCGCCACTGCACTCCAGCCTGGGCGACAGAGCGAGACTCCGTCTCAAAAAAAAAAAAAAAAAAAAAAACAGTTGCTGTCATCAGTATGAGCACTAAAATTTTCCACTGTGATAGCAGTCTCAGGAGAGATGAAAAGAAGCCTGAATAAAAGTCGATCATGTGTGCACATATATCTTCAGTGTTTACAAGTTTATGTAAAAGTAAGGTCCAGGGAACTCTTAAAATAGAAGACTTCAGCCCTTCCAATATCCCTTATCTTTCAGAGTTTTGTGTCAAAAATATTGTTAAGTTACAGCTTGTGTAACTTCCTGGACCTCTGTGACCATCTTGCCTCCATTTGTCCATCTCCTCCTGCCTGTGAGCACCGGTAGTTCTTCCGCCCATCACCTCCTTTCCTTTTGAGAACATTAACCTCTCTTAAGCCACCACCATGACCAGTATTCTGTCCTCAGAATGGGGTGACTCCAGCTTTTATCTCCCTTCCAGGTAGCCTCTATTCCTACAAGACAGTTCGAGGTAAGGTTGTAATCTTTGATGAGACTTTAATGAAAATTCAAAATAACACATAGGTATAAAAAACATAAGGAATAATGAACACCTGCCATTAGCACCTCTTTAAGTCTCAAATTGCATGATGTTACTCTGGCACCTATAATATGCTTTCTTTCCTCATCATAGGGCTTTTCCCCGCAAATGCCAATTTGTCTCCATGTCATCCAGGATAGTTTAACTCTATCAGAGACTGAGGATTTCAGCATGTTTTGTTATTCTGAATCCAGGCCCAACAAGACAGAGATATCAGAACCAAGAAGTCCAGCCTCAACACATTTCTCGAAGTCTGCAGTAGTTAGCCTTTGCGACATGCATGGAATGTTCCTGGTTTAATTTTACTTTGTCAGTTCTAGTCCTTTTGTTTTAACCTCTCCAGGAAAGTATAGACAAGCTTGTATGTCTTTCCTTTAGTCTTCTCAGTCCCCCTTTTATTTTTCTGCAATGAGCTAGTTAAACTAGGTCACGTAAACATATACATGCATGCATATGGGCATATTTACACACACACACACAGACCTATAGCTAAAGAAATATCAGTCTCCCAGCACAGTGCAGCCTCAACTAGTGGTTTAAAAAGAAACTCTTCTCTAAAGGAAAAATAGTCTGCAGAGTTGCAACTCTGGGTAAAACATCTACAACCACTTAGATCATTGCTCTGAGCAATTGCACTTCTTCTAGACAGCATTCAAACATCTTTTCTGATGCTAATCTCTGCCTTACATTTGCATAACTGAAAGGCCTATCAGGAATGTGTTTTTCTGAACACTGTTTGCCCTACAGTTGTTTTCAAGTTTTCACTGCTTTAAAAGCTATGAAATGGCTCTAAAACATGTTTTTCCTACTGCTTCTTTTGAGATTTCAAATATATTTTTAAAACTTTTAATTTTAAACTAATTTTAGTACAAAGAGCTTCCTTACATCCCTCACATCACATCCACTAACGTCACCATCTTACATAACCACAGTATAATGATCAGAACCAGAAAATTAACTGTTGCACAATATTGTTAACTAAACTACAGGATTTATCTGAATTTCCACAATTTTACTATTAAAGTTCTTTTTCTGTTTCAGGGTCATCCAATGTCAATTTTCAGTCAGAGTTCATACTCACTAACCACTTAGGTCATCTTTTTTTAACATCTCTAGGAAAACGATGCTCTTTTTAAGCACATACCTGAAATGGAAACCGAGACCTGGGATGACAGTTCTCTTCTGGTTTCCAGATGGAGCAGTAATCCTCAAATTAGTGATAGCACTGCGTGTGGCAAAAGGGAATCTGTCTCCCTGCTGAAACTGGAAGTGAAAGTAGAGAGCATTTCTTAGGTTGAATTCAGTAGACTCTAAGTGTTTTGTTTAATTTAATTTAATTTAATTTAGGAGAGCTAAATAATTAAACATGAGGCCAAAGTACATAAGAAAGTGGCAGTCTTTTATTGCAAATATGCGCACACTCTCGGGCGAGGTTCTCTGGTCCTCAGGTGTGGGGGGGGCCAGGGAAGTCGCGCCGACACTCTCGGGTGAGGTTCCCCAGTCCACGAATGCGGGGGCCGAAGAAGTCACACCGGCTCCTGCCGGCAGCGGACTTTTATGCATTGGTACTGGAAGGGGGAGGGCAGTGGGCGGGATAAGGGCGTGATAGGGGCGTCTCCATAGGCGTGGCCGGGTAAGTTTTGATCTCTTCGAATTGACGTCACCTGGCGCATGCTCGGTTGATCTGCATCTTCCCGGGCGCGGGAAAGTTGGTGATGAAGGACCCGGAAGCAACAGGGGTGGTGCCTTCTTGTTTACCTTCCTCCATCTTGTCCCTTCTCCCTCACCCAAACAGTCCAACCTCTTATTGATTATAAGAATTCAGGGCACCATTGTCAGTCTGGCTGCTTCCTGCTGTTAAGGGGCATAGTTAGGGTCTGAGGTTGGCAGTTGGGTGTAAGGATGCAGGAGCATTTGACTGAAGGCAACTCGGGTGATTTCTTGGACCCTGGTTCAGAGAAATTTTATAAAAATGGGAGCAAAACATAAGGCAAGGCACAGGATTAGTATGGGAATTAGGAATGGAAGCATCTGCTGTACCGGTGGTCCGGGGGTTAAAGGGGATCTAATGCCCACCTATTTTGTGCCACTACCTGGGCTACTGAGGTGATTTGACATTGTAAAGAGGCTAGGCTTTCAGCTGAAGCCTCTATGGCTGCCTGGACCTGAGTGGAGAGGGTCTGTGTGGATTGAATCGAGTGGGTGAGGGCCCCTGTTCCAAGTCCTGAGGCTACTAGAGACGATGCTAGGAAAACCCTGATAACTAAGGGAAGAAAAACGGCCGGCTTTTGGATTTTATTGCTGGGGCTGGGCTGGGAAGCTAGTTCGGACAATTCCCCTTCGCTATATAGTGTTAAGCTAGGCACTAAAGACACCGAAATGCAAAGGGATTAGATGATGGAGGTATGGTTAAGAGTTTTAGATAGAGTTTGGTTATACCAAAAGTAGCCTCCAATGGGGGCCGTCTGGGTCTTGCTGGGAGCTTGAGTGCAATTACACCATGAAGAGTTTGGGGTAGAGCAACAGAAAGGAAGGGTTGGATTTTCTGGATTTTGGTATAATGGGACCTGGGGCAGGGATGTTACTTGAGGGGGGTTAGTAAAGCTAGTCATGATATTGAAAGCAGCTGGTAAGGGGACTGCCACTAAGGGGGTTCTTTCGAGTGCCGCGCAGAGGAAGCAGTGAGAGAGATTTGTCATGTTAGCTGTCTGTGTTAGATTCAGCCCTTGATGAACAAGTTTTAACCATGAGAATGGGTCCTCATTATAAGGGGAGTTTAACTGCTTCTGTAGTTTTTGTTCATGAGATTTTGTGGCTGAGGTTAAATTCTGTAGGGCCTGTACACCTTTAGGGAGATGTACTTGCTGTACCTATACTCTCTTTACCTGGATGGTTGTGGTGGGATATAAGGAAACAGATGATGCATGTATTCCACCTTTAACTCCCTGGGCCTACCGAGGGTCCCAGGGATCATTAATAATAAGACTATATGTTCCTGGCGAAGGGCTTTGAAACATATTCTTATGTTGGGATCGTGCATTGAAGTCATACAAAGGATGGATTTTGCAGTAATTGTATGGACACCCTACGTTGGTTTCTTGCCAGTAGTTTTTACAATTATGTTGCGTTTGGTCGTACAAAAAACATATGGCTGGGAGGCCCCACCTTCTGGCGATGGAATTTAGAGAAAAATTTAGGGAAATGGCAGATTGACAACCCTGGGGCGGGGGGGGGGGGGGTGGCATTCTGCAGTGCCCTGCATGACTGAGTGTACCTGGTTGTCTGTAGACCAGGTTTCAGTTATAGAAAACCTCCATACAAATTTAGGATTAGTAGGGGTAATTAGGGGGATTAGAGTGAACTATAATAATGGTGGCAAGCATGTGGAGAGTAAGTTCAACATTGCTGAAATTACAAAGGGCACCCTGCCAAGCTAGGTCTTTTATGAGAGTAAAAAGTCGGGAAATCCACTGGTTGGGGGATGGGTCGGGCAGGAGGGTGTCTATGGGGTCTATAAGGGAAAAATCAGTTAAGTTAAGATGAAGAATAGTGAGGAAGCGGGAAAGTTTGAGGAGGGTGTTGATCCTTGAGTAGAACCTGGTCACCTGGAGAAAGGGAAGGGAAATAGATGTTTTGAGTTAGGTTAAGATGTCTCATCCCAAGACGGGGGTGGGACAAGAGGGCATGATGAGGAAAGAGTGGGCAAAATATGCATAGTCCAGGCAACAGTTTAACATTGGGGTCTGGCGAGGGTTAGACGGTTTACTGTCTACCCCAACTACTGAGATAGTGGATGGCTGGCTAGGACCTCCATAGGTTGACAAAACAGAATAGGTAGCCTCCGTATTGATGAGAAAAGAAATTAGCTTACCCGCTACCTGTAGAGTTACCCTAGGCTCGGCAAGGGTGACAGGGGTCTCTGAGTGTGGGCACTGTCAGTCGTCGTCCAGGTGTAGGAGCTGGAAGGAGCCTTCCAACCCTTGAGGAGAGGCACCATGTTGAGGCGCAATGCCTGCCCTGCTGGCGAGGCAATCAGACTTCCAGTGTCCTTCCTGTTGGCAGGTTGGGCACAGCGTGGTAGGCAGGTGAGGATTTGGACACCTTTTTTCCTAATGCCCAGTTGTGCCACATTTAAAGCATGGGCCAGACGGAGTGGCCGGCTTGGCCTGGGGACACTGGTTTGCCCAGTGTCCTGGGTCTCCACATTTATAGCAGGAGCCCTTGGGAGACTTGCCCTGTGTCTTCCCTGCCGGCAGAGTGGGCAACGCTGGTTGGAGGGCAGCCACTAGAGCTTGCGCCTGAAGCACAGCCCTTCTTTTCTCCTTGTCTAACTCTGCGGCCTCAGCTGCTTCTTCTCTGGAGTTAAAACTTTAAAGGCCAATTTTACTAAGTCCTGCATGGGGGTTTGAGGCCCATCTTCAACCTTTTTTAGCTTTTTTCGAATATCTGAGGCTGACTGGGAGATAAAATAGGAGGCTAGGACAGCTGCTCTGGCTGGGGAGGTGGGGTCTAGCGGAGTACATTGGGCTAGTGCCTCTGTAAGGCAATTTAGGAAGGAAGCCGGGTTCTCATCTGGGTGCTGGATGATTTCCTTTAGTTTATCAAAATTGACCACTTTGTTAGAGGCTGCCTGCATACTGGCCAAGAGACATTGAACCATAATGTCTCTCCTATGGCGGCCGGGCTGCTGTGGCTGGTAATCCCAATCTGGTTCTATGGACGGGACAGCCATCTCTCCTAACGGGACGGTGGCATCAGTTAAATGCCATTGATCTGCATGTTGCCTGGTGGCTGCAAGAATACACTCTCTTTCCTCTGGGTTAAGGGAGGGGGACAAAATGACCTGTAAGTCATGCCAGGTTAGATCATATGCCTGACATAGGTATCAAAATTCCTTGGAATATAGGGTGGGGTTAGCAGAGAAGTCGCCGAGCCGTTTTTCAATCTTGGAAAGGTCTGCCAAGGAAAAAGGGACATGGACTCTAGTCCGTCGGCTCTGGCGACCTCTCGGAGGGGAGCCAACAAACTAACAGGGGAGGTTGAAACAGACTGACCAGTCGGGTAGGTTGAGACCAGCTGACTGGTAGAGGGGGTTGAGGCAGGCTGACTGGTAGAGGGGGTTGGGGCAGGCTGACCGGTAGAGGGGTGACTAGTGGGGGCTGCTACTGCGGTCTTGGAGCGAGTGTGGGCGGAAATGGGAGAGGTAAGAGGAGTGGCTGAGGGAGGGGTGGTAAGAGGAGCATAGGGAGGGGGGTTGGTAGGTCGGGAAGGAGGTGCCCGCCATCGGCCTCGTCTGAGATGGAAGTAGAATCTTCCTCTGCTTGTGGTGTGGGGGCCAAGGGCTGGGTTTTAACTAACAAGACCTGGGCCATTGAACACTGGGCGCACAGGTCTGGGCGAGAGTGCAAGTCCCAAAAGCCTTGGACATAGATAATTGTTGACCACTTTCCAAGACTTTGGCAGAGATTAGAGAGATCTAATAGAATGTTATAGTCAAGTGTGCCATCTGGTGGCCATTGAGATTGGTTGTCTAATTTATACTGGGGCCATGCCACAGTGGAGAGGAAAATTAGCCGCTTTCGTTTTCAATCTTGAGGTAGATGTAAGGCTTCCAAGTTTTGGAGGAGACACCCTAAGGGGGTGTTCCTAGGGTGTCTAGGTTCCCATTGTTTAACCACCAGAAATGGAAACCGACCTCACGCAGTGGTAAAGCGTCCTTTGCCACTGCTAGAGACCGGGGGCTCCTGGAGCCACTAACAGAGAATTGAGGAACTTCAAGAAGGACGTCTCCGGGTTGAAAACCTCACTGCACCACAGGGTGGCTACGTCCTTGGGCATACGTACGACTCTAGGCCAAGGACACGGAAACAGACGGAGATGGTTAACAAAGGGGAGTACTCACCGAAGAAGAAATTCTCAGAGCGGCACCAGTGGAAAGCTGGAACACTTGTTCAGTGTTGGTGGCTGGTTGGGTTGGGAGCCGGTTCGCTGGGGAGGAGGTTCGTTAGACCCCTAGGGGATGTTGAGGAAGGGTCTCCTCCTGGGTTGGGTTTCGGCACCAACTGTTTTGTTTCATTTAATTTAATTTAGGAGAGCTAAATAATTAAATATGAGGCCAAAGTACATAAGAAAGTGGCAGTCTTTTATTGCAAATATGCGCACACTCTCGGGCGAGGTTCTCTGGTCCTCAGGTGTGGGGGGCCAGGGAAGTTGCCCCGGTGCTCTCAGGTGAGGTTCCCCGGTCCACAAATGCGGGGGCCGAAGAAGTCACACCGGCTTCTGCCAGCAGCGGACTTTTATGCATTGGTACAGGAAGGGGGAAGGCAGTGGGCGGGATAAGGGCGTGATAGGGGCGTCTCCGTAGGTGTGGCCAGGTAAGTTTCGATCTCTTAGGATTGACGTCACCTGGCGCATGCTCGGTTAATCTGCATCTTCCCGGGCGCGGGAAAGTTGGTGATGAAGGACCCGGAAGCAACAGGGTTGGTGCCTTCTTGTTTACCTTCCTCCATCTTGTCCCTTCTCCCTCACCCAAACACTAAGATGAAGATCTGTGAACATTACCCATAGCAATGGTCCCAGGAAAGACTCGCAGGGAAGTGGGACCAGGAATGCCCAAAGGTAAGAGGCCAACCAAGGGTGCCAAAATTCCCCCGACTTAATTCCGTGAGGGAGCTCCACAAATAGTGGAGCTTGTACCTCAGAATCTTTTTAATTAGAGGTACAGGAAGCTGGAATGTGTGTACCCTTTGCCTTCATCAGTCATTGATTAATAGCTGCTCCTGGACAGGATCTACATTCTCAAAGTTAGCTCTTGGGACTGTAGGCCAAGTAGTTCTGGCAGCCAGAGCCCACCTGCTTACAAAGAATCACAGGTGCTGACCCTACACATGGAGCCAGTGTAGAAGAAATGCTCTTGGAACTAGATCCTCATCTCTCACCTATACAAAATCAACTCAAGATCAATCTAAGACTTGAAATCGTAAAGATTCTAGAAGAAAAACTCTTCTAGACATTGACTTAGGCAAAGACTTCATGACCAAGATCTAAAAAGCAAATGCAACAAAAACAAAGGTAAATAAATGGGACTTAATTAAACTAAAAAGCTTCTACACAGCAAGAGAAATAATCAGCAGAGTTAACAGACAACCCACAGAGTGGGAGAAAGTTTTCACAATCTATACATCCAACAGAGGACTAATATCCAGATTCTACAAAGAGCTTAAAAAAATCATCAAGAAAAAAACAATCAATCCCATCAAAAAGTTAGCCAAGGACATGAATAGATAATTATCAAAAGAAGATATATGAATGGGCAATACGCATATGGAAAAATCCTCAACATCACTAAGTGTCAGGGAAATGCAAATCAAAACCATAATATGATACCACCTCACTCCTGAAAGAATGGCCATAATAAAAAATAAAAAAAAACTAAAAATAATAGATGTTGTCATGGATGTGGTGAAAAGGGAACACTTTTACACTATTAGTGAGAATGTAAACTAGTACAATCACTATGGAAAACTGTGGAAATTCCTTAAAGACTAAAAGTAGATCTACCATTTGATCCAGCAATCCCACTACCAGGTATCTACTCAGAGGAAAAGAAGTCATTATACGAAAAAGATATTTGCACATGCATGTTTACAGCAGCACAATTTGCAATGGCGAAAATATAGGACCAGCCCAAATGCCCATCAATCAATGAGTGGATATAGAAAGTGTGTGTGTGTGTGTATGTATGTGTGTGTGTGTGTGTATGTATGTATGTGTGTGTGGTGGGGGGGTGGCATGGATATATACTCAGCCATGAAAAGGAATGAAATGATGGCATTCACAGCAACCTGGATGGAATTAGAGGCTATTATTCTAAGTGAAGTAACTCAAGAATGGAAAGCCAAACATTGTATTTTCTTACTCATATATTAGAGCTAAGCTATGAGGACACAAAGGCACAAGATTAGACTTTGGGGATTTGAGGGAAAGGGTGGGGGGTAGTGAGGGATAAAAGACTACATATTGTGTGCAGTGTACACTGCTTGGGTGATAGGTGCACCAAAATCTCAGAAATCACCACTAAAGAACTTATTCATGTAACCAAACGCCACCTGTTCCCAAAAAACCTATTGAAATAAAAAAATTAAAAATTAAAATATAAAATAAAATTAATATAGCTACCAAAACAAGATAAACAATAACTAGCCATCAAGTAATAGTACTTGATATCACCATTGTATACACATAGTCCATTCTCACTTTACCTGGTAATTGGAGTGACCATCTATATTAGTTAATTAACCCTATCAAGCGGAAAATACAAAAAGCAAACTTCTATATTTATGACATGAGGTAATTTTGCAACTTGGAACAAGGAACTTACTGAAGTTAGGCTCCTACTTTCCCAGAGAAACGGGAAAAGTGGTAGTATCTCTTTGGGTATTTATATTTCAGTAAGATGTCTTCCATGTTCTTCAGAAAGATTTTCTTGGATATAAAGGTGACAACAAAACCTATCTAGTTTTCAAGAAGATTAACTGGAGACAGTACTAACAACATTTTCTTAAGTAAATACTCTAAAAAGAAAAGCTGGGGAAGGGGGTTTGGGGGTGTTTTCCTCCCTTATTTTTAACAAGAAACATTAAGTCTCTCTATGTTTTGTGTTAATTTTTATTTTTTCTTGCAAAAGTCATGAGACTTATTGGCTCCAGAATCCCAGTTTATATATTCTTTCAGTCTGTAACACACACACACACACACACACACACACACACACACACACACACACACGCTTAGTCTTCCAGACATCGTTATAAGCCATCAAAACTTAAAGTGGATTAGTAAATGTACCTTTTAAAAATCAGTAATTAATTTGTGATATCATTAGTGAAGATACTATGACAACTATATTTTTAAATATGCATTTTCAGCATATAACTCATAAAGGAAATTGTGTAATTTATGTCTGATAGACCCAGTGACATGAAAATTGTTAACAACAACAACAAAAAGAATCTGAAAGTATGAGTCCAGAGTTAAGGGTGTACATTGAACTCTTGTGGGACAGGAAAAATCATAGGCTCTATACCTTTTCAAGGCACTGTCAATTTTGTAAGGAAAATATATTCACTGGACATAAAGAATGTTTGCTAGAGTGGTGGAAAAGTTCATTTTCCCTGACATACTGAAAACCAGATATATTATAGAGATAAAAATGGAATTTAGCAAGCAATAAGGTATGGGCATTTGTGACTGGAGTCAAAATTCCACCGGCTTTAACTATTTCAGATTTATCCCACCTATTTCATTGAGATTAAGTTTTTAATGAATACTTGGAAAGGGAAAAAAGGCTATAGCATAGCATGAGATCAACTATGTCAACAACATTCTCGGTTACCTGGAACGATTGTGAAAGGGGTTGTCTGATATTCTTTCCACTTGCCCTTCCTAGCAGTTGCTCTAATTTACTGTGTTTATAGATACCCAAAGCAGCCACATTAGGCATTTGTTCTTGGCAAGGGAAGAAACTTGAAATGCATTCAGACTGCAGAAAAATTTGGTTGAGCATCCATCTCCTTTTGATTCTGAAGACCATAGAGTTATGGAATGAAAGACTAGACAATAACTTGGAGATGAGTGCCCTCTCCTCACTGAACAAATGAGGAACTTTAGAGAGAAGGCAAAGTGACTTGCACAAGCTCATGTGGACACTTTAATTTGAATTAAGGCTAACGAATGTCAGTATATGAGCTTTAATAACTTTAAGCAACTTAGTAACATATGTTGCTTAACAATTTTGCCTAGGTTAACTTCCCTAAGTCTTAAACTATAATTCTATAATGCAAGTTTGCTATTTTTATTGCCCTTCCATATCAGCAGATAACAAGTTAAAAATCTGTGTTTTTAAATTTTCCACACTCTTTCGTACACTGACCCATTGGGTCCAGCCTTCATACTGGCGGAAGGTGCTCCTCCTATGCTATCCACTACCCGCCAGGGTTGGTTAGGACTACATCCAGTCCCATAACCTCCAGGACAGCATTTACTCTGCATTTATAGCTTGCTTTTATCCACTTTCTGAAACGAAAATTGATATGGGATCATTGATTTTGGAGCATTGCACATTATATATTCTTACTCATCCATTTCTACTAAAATGTTTTCTAAATGAATTCCTTATTTTCTTACCTTAATAAGTCACCTTTACACAATAGTATACTTTTTCATGACTAGTAACATAGCACATAAATGTGCTTGTATTATTTACTTAAGACTATTATTCAAAATACCTCTCTGTTATTAACCTATAAGTTGCCAGATAAAAGATGTACAGCATATCCAGGACTTGGAAATTTTGAATAAAACTGCCATTATTTATCTTCATTTTCTGTCTTCACTTTATGTGATAAATTATAAGAAACTTCATAATCCCGAAACAGTCTGTCTGATAATAGCAGTAAATTTTTGAAGCAGAAGATGAACCATCCTATGTTTGTTTTTGTACCTTTATGAAATATTCATCCCTTTAATCTCTATCCTTGTTGACATTTCAGCATGCCTAATTTAAAAAAAAAATATTGTTCAATAAAAATATACACCATATCAACTTACTGGTGGCTTTGGCCCACTTCTTCTATTTTCCTTTCATTACAGATTTTTATTAGCTGTGAAAGAACAGACTTCCCAATTTCAAGAAAAGTTTGGTAATATAGTTTGTAAGGCCATATAAATATATATGCCTCAGGTGTACTAGGCTAGAGGTTTTGCACCCTCAGAATTCCAGGTGTGCATCATATAACTTTTAAATTACAAACTTATAATAAGATGGAAATTTCTTATAGAAAATGTGTGCAAATGTTTTTTTTTGAGAGATTACACTTCTCAGTATCTAACCTATAGAAATTCATATGCAAAAACATGTAAACTGCCAATAACTAGTTTATTGCACAAGACCATATGTACAAGGATGGCCACTGCAGAATTGATTGTAATGGCAAAAAACAAAACAAAACAAAACAAAACAAAAAAAACCTACCAAATGTCTAGCAATAGGAAGTATTATAAAATGCAATACTATGCATAGGTAAGAATAACAAAATAAGATCATTATATACTAACACAGAATAACTTAAAATTTATTGTTAAATGGAAAATAAAATGAAAAATCCATATAGAATGCTAATATTTGTATAAGCACACTTCAGAGAACAAAACTATTATACGGGGTGTGTGTGTATGTGTATGTGTGTGTGTGTATGTATGTGTGTATATATATATATATACTTCGCATATTATACTGTGTGTATAGCCCATTCAATAAATATTTATTGAGTGTCCATCTTGTACAAAACACTTTTCTAGAACATTATTTTCATGCACAATTAAAGGATTTAGAAGTCAGAACTGAGGATAAAATTTGGACATCAATGGCCTATAAATGGAATGTAAACCTGTTTAGATGAAATTACTTGGGAAAAGAATAGAGAAAATAGGAACAAGTCTAGAATCATCTAGAATAAAGGGATGGCAGTAGCCTCTCTAAAGAAGGAATAGGTAGGAAGTGTATATGGAGATATTTAGCTTTCTATGTATGTTTGAATCCCCCTTTTATCCCTTTGGGACTCTAGTCATTGATCATTTGTGTAAATAAAGCTGGATGTTCATATTTTGCATTTATAGGAGGGAATGTAGTATAGCAAGATTAAAATTAGATTTTAAAATGCTTTTGGTGTGTAGCAAGAGTGGAATGTGGGGATGTTGGTAGGAAACAAATATTGATGTTACCTATTCTCCTGGAAAGCGCATTTCAGAGATCACCCAAACATAATATGGGTTCCTCTCAGCCTCCATGAGGAATACTAAGCAGGGCAAAAGTAGGGCTGTGTTCCTCTTCTCTTTTCATCTGAACTTGAATACTTTAAATAGGGGCACATAAAGACTTTGAAGAAAACACAATTTAACTCCACATTTTGTTTTTTTAAAAAAAAAAGACATGATATTATTTAAGGATGAAAAAATAGAAGAAAGTCACTACATTCTGAGAATAAACATTAAAAAGAGAATTAATATAAGACATAAAAACAAATCCTCCTGCAAATAACTAGGGATGTTTTTGAAAATCTATATTAAGTACTATATTGAGTTAAATATGTGAGGCACACACGCCAATGGACAAAAATGAAAACTGAAAATACAATCCTGAGATTTAGAAAGATTTTCCTCAGATAAAAACCATGATCATAAAACTTAAAAGTAGGTTAATAGGAAGAAGACTGGATAAAGAACAAAATGTTGAATTAGAAAAATAAATGTTTAAAAAACTCTCTCAAACTCAGAATTACAAGATGAGGAAAACAATTCAAGCGCAGAATTTGTAATAATACAAAACAAAAACAATTACAAGATCTAAGATCACAAAATAGAAATACTTGAAGCAAGGACATCACATAAATAAAAAAAAGAAATACATTAGAACTGAAACTTTTAGAGCTGAATAAAATAATTTGTGTGATCAGATTGAAAATATTAGCTGAGTAGCAAAAAAATGAGGCATGCAGTAAGACCTATCATATTCATATCAAAACTCTAAGCATGAAGAACCTATCAAATTCTAAGTATAAAGAACAATTTTAAAAATTATCCAAGCAGAAAAATAAATAGAATTATCAATATATATATAGATGTTGCTTTTAAAAAATAACTTCATTATACTTTATTATTTGAATTTACCATAATTTTTGACAATTTTTCTCTTAAGAATTTTCAAGATAATTGTGATACAAGGTCAATGGAGTAAGAAAGTCTAGGGTAGTGTTAAGAGAATGGCTGAAATAGCTCAATACACAAAACTTTGTAGGAGATGATAATAAGATAGGCAAAGGCTGACAGATACAAAGAAATTTGACAAGTCAAGAAAATGGAGGTGCTGAAAAAGTCAAATAAAAATTATAATTTAACACTATTCAGCAAAATACTTCCTAAAATTTGTGTTAATCTATTTGTATAAATAAACTATTAAAAACTAAAGGCCTAATGACGCTTATTTTTAACAAAATAAAAACAAGAAATAAAAAGAAAACTCTTTAGTAATATATCAAGGGACGTTCCATAAATACATTTAGAAAAAACACCCACCGAGAAACTAATTTCAAACAACAAAATTTAACTCTCTTTTACAGCCCCACCCAACATTTCTAGAGAAAATTCTTCGCATATAATCAACATGTGTGAATTTAAATTACATCATTAATTTGAATTAAAATTGCATATTTACTATTTTTTTTGGTCTTTTGATATATTTAACACTATCATTGCAAATATTGTTTAATAGGAAATAAATCAGGGCTCCAATTGTCACTTATGCACATATTCTTTCTGATGTGAAGCAAATTAAATTTAAGCTTGGTATTTTAAAAAATATTATGTTTTTGGTAGTTGTAATTCTGTAATAAGAGAATAATTCAGCTCATTACCAGTGTATAGGTTCACAAATGTTGCTATCTATAAGAATAGTACTTTATTTTAATAAAATGTTGTGATCAATTATTTTAAGGTTCACATTCTGAACAGTATAATAAGGCAAAGCAGTTTTTGCCACTTAAAATTTTGGAAGTTGCATCTTCACGTACAAAATTCTCTAAATATAATATTCGTATTTAGAAAATTCTGATGCTTTTTTATTTTTTGCAATAGAGGTTAATACAAGTATTTATACTTCTAATAAACTGAAGAGGTTTAGAATTAGTATTTTCATGCTCACTGTGGCAGTTGGGTATAAAATACAAAAGCTTGTAAATGTGACATTAAAATAACTCTGGAACTAAATTGATTAAGATACCATTTTAAAATTCAGTGCTCAAGAGGAAACAACCCACATGTCTCTAAATAGATGAATAAACACTGTATACATACGATAGAATAATATGAGCCTTAAATAGAAATGCAATCCTGATAAATGATACAACATGGATGAAAGTTAAAGACGTTAATACTAAGTGAAATAAACCAAACACAAATAGACAAATATTGTATGATTCCACTTATACAAAAATGCCTAGAATTTGAAAATTCATAAAGACACAAAGTAGTTTAGAGGCTATCAGGGGTTTGTTTAATGATTATGATTCTTTAATGATTATAAGATTTCTATATGGGGCAGTGAAAGGGTTGTGGGAGTGGATAGCTATAATGGTTGTACGATTGTGGATATAATTATTGCCACTGAATCGTACACTTAAAAATGATTGAGATGATTAATTTTGTGTTACATATACATTATGCTACATACAAAAAAGTAAAAGGAGATTTTAGATAGTTACATATAAACTATGCTTTCATATTTGGAGTAAAAATGACGGGTAAGGCCAGACATGGTGGCTCACGCCTGTAATCCCAGCACTTTGGGAGGCTGAGGCAGGTGGATCACCTGAGGTCAGGAGTTCAAGACCAGCCTGGCCAACATGGTGAAACCCTGTCTCTACTAAAAATAAAAAACATTAGCTGGGTATGGTGGTATGTGCCTGTAATCCTAGCTACTTGGGAGGCTGAGGCAGGAGAATCACTTGAACCCAGGAGGCGCAGGTTGCAGTGAGCCACGACTGTGCTTCTGCACTCCAGTCTGGGCTCCAGAGCAAGATTCTGTCTCAAAAAAAAAAAAAAAATACTGAGCGGTAAGAAAGATAATATATTTATTAATGCAAAATTAGTTACTGTTTATACCTATTAGACAGAGTCATTCTGAACTGATCTAAGACAAAGTTATAACAGCTCTGAATGAAATTCAGAATGAAATATTTTAAATCTTTAGGAGGTTACCTTAGAATTAAAATAAATAGATATTGGGGATATTATTACAATCTAAGTATAGTCACTTTTATACTACATAATTTTTCAATAAACTACATACTAATGCTTTCTTAATATTGAAAAATTTCAATTTTGTAGAGGTAAATTTATTGTATTCATGGTATTTTTAGATCTACAATAACCTCTTAGTTTTTATTTAATCAAAACTATTAGTTTTTCCTTGTTTTTTTCTTTATGTTTTACTTAGAAATACCTTTGCCACCTGAAGAAAAAAAATATTAAAGTATGCTTTATTTAAAATATTTTATATTTTTGATTTTTGATTACTCATAAAAGCATATATGTATACATAATATATTGCACCTACTTTTTTTTTTTTTGAGATGGGGTCTCACTGTGTTGCCCAGACTGGAGTGCAGTAGTGCAATCTCGGCTCACTGCAAATTCCGCCTACAGGGTTCGCGCCATTCTCCTGCCTCAGCCTTCCAAATAGCTGGGACTACAGGTGCCCGCCACCATGCCTGGCTAATTTTTTGTATTTTTAGTACAGACGGGTTTTCACCATATTAGCCAGGATGGTCTCAATTTCCTGACCTTGTGATCCACCCACTTTGGCCTCCCAAAGTGCTGGGATTACAGGTGACAGCCACCGTGCCTGGTCTGCACTTACTTTTTACTCCTCAAGTAACTATCCCAGAACTATTTATCAGGTGATTTTATGTTTTACCACTAATAAATTATCCTGGCCGGGTACAGTGGCTCAGGACTGTAATCCCAGCACATTGGGAGGCCTTAGGAGGGCAGATCATGAGGTCAGGAGTTCAAGACCAGCCAGGCCAACATAGTGAAACCCCGTCTCTACTAAAAATACAAAAATTAGCTTGGCATGGTAGTTCACGTCTGTCATCCCAGCTACTTGGGAGGCTGAGGAAGAAGAATCACTTGAACCTGCGAGATGGAGGCTGCAGTGAGCCTAGATTGTGCCACTGCACTCCATCTTGGGTGACAGAGCATGACTCTGTCCCAGAAAAAAAAAAAAAAATTATCCTGTTACAGATTGTTAAGGTCTTATGTCTACATCTGATCATTTTATTCAGCGTCACTGTTCTGAAAAATTTTGAGACAGTACCATAATATCTAAATTACAGAAAATAGAGCATATGTTGTACTATCTGGCATGCAAGTACATACAATTACCCTCATTTGCAAGTAATTGTATGATTACAAGTAGTTTTACAACTTTAAAGCATTTTTTTAAGCTTCTCTTCCCACCATCTTGTGAAAAAAATTATTGAGATTTTAATTACAATTGCATTAACATATGTATTAACTTGGGAAAATCTACTTTCATTTTTTCAGCTCATTGTTTTTGTTATTTACCTCCATAGCTTTAAATAACATACTAAATAATATTGTTGTTTCTTTATTACTTAGTTTTAAATATAATCCTTTCACTTCCTATTAAAAAGGAAGACTCTTTTTTTTTTTTTAATTATACTTTAAGTTCTAGGGTACATGTGCACAATGTGCACGCTTGTTAAATATGTATACATGTGCTATGTTGGTGTGCTTAACCCATCAACTCGTCATTTACATCAGGTATAACTCCTATTGCCATCCCTCCCCTTCCCCCATCCCCAGTATAGGCCCCAGTGTGTGATGTTCCCCTTCCCATGTCCAAGTGATCTCTGTTCAATTCCCACCTATGAGTGAGAACATGCGGTGTTTGGTTTTCTGTTCTTGTGATAGTTTCCTGAAAATGATGGTTTCCAGCTGCATCCATGTCCCTACAAAGGACACAAACTCATCCTTTTTTATGGCTGCATAGTATTCCATGATGTATATGTGCCACATTTTCATAATCCAGTCTGTCACTGATGGACATTTGGGTTGATTCCAAGTCTTTGCTATTGTGAATAGTGACACAATAAACATACGTGTGCATGTGTCTTTATAGCAGCATGATTTATAATCCTTTGAGTATATACCCAGTAATGGGATGGCTGGGTCATATGGTATTTCTAGTTCTGGATCCTTGAGGAATCGCCATACTGTTTTCCACAATGGTTGAACTAGTTTACAATCCCATCAACAGTGTAAAAGTGTTCCTATTTCTCCACATCCTCTCCAGCACCTGTTGTTTCCTGACTTTTTAATGATTGCCATTCTAACTGGTGTGAGATGGTATCTCATTGTGGTTTTGATTTGCATTTCTCTGATGGTCACTGATGATGAGCATTTTTTCATATGCCTGTTGGCTGTATGCATGTCTTCTTTTGAGAAATGTCTGTTCAGATCCTTTGCCCACTTTTTGATGGGGTTGTTTTTTTCTTGTAAATTTGTTTGAGTTCTTTGTAGGTTCTGGATATTAGCCCTTTGTCAGATGAGTAAATTGCAAAAATTTTCTCCCATTCTGTAGGTTGCCTGTTCACTCTGATGGTAGTTTCTTTTGCTGTGCAGAAGCTCTTTAGTTTAATTAGATCCCATTTGTCACTTTCGGTTTTTGTTGCCGTTGCTCTTGGTGTTTTAGACATGAAGTCCTTGCCCATGCCTATGTCCTGAATGGTACCTAGGTTTTCCTCTAGGGTTTTTATGGTATTAGGTCTAACATTTAAGTCTCTAATCCATCTTGAATTAATTTTCATATAAGGAGTAAGGAAAGGATCCAGTTTCAGCTTTCTACTTATGGCTAGCCAATTTTCCCAGCACCATTTATTAAATAGGGAATCCTTTTCCCATTTCTTGTTTTTCTCAGGTTCGTCAAAGATCAGATGGCAGTAGACGTGTGGTATTATTTCTGAGGACTCTGTTCTGTTCCATTGGTCTATATCTCTGTTTTGGTACCAGTACCATGCTGTTTTGGTTACTGTAGCCTTGTAGTATAGTTTGAAGTCAGGTAGCGTGATGCCTCCAGCTTTGTTCTTTTGACTTAGGATTGTCTTGGCAATGCGGGCTCTTTTTTGGTTCCATATGAACTTTAAAGCAGTTTTTTCCAATTCTGTGAAGAAACTCGTTGGTAGCTTGATGGGAATGGCATTGAATCTATAAATTACCTTGGGCTGTATGGCCATTTTCACGATATCGATTCTTCCTATCCATGAGCATGGTATGTTCTTCCATTTGTTTGTGTCCTCTTTTCTTTCACTGAGCAGTGGTTTGTAGTTCTTCTTGAAGAGGTCCTTTACATCCTTTGTAAATTGGATTCCTAGGTATTTTATTCTCTTTGAAGTTATTGTGAATGGGAGTTCTTTCATGATTTGGCTCTCTGTTTGTCTGTTACTGGTGTATAAGAATGCTTGTGATTTTTGCACATTGATTTTATATCTTGAGACTTTGCTGAAGCTGCTTATCAGCTTAAGGAGATTTTGGGCTGAGATGATGGGGTTTTCTAAATATACAATCATGTCATCTCCAAAGAGGGACAATTTGACTTCTTCTTTTCCTAACTGAATACCCTTTATTTCTTTCTCCTGCCTGATTGCCCTAGCCAGAACTTCCAACATTATGTTGAATAGGAGTGGTGAGAGAGGACATCCCTGTCTTGTGCCAGTTTTCAAAGGGAATGCTTCCAGTTTTTGCCCATTCAGCATGATATTGGCTGTGGGTTTGTCATAAATAGTTCTTATTATTTTGAGATACGTTCCATCAATACCTAATTTATTGAGAGTTTTTAGCATGAAGGGCTGTTGTATTTTGTCAAAGGCCTTTTCTGCATCTATTGAGATAATCATGTGGTTTTTGTCTTTGGTTCTGTTTATATGCTGGATTACATTGATTGATTTGCGTATGTTGAACCAGCCTTGCATCCTGGGGATAAAGCCCACTTGATCATTGTGGATAAGCTTTTTGATGTGCTGCTGGATTTAGTTTGCCAGTATTTTCTTGAGGATTTTTGCATCAATGTTCATCAGGGATATTGGTCTAAAATTCTCTTTTTTGTGGTATCTCTGTGAGGCTTTGGTATCAGGATGATGTTGGCCTCATAAAATGAGTTAGAGAGGATTCCCTCTTTTTCTGTTGATTGGAATAGTTTCAGAAGGAATGGTACCAGCTCCTCCTTGTACCTCTGGTAGAATTCGGCTGTGAATCCATCTGGTCCTGGACTTTTTTTGGTTGGTAGGCTATAAATTATTGCCTCAATTTCAGAGCCTACTTTTGGTCTATTCAGGGATTCAGCTTCTTCCTGGTTTAGTCTTGGGAGAGTGTAAGTGTCCAGGAAATTATCCATTTCTTCTAGGTTATCTTGTTTATTTGCATAGAGGTGTTGATAGTATTCTCCGATGGTAGTTTGTATTTCTATGGGATCAGTGGTGATATCCCCTTTATCATTTTTTATTGCGTCGATTTGATTCTTCTCTCTTTTCTTCTTTATTAGTCTTGCTAGCGGTCTATCAATTTTGTTGATCTTTTCAAAAAGCCAACTCCTGGATTCATTGATTTTTTTGGAGGGTTTTTTGTGTGTCTATCTCCTTCAGTTCTGCTCTGATCTTAGTTATTTCTTGCCTTCTGCTAGCTTTTGAATGTGTTTGCTCTTGCTTCTGTAGTTCTTTTAATTGTGATGTTAGGGTGTCAATTTTAGATCTTTTCTGCCTCCTCTTGTGGGCATTTAGTACTATAAATTTCCCTCTACACACTGCTTTAAATGTGTCCCAGAGATTCTGGTATGTTGTATCTTTGTTCTCATTGGTTTCAAAGAACATCTTTATTTCTGCCTTCATTTCGTTATGTACCCAGTAGTCATTCAGGAGCAGGTTGTTCAGTTTGAATGTAGTTGAGCGGTTTTGATTGAGTTTCTTAGTCCTCAGTTCTAGTTTGCACTGTGCTCTGAGAGACAGTTTGTTATAATTTCTCTTCTTTTACATTTGCTGAGGAGTGCTTTAATTCCAACTATGTGGTCAATTTTGGAATAAGTGCGATGTGGCGCTGACAAGAATGTATATTCTGTTGATTTGGGGTGGAGAGTTCTGTAGATGACCATTAAGTCCACTTGGTGCAGAGTTGAGTTCAATTCCTAGATATCCTTGTTAACTTTCTGTCTCGTTGATCTGTCTAATGTTGACAGTGGAGTGTTGAAGTCTCCCATTATTATTGTATGGGAGTCTAAGTCTCTTTGTAAGTCTCTAAGGACTTCCTTTATGAATCTGGGTGCTCCTGTGTTAGGTGTATATATGTTTAGGATAGTTAGCTCTTCCTGTTGAATTAATCCCTTTACCATTATGTAATGGCCTTCTTTGTCTCTTTTGATCTTTGATGGTTTAAAGTCTGTTTTATCAGAGACTAGGAGTGCATCCCCTGCTTTTTTTTGTTCTCCATTTGCTTGGTAAATCTTCCTCTACCCCTTTATTTTGAGCCTATGTGTGTCTCTGCATGTGAGATTTATCTCCTGAATGCAACAAACTGATGGGTCTTGACTCTTTATCCAGTTTGCCAGTCTGTGTCTTTTAATTGGACCATTTAGTCCATTTACATTTAAGGTTAATATTGTTCCGTGTGAACTTGATCCTGTCATTGTGATATTAGCTGGTAATTTTGCTTGTTAGTTGATGCAGTTTCTTCCTAGCATCAATGGTCTTTACATTTTGACATGTTTTTGCAATGGCTAGTACCTGTTGTTCCTTTCCATGTTTAGTGCTTCCTTCAGGGTCTCTTGTAGGGCAGGCCTGGTGGTGATAAAATCTCTAAGCATTTGCTTGTCTGTAAAGGATTTTATTTCTCCTTCACTTATGAAACTTAGTTTGGCTGGATATGAAAGTCTGGGTTTAAAATTCTTTTCTTTAAGAATGTTGAATATTGGCCCCCACTCTCTTCTGGCTTGGAGAGTTTCTGCCGAGAGATCTGCTGTTAGTCTGATGGGCTTCCCTTTGTGGGCAACCTGACCTTTCTCTCTGGCTGCCCTTAACATTTTTTCCTTTATTTCAACTTTGGTGAATCTGACAATTATGTGTCTTTGAGTTGCTCTTCTCGAGGAGTATCTTTGTGGGATTCTCTATATTTCCTGAATTTGAATGTTGGCCTGCCTTACTAGGTTGGGGAATTTCTCCTGAATGATATCCCGAAGAATATTTTCCAACTTGGTTCCATTTTCCCCCTCACTTTCAGGCACCCCAATCAGATGTAGATTTGGTCTTTTCACATAATCTCATATTTCTTGGAGGCTTTGTTCATTTCTTTTTCCTCTTTTTTCTCTAGACTTCTCTTCTCGCTTCATTCCATTCATTTGATCTTCAATCACTGATACTCTTTCTTCCAGTTGATCGAGTGTGTTAGTGAAGCTTGTGCATTTGTCACATATTTCTCATGTCATGGTTTTTATCTCTGTTAGTTCGTTTATGGCCTTCTCTGCATTGATTATTCTAGTTATCCATTCTTCCATTCTTTTTTCAAGATTTTTAGTTTCTTTGTGCTGGGCACATAATTCCTCCTTTAGCTCTGAGAAGTTTGATCGACTGAAGCCTTCTTCTCTCAACTCATCAAAGTCATTCTCCATCCAGCTTTGAGCCGTTGCTGGCGATGAGCTGCATTCCTTTGGAGGGGGAGATGCACTCTGATTTTTTGAATTTCCAGCTTTTCTGCTCTGCTTTTTCCCCATCTTTGTGGTTTTATCTGCCTTTGGTCTTTGATGATGGTGACGTACTGATGGGGTTTTGGTGTGGGTGTCCTTTTTGTTTGTTAGTTTTCCTTCTAACAGTCAGGACCCTCAGCTGCAGGTCTGTTGGAGATTGCTTGAGGTCCACTCCAGACGCTGTTTGCCTGACTATCAGCAGCAGAGGCTGCAGAAGATAGAATATTGCTGAACAGCAAGTGTTGCTGTCTGATTCTTGCTCTGGAAGCTTTGTCTCAGGGGTGTACCCCACCGTGTGTGGTGTCAGGTGTTGGTCTGCACCTAGTGGGGGATGTCTCCCAGTTAGGCTACTCAGGGGTCAGGGACCCACTTGAGCAGGCAGTCTCTCCATTCTCAGATCTCAACCTCCATGCTAGGAGATCCACTGCTCTCTTCAAAGCTGTCAGACAGGGGCATTTACATCTCCAGAGGTTTCTGCTGCTTTTTGTTTAGCTATGCCCTGTCCCCAGAGGTGGAGTCTACAGAGACAGGCAGGCCTCTTTGAGCTGCAGTGGGCTCCACCCTGTTTGAGCTTCCTGGCGGCTTTGTTTACCTACTTAAGCCTCAGCAATGGCAGGTGCCCCTCCACCAGCCTCGCTGCTGCCTTGCAGTTAGATCTCAGACTGCTGTGCTAGCAATGAGGGAGGCTCCGTGGGTGTGGGACCCTCCCGGCCAGGTGTGGGATATAATCTCCTACTGTGCCGTTTGCTAAGACCCTTGGTAAAGCGCAGTATTAGGGTGGGAGTTACCCAATTTTCCAGGTGTTGTGTGTCTCAGTTTCCCTTGGCTAAGAAAAGGGATTCCCTTCCCCCTTGCGCTTCCCAGGTGAGGCGATGCCTCGCCCTATTTCAGCTCTCACTGGTTGGGCTCCACCAGCTGACCAGCACTGATTGTCTGGCACTCCCAAGTGAGATGAACCCATTACCTCAGTTGAAAATTCAGAAATCACCCGTCTTCTCTGTCACTTGCACTGGAAGCTGGAGTCTGGAGCTGTTCCTATTCAGCCATCTTGCTCCGGGAGCAGGAAGACTCTTTCTATGTCTCCACCCACCACATACATCAATGTATATCCTTCCCAATTCTATTATCCTAATATAGTTATATTTTGATAATACTCATAACTGCTATTTACATTCATATGAGTATGTAAATGATACTCATAGTTAAGCCTTGGATGAATTATTTTTTCTGCGGCCTTAAAATTACATATTATTAACTTGCTTGATTTTCTATATACTTATTATTAATTCAAACACAAAAACTTAAACTTAGTTGTCTAAGTCTCCCTTTAGATGGTCAGATAAATCGGGTATGCTGTGAAGTTTATCTTTCTGAAAGTCTCCCCCAAGCCTTGTGGTCTGCTGATGGTGGCCACTCTGCTGCTGCACATCTGTCACTCTGGGGGCTTTCTTTATTCTGGGGATTCCTATTGCCTTTCCTCTGTACTAGATGCCCTGTTTCCACTATGGAGTCTTTTTGCTTGTTCTTTTAAGTTTATGAAGCAAATCCAACATTAGCTTCCTGAGGGCAGAAAAATACGTGGGAAGGGAAAATTTTAAACTCTCAAATATATGAAATGACATTTGATTGATAGATTGGATGAATGGAATTAATTGGGTAAAGAATTTTGAGTTTAACATATTTTTTTCAGATTTTTAAACGTGCTTTTATGCTGTCATACAGCTTTAAGTGTTTCTGTTGAGCAGTCTGAAACTAGTGTAGTAAGCAATACTTTTAAATTACATATTTTTTTCAATTTTTCACTCTGAAAGCTGGTAGGTACTTACATTTTCCCTAGAATTATAACATTTTATAAACATGTTCAATGGTATAAGTTAATTTTCATTTATTGTGCTGGGAATACCTGGGCTCTTTATATTTAAAGTACATGGTATTTCATTTCCAGGAAATTTTCCTAGATTAATTCCATTGCCTTTTTATTCTTTAATGACTTTTTTTGGAACTTGTCTTATTTGGATATTGAATTTCTTGGACTCGTCTACTTTTCATACCTTTCTTCACCTTTTATCTTTCTTTGTCATTTTGTTCAATTTTCTCTTCTCTAGTAAATTGTTTAATTTTTGTTCAAATTTTTCCATATGCAGAATTTCCAAGAACTTACATTTTGTTGTCTCAATATTTCTTTCTTACAATATTATAATCTTGCTTCATGGTTATATCATCTTCTATTTCTAAAAATACCAAATATAGTTTTCCGTGTGTCTACACATGGATATTTTCTTAATCCTATAGGGTTGCTTCCTCGCATTTTCTTTCCTTTCCTTATTCGATGTTTCATGTGGGTTGCTCTTCTCAGGTTCTGCTAATTCCTGGTTGTCTGCTTATATTTAAGAGGAAAAAAGGCAAATGGAAAGCATCAGTCTGCAAAAGGCACCTCCACATGGGAGGATCTATCTGGCTGGTTTATTTAGAAGGAGAAATTCTGATTCAGTAAATTTAGGTCTTTCTCATAAGACTGGTCAGATTTGGCAAGAATTCTCTAACCCAGCCTGAAAAGGGAAAAACTGGCACTAGCTCTGTGTGAGCAAACTGGCAAGGCTTTCTACAGAATCTCAGAATCTAGTAGTCATTGTTTATTTAAATTGTATAATTTCACTGTTGTCTTCTTCCTTATGTAAACAAAAATAACCCACATTTTTGTTGGAACTATTCCAATGGCAACCTTAGATTTACTTTAGATAAAAGAGTTTGGCAAAAAATATAAATCAATGAGAATTGTGAGAATTAATTAATTTTATGGAATTTATAGTAGATTATTGCATATTTCATTATAATCTTTAAATTGTGCTACATATCCTTTATATCAGCAAAGTTTATAATATTTTTTTTCCACAAAGCCTCTTGTGAAACATGTAATGATCACCCCTGACTTAATAAACATTCTCCATTAATTCCCACATATAGTATTCCCATTCCAAATTGTATCTAGTACCCATTTGTCCAAAGAGCATCTGTTTACCATCTACAGTGAATAAATCTTTGGTTCTTTACTGGAGTGTGGGAGTGACAGTCTCCATTGCAACTGAGAGTAGAACATGTTAAATAACAATATGAAATTTAACCACTCCTCTTTATTTTAGCTACTTTTACTTTTCAGATTTCTCTATTGCTATCTTAGAATTTACTTGTCTTGGGTGATCTAGGTTATTGATCACTTTTCACACACTTCCAAACTTCCAAAATTGTGTTACTATTTTTTTTCTCTTGTTCTCATCTCTCCTGAATATGTTTGATTTAAAATAATTTGCTGTATTTATATTTTAGTTAGATTTCAGGAGGTAATGAAATTAGATGTGTTCAATCTAGTGCCTTATGCAGAAGTCTGTAATACATTCTTTATCCACCGACTTGTGTGGTCATCTTTATTACATACTATGCCAATTCATGTGCACTAGTTTCTGATCTCCCCACAACATTATCAGTTTTATTTATTTAGGCTTTGTAATATATCTTATATGATGAAATGAAGATCCTGTATTTTTACAAATTGATTACCTCCTCATGAAATATTCTTGAAAGTAAATTTTAGAAGTCATTTTTCAATTTTCATTTACAATTTTGCTATGACTTTAGGTGGAGTTTATTTATTAACAAGGACAATTAATGAGTTTATACTAAATATTTAGTGGTCCCCCATTAACTTAGTGTGTGTATATATATCCAAATATATATATATCCATTGTATGTATATATATCCATATATATATCCAAATATATATATGTATATCCATTTTTGTCAGGTCTTTTAAAGTTTTCTCTATTAGAATTTTGCAGAATTTTGAGGTTTTTACATGGATCACTCTAGATGATACATTTTTGGTTATTACCATAAATAGTATCTTATTGTCTATAATATTCTATAATTTTGCTATTACTAATCAATTACTAGTTTTTATATTGATCTCATACTTTTCCTTCTTGCTGGGCTTTTTCTTTTTAGTTCTAATGATGCCTATTTATCATCCTAGGTTTTCTATATGAATAACATAGCCTCATTATGAGTTAGGAGTCTGGCAGGACTTTTTTCCCTGGCCCAACAAGCAAACAAATAAACAAAAACAAAGACAAAAAATGGCTGGAACCAGCAAATGGTGTTCACCAACATCGTAACAGTTTACAAATGCCACAGCAACACCCAAAAGTTATTGCCCCTTTTCTAGAGATTTTGGAATGATGTGTCCCCTAATTTACGTATAATTTAAAAATGGGTATAAATATAGCTAGCCATGCACTGCTACTCTGAGCACACTGCCCATGGGTTAGCCCTGCTCCACAAAGAGCAGCCAAGTCTATAGAATTCTGAGTAAAAAATGTATGATCCAAAACTTTTATACAGAGTCAAAATAGCAACAATAAGAAAAGCAAAAATGTAAACATAACATACTAAAATCTGTGGTATATAAGAAAAGGAGTTCTAAGAGAGAAGTTTTTAAAAATAAAAGTGTTCATCGAAAAAGATTTCAACTGCACAACCTAACGCTATATCTCAAGGAAGTCACAAAACAAGAACAAACAAAACCCAAAATTGGTAGAAGGAAGACTATAATAAACAGAGCAGAAATAAATAAAATATAAACTAGAAAAACCATACAAAATATTAACAAAATAAAGAGTTGTGTTTTTTTCCCCAAATATGAACAACTTGACAAACTTTATCCAAGAAAAAAGAGAGATGACCCAAATAAATTAAGTCAGCAGTGAAAAAGCAGAAATTACAACTGATGCCACAGAAATACAAAGGATCAGCCAGGCCTAGTGGCTCACGCCTGTGATCCCAGCACTTTGGGGGGCCGAGGCAGGTGGATCACTTGAGGTCAAGAGTTCAAGACCAGCCTGGCCAACATGGTGAAACCTAATCTCTATTAAAAATACAAAAATTAGTAATCCCAGCCACTCGGGAGGCTGAGGCAGGAGAATAGCTTGAACCCAGGAGGTGGAGGTTGCAGTGAGCCGAGATCATGCCACTGCACTCCAGCCTGGACAACAGAGTGAGACTCTGTGTCTCCAAAAAAAAAAAAAAGATAGATCATAAAACACTATTATGAACAACTAAATGTTAACAAATTAGATAACTGAAGGAGAAATGAATAAATTCCTGGACACATGCAACCTGGCCAGACTGAAATATAAACAAACAGAATATTAGAGTAAACCAATAACAAATACAAAATTTCATCAGTAATAAAAAGTATCCCTTCAAAAAAGAAAATCCAGGACCTGATGGTTCACTGATGAATCCTATCAAACATATAAAGAAAAACTGATATATAAATTCTTTTCAAACTAGTCCAAAAAATTGAAAAAGAACTACTTCAAACATAATGTACAAGGTCCACATTACCCTGACATCAAAGTCATACAAGAACACAGCAAGAAAAGGAAAACTAAAGGTCAATGGCTTTAATGAACACACATGGAAAAATCTTCAATAAAATAGTAGCAAAGTAAGTTCAACAGCACATTAAAAAGATCGTTTACCGGCCGGGCGTGGTGGCTCATGCCTGTAATTCCAGCACTTTGGGAGGCTGCTTTTTTGTCTCTTGACTTTTATGTTACAGAAGAAGTAATTATGACTAACTTGCTTTTTTGACTTTTGGATAATTTAGTTAAAATGTATTATGAACTATTTAATAACACAAGTAATATCAGAGCACACATACAGAGAATTATATAGTGAACATTCTTATGCCTACAATTTAGCTTAAGAAATAAAAGTTTTGTGTCTTTGTGTATTTTTCCTCAATTATGACTCTCACTTTGTGCTCGCAGAGCAAAACGTATCCAGTAACCTGAGTTTCATGTTTTTTTTTCTTTCTGTTTTGGATTTTAGTTTTATAAAATATGTATGTGTTGTAGAGTATTCGCTGTGGGAACCCTCACCCCATTAGTTCATGCCATCCTGAGTTCACACTCTTGCAAAATCCCCTCCTACACTGATTCTGGTCTAATTCATGTGACTTGCTTTGGTCAATGGCTCATCAGAAAATGCTGCAGAGAGATTTGCAAAATGATGGAACATTGGGACTTGATTTCTCTTGGTGATGTCAAAAACTCATACCATCCTGGAACTAATCTGCACAAGCTTGCTGGATGATTGAAGGCACATGGCCCAGTTATCCCCATAACTGAAATTCATAAAGATATTTTGTTTATTTCTCTCCCATGTTTTACAATTATGTCTTTTATATTTATGGTTTTGATTTATATAGAATTGATTTTTTAGGTGTTGTAAGGTAGAGATAGAATGTCAATTTCTTTTTTCCTGTGTGGACAACCTTCTAGATTAGAACACACTTATTGAATATTCTGCCTTTACCAAAAGAGTCTGCTGTAACATTTCCTTTGTATATTGTCTACATATACTTTATTTTTGCTTTCATTATTTTATTTAGCTAGCCCTGTGCCAGTAAAATGTTGTGCTAATTATTAAAGCTTCATAATAAATATTCATCTCTAATAAGGCAAATCTTATGTTGATTTTCTCAGTTTTGCTGAAATTTAAATTTCAGAATCAGCATGCTAAATTCAAATAACCTTAATATGGGTTTTATTGAGAATGTATTGACTACATGGTTAATTGTGATCAGTCTTTATAATTTGGAATCACTAAATATGAATGTAGCAACTCTTTCTGTTTGTTTAGGCATCCATTCATATTCTTCAGTAAAGTTTTGTAAGGTCTTTTAAGTTTCCCTGTAAAGGTTTGCATCTATTATGTTACCTATTACAAGTATGTCTAGTGATGTTTTGAGTGGCATATTTTTAAAACTACATATGTGTCCATCTCTTGCCTGTAGGTATAAGGAAACATATCTATATATATATGTATATATATATATACACACACACACACACACACACACACACACACATATATATATAAAATCAAATATAAAACTCAACTGAGTTTTGGTTCAAAATTAAACTGAATTTTAGATTTGATTTTATGTCTACACTCTTGCTAAACTTGTTACTTTCAATAATTTGTGACTTTTTGGTTGCCCAATATAGATAATACTGTTCCCTGCAATGAACAATTTGATTACTGTCTTTACATTTCTTAAACCTCATATTTATTTTCATTGTGCCTCTGTGCTGAATAACACTTATAGCACAGTGTTGAATAGAGGTAATAATAGAAAAAAATTTTCATATTTTTCCTGATTTTAAAGAAAATATTTTTACTGTTTTACAATTTGTACAGCTTGCTGTAGTTTTTGTAAAAGATACTCCTTATCAGGCTATCCAATATTCTTCTATTCTACTTAATAAAGATTTTCTCAAATTAAAATGTTTTGCATTTTATTTTAAATATACTGTACCTGTAGAGGTGATCATTTATGTTCTTTTGCATTAAATCTGCTTATGTGGTAATTTACATTATTAGATTTTATAATGTTAAAGCATCCTTGGATAACCCCAAATTTGATCATAAATTGTCGTATTTTATACATTGATAGATTTGGTTTTATAATATCTTATTTGGTATTTTACATCTATATTAATGATTAAGATTAACCTATTCATTTCTTTGCTTAGTCTAGTCTTTTCTGGTTTAAATGTCAAGTTTAACCTGGCCTCATAAAACAAGGAGAGAGGAGAGGCATGTTCCCTCTTTCCTATTCCCATCGAATAAATGTTTTTTTCTTTTTTAAAAAAAAATTGGAATGACTTTTCCTTTGTATATTTTGTATAACTCAGTTATAAAATTAATGGACCTACTATTTCTAGAATGGAGACTGAATTTTATTTATTGGTTAATGCTCTTGAAAAACAACTTTGTTGAGATATAATTCACATATCATGCAATTCTCCCCTTTAAAAAGTACAATCCAGAGGTTTTTAGTTTGTTCACAGAGTGATGCAACCATCACCACAATCAATTTTGCGACATTTTTATCACCAAAAAGAGTAACTCCATAACCGTTAATAGTCATTTTCCATTACTCTCCCTGTCCCACTACTTTTTCTCTCCAGGTCCTTGGCCCCAGGCTATCACTTACGTTCAGTCTCTATATATAATTTGCCTATTCTGAACATTTAAAAAATATCCCTTCTATCTCTAAATATAATTATATATCCTTTGACCAACATCTCCCCTTTTCCCCATCCCCACTAACTACCCAAGCCTCTGGTAACCACTATTCTATTCTGTTTCTATAAGATCACTTTTTTTATTATTCCACATATGAGTGAGCTATTGTATTTCTTTTCCTATACCTAGCTTATTTCACTCAACACAATGTTCTTCAGGTTCATCCACGTTGTTGCAAAAAATAAAACTTTGTTCATTTTCCTAGCTAAATAGCCTCCCCTTGTGTATATATACCACATTCTATTTACCCATTAATCAATTGATAGACACTTAGGTTGATTCCATATCATTGCTATCATGAATAGTGCTACAATAAACATGGAAGTGTAGGCGTCTTTTCAACACACTGATTTGAATTCCTTTGGATATATACCCAGTATGAGAATTGCTGGATCATATGGTAGTTCTCTTTTAATCGTTTGAGGAACCTTCATATTATTTTCCATAATAACTTTACTGATTTACATTCCCACCAGCAGTGTATATCGTTCCCTTCTCTCCACATCCTCACCAACACTTACTATTTTTTGTGATTTTGATAATAGCTTTTCTAATACATGTGAGGTGATATCCCAATGTGGTTTGAGTTGCATTTCCCTCATGATTAGTGATATTTAGTATATTTTCATGTACTTGTTGCTCAATTGTGTGTCTTCTTTGGAGAAATGCCTATTTAGGTCTTTTGCCTATTTTTTAGTAGGGTTATTTGTTTTCTTGATATTGAGTTAAGTTTCTTATAAATTTTGAAGTCAACTCCTTTTCAGGAGTATGGTTTACAAATACTTTGTCCCTTTCATTATGTTGTCTCTTCACTCTGTTATTTTCCTTTGCTGTGTCGAAGCTTTTTAGTTTGATATAATCTCATTTGTCTATTTTTGCTTTTGTTGACTTTAGTTTAAGGCCAAATAAAATATTATTGCCCAAACCAATGTCATGAAACATTTCCTTGATATTTTCTTGTAGAAGTTTATAATTTTGTATAATACGTTTAAGTCTTAATCTTTTTTGAGTTGATTTTTGTATATGGTGAGAAAGAAGAGTCTGATTTTATTCTTCTGCATATGGATATACAGTTTTCCCATCACTATTTATGGAACAAATTTTCCTTTCTCTTTTGTTTGCTCTTGGCACCTTTGTCAAAAATCAGTTGACTGTAAATACATGAATTTATTTCTGGGCTCTCCATTGTGTTTCATTGGTCTGTGTGGTTTTTTTTTTTTTTTTTTTTTTTTTTTTTTTTTTTAATGCCAGTATTATGCTGTTTTGATTACTATCACTTTTAGTACACTTTGGCATCAAGTAGTGTGATGCTTTTAGCGTTCTCCTTTTTGCTCAACATTGTTTTGGTTCTTTGGGGTCTTTTGTGATTACATACAAATCTTAAGGGTGTTTCTTCTATTTCTGAGAAAAAAATGTCATTGGCATTTTGATAGGAATTTTGTTGAATCTTTACATCACTTTGGGTAAATGGACAATTTAATAATATTTATTTCTCCAGTCCATGAACATGGGAAGTCTTTTCATTTATTTGTGTCTTCTTCACTTTCTTATTCAGCATTTTTATAGTTTTGAGTAGTAGAGATTTTTCAGCACCTTAGCTAAATTTATTCCTAGGTGTTTTATTTTACTTTTTGTAGCTGTTGTAAATAGTATTGTTTTCTTTTCCAGATAGTTGCATACTCATGTATAAAAATTCTACTAATTTTTTAGTTGTAACTGTTTCAGTAAAGTGTGTATCATACATATAATATATAAATGTGTGTATCATACATATAATATGTATGCATATATAATATATATAAATTGTGTACATACATAATATGTCATCTGCAAGCAGGAGTAATTTAAATTATTTCTTTCCTTTTTGGATAACTTTTATTTCTTTCTTTGTCTAATTGCTCTGGCTAGGACTGAGAGTACTTTGTTGAATAAAAATGGCAAAAGTGGGTACTCTGAATTTATTCTAGATCTTAGAGGAAACACTTTCAATTTTTCTCCATTCAGTATGATGTTAGCTGTGGATTTGTCATATATGGCCTTTGTTGTATTGATGTATGTTCCTTCTATCCCTAATTTGTGGAGAATTTTTATCATAAAGGAATGTTAAATTTAGTCAAATGTCACCTGTAATTCCAGCACTTTGGGAGGCCAAGGCGGGCATATCACGAGGTCAGAAGTTCAAACTCATCCAGGCCAACATAGTGAAACCCTGTCTCTACTAAAAATACAAAAATTAGCCAGGCATGGTGGCGTGTGCCTGTAGTTCCAGCTACTCGGGAGGCTGAGGCAGGAGAACCCAGGAGGCAGAAGTTGTAGTGAGCCGAGATCACGACCCTGCACGCCAGCTTGGGCAACAGAGTGAGACTTCATTTCCAAAAAAAAAAAAAAAAATTAGCCGGCCGGGTGCAGTGGCTCAAGCCTGTAATCCCAGCACTTTGGGAGGCCGAGACGGGCGGATCACGAGGTCAGGAGATCAAGACCATCCTGGCTAACACGGTGAAACCCCGTCTCTACTAAAAAATACAAAAAACTAGCTGGGCGAGGTGGCGGGCGCCTGTAGTCCCAGCTACTCGGGAGGCTGAGGCAGGAGAATGGCGTGAACCCGGGAATGGCGTGAACCCGGGAGGCGGAGCTTGCAGTGAGCTGAGATCCGGCCTCTGCACTCCAGCCTGGGCGACAGAGCAAGACTCCATCTAAAAAAAAAAAAAAAAAAATTAGCCAAGTGTTTTTGTATCTATTGAAATGATCATATGGATTTTGTCTCTTATTTTGTTAATGTCATGTATCAAATATATTTACATATGTTGAACCATCCTTGCAATCCTGGGATTAGTTCTACTTGAACTTGGTAAATGATATGTATATATTTTTGAGATGGAGTCTCCCTCTGTCTCCAGGTTGGACTGCAGTGGCATGATCTCAGCTCCCAGATTCAAGCAATTCTCCTGCCTCAGCCTCCCCAGTAGCTGGGACTACAGGCACTCACCACCATGCTCACCTAAATTTTGTATTTTCAGTAGAGACAGGGTTTCACCATGTTGGCCAGGATGGTCTCTATCTCTTGATTTCGTGATCCGCCCACCTCGGCCTCCCAAAGTGCAGGGATTACAGGCATGAGTCACCACTCCCGGCCAGTAAGTGATTTTTTTAATGTACTGTTGAGCTTACTTTGCTACTAATTTATTGAAGATTTTTCCATGTGTGTTCATTAAAGCCATTGACCTTTAGTTTTCCTTTTTTTGCTGTGTTCTTGTATGACTTTGATGTCAGGGTAATGTGGACCTTGTACAATATGTTTGAAGTAGTTCTTTTTCAATTTTTTGGACTAGTTTGAAAAGAATTTATATATCAGTTTTTCTTTATATGTTTGATAGGATTCATCAGTGAACCATCAGGTCCTGGATATTCTTTTTTGAAGGGATACTTTTTATTACTGATGAAATTTTGTATTTGTTATTGGTTTACTCTAATATTCTGTTTATATTTCAGTCTGGCCAGGTTGCATGTGTCCAGGAATTTATTCATTTCTCCTTCAGTTATCTAATTTGTTAACATTTAGTTGTTCATAATAGTGTTTTATGATCCTTTGCATTTTTTTTTTTTTTGAGACGCAGAGTCTCACTCTGTTGTCCAGGCTGGAGTGCAGTGGCATGATCTTGGTTCACTGCAACCTCCACCTCCTGGGTTCAAGCTATTCTCCTGCCTCAGCCTCCCGAGTAGCTGGGATTACTAATTTTTGTATTTTTAATAGAGATTAGGTTTCACCATGTTGGCCAGGCTGGTCTTGAACTCCTGACCTCAAGTGATCCACCTGCCTCGGCCCCCCAAAGTGCTGGGATCACAGGCGTGAGCCTCTGCGCCTGGCTGATCCTTTGTGTTTCTGTGGCATCAGTTCTAATGTCTGCTTTTTCACTGCTGACTTAATTTGTTTGGGTCATGTCTCTTTTTTCTTGGATAGTTTGAAGTTTGTCAAGTTGTTCATATTTGGGAAAAAAACACAACTCTTTATTTTGTTAATATTTTGTATGGTTTTTCTAGTTTATATTTTATTTATTTCTGCTTTAATGTTTATTATAGTCTTCCTTCTACCAATTTTGGGTTTTGTTTTTTCTTGTTTTGTTTTGTGACTTACTTGAGATACAGTGTTAGGTTGTGCAGTTGAAATCTTTTTTGACGAACACTTTTATTTTTATAAATTTCTCTCTTAGAATTCCTTTTCTTGTATACCACAGATTTTAGTATGTTATGTTTACATTTTATTCAAAAAAATTTAAAGTTTTCCTATTATTTTCTTCAGAGATTTATTAATTATTCAGGGGTATGTTGTTTAATTTCCATATATTTAAAAAGATTCCAGTGTTCCTATTATTGTTTGTTAATTTTTAGTTTTATACCATTGTGGTTAAAAACAATAATTTATATAATTTCAATCTTCCTAAATTTGCTAAGTTTTGTTTTGTAGATTAACATATTATCTATCTTGAAATATGTTTCATTTGCAGTTGAAGAGAATATATAGTTTGTGATTGTTGGATCGAATGTTCTGTAAATGTTAGGTCCATTTGGTCTAGAGTGCAGTTTCTTTGCTAATTTCCTGGCTGCATGATCCATTCCTTTGTGCAAGTGAGGTGTTCAAGCCCATTACTAGTATTGTATTGTAGTCTATCTCTCTCTAGCTTGATTAATATATTTAAGTTATATATTTAACTTATATATATAACATATATCTAAGTCATATATTTAAGTTATCCAATGTTGGATGCCTATATTTTTACAATTGCTCGATCCTTTTGTTGAGTTGGCCTCTTTATAACTATATAATTACCTTTTTTGTCTCTTTTTGTAGTTTTTGATCTAAAGATTACTTTATCTGATGTAAATATAGCTAGTCCTGCTTTCTTTTGGTTTCCATTAGCATGGAGTATCTTTTACCATCTTTGCTTTCAATCTATGTAAGTCTTCACAAGTAAAGTGAATCTCCTGTAGGCAGCATATAGTTGGGTCTTCTTTTTACTCCATTCTGCCATTCAGTTTTTAATTGGAGTATTTAATCAATTTATATTCAAAGTAATTATTGATAGGTGATATCTTGCTCTAACTTTTTCCTAAATGTTTTCTAGTTAATTTGTAGATTTTTATGCCTCTCTTATTATCATTCTTTGTTCTTAAGTGATTTTCTCTATTATTATGTTTTGATTTCTTGCTCTTTAGTTTTAGTGTATCCATTATAGTATTTTGCATTGTGGTTACCATGAGGCTTACCAAAAAATCTCATAGTAATAACGGTTTATTTTAAGCTGATAGCAACTTAAATTTGATTTCACACACACACACATACACACACTCTCTATCCTTAAGCTCCATCCCCTCCTACATTTTGAATTTTTGATGTCATAATTTGCATTTTCTATGTTGAATAACCCTTAACAAATTATTGTAATTATTATGTTTAGTAGTTTTATCATTCAATCTTTATACCACCATATCCACCATGTCTTATTAAAATATTATGAATTTTACTGTATACTTTCATTTAACAGTGAAATGTATACTTTCAGATGTTTTTGTGTTACTCATTGATGTTTGTTCTTTGAGTTTGGAGAACTTTCTTTGTAATACTAGTCTGATGATGATGAACTCTGATTTTTTATGTCTTGGAAAGTCTTTACCTCTCCTTCATTTTTGAAAGACAGCTTTGCCAGGTACAGTATTCTTGGCAGTTTTTTTTCCTGTAGCACTTTGAATATATTAATATATTACTATCTTTCTTTCTTTCTTTCTTTTCTTTTTTCTTCAAGATGGAGTTTTCTCTTGTTGCCCAGGCTGGAGTACAATGGCATGATCTTGGCTTACTGCAACCTCTGCCTCCCGGGTTCAGGCAATTCTCCTGCCTCAGCCTCCTGAGTAGCTGGGATTACAGGCAAGGGCCACCACGGCCAGCTAATTTTTGCATTTTGACAGTTGCTGGACAGTCCTACTATATCCTCTTACTGGTTTCTCTCTACTAGTTAAGTTTCTTATACACATAGGATTTTTAAAAGCTATTTATCTTTAAGCAACTGCAGTATTTTTTCTAGAAAAAAAGTTCATTTCCTCTGATTTTTCTAAATTTGTCATAAAGCTTTTATTATACTCTCTTGAAGAGTCACAAGCTGTGCTTTATTGATAGTTTTATGCTATTAGCATTTTTAATACTGTTTATTCATGCCTTCTGCCTGTCTTCTTCTGGCTTGCTTTGTCCCAATATTTTCCATTTTTTTCTTCAAAAATGTGCTTTTGGCATTGTTAATCTTTTTCTATTTGTTCTTACTGTATTCTTTTCTGCTAATTTGCTTTTATTATAATACACTCATTTGTTCTTTTTTAACTTCTTAAATCAGTGATTAGCTCATTAGCTTTTACACCTCCACTTCTTATGTGAACATTTAAGCATATAAATTTCCCATCAAGTATGGCTTGGACTTCAATAAACAAATAATTGTGTAATTCTACATACTTTCTATTTCCATTCATGATTTATTTATTAACCATTGAGTTATTGGAAAGTATCTTAGAATGTGTATTTGTGTTTGTGTACGTGTATTTATTTTGAAATGTACATTTTATTTTAAACTTAGTTTTTGTTTTCAATTTCTATGTCAAATACATTATGATTAGAGAATAGATCTTTATGATGATACTAGTCCTTTAAAAATTCTTCATTCTTTGACAGTTTGGTACATAGTTTTCTCCATATCGCACACATACTTAAGAGGAATTTGTGTTTTTTAAATGTTTTTCTTTGGTTCTAAATATAATCACTAGATCAACTAGCAATTTTAAATATAATATATTTTTGTTAGTACTTTGCCTTATCTATTGATTATTATTAGAGGCTTACTAGCATTTTAAATTTTGGGGTGGTTGCTCAAATTTTCCTTGTAATTCTGTTAATTTTTGTCTCATGCATTTGATAGCTATGGTATTACATACATGCTGTCAAATCTCAGGAGTTTGAACATAGAGCTAACAGTTTTGCCATTTACATAACCAGTAAAATGTTATTTGCCTTTAATTTTCACTAATTATAAAGAGTGGAGATTTCAAAATAGACCAAATTAGTATAGCTCTAAGTTGCATTTAATCAACTATTGTAGTTACCTAGGTGATATTCTACCCAGAGATTCTAATCTTATATGAAAATTAACTTATGATTCAAATCCTTTAATATAGGCTAGGTGATAACTACCAAGTTTTTGTTCTAGAGTCACTGACAGATTACAAATAGGACCCAGTGCATTGTATCAGTATGACACATGAGAATCTGGTTGGTTACTCAGTAGGTATTTCAGTTAATTAAAACACTTTTTCAAGCTGAGAGGCAATAACAAAAATGTTTGAAAGATGGTTTCAAATGGCCTGAGGTAAGATAATTATATCCTTAAAGAATTGACATCTTTTACCTCAGAGATTTAGAATTATTTATAATTGTTTTCTAACATTTTTACATTATGATCAGAAAATTAATTTTTGTTTTCTTAAAGAGAATTACACCTATTAGAGTAAGACTTACCATGTAATTATAAGTGTAAAATGTTTGACTTGGTAATTCCAGACATAAGGAATGATTATGTTTCAGAATCTTCTAGTGCTAGGTGGGAGTCATGTGATCAATTCTGGCTAATGGTGTCCCTTCCAGGCTGAAGGTTTTAATTGCCAGTGTGAGACACTCTGCTGCTCTCTTCTATTGCTGCAGCATGTGCAAAATCATTTTGCCATTTCATGCTTTGATGCTCTGATGCTGGATAACAGCACCAAAGGATGGAGATTCTACTAGCCTAGTCTTTGAGTGACTATACATGATAGAGGACCTTGATGATTTAAGTTTGACATGTAATATAAGGAATAAATGATTCTTTGTAAGCCAGTAAGATATTGATTTTCTTTTGTATTGCAGCATAATTTATCCTATTCTAACTACTGATACTGCAATTGATCCAGCTATTGGTCCTAGGAAGGGCATGGCCTAAAAGATATGGCTTTTGCTTGGTGGTTAGAAGGCAGGCGGAAATAAAAATTACATAAAAGCTGGAAAGCTGGCAATACATGTTTTGCAGCTAAAACTTTTAGTAAAACTTTTAAGTGTGCAAGGTTAAGAAGCATATTGTGTGTTTATTACATTTGCATCTGTAGCAAAAGAGGCTTTAAACTGTAGTATGTGCTGGTTTGTATTGGCAATATTTAACAGTATGTTACAAGAAAGATGTTAGCTTCGTATGCAACTGGCAGTTTTACAAGAAGAAATGAGAGGGAGCAAAGATTTCTAGAAAGTTGAAAACTTTTAACATTGAAAATATCAAAGGATTATATATTCCATACAGTAAGAAATACAACTAAAATCTTCTTTAAGTGATAAAGATTGATTAAAACTCAGCCTTAATCAAGGTAGCTGACTGGAGGATCAAGTCAGCAAGTAGATAACTGCAAGTCAAATACAGAATCTAAGAGATAACACTAGAATTGAGCAAGGATGTGACAGGGAGTTCTGAGGCACTGATGGTGAGGAGAACAAACAGCTAGCTTGGAGAGGGCTGGCTTGGAGCTAAGAGAGATTCCCCATTGCAAGAAAAAGGTAAACAGTGGACCCTCAGCAGCTTACATTTTACCTTGGACACCTGAAATCCTAGCCAGAGAAGGGCCCCTTGGTCCTCACAGGCCCTGGGCTTAATTGCTACACATCATATGTATCAAAATATCACCATATACCCCATAAATATGTACAATTATTATGTTCAATGAAAAAAAATACTTGCACATCAGTTTTCATAGCTCACTGTCTATTAGTTAGTCACATAGTAGAAAACAAGTTAGAATTTATTCTGCCATCTATTACTGAGGTAGAGAATTAGATTGGCTTTTGAGGAACATGTGATAATCTGTCACCATCCATCTAAATTTTCATATCTGATTCCACCTTCAGTCTGTTGCCCTGTGTTGTTGTGGTTGAGGTGTGTGATGTATATTTGGCTTCATACGTATATGTATTTGGAAAGTAGAGAAACATTTTGATAGTGTTTTCAATAACTGTGGGCATTTTACCTCTATACTTAAGTAGTAATTTTTTAAGGTTAGTTGCAATGTGGAGTCTGAAATCATACCAATGTAATTTTTTTACCTTGTACACTTGTGAGATGATGAGTGTAAAAAGGCAAATAGTGTCTTCCTATAAGTAAAAAAATACTCTTTACTTTTCAAATACCCTAAAAGAATCTCAGGGATCCAACAGGCCCAGCCAAAATCATTCATATATTATAGATAATAATCTTGATTTCTGCCTTTATCTTAAGATTAAAATCTTTTCTCTTACTTTTAGTTAACATGTAATCATTATACACATTTATTGGACACAGAGTGATATTCTGATATGTGTTTATAATATGTAGTGATTAAATCAGAGTAATTAGCTTATCCATGACCATAATCAAACATATATTATTTCTTTCTATTGTGACCATTCAAAATTCTCTCTCCTAGTTTCTTGAGAGTATACAATAAATTATAATTAGCCATATTCATTCTACAGTGCTACAGAATACCAGAACTCGTTTCTTTTATCTAGCTGTAATTTTGTATCTGCTAACCAATCTCTCCCCATCCTCCCCTATTCCATACCCTTCCCAGTCTCTGATACAATTCTGCTCTCTACTTCCATGAACTTTAATATTTTTAGCTCCCACATATGAGTGAGAACATGCAGTATTTATCTTTCTTCACATTTTGCTTAACATTATGTCCTGTAGGCTTATACATGTTGATACAAATGACAAGATTTCATTCTTTTAAATGGCTGAATAGTATTCTATTGTGCATATATGCCATATTTTCTTTATCTGTTGATAAACATTTAGGTTGATTTCATATATTTGCTCTGTGAATAGTGCTGTATAAAATGGGGGTGCAGGGTTTTTTTGGATATACTGATTTCCTTTCCTTGGGATAAATACTCAGTATGGTAGTTCCATTTGTAGTTTTTTGAGGAATCTCTGTACTGTTCTCTAAAATGGATATACAAATTTACATTCCCACAAACAGTACATAAGAGTTCTTTTTTCTTTACATCCTCACCAATATTGGATTTTTAAAAATAATAACTATTCTGACTGTGGTAAGATGGTATGTCTTTGTTGTTTTGAGTTGCATTTCCCATTAGTGATGTTAAGCACTATTTCATATATTTGTTGACAATCTGTGTCTTTTTCTTGAGAAGCATCTATTCAGACCCTTTGTCCATGTTTTCACCAGAATTATTATTGATTGTTTCATTTCTCATATATTCTGGATATTATTATCTTATCAGATGAATAGTTGGAACATATTGTGTCCCATTCTACAGGTTTTCTATTTACTGTCTTGATTGCTTCCTTTGCTTTTTAATTTAATTTAGACACATTTGTATATTTTTAGTTATTTTGCCTATGATTTTGACACCTTAGTCATAAAATTTTTGCCTACACCAATATCCTAAAGCATTTCCCCTATGTTTTTCTCTGGTTGTTTTATGGTTTTTGGCCTTATGTTTAAATCTTTAATCAATTTTGGGTTGATTTTTATATGACATGAGAGATAGGAGTCTGTTTTTATTCTTCTGCATATGAATATCCAGTTTTCTCAGCACTATTTATTAAAAACACTATCTTTTTACCAAGGAATGTTCTTGGCACCCTTGTCAAATATGAGTTGGCTATAAAACTGTGGATTTATTTCTGGGTTATCTATTCTGCTCCATTGGTCTTTGTGTTTCTTTTTATCTTAGTACCATGCTGTTTTAGTTATTATAGCTTTATAGTATATTTTGAATGTGCTAGTATGGTGCCCCTAACTTTGTTGTTTGTGCCAAGAATTATTTTGACTATTTGAAATATTTTGTGGTTCCATGCAAATTTTAGGATTTTTTTTTTTTTTTTTCTGTGAAGAGTGTCATTGGTATTTTGATAGGCATTACATTGACTCTTTATATTGCTTTAAGTAGTATGGTCGTTTTAACAACATTAATTCTTCTAATTCATGACCATGGAATATCTTTCCATTTGTTTGTGTCCTCTTCATTTTCTTTCCATGGAATTTTATAGTTTGTTTTTTTGTTTTGTTTTGTACAGGTATTTTAGCTTTTTGGTTAAATTTACTGGCAGATATTCTACTTTGTGTACCTATTATAAATGGGATTTTTCCTTTATTCATTTCAGCTCATTTATTATTAGTTTACAGAAACATTACTTGTTTCTGTAGGTTGATTTAGTATCCTGAGACTTGGCTTATTTGTTTCTTACTTCTAAGAACTTTTTGGTGGACTCTTGATTTTTCTCTATAATAAGATCATGGCATCTGCAAATAGGGAAAATTTGACTTTCTCCTTCCCAACTTAGATGCCCTTTACCTTTTTATTATTTTTATTTTTTGCCTAACTGCTCTGGTAGGATTTCCAGTACTATATTGAGTAAGAGTGGTAAAAGTGGTTCAATTCTTAGAGAAAAAACTTTTAGCTTTTCTCAATTCAGTATGATGTTTGCTATGGGTTTGTTATATACTGCCTTTATTTTATTGAGGTATACTTTGTCTATACCTAATTTCTCAAGATATTGGATTTTATTAAATAATTTTTATACTTATAGAGATGATCATACAGGTTGCTTTTTCTTATGATGTGATAAGTCACATTTATTGATTTGCATATATTGAACTATCCTTGTATCTCTGGAATAAATTTCACTTCATCATTGTGTATAATTTTTTTCAATGTGCAGCTGGATTCAGTATGCTACTAGATTGTTGAGGAATTTTTTATTTTGTTTGTTAGGAAAACTGGCCTAGAGTTTGTTGTTGTTGTTGTACCCTCATCTGTTTTTAGTATCAAGATTATGCTGGTCTCATTAAATTAGTGTGGAAAACATTCCCTCACCTTAAAGTTTTTGAAATTGTTTGAAAAGAAACGGTGTTAGTTGTTCTTTTAAAGTTTCATAGAGTTCAGCAGTGAAGCAATCTGGTCCTGGGCTTTTATTTTTAGTAGTGGTTCAATCTCTTCAATCATTATTGGTATGTTCAGATTTTCTATTTCTCCTTGCTTCTGTCCTTAATAGGTTTATGTATCCAGGAATTTATCTGTTTTCTTTAGGTTTTCCAACTTGCTGGCAAATAGTTGTTCTCAATAGTCAGTAATGATTCTTTATAATTCTGTAGTATCAATTGTGATGTCTTCTTATTTTGTTGTTGCTGATTTTACATATTTGGATCTTCTCCTCTTTTTCCTTAGATTATCTAGTGGGTTTGTCAACTTTATCTTTTGAAAAAACAAAATTTTCTTTTTGTTGATCTTTTAAATTATTTGTCTCAATTTTATTTGTGCTCTGATCTTTATTATTTATTTCCTTCTGTTATTTAAGGGTTTAGCTTGTTCTTATTTTCTAGTTTCTTAAATTATATTATTGATTAGTTTAGTTGAAATTTTATATTTTTTTGATGTAGGTAATTACTGCTGTAAATGTGCCTCTTTATACTGCTTTTGTTGTTTGTTACAGGTTTGGGTATGCTGTGTTTCTATTCTCATTTATTTCAAATAATTTTTAATTTTTTTCTTAAATTAAAATTTTTAATGACCTATTGTTTATTCAGGAGCATGTGGTTTAATTTGCATGTATTTGTGCAGTTCTGAATTTGTACAGTTTATTTTGTTATTGATTTCTAGTTTTAGTTCATTGTCACAAAAAGTATTTGGTACAATTTCCGTTTTTAAAAACTTCAGATTTGTTTTATGGCTTAAAATACTTTCAATCTTGGATAATTTTCTATGTGGTATTTAAAGAATGAGTATTCTGCAACTGTTGGGTGAAATAATTAGCAAATGTCCATTAGGTCAATTTGGCCTATGGTACCATTTACATTCCATTTCTTCATTGCTTTTTGTTTAGATAATCAGTTCAATGCTGAGAGTGGGGTATTGAAGTCCCCAGATAGTTTTATATTGATATCTGTTTCTTTCTCTTGCTCTAATAATATTTACTTTAGATATTTGGGTGTTGGGTGCATATATATTTACAATTGTTATATTCTTTTGCTGAATTGATCTATTTCTCTCTTTAAGAGATGGAGTCTCATTCTGTCTCCCAGGATAGACAGCAGTAGTGTAATCATAGCTGATATTGTTGAATTGTCCATCTGTATTTTTTGTATCTCACTGAGTTTTCTTATAACCATTGTTTTGAATTTCTTTTCTGACATTTTATATATTTTGTTTTCTTTGTGGTCTCTTACTGAACAATTATTGTTTTTGTTTTTTGAAGGTTTCATGTTTCCTTGCTTTCTATATTTCTTGTGTCTCTACATTAATTTCTGCACATGTGGTTAAGCAGCTGCCTCTTCCAAATAACGGAGTAGCTTTCATTGGGAAATACTTATTCCTATAGATGGGTCCTGGGGTTTCAGTTTGGTGGAGTGCATTGACTTTGTTTTTGTGTGTAGTTTATTTAGTTGTAATTTACATTGATGATGTTTGCAAGTGCCTCGATGGCCTAGGTTGTGGAAGTTTGTGGCATCAGTGGCATGAGCACATGGCTGCTTGGTTAGCTTGGGGGCATGTCCATTGGGGGCATGTCTGCCAGACTATTTTTTTGGCCAAAACATAGCTCCCCAGTGCTTTAGTTGGCATGGGGTTGTCTTCCGTGTTTTGCAGGATCAAAGTCATGACTGTTTTGAGCCCTGCCTCTGAAAAACCAGGGTTGTGGCATTGCAGTCATCCAGGTAGGCTTGGAACCCCAAGGCTGCTGAAGCACAGTAGCAACTGGCCCCCAGCTCAGGGCATACTTAAGCTGTGGTTCTGGTTTTAAGATTGTGCTGTGCTGCAGCAGTTTGGGTCACGGGAGGATTTAGAGAGCACAGCCTATGCTCCTAATTCTGAGCAATGCAGCTCTGTAAATTCCAGGCAGCCTCCCAAACTGGGCTTGGGGATTATGAGGACTCTGTGACTCGACTGTAGTAAGAACTGCAGCTGTTTGTGGTGGCAATGGGGGATGGTGGCAGTCTTCTGCTTACCTTTTCCCACAAAGAGAAGTTACTTTTGGCTCTGAGCTGATCCAAATGGGAGAAATTGGTTGGCAGAGGCAGGGTGCTTTCCTTGCCTCTTTATGCTTCCACCCTCAGACTTCCATGCTCTATAGGGACCTTACCACTCCCTTGTTGCAGCACTATTTCTCAAACACTTTACTTGAATTTTAGTTGTTTATTTATTGCCTTGGTACTTCTTTTGTGAGAGAGATGAGTGCCAGGTATCTCTAGTTAGCTATCTTGTTGACTGGAAAGTTAGTCAGTTCTTTTGTGAATTGTTTTTAAATAAAGGGACTGCCCTTTTATCCCTTCTTTTTCTATTAGCTTGAATCCTGATGTGATAGATGGAGCTATTGCAGCCACTGTATAACATGTCCTAGACTTGAGGTTATTTGTTTGACAGAATAACATATTGTAAATTTTGTCAATGTTAATTTGATTTTTTCTTTAGCATGCAGCTACAACATATATTATCAATTATAATTTTCAGGCCGGGCCCCATGGCTCACGCCTGTAATCCCAGCACTTTGGGAGGCCAAGGTGGGCAGATCACCTGAGGTCAGGAATTCGAGAACAGCCTGGCCAATATGGTAAAACCCTATCTCTATTAAAAAAAAAAAAATTACAAAAAGTAGCTGAGTATAGTGGTGTGTACCTGTAATCCCAGCTAGCTACTAGGAGGCTGAGGCAGGAAAATTGCTTGAACCTAGGAGGAGGGCGTTGCAGTGAGCTGAGATTGTGCCACTGCACTCCAGCCTGGATAACAGAGCAAGACTCTGTCTCAAAAAAAAAAAAAAAATGTATATATATATATATATACACAAAATTTTCATAAAACCATTACATATATATTTTTGTTTCTAAAACAATTTTATAATAAGCAAATTAAAACTCATATACACACTCATTAGGCTTTATAGATAATATTCCAAAACATTATCAAATATAGCTAGCCAAGTCGGTCCCTGCTGCTACTTACTGAAACAGGATATAAAGGGTAGTCATTGTGAAAAATAATTTAAAATCAATTGTCTACACTTTAGATTTTCTACTTGGGGATCAAATATGAAGCCATGGTCAGTTTCCTCTGTCCATAGTATCTTAATATGCACATCATGCTTTGTCTGTGCTGTAGTCTCAAAGGCCGCTTGGTGTGCTTCTATTTTATAGGCTTTGAAAATAGCTTTCCATGTTTTTTGTTTTGTTTTGTTTTGTTTTCAGATATTTCTTAAGGTACTTGAAGTAAAGTTTAAGCATGCCATATATATAGCCTGTATATTCAGTCTGTCCATCTCTAACATCTTTCAAATTCAATGACCATCCACACGACATTTTTTATTTGATGTGATAATAGGCAAATAGACAAAAATAAATTTTATTGTGTATATACTTCAAGTCTGAAAGAATATAAAAATGTTAATGTTAATTTTCAGGAGAGTTGGATTATGGGTACTTATGTGTATTTTCAACTTGTTTCACAGTGAACATCTATTACTTGACTAAGGAAAAAATGTTAAAAGCAAAAAAATCTAGCAATTTCAATAACACTAAATTGTTAGAAATAAATGCATTCTTCAACCTACATGCAAAAAATCCAATTACAATACAACTGTGTCATATTATACTTCAACAGCTGAAAAGCTCTAGAATCTGATTTTTTTTTTTAAAAGATGCCCCAAGGAAAAAGTTCTCAATCAACCACAACCAAAACTTAATCTTATTTGAATAGAACCAAGCTGGGATTTGGGTTTATATTTGCTTGAGGTGTGTTATTCAATTCTCTTGATGATATTTTGATGAAAAATTATGTTCTTTTTCTTTTTGACAGGGCTGATAGGAAGACAGCAGTGGTTTATATGTATAAGTTATTGTCATTTCGGAATAGAATTGAATGTTGATGCTAGCAAGAAATTTAAATATTATCAAATACGTAGAAAATAAACACACATTCATGGTGGTCCTATATTTATAAATCTTTCAGAAAAACAGGAGAAGCTTATATGTTAAAAGTAGAAAATGGAAAAAGATATGTAAACAAATAACAAAGTCTACTTAATGACGTGTATTTGGAAGTATTTAAGGGTCGAATGTACTGATGTCTGAAACATACTTTGAAATGCACTTAATAAATAATGTGCATTGTGGATGGATAGTTAAATAGACATGTGATAAATCATATTTAGTGATATATTAATTGCAGAATCTAGGGTGGGTAGATGGGTGTTCACTTCAGTTATTTCAATTTTTCTGTAGGTTTAGATATTTTTATAGTAAAATGTTAGAAAGAGTAGAATATAGGAAACACAGACACTTTTAAAGGCTTAGTATTGCCAGGCACGGGGCATATGCCTATAATCCTGGCACTTTGGGAGGCCGAGGCAGGTGGATCACCAGAGGTCAGGAGTTTGAGACCAGCCTGTCCAGCATGGTGAAACCCCATCTCCACACACACACACAAAAAATAATTTAGCCGTATGTGGTATCTGTAATCCCAGCTACTAGGGAGGCTGAGGCAGGAGAATCGCTTGAACCTGAGAGGCAGAGATTGTGGTGAGCCAAGATCATGCCACTGCACTCCATCCTGAGCAAAAGAGCAAGACTCTGTCTCAAAAAATAAATTAATTAATTAATACATTAATTAAAAGCTTAGTATATATTTATTGACTGACAAGGATAGCCTGGAATGGAAATATATATGACAACTTTACTCACATTGAAAGACTTTGATTATGCACTCAATATTTCTCTCATGATGAGATATAAATTTTGTTTTTAAATTTATTTTTAAGATTCATTGAATACTTTGTGTTTTACTTTATTATGACAAAAAGCAATAAGTAGTATGATTATTCCTCTTCTACAGGTGGCTCTAGTGAGGCTGATGGAGGTTAAGTAACTTGTCAACGGTCATATAATCAACAGAATGGAGAATTTAACCCAAGAAATTTAGATCTTAAGACTGCATGTTTAGCCACAATGCTATACAGATGCTTTTTGACTTATGATGGTGTTACGTCTTGGTAGACCTATTGTAAGTCAAAAATATTATAAGTTAAAGCTCATTTTATATACTGCAAATCCATCAGAAACTTGAAAAATTGTAAGTCAAATCACCATAAGTCCAATTATTCCTTGATTTATGATGAAATTACATCCAGATAAACTCATCATAAAGTTGAAAAATTGTTAAGTGAAACCATCATAAGTCCAAGATTGTCTATACTTGTTTTGCTACAGTATAAGTAAAATGTGTATTCGACATATGCCTTCATAAAAGCAAAGCCAAATAAAGTCCTTTCTCCTCTTGCCGGAACCTGCTGACAAGGCCAGACACAGACGCTCTCACTTTCATCCCTATCTAACGTCTAGTTCTTTGCCTCATGAGTGAATAGCTAAGACTGGAACTGTTTTCCTCTGAAACTAGCTAGACAGAGATAAGCATTTCCTGTTCAGCTAACTGACTGACACTGTTTGTGATTGCAAAACAATCCTAGCTCTGAATCCTTCTACCTGTAACTCCCCACTATAAATATCTAAGGGCAAGTGACTCTGCCTGATACTCTGATCTTTGGATCTGAGATGTTCAATATCCTGAATAAAATTTAGCTCTTTACTTGTCTTGCTTTTGTCTTTAGTAATATTAAACTATCTTTATTTAGGAACATAGAATAAAAAGAAAGGTAATTGAGTTTAGAGATATAGTTAATAATAATCTCAATTTTGCAACTAACTAGATACTGTATTTCTATATATCATGGGACTTCTCAGCCTCCATAATCATGTGAGCCAATTGGCTCATGCAATTATGAGGCTGAGAAGTCCTAAGATTTGTTGTCTGCAAGCTATAGACCAAGGAAAGCTGGTGGTATAATTCAGCTTGAGTCCAAAGGCCTGAGAACCAGAGGAGCTGATGGTGTAACTTTCAGTCCACGGGCAAGAGAAGATGAGATTAGATATCCTAGTTCAAGCAGCAAGACAGAGAAAAGGGGTGAATTTCTCCTTCCTTCACCTTTTACTCTATTCAGGCAGGCCCTCAACAAATTGAATGATGCCTACCCTAATTGAGAAGGCATCAATCTGCTTTACTGTGTTCGCCTATTCAAATGTGAATCTCATCTGGAATACTCTCACACACACACCCATAAGTAATATTTAATCCGAGCCACCCTGTGGTCCAGTCAAGTTAATACATAAGATTAACCACCACAGTAAGCATGTGGTCTTGAGCAGACAGCAAAATCAATGATTGACATTTTAAAAAACTCTCAACAATGACAGATTGTATGTTCAAGGCCTCAAATAACTGCATAAAACATTTTACTGGAAGAAGTTTACTATACTTCTCTATTCAATGCATTTTTATTTTGTATTTTTTGTGTGCCTGCTTTGCTAGGTGTTCATAAATAATATCAATAGAACTTTTTCAGAGAACTAGTAAAGATAAATTACTTGATTTTGTTATCCAGGAAAGGAAACAGCCACTGTTTCTTAATGTTATCTTTAGGATACGGATGTCCTTAATAACTGTTGCAGAATGGTTAATAGAATGCATGCATAAATACACATAAATATAAATCCATTATTTTCAATGATGAGATTATAATGTTATAATTAATATTTTTGAAATTACCAGTATTTTAGAGACATATTGCCTTTTCTTATGTTTTATTATGATATATCAAATAAGATATTCCAGAAAATAAAATGATTGAAATTCATGTGTTTATCACTCAGATTAAACAAATGTTAATATTTTTGTCACATATACGTCATGATTTCAGGACACAAAATGCTTCAGGCAGGCTTTACAGTCTTTTCCCCACTTCCTACCCAACTTCTTTTCCACAATCAACAGAGCTAGGAGCTCTCCTACATTGAGATGAAACTTTGTGTTCAGTGGTTTTATATTTTCTCAGTTTTTTATATCCTTTCCATTCATCTTGGCTACTTATATTAAGGTTTTTTAATACTCTTTTTACCCATGCTCATTTGGATGTTATACATTATAGTTCTATTATTTTAGAAGTTAAAAAGGCACATTTTGACTTAACAGCATTCAAAGTTAACCAACATCTTTCTTCTGCACAACACAAAGAACATTAAAAAGTTTGATTCACATTGCCCTCCCCAATGGTCAATGTGATTGGTGTTAAATATATTGATGTTGACTTGTATATTTACCTTCCCCATTTTGTAAACATTTTTAGGATGTCAATAGTATGGTGGAGTAGGAGATATCAGCTTTCATTTTCCCTAAAAACAAGTAGGCAGCTATTAACATCCACAGACACAAATAGTCTGGGGAAGGTTCATGTACACAAGAACCTACAGCAACACAGTGGAGAGAAAATACTAACAACACAGAAAAGATAACTAGGGATATCAGCATATCTGAAACATACTAGCCACACTGCAGCTGCTACCAGCGTCCCCAGTGGCCTGCTTTACAGAGAATCCTGGTGAGGACCTCAACAGCCACCAAGGCAGCCGAGACTTCCTGCAGTTTTTTCAAAGGAAGTCTCTTTAGTGTTATCCACACAAAACCCATCAGTTGCTTCTGCAGAGAAAACTGGCGGCTTTAGCCATTAAGTATCCAATAGAAAAATGCAAATCAAAACCACAGTGAAATATCACTTCATACTTGTTAGGATGGCTTTTATTAAAAAGTCAAGGTAGCAAGTACTGATGAGGATGTTGCACAAAGGGAACTTTGTTATACTTTGTTGATGGAAATGCAAATTGACATAGCCATTATGGAAAAGAATATGAAGCTTCCTCAAGAAATTATAAATAGAACTACCATATGATTTAGTAATCTCACTTCTAGGTATACAGCAAGTCCTCAACATCATAGATAGGTTCTTGGAAACTGACATTCAGCAAAGAGAAATATAATGAAACCAATATTTTATTCTCATCAGCGTTATAATGAAACAATGTTGAACAAAACATTATTCAAGGACCTGCTGTACCTCAATTTGCTTAAAATCACTGTTTCCAAGAACTTATCAACAATATTAAGTGAGGACTTACTGAATACCAAAAGGAAATGAAATCGGTATACAAAAGAGATACCCGCACTTGCTGTCATGTTCATTACAGCATTATTCACAACTGCCAAAATATGAAGACAATCTACATGTCCATCAATGAGTGGCTAAATAAAATAAAATGTGGCATATATGAACACACACACACATGAATATTATTGTACTTTAAAAAGAATGAAGTCCTGTATTTGTGACATTTATGAATCTGGAGGACATTATGCTAAACCAAATAAATCCAACATAGAAAGACAAATACTACATGATTTCACTTATATATGAAATATTTTTAAAAGCTGGACTTATAGAAATAGAAAGTAGAAGGGTGGTTACCAGGAGTTGGGGCGTGGGGGAAATGGGAGATGTTGGCCAGTGAGTGCAAACTTGCGGTTATAAGGTGAATAAGTTCTGTAATCCTAATGTACATTAATAATAATATATGTTTAAAATTTGCTGAGAGAGTTGATCATAAGTATTCTCACCACACTCACACATACTTACAAAGGCAGTTGTGAAGTAATGGATAGGTTAATTAGCTTGACTGTGGTAACCATTTTACAATGTATACATGTATCAAAACATCACATTGTACACCTTAATTATATACAATTTTTATTTGTCAAATATACCTCAATAAAGCTGAAAGAAGTATTGTTTTAAAGTTAATACTTACTTAGATTAAAAAGAAATCACTTTGCTCGTATTTTCCTCTTCTGTTTCATAGTCCCATCTCCTTATTAAAATATTTCTTGTTGTATTCCTTTCATCCTGACTGGCAAACTTGGGCTGTCTGAAAATGACATTTTTCTTTTTCCTTCAAGTTCTTTAAACTATCTAGGTTGACAGCTGATTTTTCTTCAACACTTTAAAGATATTATTCCGTATTCCTTTGTCCTCTTGATGTTTAAGATAAGTATGCCTTCAGTCTAATTATTCCTCCTCTGTGGGAAATCTGAGTCTTTCTGTAATTGTTCAAGGGTTGTTATCTTTGGTTTTCATATTCAGAAATTTTGGTATGATGTATCTAGATATTGGTTTTGTTTATTTACCCTGCTCAGATTCAGATAGCTTGTGAGGCCTGATGTCTTTTATAAATTCCAGAAGCTTCTAGCATTATCTTCTAAACATTCCTTCTTTCACTTGCTTTCTGTTCTCATCTGATGATAATATCAAATATATGTTAAATATTTGTTTTAAATTCTATATCTCTCAAACTTACTTTCCTACTTCTCATTTCATTACCAGTTTGTAGTACTTCCTAATAAAGTCTTTAGATTTATTCTCTGAACATTACATTACTAATTGTGTCTAATGCATGGTCTAAACTGTCCACCGAGGTTTTATGATTAATGATAGTATTTATTTTGGGAGGTTGTTTGTTTCTTTCCAAATGTCTGTTCTTGTTTCATAATGACCTATTACTTTTTGGTATTTTTTAATCCATTAAATTATTGAAATATATCATATCATAGGTTGTCTAGATTTTCGTATTATCCTAGGTGTGCTAATTCTTTTATTTTTGTATTGGTGTCATGTTACACTTTCATAATGGATCATTTATTTGTGTGGTTTGTGTTTTTTTATTGTAAATTTAGTTGTTTTTGTTTCCTGTTTAGCCAGAGTAGTACTTTTCACCCAGAGTTTTGGAAGTATCACTCCAGAGCAGTTTTGTATTTGTTTCTGCTTAGGTTAAGGCATCTTGCTCATCTTCAGGCCAGTTTTTAACATTAACATCCTGTCACGGGATTTATGGCATTCATATGGTATAACTTCCAAGCCTGAGCTCATGCTTGACTAGGCTTGGAATTTCCATTTCCCATGAGAAATACCCCACTGTCCTTCTCTACCCAAGTTCTGAGCTAAGGCAGTTTTCTTACTACTTTTTTGGCTAAGGATGAACTTTTTCTAACACCCTTTATACAAAAGAAACATGCCTTTGAGACTCCAGACTTAAGGTAAGATCTTAGTTCTCATGCCCACCCTAAGTGTTAACAAGACCACGTCTCCCCTATGCCATCTATGTGGGCGTGAGCATCGTCTCTTCATGCCCAAGGTCTACCTGGCATCAGATAACCCAAGGACAGGGTATCATTCACCTTGTGCTTGCTATATTGGCTTTGAACTCTGGTGGTTTTTTTGTGTCTAGTGAGTTTACTTTTTAACTTTGAAATTAGTGATAAACTTATTTTCTTTGTGTATTATACTTTGCCTAGCATGTGAACTACTGATATCTGAATTAGAAGATAATTAATATCAGCTCAGTCTACCATCTTGCTAGAAGTTGAAAATCTATGAGCATCATTTCTGATCAATAAGCATTCATCTGCAACACCAATTTAATGATTAAATACTACTCCTGAAATATATCACTAATTCTTAAAATGAAGGCTACACACAATTACCTACGTTTACTAAAATTTTTTTCTGCTAATAATGGCAATATAGATATGGGTGAATTGGAATCTGAGTCTTGACTGAAACAAAGGGAATGCCAAGTTGTTATGATTTGCATTTTAGCATGCTTTCCCGTGTAGTTCTTAAATATACTCACTTCAGAATCACGGATTAAGTGTGCCATACTTGTTCAAACACTGTTTTTATTGTTGAACTTTCAAACTATATATTTTTTAATCTTTATAACATTACAATGCAGAACATCCTTATTTGTAAATACTCTCATAATTTCTTTGGAAGACATTATAAAAAAGATAAACTGAAAGAATATGCCCAGTTTAAATGATTTTAACATATATTTTAACTCCAATTATATTATCAGTTTATAATGTATGGCAAGGCTAAGGAAATCCCTGTTTTGACAAGCATTCTGAATTAATATTACTTTGTTCTTATATTTTATTTAAAACATGACATTTTATTTCTTTTTTAAATTGTCACGGTTTCTCTCATAAATAGAATTGAATAGCTTTTCTCTAATTTTTGACACATTTTATTTATTATATAATAATGTTTAAATTTATGTCTTTTACCCTTTTTGGCAATGGAATATTCATTTTTAATTAACTTTTTTATGCGATCTGTCATCAAAAATGTTATGAGCCATTTGTTTGTCATATGTGTGAAGCTGGCTCATTGTACACTGGTTGCTAATCCTAGGGGTGGACTCCCACTGCATGGAGAATAGCAAAGAACATCACTATGCCAACCACAAGAAATGGGAGTCTAAATACTTCAGCCCACTGCCTTTTAGGTTATAGCTTCTATCATTTGCACAAGTCCAATGAGACAGAACACTTGCATATAACAGGTTAAGCAACTTGACTACTTACAAATAGGCAGAGAGGGACAGTAGAAGTCTATGATTCATTGCAAGTTGTTTGCCCAAGGCTCAAGAAAGTTGCACAGGGCAAATAGAATCTTGTTTGCACATGTCTCATTGTACTGCCACTGAGGAGCTCCAGAAAGCAGTCCATCCTGGGTTTTATACCTCAGGGGCACTATAACATTCTGGGCTAAAGTGCTATAGAATATCCTGTTCTAAGAGGGGCAGGAAAAGAGCCAAGGCAGTTCTGGTCACTTCCTCCTTGTCTTGGAATGTTACATTCCCAAAGTATTCTGCAATTGTGCTTGAGAATTACAACTGAGAAAAGGGTAGGAATTGGGCCAGTCCAAGGCCACCTGGAGAATTATTCTGTAATATTTTTAAAAAATATTCCGTTTTTTTTCTCTTTTATTTATTCTTTATTTGTTCATGGTGTTTCATGCTGCACAACAATGTTATTTCTGTATAATTAAGTTTTTCACTGAATGTGGTTTTGTTTGTATGTTTAAAAAGGGCTTTTCCACTTGAAAACTATATAAATATTTGCCTACGTTTTATTTTAGCACTTTTATTGTTTTCTGTACTCTATTAAACTTTCAATTAATTTTGAATTTCTGTTAGTGTATGGCTTAATGACCAAATATATTATTATTTGATTTCCTGTGGTTCACAATTTTCTGTAATTCACACATTTTAAATAAGCCAACATGTTTTCTATTGGATTGAAGTTTTACATTTATCAAATTATAAATTGTTTCTTAACTCCATGTTCTGTTTTAGTTTCAAATTTCTCTTTATTCTCAAAACATTATGGTTTAATTAAGTCCAGAGAGTACTCAGTTAGACTTTGTTTGGTCTCTAGTGCTGTAGGTGAGGTAGAACTGAGTCCCCAGGAATGTGAGAGTATTATCTCAAAATGCTAGTAGCAGCTACTGTGCAAAGTTTGAAAGGCCAAGTCAAATCCTGGGCATATCCATGGTTGTGTGGTAGCCATGGGCTTCTGCTCTTGAAAAAAAACAAAAAACAAAAAACAGGGATAGACACTGGTTTGATAAGACAACTAAGCAAAAGCAGGAGGGTCTGGTAGGAGAAAGTGGGGAAGGTGAAGAACAGGAACCTTCCTCTTTGTTCTGCTACCATCTAAGAGCAGAGGCATGGCATGTGATTTCAGCAAGGGGCAAAAGTACATAGCAGCTACTTGGATCTGATGTGGGAGACATCAGACCACTCTAGGGCTGATCAACTGGCATTTTCAGGTAGTGGAATGCTGGCATTAAGAATGGAGACAGACTTCCAATTTCTGTGCAGCTTGTTTCCCAGCCTCTAATACTTACTCATGATTGGCCTTCTTCAGGCTTTCATAATCCATGATGACTTTGTCAGTGGTGAGTGAGAAGCAAAGACTCAAAGTCCACAGTGCCATGCAACTCTAACTCTGATGCTGTGCTCATGCCAAACAACATCCATCCCCATCTTCTGCATCAGATGAGTCCCTGCCAGTCTCAAAGTTGCGGTTCACTGCCATCACACAGGTATGTTTCTGTACCTCTCACTGCTTCCCCATTTGTTTCTAAGAATTGAGTGCCTTCTGCCTCATTGTACAGTTGTAGGCATCAGATGTGTCAGGAAAATGAACTCCAAACCTTTCATCATTGGGCCCTTTGAGAGAGTTCTGATCACAGAAACCAAGTAGCTTGATGTGATCACAGACAAGCATGATCCTTCCAACTTCAGACATGGGGTTGAGCCCTCCAGCCACATTGGTGGCCACCAAGATGTTCCCACCCACAAGCTGGAAAACCTCATGCAAAAATGTCATGTTCCACAGCAGGTATCTATCATACAAGTGGAACCTTCCTTGCATCATCACATACGCTGTGCCATTCAGGAACCCAAACACCAGTCGGCCAACACTGACCTTTGGAAAAAGTTGAGCATCTCACTGTTGCTAAAGATTTGGGCCTGAATTAATTTGTCAATCAGATGTCCTAATTCAGACCCACAGATCACTGTCACTTGTGTTCAGTGCTTGGTGTGAGACAGAAGCCATACTGCAGTGCTCTGATAATCTTCATATGTGTATCCATTCTCCATGGTCCAGCTGACACCGTCTCAATGAACCTGCTCTTCTCTGCTCTGATCTGCTGAGCAGACCTGTGGTGACCTGAGCTGACCTGTGGTCACTGGGTCTGGTCAGTACAGTTAGTCTGAACTCTATGTTCTAAGACATTGTTCTGCCTATGAAGCTGCCTTTGTTATACTTTAAGAATTGTGTAACTGTATAACTCTTAATATTCTTAGTGTAAATTTCAATTAGATGTTTTTCTTTTTGAAAAAAACATATTTTGAATCATATGTCTAGATGGCTTTAGACTCATTGTGTCAAGTCCCCAAAAAAAAAATTCTCAAAAATTTGATTGGAAACAATTTCACAATTATTTGGGGAAAAACAGACTTTTAACAATATAAAGTTTTCTTATCAAGGAGCATGGTTTATCTCTTCATTTAAATCCCCTTAGTAACATTTTGGTTATCTCCTCTTTTTTATTTCTTGTTTTGTTATTTATAATTATGTGTTAACCGGAATTTAAAAAGGGATCAATGCTCTCTTGATTGGGATTGTTTTCCATTAAATTGCTAATCCAAAATAGAATTTGATAGAATCCACCGATATGGTGGTTCTTAAATTCTCATTAAAATATGCCTGAAGTAACAGAAAGAGGCAAAAACTCATAGCAACATGGGAACAAAGACCGACAGCCTGATGCCAGAATCTGGGAGGAATTGTCATTAATTATAAGGTAGATGGAACAGTAATGAGGAATACCTTTAAAGGCTTGGCATATGATATTCTCTGACTTTGAGTCAAGAAATAGACACCTTCTGAAAAGATGTAGGAGGCTTGATGGAATTGACAATATAAATATTAAAACTTCTATAGAGGTTTTATGCCTCGCTTTCTATCTGTTTCTGCCTCAAAGATCCCGAGCCTGTAACAGTCAGAACTCTAGGCATTCATTCACCCATCTTCGCCTCAGGCAGCTAGGAAGCTGTGCCTTGTCCTCCAGCTCTCATTTTCTTTATGCTTCACCCCCTGCTCAAATTTCATCTAGTTAAAGGTTTACAGTAATGGAAAAGAACTTGCTCTGTGTGTATGTGGGTGCCTGTGTAGGCATGTGTCTGATTGTGTGTGTGTTTGGGGGTTGTAAAAATGCCTAGCGATGGTACCTTTTAGGGAGACACCGTCCATGAGTAAAGTGTCATTGAGATGGGTAGTAAAATCAAAAAATAAAAAATAGAAAAATCCATCCTTTTCCGGGCCATAATAAGAAAGGAACTTTCTCTATGCAAGTGCTCCTTAAAAACTGCTCTCTCTGTAATGGAGTTTTGAGAATAATGAAATTAAGAGCTCTAATCTATCATTTAAAAATAGAATAATTCAATCCACTGAAGTCTAAAAACTAAGCCTTTTAAAAACAGACTATGTTGATAAACTAGAAAAATCAGTAATTGGACACTTTCATACTGGATTATCTATGGTATTATTGCATTTAGAAACATAACATATTTTTCATTCCTAACTGCAATGCAGGAAGGTAGCAAAAAAGAGCAAATAGTCTATCTTTTCCAAATAAATAAAGCACTAATAACAGTCACCATAGTCAATTTTTTTTTTATTTTTAATATTATCTTCTTAAAATGCATGTAGTCAAATGCATATTTACAAAGAGTGGGAAGTATTGTTATACTCGATTTTACAGGAACAAGACATTAACAAGGGTGAAAAACAAAAGGTTTTTTCAGGTGGAAAGGTACTTTTAAAATATGCTGTCTCTCTATCCTATCCTCACTCAAAAAGGCACAAACATAAACATCAGTTTGGGGAGTTTGGGGTATAAAGGCATTCTAAGAGTTTCACAGTGACCAGGACTTAATGGTAGTGTCACAGGCATAAGAGTCGTTCTTCTATCAGTTGATAAAATATCATATATACCATCTGAAGGCATCTGACTTTTTCTGAAAGAGAAGACAAAAGAATTGTAGGCATGCCAGTCTATCTGGTGCCAGCACAGAGCTATGCAATGGTGGTAGTGAACACCGCCCTAGTGGCTGGAAAGCTGGTTCAACAAGCTTTATTTAGCTTCGTTGTTAGCAAGGACCCATAGGCTTGTTTTTGCAGTAGATAGTATATACTTTCTGAAGTCTCCTCAGTGGAGCTCTAGAAAACTGACGCACTAGAGCATGAGGATTTGAAGCAATATTTGTCACATCAATTTTTTGAAACTTCATGTCTTTTATTCATATCAGTCACACATTAGAGCATTCTCCACATCTAGCTCTTTTCTCTTGAAAAAAAAAAAAAAAGGATGAAAAAATCCCACATAAACACCTTCCCAAGTAAATATTTTCTTAGAGATGGTCAGGGAAAGGCCACAAAAGATCCCTCAAAGGTTATGGAGGAATACCCACAGGCTTGGCAATAGAGACAACTTTGCAATGGGTGTACTGATAGAGTCACATTCCTGATGTCTCTATCATCAGGAATGTTGGCTCAGTTATTTATGACTTATCACAGGCTTAGCAAAAATCCCCTCATCGATGCTTGAGATAGGACTAGATCACAAGAATTTGGTAGTCTCACTGGTTGATTTCCAGATGTAGCTTTCCAGTAAGAGCTTTGAAAATGTAATCATTTTGCCAGCTTTTTCTAGAGAAGAAGGGATACAATTCTGGAAGACAGCTTGGAAACAAGTAAGATTCACAGCCTTACCAGAGTTAGGAAGCCACAGAACAACAACCATGAGCTCAAAGCTTTATTGAGCCCTTGGTTTCAGCCTCTCCAGGTATATCCTGCTAGCAATCTCTGCAGATAAAAGGAAGCCAAGGGCTGCTCAGACTCTATGCCACTTATTGAGATATTTTCTCTCCACTCCCAACCCAGTCTTTTCTACTCTCCTTTATGATGGGACAACTATGTTGCTGCTTTTCCACCTGTTCTCTATTAGGATCTGCCAATAAGAGGCACTGAAGGAAAACTTCAAAGCCCAAAGAAGGACTTGTGCTCTCCTATCTGATTCCTGTTTCTTTGAGTATCACTTAGCAGTGCTTCTTCACCCCTGCAGCAGCAGTTCATTTCTGTAATAGCAGTTGATTCCACTTTGCAATTTCTCCATCAATTTATAGAACCAGCCTCATTGTGTCCACTTGAGAGACACAATCATCTACAACAAGCACTTATCTTTCCGAGATCTGAGTCCAGACCCACAGGACCTCAGATTCAAGGTTCCAGGTTTTAATAATTCCCACTTCTTCCTATTGTTCTCCCCAGGGAGAGCAATTATTCCCTATGGATGGAAGCTGATTCCTATACTTTCCTATTAAACTCTCTTTGTTAAATAACGAAGTGGCTTTTGTCTCTTGACTGGGCTCTGACTGATACAGACCCATAACACAGCATTCCGGAAGCTCATGTTTCCCCACTTTCAAGGAGGCATAAAGCAGAGTGTGGTGTGTGGCCATCTTTTCATGGGATAGATAGGCTCAGGGGGCTTGGCAAGCACCACTGGGAAAGATCCTTGGAACACAGAGAATTTTGTAAACATGTTGAGCAGGGTGGGGTGGGGTGCAGGGAAGCACTGAAGGGTGGGAGAGTTGTGCTGAACCGTAATGAGGGTGGCTCTTGATGAAGTCCCCAACTCCTTGGCATCAGGGTGCCCCCACCCCCGACCACACCTTTTGGACGCAAACGACTGCTCTACTGATAGCTGGATCTGTCCAAGCTCATTCAGGGGGGCAGCAGCATATCCACAGGTGAGGTGGGAGGTGGACAGGGGCTCCTGAGATTTAGACCTGATCTCTCCCTGATCTGGTTCTAGTTTGTAAAACTATTAATGAGAAGACCCAACTGGGGAGACAGAAGTCAGAAAAATGTGTTCAGCCTGGGGATGGGAAGTCTGCCCCAGGCTACAGATGGAATGCCCTGACTTCCACTCAGGGCTGGCCAGACGTGGCTCAGAGGCCTGGACATGGTGCCTCATAAGGCTGGACACATCTTCATTGAGAAAGTAGGAGAGGCTAGCTAGGTGGGCTTTAGCTGCTACCCAGACAGCTCTACTGTTCTCACCTGTGTGGCCCCACATTGCACCCCAAAACATTTTAATTTTTTACTAATTCAGCTGAGGTTGATTTTGATTAAGAGAAAATTTAATATTGAAAAGAATGTACACTATATTAGATGTTACATGTAATGGACTTACCTTAGGATATAGGTTCCTGAGAAGAGGACTGTGTTTCTAATGGTAAAATAGTATCTAGGAGTTCTATGAAATGACTGTGGGATAAGTTATCCTTGAACATATGCAATTTCAGGAATCTTACATTATAGCTTCTTCAACTGCTTAAAAATGTTTATCTTTAGTATTGATACAGAAAGTGAAAAATAAAAATCTTATACCATAATTCAGAGATAATTTTAATACACATATGTGTGCATATACACGTCTGTGTATATACACATATGTGTGTGTATATACACAAACATATATATATAAATGTATCTGAAATGTATATTTAGTAATATGTTTAACATAAAGGGACTAGCATCTATTATTTTGCAACTTGATTTTCACTTAATATCTAATTTTCATTCTTTGACGCTAATATTATGTTATAATAATAATTTTAATGGTTATTTAGTATGCCATAGTATTTAGATATGATGTCTTCTTAATTCCTTAGATATCTAGGATGTTTGTATGTATTTTTAATATCATACACAATTATTTAATGACTATTCTTTAAATCTTTGTAAACCTTTATGCATATTACTTCAGAATAAATTCTCAGAAAGGAAATTTCTAGGTAAAAAAGTGTGAGTTTTTTTAAGGTTATTGATTGGCTTTAGAAATTGTTCCATGGGATTTCTGCATTACCCCACTCTCTTGTGACCAGTATATGAGAGTGTCTGTTTCTCTGCCTCTTAAATATTGGGTCTTAGAATTTAAAAACACCTTTTCCAATTTGAGAGGTGAAAGACCCTTTGCTTATTTTGTTTACATTTAAAAATTGAAAAGTCTTTAGTATTTTTCATTTCTGATATCACTTCTTTATTTCCTGTGGTGCTACCAAGATAAATCCTATTGATTATTTCACTCTGTTGCCCCTTGAGACTTTATTTTTTTTACCTTATTGTACTTTATTGTTGGCTTATCTTCAACATATAAACTCTATATTCTTGATCTTTTGCAATCTCATCAATCATACTTATAGTTTAAAAATAATTTTGGATTGTGAATGTAAAAAGATATATATGTATAATACATATAGTATGCACATGAATAATAATAAGTTTACAATAAGCAAGTTAAGTGAGCCAAATGAAAATAATAGTAGGAAAAAGATGAAACTAGGAATAAGATCAGTATCAAAACACAGGCTGAATTCACATGTCCTAGAAATGGGTGAATAATTTGAGTTTTTATATTCTGGTAGGCATCATGAAGACAAAATTATCATAAATTACTACATTTATAAGGCTCATAAACAAAGGACTTATTCAAGAGCTGCACAAATATTACTAAAAGGAGAGCTCAACATCCTTCTCCCCAACACACAAATATATACAAATACATACTCAGGCCCTCATGAAGAAAACAGTATATAATATAATCAATGTTTCTTTTTCAAATACATTTTACAAGTGGTACCGGAGGTTTCATAGACTTCATTTACTAACCTCAGGGTTAAAGATTCCCAAGCAGTGCCAGATTCCGAGCCTGGGCTCTCAGCTGCTTGGCTTTAGTGGGCCAATCCTCTCTAGGCTGCTAGCATTTCTCCAAAAGTGTTTCAAGGTCAAACTATTTATATGATATAAGCAACAATTGAACTAACTTAGCCACATTGTTTATGGGATGTTCTAGCTTCAGTCAGTGACAAATTTTATAGAAATGTACATGGAGGGCACCAACAGTGGAAATCACTTGTGGATTAAGTATTGATTAAAATCTTGATTAGGAGCCCAAAACCTTCTTATTCAATGTTTATGTCCTTTAAATGTTGACCTTTTAGAAAATCATTTTTGAAAATTTTTTTTCCCTCTATTTTCTTTATTTAATAAATATGTTTAGAGTGCCTATTATGTTCCTGGCAATATGCGGTGCTAGAATAAGACAATAATAAGCATGAGATATTCTGAAAGCACATAAATGGGATCCAAACTTGTGGAGGAAGATCAAAGAAGGCTCCCATGAGGGAGTGACTCTTTAGCTGAGGAAGCCTGAAAGATGGATAGAGGTGGACTGGTGAGGGATGGATTCCAGGCAGAGGGAATACTGCATGAGGAGGTTGTGGGCAAAAAGGAACTAAAAGAGGCTCAAGCTGACTTGTAGTAAATACAGTGAGGAGAGCTGGGCATTCAGGGAAGCCTCAGAAACAGCCAGGGGTCAGATACCTGGAGTCTATGACTGCTAAAGAATTCAGACTTTTATGAGCAAAAGAAGCTTCTGATGTACCCTTTAAGCAGAAGCATTTTGTAGTGATATGTTTTAAAACATGAAGGTGATAGCTGTGAGAATAGACTGAATGGAGAGGAGAAAAGACTAATTATTAGGAGCTGATCTGACACATCAGAAAGAGAATATGAGGACTTGTACTCAGGTGGTGGGAATAGAGAGGGAGAGAAGCTGAGAGATTTTAGATATATTTTTGAGGCAGATAGAATCAATATTTTCACTTGGTGAGAGATGACTCATTTGGGAGATGAATGGGGCATATCAAGAGTCCCTCCATATGGTTCTGATATGAGGAGACAGATAATGGCATTGGCTTCTAATGTGGAAAATGCTAATGTGGAAGAATAATTTTAAGAGGGCTTAGTTTTGAACATAATTGGTTTGAAAAACTTTAGAAACATCTGAGTGGAGATATTAAGATAGGAAGTATATGTAATTATAAAGGTTAATCATCAGAAATGAGGTGCATAAGTGGCTTGTGGTGAGTGGGAGAAATGAGCTTAATTATGAGACAGTGTAGATAGAGAAGTACAGAATGAGGACAGGACTAGAATGAGAACATCCTAGGCCTGAGCACAGAGTCCTGAGATAGTCATGGCCAGAGGTTAGAGGAAATCAGGAGAGTGTGTAATGACCAGTTGAAAAAGAACAACTTCCTCAAGAATGCTGTGGTCAACTGAGTTAACAAGATGGAGACTATACAGGACCCATTCTCTTTAGTAGTGTGAAAGTTATTGATGGTTATAATAAAACAGCCTTAGCAAGTTCAAAATAGGTGAATGTGATTGGTAGGAAGTGGAGACAAGCATACATGGTGTATTAGTCCATTCTCACGCTGTTATGAAGGAATACTCAAGACTGAGTAATTTATAAAGGAAAGAGGTTTAATTGACTCACAGTTTTGCAGGGCTGGGGAGGCCTCAGGAAACTTGCAATTATGACAGAAGGGGAAGCAAACATGTCCTTCTTCAGTTGGCAGCAGGAAGGGGAAGAATGAGAGCCAAACGAAGGGGGAAGCCCCTTATAAAACCATCAGATCTCATGGGAACTCACTCACTATCATGAGAACAGGATTGGGGATACCACCCCCATGAATCAATTATCTCCACTTGGCACCTCCCACAATACGTGGGGATTATGGGAACTGCAATTCAAGATGAGATTTGGGTGGGGACACAGCCGAACCATAGTACACAGATATTCTTTGAGGTATTATTCACGCTGAAACAGAGTCACAATATTAAGAGATAGCTGGAGGCGGTTATAGGATTTAAGGACAGCATTTTTAACATGAGAGATGGAGAGCATATTTGATATCTAATTAGGAGGAGTCAAGAGTTGGTGGCAGGAGATAGAAGGAATAATAGCTGAGTGAGGTCCCTGAGAGGGTGATAGAGAGCACTGACCTTTAGGAAAGGAGAGAAACTTCTTGTGCACAAGAAGAGATGGAGTAGAGGGTGAATGTAGCTTTGTAGATGTGGTGGAAGGAATTTAAAGGAGCTGCCATCTGTGATTTCTATTCATTTTATGAAGAATGAGCAAAGAAATCTGACAAGGTAAGAAGAGACAGGAGCAAGTAGGTTTGGAGAATCGAGGGAAATGGAGAATGTAGGAACAATTGTTTCCTAATACTTCATAGGTCAGATTTCTCCAGAGAGCAATTTTATCTACATTTTCCTTCTCAATTTTTAAATAGTTTAATTTATACTACTTCTAGAAACAAACATTCTTAAAACTTGAGGGAAAATATCATGACTATTTAGAAAATATTTTTTGTTTTATACTATGGCCAGAGATCCAAAGGGATATTTTTCATTTTCACATTTATAAATAAATGTTTATTTCCAGGATTTTACCTAAATTTCTATCTTATGTATCAGTCTATCAATCAATCAATCATCTATCCTTTCATCCATTATAGCTTGTTTATATTTAAATAAACTAAAAGCAACTTTGAAAATAATTAAAACATAATTTAGTATAAAATAAAAATTTTCTATTGTCAATCAATGAGATTCCTGAAGATATTTTTTCCCTTAACATTGAAGATTGGTAAAAGCACTACATGATTCTGTCCTTTCCTTTTAAAATTGCCATCAAAGTCTTAAAGCCTGTCTTGATTATTTTTTTAAATTGGGGGGGGGGGGCTATAATCGTATTGTTGATTGATAATGTAAGCTTAAGATTTCAGCATATTGGGCCGGGCGCGGTGGCTCACGCCTGTAATCCCAGCACTTTGGGAGGCTGAGACGGGCGGATCACGAGGTCAGGAGATGGAGACCCTCCTGGCTAACACGGTGAAACCCCGTCTCTACTAAAAAATACAAAAAACTAGCCGGGCGAGGTGGCGGGCGCCTATAGTCCCAGCTACTCGGGAGGCTGAGGCAGGAGAATAGCGTGAACCCGGGAGGCGGAGCTTGCAGTGAGCTGAGATCCGGCCACTGCACTCCAGCCTGGGTGACAGAGCGAGACTCCGTCTCAAAAAAAAAAAAAAAAAAAAAAAAAAAAGATTTCAGCATATTGATCTCCTCAAAAAATTAAAATGATATTTTTGGTCCAGACGTGGTGGCTTACACTCATAATCCCAGCACTTTGGCAGACCGAGGCAGGAGGATCATTTGAGCCCAGGAGTTCTAAACCACCCTGGGAAATATAGTGAGATCTCTACAAAAACAAACAAAAATTTTTTATTAGCCAGGCAGGGGGGGCTGTAGTCTCAGCTACTCAAGACGCTGAGGTAGAAGGGTTGTTTGAGGAGATTGAGGCTGCAGTGAGCTATCATTGCACCACTGCACTCTAGCCTGGGTGATAGTGAGAGTCTGTATCTAAATAAATAAATAAAAATAAAATAGGACTTTATTTTCCCAGGGGCTATTCCTCATCACTACTTAGTTTGGGGACATTAGGGATCCTGTGCTTACCTGCAAAAAATTTTTTTCTCTGTCCTCCAGGGAAATACATATTTTTTTAAATGACAATAATTTTTTCATTTATTCCTGACAAAACAATGCAAGAAAATAAAACATTTGCCACTAGGATTGGCTGGGTGTCCTTTTTAGTTAACTGGATTAAAAAGATAATCATCTGTAATTGTAGAGAATGATAAAAATGCTGAAGACCCTTTGAAGTCCTTCATTCGTTAAATGCTCTTATTTACCAATACCCACTAACATGCCCGCACTGACAGTTCACAAGGATTGCAAGCTCTTTAAATCTACTGAATTATAGAGCTAAGCTATACCTGATATGAGATCCAGTTCAATTCTCTCCATCTTTCTTAATGGGAAAGCTGGGGATGAAAAAGGGGTATGAATTAAAAGAAGTCATGAGGTGGATTTTGGTCTCACAGGTATATCTCAAGCCTGGCACATAGTAATTGCTAAATAAATAATTTTGAACTATCTGCCACCGAAATCCACATCTCCTGTCATCCAGATGCTGTGACAATGGTCAGGAATCCCTGGATCTTCATGTTTATGTGTTATGATGACGTCCTTTGGTATGTATGGTAAGATGCGCAGGAATGTCCACATTACAGCTGTAGTCAGGGAGAATTTTTTTGACTGGTTTTATCATGAACATTAAAAAGCCATGTTGGACAAAAAAGTCTGAAGGCAGGGGATAAAGTCTTAATATTAGAATTCTTGCTTTTTCTGAAAGCTTGACAAAAATGGTACCACTCCTCTTCAAAATGAATATTCAAGGAGTGAATGGCCACAGACACAGGCTAACAGATTCTCCTGACCTCTTTTGACCCCCACAATGCAGGCATTTTGGCTGTAATTTCAGTGCCTTTCAAAAGAATATGCAGTATCTAAAGTCTCTTTTGAAAGGATTATGTGGTACTAATGATTAGCCAAACTTTAATTCATACTTATTTAAAAACAATGCATGCAGAAGCAGAGGTTTACCTCGAGGCAAAATAATCATGATTTTGGTTGTTTCTATGTTGAAATTAGACAAAACATAATTAAATAAGATTTGGAAACTAAGCCGAAATCAAAGGGGGACTTTTAAAAGCTGTTCTAGGAGGTAGGTCCTTTTTTGTTGCAAGAAATTAAATTCCACGGTTTGAGTGAAAGCTTTCAGATTTGCTTCCATGATGCGGAAATGAAAACATTTTACACAGACTGCATCTAAATGTGGATGAGTCACCAATCCATATCTGGCCTTCACCCATGTTTGTGTCAAGCTGACACACCGAAATAAATCCCAGCTGGTCTCCATCTCCTCTTTGAGCTTTTTTTTTTTTCCCTTCAGTTTTTGCTTGAAAGCATTCCTTGGGGCTGGGCATAGGACAAAGGGCTATGGTGGAGCTTCTGCCCCTCTCTTAATTCAAATTCATAGCAGAGGTGACTGAGGATATCAAATATTGAATAATTAATAAAGACAGGTCTTCATTCAACTCCCATTGATCAAATCCACTTATAAAAGAACATTTCTCTGGACATTATATCCTACCCTTCCTGACTCACCTTGGAAAATCTGTGTTGGGATTTAGCCGTATGAACTATACCTGGCAACTCAACCTCTTTTTATGCTATTTCCCCCTTCTCACCCCACCCCCTCCCTTCTATATCTCACTCTCCAAAACTACGTAACTTAAGAGGACTTTCTTAAGCAGACTTGCCCTTGGTACTTGCATTCACACTAAAGGATATAAAGCCGTATTTCTTACACTGTAGTCCCTGGACCACTTGCATTAGATTCAGCTGGATTTCTGCACCTCAACTCATCCTCACCTACTGAATCAAGAGGTGAGACCCAGAGACTTTAATTTGTGAAAGCAAGTTATATGGCTATATGCATGGTTTTATACTTGTATAAAGTACTTGCTGTCTAGTGAATTTAAATCTGAGAATAAAGATTTAAGCTGAAGAAATATAATGTCTGCCAGAGGGCAGAGGGGCAATTTGTCAGAGAATATCAAGGTATCCTAAATCATACAATATTACCATAGTTGAAATATCCATGCTCCAAGTAGATGTGTTCAAGATTCCAAACACTGCTAGAGAGGAGAGCACAGAGTCTTCAACTTTGTTCTGGGTGTTCCGGGGAGCAATCATATTTTCCTAATTTTTCCTGTATTGGTGCCTTTCATGCCACAGTGTGTATCTTGTTGTTATAGTTTGGATGTTTGTCCCTTCCAAATATCATCTGAAATTTGGTCCCCAAGGTTGAAGGTAGGGCTTCGTGGGAGTTGTTTGGATCATGGGAGCAAATCCCTCATGAATAGATTAATGACCTCTCTTGAAGGGGGTAAGTGCTCACTCTGAGTTCGCATGAGAGCTGCTTGTTATAAAGGGCACAGCACCTCCCTCCCCTCTCTCTTGCTTCCTCCCCCACCATGTGATCTGTGCGCATGCTGGCTCCCCCTGTTCACCTCCCACTATGAGTGCAAACAGGTTGATGACCTCACCAGAAGCAGATGCTGGCACTATTCTTCTTGTATAGGCAGTAGAACCGTAAGGCAAATAAACCTTTCTTTATAAATTACCCAGCCTCAGGTATTCCTTTATAGTAACACAGATATGGACTGACACTTGTTCTGGAATGGACTAAGACACTTGTTCTGGAATTGCACAGCATAAGGAATGAGTCATGCTTACGTTTGCTTCTTCTCATTACCTGTGGTGACCAACCACAGTGCTCCCTTACCAGGTGATCTTTGGCCTAACTCCAAGAGGTCCCTTAATGGCCGATCTTATCAGTTGCTGCTCACCCTTCCCTCTCCATTTTCTGTCATTTGTCACTGACATTCTGCCCCCTCCCAGTCAGACTGTTAACAGAGGATGTCCAATCAAGCAGTGACCCTTCTGCAGGAATTTAGATGCAAGATGGGGAAATGCCAAGAAATCTGAGAACTCTGTCTTTAGATGGGTGACTGGAATGGCAAAATAAAAACCAAGGGTGTTTTAGTTCATTCAAGCTGCTATAAAAAGATATCATGGACTGGGTAGTTTATGAACAACAGAAATATAAGCTGTAAGTCTGAGATCAGGGTGCTAGCATGACTGGTTCTGGTGAGGACCCTCTTCTAGGTTACAAACTGCCACCATCTTCTTGTTGTGATTCTTACATGATTGAAAGAGGACAAGAGAGTTCTCTTGGATGCCTTAATAATTAGGGCACTAATTAAATTTGTGAGGGCTCAAGCTCATGACCTAATTACCTCCCAAAGGCCCCATTTATTAATATCATCACATCAGGCAATAGGATTTCAGCATGAATTCTGGGGTAACGTAAACATTCAGGTCATCATACCAGGGCATTCACATTTTATACCACACAGGCTGCACAATAAAGAAAACCAGTTTTTCTTTCCCTTTTCCTTTTTCTTTGTTGGTTGAATAACATTGAAGAGCAGAATAGGATGCATCTACCTAACTTTACAGACATTGTAACCTGGATCTTGGATTTCTCATATTCAAGTGGCTGTTGCTAAATATATTGATGGGAATAGGATATAAAATGGCCATAACACAAAATAGTGGTACTAAGCTTTCTAAAGTCAGAGAAGGTTGCTTTCCTCTTTCCTCTGTATATAAAACTTCTCAATCTATGAATCCAACCAAAAATTACTTGCTGCTATCACAGAAATATGTCGACATTTGTATGTTTCAGTTTGGATATGCTCAGCTGTAAATAACAGAATACGTAAGTAAAAGTAAGGGTGAATTCATCTGACATAATAATAAATATAAGGAGAAAACATTAGAGGATTGATACACCAGCTCAACGGTGCCATATGAGCCCAGATTCTCATAGTACCTTTGTTTTTCTATCTTCAGCATGTGGAGGCTGTCTCCCCTCCCAAGTGTAAGATGACCACCATTGCCCCAAGCATCCTACTCTCAGAGTTCAGCACTCCAAGCAAAGAAAAGGGAGCTGTGAGCAAAGGGGTTTTCTCATCTTGCTGTTCCTTACCATTTGTTTATTTTTTGGTCAGCAAGGACAATATTTCTCCCATGTCCTTCTAGATTCTTCTGGGTAGAACCAAGTTAAATGCCTATGTGTGTGTGTGTGTGTGTGTGTGTGTGTGTGTGTGTGTGTGTGTGTGTGATTTTTTTGTACATTATTATGTTTTAAAATCTTAAAAACCTTTCTGGCTGAAGAGACTGCCCCTCCTGGGTCTATAGGATTCTTGGAGATGCTGAAGGGCTCAGCTAAGAACATGTCTTTAATATGCAAACTAACTAATCCAGAGTCATACCTCCTCTGTTGGGCCCATATACCTCAGAAATACACCCAAGAGGCAATATTCTTCCACCTTAATCAACCCAGGGCCAGGTTTCAGGCAACTAGCCCACTTTTCTAGCTTAGAGCCAACAGAAATTATTCAAACTAGCCAGTCCTACATGATTTACTTTGCCCTGTCTTGCTTTTCCCTTTAAAGACCTTGGCCTAAGTTCTTTCATAGCTCCTGTCTTCTGCCACCTGACCAAAACCCTGGCATTTCTCATATGGCCCCAGTGCCATATGGCAACTCCATCTCTAGGACCTGTGAGTATAACAAATTTTGCTTTCTTATGCCTCTCCCATGTCTCCTTGGCCTCACCTGACTGACCATCACATAAAATAACAGAACAAATACCCACCCCCAGATTAATTACTGGCAGTAAGAAACGGAGTCAGCAAGGCTGATTTAAAAAAATTCTGGTTCAACTTTGAGGCTTAAAACATTAACACCCAAATAAAACTAGAGTGTCCCATTAACTAACAAAGATGAAAGAGGGCTTGGTTAAATAGGCAACCAACATTGTCTATCAGCACACATTTCTAAATGTACTGCATTTTATCAATTTTACCATACGTATGTTTTTCACATTTTGATATCTCTAAAATTGGAAAGCATCTTGCATACAACATTGGCCATTTTTTATGCAATTGACATCTTGCAAATCAGTTTGTCTTACTGTTGATGGTTCCTTAGATTGAATGAAATATACAATTGCATTCTGCTTGATTGTCTGTCACCCACTCAACATTGTCTGTATCCCATGACACACTCATCTCTATATTTTGGGGGGAAAGCTTGGAAACTGCATTTTCTAGAACCTATCACCAGCAGATTTCATGTTAAATTCTGCCAGGGAAAGATGCTCTTTGATATTTGGTAAGAAAAGAGAGGTCATTATCCTCAGGTGTGTGGGTGATGGCAGATGGCACATATGAGGTTTTGTTTGATATTTTCAAAAGAGATCCTTTTGAGAATCACCTAATTTCGTGCTATAGGGAGCTGAAATCATTGATGGTGGCATCCTTACAATTTCTACATTTTTGATTTCCTGAAAGCCAGCAGTGGCCTCCCTGATATTTCTTCCCCCATCCCTCACAAAGGTTGTCAAACCTTCCAAATTCTCTATATTGTATCCTTTCCTAGAGTGATCTCTGTTCTCTGGACTAAACTTTTACTGATACAATTTTCTTCTATCTTTTCTACAGTCTCCAATGTGTTTCTCCCTCTTTATTGGGGAAGAAACTTGAAAAATTACCTTCCTTTTTGCTAATATGATTTGGGCGTTACTTTTTCTAAAAGTAAGCTGGAATAGGCATTGTGTATAGACACGGGGATGGCCTGCTCAAAACAGTTGTATGAGTTGGATGTATGTGGGTGCCCAGTCAACTGTTGAGCTCAGGTGAGCCCAGCATTTGAGTCATCCCAACCAGATAGGTCACATACATGAAGGAAGAAACCTTTAGATCATTCCAGTTCCCAGCAATTTAAGTCATCTCCAGCATTCAGTGCTAAGGCTCCTGGCATTATAGAGCATAGGCAAGCCATCCGTCCAGTGCCCTGTGTAACTTCCTTACAAAGTGTGTGAGAATTATAAAATTGTGTTGTTTTCCTCCACTCATTTAGAACAGTTTGTTACACAGTAATGAGTCATCTCAACCTAAGGACAGGATTTGAGTGTTCCTGGGTCTTCTCATCAAATACTATTTTTTAATATTTACCCTTTCCATCAGGGTTAATCTTCTTTCCACAACTAGTCTGTGAGCCCTTATGGCCATATTTTAGATTTACACTATATTTCTTTTAAAACTGAACTCACTACTGAGCACTCAGTTGGAGCTTTCCAAAATGTGCATTGGCTAACTTGGAGGGTGATGCCAGGGCTCTCCATAGGAGCAAGCACTGACCACAGGCTCTGAGAGTTTCCAAAATAATTATTTTTGTGATGGAGTATATGGGATGCCAGATGTACAAAGGAAACAGAAACTTTTCTGAACCAGTATTGCATGCTTTCACCACATTTTATGATGTGTATGTGATTTGCTCAGTTCGTATTCCTCTTTTTAATTGGAAAACTATTTGTCATTTCATTTGGTTATAATAATCAATGAAAAAGAAATTCTTGTCTCAAGGTTTGGTAACTTCGTAACTTTGTAATGTTTGAAGATAGGGCGAGGATGAAATGGGTTCACATACAACTGTTGTATTATTGGCAGGGCGTGAATTTACCTAGGTGGCTCAGAGAATGCCTTGTCACCTCTCTAGTCCCTTGTCTCCTGATCTTTTATGACCTCTCTTGATCCTGTGAGTCAAGATCACTGCAGGTCTCACATGCACAGAAATGCTTGTTAGATAAAGTGAATTAATAAATGCAAAATGGCCGTGGAATTCAAAATGGTATGTAGATACTAAGTATTATTATAAGAATAAATTTTTGTAATTGTACCTAACTGCTGTCTCATATGACATCTTATTAATTAAATAAATAAAATATTGCTCTAACGAAACTTTTAGAGTCTATCATGGCATATTAAAGAAGATGGAAAATTTTCTGTGGATCCGCCTTCTTTCCTCTCATATATTTCTTAAGGGCGGGCACTGTTCTTATGCCAGTGAATGTTCGTGAGGTTCAGTTGTACAGTATGGGAAACAAATGCCAGGCATGTAAGAATGATTATTTCACAAACAACATCTGGCACTTTGCTGGGCTTCCAAGGCAGATGCTAATGTACTAATGCCAAATTTTTCAAGTGGTCATCCTGGTGTGCAACTGCTCTCTGGCCCAAATGCCACCCCACTCCCAAATGTCACACTGATTCTCTTGCCACCTTCCTATGAATGAGAATGAAAAAGATTTCTGCAAAGAACACTGTTTTATATCTTCATTTTAGGGAAAAGGCTAACCATCTCAAGTATCTTACAGTTCGGACTTAGTGCAGTGCCTGAAATCTAATTTCATTCATTTGCTCCCTTTTCAACTAAATATGTAAACATTGAAAGCTTCTCTAGCTACTAACATTGGGAGCACAGTGGTTATATCTCTAGCTCTTGTGCATCCTTCACAGTAGGAAACAAATGTATGCTTTAAAATTAATTTTTTTAGCCCAATTACCATTCACTTCACTTTGAGGGAATAAATGCTGAGAAAAAAAAGAAAAAGAAAAAAAAGATACATTTTTTTCTGAATACTAATAGAGTTCATTGAGAATTATGTTTTGTAAAATACTTGAAATCAAACTGAATTCCAAAAACTAAGTGATTTCTTTTAATTACCAAGCCATCTTGATTATGTTTGACAAGAATAGATGGGAGGATTCCAAGCAGGGATAAGCTTTATTTCTTGGAGCCAATGATAGCACTAAACTATTGGATTCATAAAGAGTATAGCTAGACAACTCTCAACTTTAGTGAAAAGGGTGAGATGACTTCAAAATAACATTTAGCTTCTTTAAATCTACTTCATACTATCCCCTTTCCAAGAACTCCCATTAAGAATTTGCCAGTATGAGCTCAGAACTTGCCATGGCATTTGACACCATAAAGGGATCCTGCTGGGTGTGTCATGGGAAGATGAGGCACTTTATTTATCTAAATATAATTCGTTTTCTACCGAGTAAAAAGAGGCATTTTAGAGTAACTTTTACATTTTTCTTCTACATTCTCAAACCACAATTCACCCTATTGTTCACGTTTTCTTTGTTCTCTGGCTCTTTTTCTTCCCCACCAAGCAAGGTCTAACATTATTTTGGTGACTTTAATGGCTACCTGATTACACATATGTTTCCTGACCTCTACTCCAAAGCGTTTGTCTCTATTTAAACGACCAAAGCCACATCCTTTCATGACCATATCCAGCATATTTTGTCATCCAGAGAAGCTTTACCTTTGATATGTTAGATGCAAGCACTTTACTCCCTAGTTGGATAACTTGTTCAATTATTTCTTATTCGTTGTTGCTTTGACATTTGGGGAACATTGACCCATTTACTCTCCCTAATTGTCAATAAATTTCAGAATTCACTTCCTTTCTTCTTAGACTATCTGCTCCATCAATTCAATCCACACTCTTACAAATATCCTTAATATGTATGATCTTTCACTTAAAAAAAAGAGATAGCCTTGGTAGCCTTCTCAGTTTTTACATCCTGACCTGGATCTATAAAAATTCATGGTCTTTGCTCTAAATTATGATCTCAGTGCTGTTGGATCAGACTGCTCTATACTCTGCTTTACTATCTTCTATTCTCCCTAGTGCTTGTTTTAGTCCTTGATTCTTCTTGGAATTTATCACCCACTTGTTGCATGTCTTAAAAATAGATGCCACTCTACTGAAATTCTTTTAATTCTTGCATTTACACCTAAACATTTCCTGAGTTTGCACATTTGTTTTAAATTTGTCCCTGTAATAGTGGTGGGGCAGGCAACATCCTGTCTGGCAGCAACAGCAACCCTAGAGCACAAATATGTTGCAGCCCATACCTATGATGGTAACTAAACTGATCAGAGGGATATGAGTGGTGCTGGCCACAGAGAAATAATGCAGGGCACATTACACGTCGTACCCCTTTTGCAACTGCAAATTGGTAGCTTTCAGAAATGTCCCCACTGGGTAACCTGAAAAGCAAACATGAAACTATAGTAAAAAAGTGAGCAGTGCATTTGTTTTTCTAAAATAACTTTGTCTCTTTCTAGAGGAGGCCAGGCTAAATTGAACACCAGATTAGAATAAGAAAAAGAAGAAGAAGAGGGAGAAGAGGAGGTGGCAGAATAACCAGGATAATAACTGGAACTCCGATCTTTGAAACTGATGCTTTACCAAATTCAGAGTAAAATTCAACTTATTGTGGCACAGATCCCTCCCATTCCCCCAGTTGCCAACGAAATGAGTTGGTAATTAAAACTTTTATCAAACTTCTCAACATTTAAATTCTGAATGGAGAATTCTAGGAGTATCAAAGTGAAAACACAGTGTTTGGGAAAAAACTAAAATTAGTGGAACCTAAGTAATAAGTACTGGGAAACAAATGAGATAAAATTAATGGCAGATAGCATCTATAATATGTCAGACTGGGAGGGCAGGTTTCTATTTCTGCCATGGGTGTTTCCTAGTGCTTGTCTAATTTTTATATCTGTGTGCCCCTTTTCAAGTCTCCCCGGTACTTTAGAGTAACGTTTGTGAGACGCTGGAATTCACCAACCAGGAATGCAGCTGACTCTTGTCCTTGAATATCATAAAAACATGTTCAACTATTCTCACTGGGGCGGTACTTCCATAAACTGATGATGAGCAAAGGGTCCACAGTGTTTCTTTAAAAAAATATAATTGCTTGCCTGCAAGAGATATTCACATTCACAGGCCTGGTCTCATACAGAGTCACCTATAATGTGTGATTATTAGGTCTTGTGGAATTCTTCTGGCCAGGTCTCCAGCATGGCATGTTTTTCATGCCATAATCGCTTTTCACATTCTCTTTCCTCAGCAGGATAAACATTTATCTTCCTTGTCTTGGCAAAGTACCTAAATTTTCTTTAAGACCAACAATCTGACAGTCTCCGGCTTCTCGAGGGAGAGTGAGTTACTGACTCTTCTGCATGTTTCTATACTTCTCTTGTATTGTTTTTCACACCTCAGTGTGGTGGTGTGCGTGTATTCATGTCTATTGTTAGGCTGTAAATACTGCCAGGGCAAGCTCCGTGTTATTCTGTTTCCATTAACATATAGAATGAATTTGAACACATCGAAGGCATTGGCTGCTGAAATAATGAATTTCACAAAATTTATTCTTACCTTAGACCTTTCCTCTTGATATTAAAGCTTTGATGTCTGTCAAAACGTTGATGCCTCACGGAATGACTCATAGGTAGAGTTTTTTTTTTCTTTTATTCATTTCTAATATGATGAGTATCAGATTATTTTTTGAGAGTAAGTTTTGATAAGGGGAAATTGGTGTGAGGACAAGGGCATTATGTGGCAGTGAAATGGCAAGCAAAGAGCTCTAGAGAACAAGGAGACAAAGGGCAGCAAAGATAAATACAATCAATGAGCATCACTATTTTCCCCAGGCCTGGTCTTGCTCAATCAGCTTTCCCCATCCCACTGCACAAACACAATTGCCATTACATGTCCAGGTTAAGGCACTTCTCATTAAACGAAAATGAGGGAGAAAAGAGGAAAGAAAGGACAAGTCTATGCAATAATTCTTTCATCAAATTGCATTTATTGCAGTGCTTGGCTGCAAAGCCCTTAGCTTTAGTAGCATCAGGTTGTTATTTGTACTTCTATAACGTAAGTATGTACACAAGGTTAAGCATTGTTCCTTAAGTCTCATGCAACAAGAGTCATGATTACTAAAGATGAAGGACATGGCACTTAGTAAGGCTATATGACTAACATATATATATAATAGGTATATATATTTTAATAATCTGTAACTTGGTATTACTGATTTTTAAACTAGAAGGGAACAACGTTCCAGGTATTCTGAGGGTGTTTTGGAATTTATCAAAATACTTGCTGTGAAATTCCAATAACATTTGGCAAACAACATGACTGTCTGGAGTGAATCTTTTCTGAATGAATGTTAAGTCCCTGCAGCCCTTAGTACCAGTACTGTTGACAAGTATCTGCAGCTGGATTTGCTTCCTCTGACTTACCTTCCATTCCATCTCCAGAGGTGTGATTAAGCACAAAAAAGAGTATCTTTAGGGTGAACATTTTTTTTTTCCTCTGCCTGACCTGATGTGTTGACCTGCTGCTGCCTGCCCATTCAGGAACACACCTTTCCTACCAGTATCCTCTGTCAATTTCTTCCCTGCTAGCACTATTCTTTAGCTGGTTAATATAGCTTCAAATAGGGCCCTCTGATATATGGCCTTATTTGGCTACAGGAGATCCCCAGAAAACTCATATTATTATTATTTTCATTGTGCTGGAGGCACTAAGCCATTCAGAGGATCCCTTGATAGGCAATAGCACATGGGGGCTGAGCTAACATTTATTTAGCCTGCAGCACAGAAAAATCCTCAGAAAGAGAAACTTTTAAGGAACAAAAATAGAAAGTAACAACAAAAAAAAATCTGACTTGTTATGGTCAGGCTTTTTACTTATTATTATTTTTTAAATCCATGAACCCACAGCTCAATGGAAATACGATATTGAAAATGATATTCCCTTCATGTTCCAACTTTAATATTTTCAGGAAGAGCTGTAGTCAGCATATATGCCACATTGGGTTTTTAATCTAGCAAACTCATTTTCACATCGGTCATTCCAGGGAGCATCGGAGCCTTGTGGCAATAGTCAACGAGGTCGTTTGTACCACATCCCTGTGTATAGGAAATTGTGTGGCCAATCTTACTTAGAGGTAGGGAAAGTCAAGCTTGGATTCCTACAACAATGTTGGTGAGGGACTTGGAGAGTTAGGTATGAATATAAACTCTTGGGCTGCCATTCATGTGTGTATCTGTAGTCAGAAACTGACATCCTTTATATGAAAAATTAATAGAAACAGGTAACAAATAAATATTAGCTATATTCCAGGTACTGTTCTAAGTACCTATTTAATTCTCAAAATTGTTCTATGATGTAGATATATTCTAATACCCACTTCACAATAAGAAAACCGGGATACTGCAAAGCTGAACAATTTACCCCCAGTCGCACAGCTAGTGAAGTGAACTTTCTCTTATGTTGGGGAGGTAATTTATTTGTTTGGTTCTCTTTTGTTTTAAATCAGGTAAATCCCTTTCAGTAGTATCTGGAGACAAAACTACATCTCATCTATGAATGATTGTTCCTGGCTCCCACAGTCATAACTGTTAGGATTATTCAATTGTTTTTTCCCTCTCTCTGGAAAATGAAAGTCTTTGTAATCAAAATTATTTTGTGATATTGTGACACTAAGTAATTGAGGGACTGGCATTGATTGTTATTCAACTGTCACTTTTAGGTCAGAGCCCAGACAGATGGAGATTGATGACGGATTTAATTATTTGGGTACACGATCTGCAAAGAAGTCCAGTGGCTTTTTGAGCCCACATTTAGTTGGATCTTTTGGGGTCATACTGTGTGTATAGTGTGATGCTGCTAGAGTCCTTGATTTCTCCTCCTTTTGCAAAGGCTGGGGAAAAGAAGTTGCACAGTGCCAGGCACCTTTGCTATGTTGTAGTGACATTTCACAACCTGACAGCTTCTGCGACAGGGCCCATCAGGCCTCCAATGGGGGTGCCTCAGTGGAAGGATCTGGCATCTGCTACCCAACATTGTTAGATATTTTCTTTAATAGTTTAAGGCAACCGGAAAAAACTCTGAAACACCAGGAAAGCCTTTCAAACCAAGAGCAATAAGAAACACTTTCAAGAATGTCCAGAATTTATCGGTCTGGTCATCATTCAGTTGACAAAATGTTACTTGCTGTAGCGCAATAAAGTGGACCTTTTTGCTGTAAGATGCAGTTTTTATTCCACCATCCCCCACCATGGCTTCTGACCAACCCACATCTATTTTAATAAATTAGGAATAATATTCTTATTTTAGTAATGAGATTTCCTGTGAAATATGCTGCAGAAGGATGCAAGGGACAACCAAACAATTATGCACTTCCTTTGCTTTCTGAATAGAACTTGAGTAGAAAAAGAAAAATCACATTTCTTCAATTGAAAGAGGAACAAGAGCAGAGCTAAGACAGGCAAAGAAAGATTTCCTCTGCACATATATCACTGCTGAGTCAGATGGGCTTGGGGAACAAATGCCCTTCAACCTAAGGACGTTTAGTATTTCGGGGCCTTGTACAAAACTATTTCCTATCCACAGGAAGGCTAATGAGTGCTCAGGGAAGCAGCAGCAACCAGGGAGAGATAGTGCCTCTAAAAGGTAGTAATTTCACTCAAAAGGATATTGCCATTCCTTCACAAGAGTTAAATTAAGAGCAATATTTATAGAATCTCCAAGGTATGGGTCTTCTGCAAAGAAAATGAACTTGCTTTACTTCTGAACAGAGTGAAAGGCATTAAGAAATGCATTAATGGCAAAATCCATTTTTAACTGCTTGTTACTCTGAATCCACTTTAGTATCCAGTATGGCAAGTGGCCTTAGGCATTCTGATTGCCTGCTGAGTAAGGATAAGGGCTGGTGGCTTCTTGTGTCTCAAACTTCTCATCCCCTTCTCTGCATTTCCACAGTCCCTTTGTGCCTGTCCCCTATTAAGGTGCCTGCAGCCCAAGGTCTGGCTAAAATTGTAACTGCCAGATGGTTGATAAAGCAATTTGATCTAAGGTCCATTAAGAAATTGGTACATTTAAGTAGTGTACTGCCAGAAAGCAGGCTTAGAGTGGAAAACAGACAGTACTGGCTGTGGGAGAGCTTCAGCTTCATCAATTAATAGCTCTTAACCTTGGGACAGATGCTTTATCTGTCTGAGCTTCCATTTCCTCATCTGTAAAATGAGGATAATAACACCAACACTGAATGTCGTGCGAGGTAGATGAGTGGTGCATATAAAGTTCCTAGCCCAGTCCCCAGCAGGTGGCACCTCCTCAGCCTGATACCAATTCCCTCATCTTTCTCTTAATTGTGACACTCCTTCCAGGAAAAATTGCTTTGTAGAAAAGTACTGAGGGGAAACACAATTCTGTCCTCGAGAACATGAACCTCTAATTGTGGCTTTCTGGGCACTATGATATTTCTGGATCCCCTTGGATTCTACCCCATAATGGGTGAGGAAATCTACTGGCAGTATTAGCACGGCCTGGAGCTGAGGGAATGGGGGAAAGGGCTTTGCAAGGGGCCATTTCTGGACTCAATTCCAGCTCTTCCATTTATTACCTACTTGTGTGTTCCTGGTTATTGAATTTTTAACCTTTCTGAACCCTTGTTTCTTCAACTATAATATGGGAGTAACAATACCTTTTTAATTTGCATACTTGCTAAGATTTATTGTGGGTCTACAGTGTGTCAGCCCCTCTTCTAGGCTTCTTAACTGCTCTCCTATTTGCTCATCACAATATCTTATTAGATACCTTCTGCAAAATCATACCTTATCATAAATGGGGAGTAGATTTCCAGAGTGGTTACCAGAAAGGACAGAGCTGGGACCTAAACCTAGACAGGCCCACTTCGGAGACCACGATTTTGACAACCATATTGCCTCTCCCCGAACATTTGATGCATATATTTGGCCCTAAAGATGTAATTATTGTTTCTTTCCCTTAGATGCTATATCCCCATTATGGAGATATAGCTGACAAACACCTCTAGGTTCTGAGAACTCTTACCTCTCCTATTCCCTATCTGGCTGGTTTTGTCCATATCAGTGCGGGAGGGGAAGAGCAGAACCACTTGCAGGGTTCCTTCCATCCTTGAACCTAGAAAAGGGTTCAGAAAGGGTTGAAAATGCTCTATGCATCTTAAACCTAATGTGAGATTGGCAAAAAACTGCTCTCACATGGAGACTCCCAGCATCCTCCTCTTATTGCATCCTCATAAATTCTGGGGAAATATTGTTGACTGAGGTCTTTGAGAGGAGAAAGATTTTTACTGCTAAGCAACTCAGTGCTCATATCACAGAACAGAACTTATCCAGAGCTTATCTAAATCCTCATGGGGTCAGAAAACTCATTGTAAGGTCTGGTCCCCAGAGAGTCCAGTAATTGGTGATTTTGGCTAGATCTGAAACATAGTCAGAAAAGGCTTTGCCCCTAGGCAGTTGCTTGTTATTAAATCCTACACACTACGTGTTGTCTTTATCAAAATAGTTTCTCCATGTAGAAAGAATCCAGTTTAGGAAAAAAGTTGAAGTTAGTATAATTACATGAGATAAGAGAATTTGGCTTGAAAAATATCCTCCTATTATGTAGGTGATGGTCAAAGATCAGCAAATCTTCAATCTTCCTAACCTGTCATTAACATCAGTAACTATCTTATCCAAGAATCATAATAATCAAGTAGTGATAATAAGGCAAAACTATCTATTTGATGAAAATAATAGCATTAGAGATCAGTATCTTTTTCAATAAAGAAGTATTGAAGAATGTTTTATATGCATCCCAATAGCCCTCTTAGTAAACTGAGACACCTATGGGAAAAGATTACACATGAATATTAACCAGCTAACAGTAACAGATAATATTAATCATATAGCACCTCTCTCAATTCAAGACCTCCCTGGAATGGATCAAAAACTAAATGACTAGGGTAGCAACTTGGCTGTAAGAGGGCATGAGATGGTGCTGAAATGAATATTTCTTTTATTTCATTTATTTTTTCTTTGGGAGTGATAGGTCAAAAGTCTCCTCTGATGGTAACATACACTAATGTATCATTTTCTTCTTAGTGGTTGAAGCCTGAGTTTTTATGACAGCTTTTCCAAGTGGCTTACTCAGGTTTTCATAACAGTCTGTTTCATCCTACTATGGAGATTATACAAGAACTCAAAGCACTCTGCAAACATTAATTAACCAAATCTATATAGGTAAGGATTACTACATTCCTATTCTCTTGCAGACAAAAATTAACTGTCTCCAGATTTTATTGGCACTTTTCTTTTAACTATAGACATCAATATTCATTTAAAATACACATATATGTGTAATTTCTTACATTATTGGCATGTTATCTCTTTAGCATAAAATTAAATTGTTCTTTTTAAGCAGTTCACTTTTAAGGTACCAAATTAATTCAAAATTGCTTATATCTCAAGTAGATTTTTAAGTGTAAATTTTCTGTATAAATTTGTTTAGTTAAATCACATCTTCCCTCTTAGACACAGTTTATGTGTCCTTTTAATTAGATTACTTTTAGATTACTTTAAGATAGCAACTTCTTGGCATTTTATTCAATGTCCTAATAAAATTTATAGGGGACATTAGTACCAAAGACTTGGCCAGGTCAGATACACCAGAAATTTTCTATCACTTTTGTAATTTGGGTGTGGGAAAAGGACTGTGTACAAACCAATACTATGATAAATCATCTTTAAATATGAATTTTTGTCAGATGATGGAAAATTTAATGTTATGGACTATCTATCATAGCTTGAATATTCATAAGCTAATAAAGAAGTGAGTATAGCTTACAACTAGAATAATGGGTGCTGTGCAAGACCCTGAGATGACTTTGTAACACACATGCGCTTAGTTACCTTCAAGAATGGAATGTAATTCACAAAATTGACTACAGAAATAAAATCCCTAATCTAATCTAATCCAAAGCAGGTACCATATAGGCATTTGAATAAGTATGTTAGAAAGTTAATTTTCTTTCCGGTATTTTAGCAACATCTCTGAGGCAGGATGATTTACTCAAGTTCCCGGATGAGATGATCAGAGGAAGTGATTCATTTCTAAAGTGCCAGAATGAGCCTGCATGCTACTCTGGAAGAGAATATTGCATGAAATGGGTTTTTTATGGTGTTTTTAAGAAATAATGCTTTTTCTCAGGCTTACTCTATTTAGATTTGGTCTAATGATGTCTCATGGCTCAATATTATTGCTGGGTGCTCTAGTAAAAGTGCCAGATATTCAAATATGTTTTCTTCTTCCTGAGATAAGGAATATGAGGATAGAATGCACTGTGCCTGTGGTGATTTGGTAAAATTCTAATTTTCTGATTATTCTTAGTAATAGCTTGCAAAATGTTTTAATGCTTGCCCTTGAGCTCATTTGAAGTCAACTTTTTAACTTTTAATATTCTTTAGGCAATAGTGAGCAAGATATTTCATCGAAAGAAAAATAAAATGAGAAAAAGTAAGATTTGTATATAATAAAAATTTGGTCCATTTACACATGTGGAATCTGTAACCATCACTATCATAATTTGCTCCAAGGAAGAAAATATCATTTAGTAATTTCTACAATGAGCCCTCCTATTTTTGCCCAGAGGGATCATTCATAACAGCAGAGATAATTTATCAAAGAAGTGGTTGTGAGACTTTCATCAGAAGGGAGCTTCTACAGAGGCTGCAGGAAGAACATAGTCTATAAAGCAAGAACCTGAATGTATTTTCTAATTCTGCCATTCATTGGCTGAGTAGCCTTGAAAAATGACTTAACTTCTTTAAGCTTTACTTGTTACTTTTGTAAAATGTGATTATTTATGACACTCACTGGCATAGATGCTATTGCTATCGTGTCCAGATACCTTTTACCTGGCTCTGCCCCTGCCACCTGTAAGGGTTGGACGCTAATGGTTAACAACCATCCTTTCTTCACATAATGGCCTGGCACACAGGAGCCAGCTCACCCAAAATGCCTGAAAGGTCACATCTGTGGCTCCCCGTGACAGACACACAGCCAATAACTGACTAATGTAGAGGCACAAAAGCCTGGCTCCTTTTTCTAGATGTAGGACAACTCTGTGATGCTATTCACACTCCAGAGTTTCCTGTGGGATTAGGCTGAAGCAAACTTCAGCCAAAATCACATCTTTGTTTGGCTTCTTCCCTTAGGATGTCTTGATTCCTTCACTTGCTCTGTGTCTCTCCTCAGAGCCCTACCTCAATAAGTCACTTGCACAAAATTCCCATCTTATGCTTTTAGGAAACTGGACCTCAGATAACATGCTCTACCATATGAGACATTTGTGAGGATCAAAGAGATGATATATGCTGAACCACATTAAAAATGACAAAATTACATAGAAAAACATGTTATTGGAAGGCAATTGCTAGCTTTTATAATTTTTGTTTTTATATGCCTTTACTTAATTTTTCAGATTTCTAGCATGAAAGTAATGAAGAACGTTCTGATTTAATAGAAACCTTATCAAGGTTTGCAAACAAAATATTACTAAATATCTGAAATTAGTTTTTCAAGAGATTTTTCACAAGTGTGCTGGAAAGCAAAATATGTGGCTACAATGTCTATAAACTATCATTATCCTTCTCAGTTGCCCACACATTATCATAATTACTGTTATCATAAACATAACAGCGGCAGTGAGTTGTAGTAGAAGGAACACAGCCCAAAAGCACATTTTAAAACCACCTTCTCTTGTACTTGACCTGTATGTATTGCTGTATTCTAGACCAAGACACACTCTGGCTTACAGCCCCTGGATAAAGAAAGAAAGATCATATTTTATGTAGAAAGACCAGTACGTAATTATAAATGAGGAACTTAAGCCTCAAAAAATTATCAGTTTTCAAGGGACATTTCTTGGTTGTCTAGGTTCCGGGGCAGATGCTGAGGTTGACTCAATTCTCTTCTACAAGGAACTAACATGCTTATGAGGGATAATGGATTCTCAATTCATTAATTACAATAAAATATGAAAAGTTGAATTGAAGATGTAAAAGATTTTACCATGAAAGCAATATGGCAATAAGTTGCTATATATCACAGACATTTAGTGGCTATAGTGGGTTGAATGGTGTCCTCCAAAAATGTATGTCCACCTGGAACCTCAGAATATGACCTTGTCTGGAAATCTAGTCTTCGCAGATGTCATTAGTTAAGCTGGAATGAACCCATCCTGGATTAAGTTCGGCCCTAAATCCAATGACTGATGCCCTTATAAGGAGAGGAGAGGAGAGGGCACACAGATAGGGATATGGGGCGGTGATGGATGCAGAGATTGGATGCATCTACATACAAGGGAATGCCAAGTTTGTCAGTGACCCCCAGAAGCTAGGAGAAAAGGATGAGACAGATTCTCTTCAGAGCCTCCAGAAGGAACCAACTTTGTCAACACTTTCATTTGAGACATCTGGGCTCCATAAATTTGACAGCATCAATTTATCTTGTTTTAAGTTACTCAGTTTGTGGCAATTTGTTGTGGCAGCTTAAAAAAACAAATACAGTAAAAAAACAAATACAGTGACTCCATTCTCCCTCCTAGGATATCAGGCACCCTTTTCATTTTGGCGAACTCTACTAAAACTGGGCCTTTGCTCAAATGTATATTTTCAAGAAATTCTTCTCTGATCCTCCCAGATCTTGGTTCAGCATCTCTCCTCTGGATTCCTATACAAGTACTTTGTATGCATCCACACTTGTATATTTCCCCATCTGTAAAACTTTGTATGTTGATCTTAATTGTTCTTCATCAAATCCTTGGTGCCTACCAAGATCCTGGCACATGGTAAATGCTCAATAGTTATTTATAAAATAAATGACTGGCATAATCAGAGCTGGGCTAAAAGTTTCCTGATTCCCATGGCATTGTTTTCCCTAAAACTTTCCTTTTTATATACATCTTTATGTGTGTCCTATTTACTTATTAGTAAGAGGTTGTTGATGATGCAAGTTGCCAGGAAATTCACCACTAAGACCCAGTTAAAATTAAGAGACTTTAATCAAGTCACTTCTGCTGATACCTGGGCCAGATACTTCCCTAAGAGAGGCAGCAGATCTGGCCCTTACATAACACCAGTTACCACGCCAAACCTTCTGAACCTTTCCCAATCAATATTCAGGAGAGGTGAGTCAAAAGACAAAGGAAGAGTCACAGTAATTTGATTCTTGGATTTATAGGGAACACAGTATTCATGGTACAGTGAGATTTTTCTCCTCTCTTGCAGGGGCAAAGAGTCCTTCCATCCAAAGCCAAGCCAAGAAAGAAAAGGCTCCATGAACTTTAGTCAAAGAAACTAAACGTGCTTTCCAGAAAAAAAAAAAAATAGGCACTTATTGTTATTCCTTAGAATTCTTAATTACTTATTTTTCATTCTTAGGCATTCTTCCTTTTAAATTGAAGTTTAACTTACACATAGTGAAATATGCAGATGTTAACTGCATACTACAATTTGCTTTGACCAATGTACATCCCTGTTAAACCCAAACTTCTGTAAAGATATAGTTCCTAGGTATTGTTAAACAGCAAACTTCCTGACTCGGCTTGAGCAGGAGACAATTGGCAAGAGATGCCTGAGTGGAGATGTGTACCACACCACTTGGTATGCAAGGATACTAATGCTAGTAACACCTAGGTGGTAAAATTGAACAGTCTTGCTGAACCTCATTCATGGGGACGGTCTTCTAGTCAAGGAAATTCAGCAGCAGGGGCAATGGGGAGGTCATCGATGATGGAATCTCAGAGGAGAGGTTAGACTGCAGCTGAGTGTCTCAGTCAAGGAACTGTGAAGAAGCTCCTACAGGGACTCTGAAAGACATACACGCGCGTGCGCACACACACACACACACAGTAAGTGAGACAGTACTTGTCTCAGTCAAATGAGTGAGACTGAGTGAGACAAATGCTGTCTCAGTCAGTGCTGCCTAGACACAGGGACAGCCATTGGAGACAGGCCACCTACAAATGGAAACATTTGTCCTGTTTCCTCTTCCCCTTCCCTGTCACAAGGCACCAGGAAGGCTAGCCCTTACAGAGGAGTGGGAGAAGGTTTCTCAGAGCTAGGCTCCACAGCTTTGCTGGGGGAAGGGGAAACGATGGGATTTAAATTAATTTGTGATTGAAGTTGGAAATTAACATGAACTTGTTGTAACTGAAAAAGCTTATGAAATTATAGGGTTTTTCCAAGTTGCTAAATGATGGAAAAGAATGATTCAACAAAACATGAGTGAAAGTGAGGACTGTAGGAAAAAAAAGGCATTTCATGTTTACACTCTCATAGAAATGAGCTTTTCCAATAAATCAGTTTCATGAGAAAACAACAGCTCCAAGCCTGTGAATTGTAGAACCCTGGGGATAAGCAATGGAGACCTGAGGTTACTGCAAGTTATTACAAAGGGTCTGCCAAGCAATATGTCAAATAAACGTGGTCTCTTGATGCAATAAATAACATCTTACCCAGATAGGTAAAACCTTCTCTCAATGCATATTTATTCAACTTTGGTTAATAAATACAATTTATGGAAGTATTTGTGATTTATTAGTAGACTGTTTATTATGTATGCTGTCAGTAACAAGTCACTCACATATGGGAGCTCTCACAATTTTATTATTATTTGTAGAGACAGAGTTGTCTCTCACTGCATTGCCTAGACTGGTCTCAAACTCCTAACCATAAGTGATCCTCCTGCCTCAGCCTCCCAAAGGGCTGGATTTTTTTTTTTTTTTTTTTTTTTTTTTTTTTTTTTTTTTAGCCAGGGTCTCACTCTGTTACCCAGGCTGGTCACACAGTGGCATGATCATGGCTGCAGCCTCGACCTTTTAGGATCAAGTAACCCTGAGCTTCCACCATTGATGACCTCCCATTGCCCAGACTGTAGCCTTCCGAGTAGTTGGGACTACAGGTGCACACCAACATACCTGGTGAGTTTTAAAGTTTTTTGTAGACATGGGATCTCACTGTTACCCAGGCTAGTCTCAAACTCCTGGGCTCAAGTGTTCCTCCTGCTTTGGTCTCCCAAAGTTCTGGGATTAAAGGTGTGAGCTACTGTGCCTAGCCTGGGATTAACATGAGAAAGAAATCATTGGCAGCAAAATGACTCCAAACCATTATAGAATGCAGCAGATTTCTCAACCAACTTGGAGAGTCTATCATGCTAACCCCACACCACAGCCATTAGTAGTTACCTTTGGCAACATAGCACCCCAACACTTTCCTATTTGTGGAGTCACCAACGATCCCTCTTGGGAGGAAACAGGGCCTTGAAAGGAGTTGAAAGGACTAAAATACTCCTTCTCCAACTCCCTGCAACCAGCTTGCTTGTGTGACTGGGCTTGCTGAGTTGAATGATTCTTCCTGGGACTTTGAATTTCAAGAGCTGAGCAAAGACACTGCAACCATTAGAGACTGTTGATGGTGTGGCAGGGTAGAGTCAGCAATAGCACGGATTTCCCAGGGCTGCCGAAGTGAAGTACCACACAATGGGTAACTTAAGCAACAGAAACTTATTGTCTTGGAGGCTAGAAGGCTGAGAGCAAGGTGTCAGCCAGGATTGGTTCCTTCTGAAGGCTGTTTGAGGAAGAACCTGTTCTGCGCCTCTCCAAGCTTCTGGTGGTTTGCTGGTAATCTCTGGCATCTTCTGCTCACTCAAAGATCGTCCCAATTTCTGCCTTTATCTTCACATGATATTTTCGCTGTGTGTGTCTCTGAGTCTAAATGTTTCCCTTTATAAGGACATCAGTCATACTAGATGAGTGGTCCACCCTACTCCATTATGGCCTAATTTTAGCTTATTACATCTGCAACAACCCTATTTCCAAAGAAGGTCAAATTCTGAGCTATGAAGTTAGGACTTCAACACAGGAATTTTGAAGGGACACAGAGATGTTTAAAGAAGACGGCACAGGAGCAGTGTCCTCGTCACTGCTCCGCTTCTCTTAGTCTCTGCTTATGTTCTATGCCTGGTTTTCCAGTCTTTCCATTTCCATTTCTGGTTAATGTCAGTAGAAGTGTTTCATTTCTCCTGTTTGCCTTTAACAGCCCTAATTGAGACAGGGTAACCAGCCAATATATCCTCTACATTAAAAAAAAATTACATTTGTAAAATGCACAATATATCTCTAAAGCTTTAAACATATTGTATTATTATATACCACTATCTGTTCTTTACCTTAAAAAGTACGAGAGGAAATTTTATGGTAATTTTTTAAATCTGAGGAATGAAAAAACATACTATCATGTAGGTCAAGAGGCCTGATTAAATTAACATAATGAAACCACCTAGTTTAGAACATAAAAAGTTTATTTTTGCATATGTTTTGGAGAGATAGTGACCATTAAAATAAACAATTAAAAATTGATCTTTTTAAAAGTCAATGCTTTTTATCATAAGCAATTTAGTAAAGTTTGTGGTTGCAAAGGACACTATTGAATGAAATGTTTATTTCCTGCAGGACCATGCAGATATGAAAAACCAAAAAAATAGCAGTTGGAGTCCATTGGAATTATCTTCCCTAAATGTGAAAATTCCACAGCCATGTGAGATTCAACAAGTAACAGAAATGAACGTAGGTGAATAAGGAGTAAATTGCTATAACTATTCTTTTTCTGTACAATTACTGATGGTAATTTCTATACAATTACAATTACTGCTGACTTGGATATCAGCAGCCAATATTAAATTTCCTTAGGGATCTCAGGCAACACTGTGATATGACCATCAGCATCACAGCACTAAGACTTCCTTCATTAACAGAATTATGTATAATACAATCTAGAATACAAGATGTGCTCTTGTGTCTTACCCAGACAGGCAAATCATAATTTAAAAGCCATATAGATGAACTAGACTAGAGCTCATTCAGGAGAGAGCCCAGGGAGATGGAGGGGCCCCCAGAAGAATGTCACATAAAAAGGAGGTGACTCTCCCTCCCTTCTTTTTTCCCCTCTTTATTCCTGCTGTTTTCAACATAGGGAACATATACGACAATGTGTATTGTGCTAGGCTCAGGTAATAGATTGATGAAGAAGACACACGTCTCAAACTGAAGCAGAGGTCAGCAAACTTTTCTATAAAGGTCCAGATTGGAAATATTTTAGCCTTCATGATCCATATGGTCTCTGTCCCAACTACTAAACTCTGCTGTACCAAAACGGTCACAGATGATATATACAGACATACCTTGGAGAGATTGTGGGTTCAGTTCCTGACCACCACAATACAGCAATTACAGTCCATTAAGTGTGCAATAACATTATGTCTAAGAAAACAATATACATACCTAAATTAAAATGTTTTATTGGTAAAAAAATGCCAATGATCATCTGATCCTTCAGTGGGTCATAATCTTTTTTCTCATAATCTCTTTCTCTTTTGCCTCAATGTTGACAGCTGCTAACTGATCAGAGTGGTAGTTCCTGAAGGTTGAAGTTTGCAGTGGCTGCAGCAATCTCTTAACAAAAGACAAAAATGAAGTTTGAGGCATTCTTTAACTCATCCTTTCACAAAAGATTTCTCTGTAGCATGCAATAGTGTTTAAATAGGAATTTACCCTGAATAGAACTTCTTTCACACTCGGAGTCAATTGTCTCAAATCCTGCCACCGCTTCATTAGCTAAGTTTATGTATATTCTAAATCCTTTGTTATCATTTCAACAATGTTTATAGTATCTTTACCAGGAGTAGATTTTATCTCAATAAATCACTTTCTTTGCCTCATCCATTCAATACTGATGATAAGATTGCAGCAATTCAGTCACATTTTCAGGCTCCACTTCTAATTTTAGTTATCTTACTATTTCCGGCACACCTGCAGTTTCTTTCTCCCCTGAAATATTGAAGCCCTCAAAGTCATACATGAGAGTTGAAATCAACATTTTCCAAACTCCTATCAGTGTTGATATTTTGACCTCCTCCCAGGAATCATGGATGGTCTTAATGGTATCTAAAATGGTCAATTTTTCCAGAAGGCTTTTAATTTACTTTGCCAAATCCATATAAAATGTGTTTCTTAAATAATAAGATTTAAAAGTCAAAATAACTCTGATCCATGGACTGTAGAATTAATATTTTGTTAGCAAACATGAAAACAACAATAATCTCCTTGTATATCTTCATCAAACCTCTTGGGTGACAAGGTGCATTATCAAGGAGTGTTAATATTTTGGCAAAAAAAATAATCTTTTCTGAGCAGTAAGTCTCAAGAGTGGGCTTAAAATATTAATTATACTATATCATAAACAGATGTATTGTCATCCAGGCTTTGTTATTCCAAAGAGTGTATTCTTTATTCTTAAAAATCCTAGGATTTTGGAAAATAGTAAATGATCTTTGATTTCAATGTAAAGCCACCAGCTTCATTAGCTCCTGAACAGAGAGTCAGCCTTTCCTGTGAAGCTTCGAAGCCAGGCATTGACTTCTTTTCTCTAGCTATGAAAGTCCTAGATGGCAACTTCTTCCAATAGAAGGCTACTTTGTCTAGATTGAAAATCTGCTCTTTGGTGTAGCTACCTTTATCAATGATTTCAGCTAAATCTTCTGGAAAATTAGTTGCAGCTTCCACATCAGAACTTGCTTCACCTTGCACTCTTATGTTACAGACATAGCTTCTCTCGTTAAACCTCATAAACCAACCTCTGCTAGCTTCAAACTTTTCCTCTGCAGCTTCCTCACATCTCTCAGCCTTCACAGAACTGATGATATTTAGGGCTTTGATCTGGATTAGGCTTTGGCTTAAGGGAATGTTGTGGTTAGTTTTGTCTTCTACCCAGACCACTAAAACTTTCTCCCTATCAGCAATATGGCAGTTTAACTTTCTTATCATTTGTGTGTTCAGTGGTGTAGCACTTCTAATTTCCCTCAATAACTGGTTCTTTGCATTCACAATGTTACTAACAATTTTACTCACAATTCTTACACATAAATTTCACTCATAATTTTATATGTCATCAAATTTTATTTTTAAAAAATGATTCATAAAAGTAAATGATTTGGCACAAGAGGTCTCGCTTTTGGCCTATCTCAGTTTTTGACATGCCTTTCTCACTAGGTTTAATCATTTCTAGCTTTTGATTTAAAGTGAGAGATGTGTGGCTATTCTTTTTACCTGAACACTTAGAAGCCATTGTAGGGTTGTTAATTGGCCTAATTTCAATATTGTTGCATCTTAGGAAATAGGGAGGCCTGAGGCAAGCAAGAGAGGTAGGAGAGCAGCTGGTGGCTGGAGCAGTCAGAACACACACATTTATCTATCAAGTTTGCTGTCCTACACGGGCATGACGCTTGGTGCCACAAACAATTACAATAGTAATGTTGAAAGGCTGGCGTGGTGGCTCACTCCTGTAATCTCAGCACTTTGGGAGGCTGAGGCAGACGGGTGGCCTGAGTTCAAGAGTTTGAAACCAGCCTGGACAACATAGTGAGACCCTGTCTCTGCAAAAAATTTAAAAATTATCCACGTGTGGTGGTGTGTGCCTGGAGTCCCAGCTACTCAGGAGGCTGAGGTGGGATAATCACTTCAGCCTAGGAGATGGAAGTTGCAGAAAATGAGACACTCTGTAAATCATGCCAATGCACTCCAGCCTGGCCATACAGCCAGACCCCATAAGAGATATAACAATAAGAAAAAGTTTGAAATATTGTGAGAATTACCAACATATGACAGAGACACAAAGTGAGCAACATGGTGTGGGAAAAATGGCACTGATGGACTTGCTTGATACAGGGTTGCTACAAATCTTTGATTTTTTAAAAAAATACAGTATCTGCAATACATAGTAAGTGAAATACATTAAAAGAGGTATTCCTATAAAGGAATGGGTGTGGCAGTGTTCCAACCCTGACATTTGAATTTTATGTAATTTTCATATATCATCAAATATTCTTTTTGATTTTTTCCATTATTTATAAAAGTAAAAACCATCTTCAATTCTCATGCCATATAAAAAACAGACAGCAGACCATCTATGAGGGGTCTTAGAGTCTAGTGATGGAGACAGATAGGTAAACAACCACGATGCTGTGTGAACAGGGTCAGAGTGCTGGGTGTTATGAAAGTATACATGAACAAGAATTTTCAGAGGATTCTTTGTAGCCATGTAGTAAAAGATAAAGGACTGATTTTCAAATTATGCCAAGGAGCTACTCCATATTTCAGTCAGTAATAATTGCTCTTTGTTCCCATTTTTTCAGCCAGAAAATGTATCCTGTTATTCTCTGAATTCCAGGAGTTGTGAGAGAGGGGGAAAAGGGGCTCAAGTTTTTGATATGTGCCTGTACTGTTGGTGAGTGGACCTAGATTACAAATAATTATAAAATTTTTTTCAGTCAATATTATTTAGTGGTCAGGATCGTTCTTTTGTGATACTTAAGTTCTGACATTCTATTATTTCCCTTTTCATGTATTGCCTTTGTTCTACCAGAGGTAAATAATGGATACGCTCTAAGGGATGGTTCTATGTTAACAAAAAGAAAATGGAATATGTATTTGCTAAAGGTTTTGTTTTCAAACTAGCAGCAGAGCCAAACAATCCGAAAAGCACTTTTGGCTCTGGGTACTGTGATTACCATGGCTTTATGGGTGTGTGACTGGTGCCCACACTCAGGAGGATCTCACTCTGCTATCACCATCTTGGTATTCTTTATAATTTATAAAAGAATTTTATGTTATCAACTGGCATTGAGCCCAGCAAATTATGTAGCTGGTTCTGGAGACAAATAACAAGTGAACTTGTTCTTGTCTGAATAAGAGTATTGTGCCCTGATGCGCCCATTCAAGGCAAAATGCAAAGCGAATCACTTTGGTGAACAAGCCACAGTTTGCATTCCTCCAAACCACTTAGCCATTCTCAGCTTAGGCAGCTTCTTTGTCATTGTCCCTAACTCAATTATGAACAAAAACTCTGCATTATAGTTTATATCCTATACTTTTCATAGCAATATGCAATCCATGTAATCATCTATCAAAAATATTTGGTGACTACCCAACATTTGTAAAATGCCTATATTTGCCAGGTGCTAATTTTGTCACTTTGCACAGAAGATACTAACTTTTAATTGATTCCAATTGAATTGATTTGTGTGTCTTGCTAAAATATGTAAATGATACTTTAAAAAGTCAATACTAGGGGAAGAGAAAAGAGGGATTTAGATGAATTGAAATAGATGGAAAGGGAAAATGAGGAAAGAAAAATAACAAAAAAAGGAAATTGGGATGGATGGATGGATGGATGGATGGATGGATGGATGGATGGATGGATGGATAGATAAAATGTAGCCCAGAGTCTTGGTTACTCTAAAACATGAGGGATAGATGGATGCATCTGGCATGACTCAATTCCTGGCAGCACTTCTTTTTTTGTAAAAAAAGAATTAGGCAGATAATGAAAAGTCACAGAAAATGACAGACTCTGTAAATAACCTCAGCAGCCACAAACAAGAGACAGTGTTTAAATAAGTAAATGGAGGACAGCTGGTCATGATTTGGTGGTAATAAGGGCCCACATCAGTGAATATGCCAGATTTTTTCAACTGAAGTCAGGCATACAGAGGACAATCATCCTTAGTATTCAGGAAATAGAATACTGATTTTTTAATTTTTTTCGTTTAAAGAAACCTTTTATATCATGTATTCGTTTTCAAATTTAAGGAACAGAAACAGAAAAGTCATCACATATAGGAACCCCTAAATTTCTAATGCCAGTTTTAATCTTTATGTACTACAATGTAAATGTTCTAGCCTTAAAAAGCCTGTGAATACAAAAATGTATTTTGTATTCAAAAATTGTTGTTTTCAACAATTCTAAGCTTCCATCTTTTTGAAGATACAGTCCTGTTCCTATCCCCAAGTTACTTGTTTATAATCCCCCAAATCTTCATAAGCACATGCATCAGTTCCACCATTCCTGTCTGCATAAGTTAGGCATGCTAGTTGCTGGAGATTTTTTTCTACTATTACTAGAGGCTTGGTACTAGCTGTTAAGGTGCACATTGTAGCTACATTGTACACCTCAGAGTTACTGCTTCCTGAAATTAAGCACAACTTCTGAAATTTTAGAATGAGTTTGAAATTTTAATTTGCATGTGTCTCATACAGGGATTCTGCTAAACGTAGATTCTGATTCAGCTGGTCTCGGGTGGGGCTTGAGATTTTTTCCCTCTTAATAACCTCTCAATGTGACGCTGCCGGTCTGGGGCCACACAGTGAATATCAAGGTATCAGAGCACTGTTTCTCAAAATGTGGTCCTTGTACCACTCGGCATTTAATCACCACAGATGTTTATTTGTTTTTGTTTTTTTGTTTGTTATTTACTGTAGACTTTTGTGCCTCTGTTCCTATTAGTATTTCTGGGACTAAGAACCCAGAAATCTCCATTTTTGGCAAGCTTCTTTGGACAATTCCTATGTAACCAGCTGCGTGGTGTGTGGACACTATGGCTTTGACACCCAAGCCGTTACTTATTAAACTATAAAGAAAATTTCCTTCTTTATATCTTTATTAAATGGGCAGTATGGGAGAGTCCCCAGGGCCATATAACTTGGACTGTTATACTTTCAGAATTTAGAACTTCTTACAAATAGTTTTTTTTTTCCTTCTCCATCGGGACAAATATGTCATCTGTGGGACTGTATTCCCAAGATCACAACAAACCTTATTCAGAAGCGCCAGGCTTCTGAAAACCTTGGTCTTACTAAGCCTAGTTTTTTTGTTTGTTTGTTTTTCATTTGTTATTTTTTCATTCTGGTCTTTTCACTTTGATTACAGATTATCTGAAAGGCTCTATTTTTCCTTTTTGTGTTCTGGCCTCTATCACACCTTCTTGTCCCCGTCCTTTAGAACTGAACCTCCAGTAGTGGACAGGATTTGTGTCTTTGTCTCCAGGAGGGAACTGAATTCTATTTAATCTGGTCAATACAAATAAATACTTAACTGGCTTGGATGTCACCTGACTCTACATTCCAGACATATTTGTGCCACTTTCAGGTCAAGTTCAGCTATTTCCAAGCATTATTTGCTCAGCAGAAATCTTCAATAACTGCTCTGCCTGGCAGATGACACCATGGGCCAGATTGAGCCAGCATATGTCTCATCAATAGTGGCCAGAATTACCCCATGTATTTTGATGTTCCATTAACCAGGATAGACATCCCAGGGCATTTCTTGTGCCTGAGGAGCATTGTCTTTGTTATTGAAAATAAAGCCTCAACTCCTTACAGTGTTACAGAATAAGTAAACACCGGAGCTTACAGAGATCCCAGTCACATTGAGGATGGCACTCTGATTTTAAAAATGAGAAACATCTCAAGTAGGAAGAGGGCATAGTAACTTGAATAATATCAATTTTTAATGATGTGCTAGGACCTGAATCCAAGACTCTGGAAAACAAGAACTTTTCAAAAACTCTGTGGAGTTATCAGTGGAAAAATAAGTTTGTTTTTTTTTTTTAATACCAAATACCAACACATATTTTAATTACCCATATACCAAGTTTCTTTGTCCCATTTGCTCTATCTTCCATACCACCAATGTCCTCCAGATACCTTTATATTACATACCCAAAGCCTGATGATATCAGAACTCACATGAGTTCACTGAGCCCTTTGATAGCACTGCCAACAGCAATTCTTCTTGCTCTCCCTGTCTTTATTGTTTTGCCTAGCATGTCTAAACTTGGCAGCACTCATATTAGTATTATTTTAAACATGACCACATACTGATTTAAAATTGAGATTTGACTATTATGCATTCAACAAATATTTATGAGGTGTCTTCTGTTTCTTTCTTTATTAGGCATTGGCAATACTGCAGTGAACAAGCCAGATAAGTCTTTGGTTTTCCTAGGCTGAACCTTCTAATTGATTTCATTTTCAATTATGCAAAAATACTAAGCAGGCTAAGTAAAGTAGCTCCTGCCACCTGAACAAATATCTTCACAAGGGATGGGTCAAATATCTTTGGAACTAAACTGTTCTAGAAAGAAACTAACTCTAGAAAACAGAAAACAGGTAAAGATACAAGTAAGAAATACAGATAAAGGCAATGAAATAAAGACAAAATACCAGGTCACAGAAGTGAGACTCAATTCAGAGCAAAGATATTAGTATGAGTGTTATTTGTTGTGGTATCACAGAGTATTGAGATTAGAACTCTGTTTTCTGTTGATTTTGTCAGATTAAGAACTGGTCTGGAAGCCTGAGTTGGGAGCTGGTTGATGAAAGCTATTTGCATTAGCAGGCACTTAGGAAACAATGTTGACTAACTGCAGAGAAAACAGGCATCTATCTTTCTTTTTTCACCTTAATTAGGAATATCCTAAAGCAGCTCACATTTTTGAAGTATGATGCCAACTATTCTGTTGAGATTAATAAGCCTTAGTATGTTTTAAAATACGTCCTTTGGATCATAGCTTACTAAACATTTTTTTTTTTAAATGAGGAATCAATCACACACACACACACACATACACATTAAATGCCCTTTTAGGGACATCTATCAAGATAATCATACATCCTATTGTGTTATACCCTGTATCTTAAATAAACTGTATTTGGGCATGATGTCATTATAGCACAGGGCTGGGTTATGTTAGTCCATGTTTTACATTTTGGCAAGTGTATTTATAAATAAGTTTGGTTTACAATTTTATTGTTTATTTTTCACAGTCTCAAGACAACTCACCACTAAAATCTCAGTTCATTGCAAGGTTTGGGGGAGAGTTTGTCAACTTTTTATTAAAATGCTTAATGGGGTACAATATCTTTTAGGCTTTCCATGTTTAAGTGAATTTTGATAATTTTATATATTATTTAAAAATTAGCTCTGAAATGGTAAATTTATCTGTAGAGTTGTAAAGAGTGCTTTGGTAAATGCTGTGACAAGCTGCCCTGATCACCCTTCAGGCAGGAGGGACTGAGGGTACGGCCAGCAGCGGTGCTGAGCTCTCAGCCCTCTTCGCCTTGGCTGATGAGAGCTGCTTCACCCACAGACATGCCCTCTCCCTAGGGTGAGTATGTCCAGTGGCCCATCAATGTGGAAAGGAAGTGAAGGCCCAGTGCCCTCCCTGCAACGACCAAGAAATCCAGGAGCCCATCCCTGCTTCAGAACACCTGGTAGGGTCATCTGGGGCTTTCATGGTGACTGCATTAGAACTCCACATCTTTCTCTTTCAAATCTTGCTTTTTTTATTTCTCTTCCATGGTTATTGATCCCAAGAGCACTCCTTCATGATCTTCCTATGAGCTCATCTCCATCTCAGCATCAAAAGCCCAGCCTTCAATAGGAGTATATTCTAATTTTAAAAAAATTCTCCACACTGGTCCTTATTCATACACTTTTCTATGATATTTTATCTCTTAATTTACTTTGACAGCCTTATTAAAATAGTTAAGTTGACTCAACTGTTAAGTTTACTAGATTACTTACAACTACCACTTTTTTTTTTTTTTTTTTTTTTTTGAAACAGTCTCGCTCTGTCACCCAGGCTGGAGTGCACTGGTGTGATCTCGGCTCACTGCAACCTCCACCTTCCAGGTTCAAACGATTCTCCTACCTCTGCCTCCTGATTATCTAGGACTACAGCCATGTACCAGAACACCCGGCTAAATTTTTGTATTTTTAGTAGAGACAGGGTTTCACCATGTTGGCCAGGCTGGTCTCGAACTCCTGACCTCAAGCAATCCTCCTGCCTCAGCCTCCCAAAGTGCTGTGATTACAGGCGTGAGCCACTGCGACAGCCACTACTACCACTTTTAAGCCATGACTTCTGCATTTTCAATGCTTTACATTGATTTCTTTCTAGAGATGTGTGTTTATCTGTTCCTTTGTTTTTGTGAATATCACTAACCATTGCCTCATGGCAGCTTCTTGAGATATCACAGTATACTTTGTGTTCACTATCTTGTGGATTACTAGATCATTATTTAATTTCCAAACATTTCTTGGGCTCAAGGGCTCTGGAGACTAATAAACTAGATTGGAATGAACAGATTCTTCTAGCCAGGCCAGACCATTTTTATCCCATGCAGGGCGCATACACAGAACAAGTTTTCTGTTGTCAGGACTGATTCAGGGTGAATTTCTTCTTGTCCTGGATCATCAAAAGCCTGTTATGAAACCCCAGGGACATACTTTATAGAGGCCTTCATCCTAAGAAGGGATGGTAAAAATCTATGGGGTAGCAGTAGTGGCAATGGTAGCTTAGATGACGTGGGTGGCTCTTCCAGAGATAGATGGATCTCTTAGGACTGTGTTGTTTTTAGAGCTCAGTCCTCACTGATCAGGAAGCTTGATGGGGGAGAACACTGTGCTTACCAGAGAGAGGAGGATAGATCAAGAGACAAAGAGCTCTAAAAGAAATGTTCAATGTCCACTCATCATGAAGTAGCAGAAGAGTCACCAACTTGCATCTTAGGGTCCTTATTAGGACCCCTAATAGGAGACTCAGGGTTTCTTTTATTTATTGTAATATTGAAGAATAGACTGCATCTGACACTTAGCTGCCTCACTAAGGTAACTCACCTTCTTCTTCTTTTGCTGCACAGCTAGGGTGAATCTTGAAGGGCCAGAAGAAGACTGTGTGGATTCAGAAACATTGTTGGTTGATCATGTTGAGGTTTCTGAGAGGCAGTGTCCCTGGGGAAGGAGCAGAATCAAGCCAGGTGTTTCCTGAGGAGTTAGTCCTCTGAGCGGAAAAGAGGTTGGCTCGTTGGAGGGCCCCATGTGCTTTAGAGATGAAAGATGAACATTTGTAGTTGATTAATAATGCAATGCGGCACAAGGTAAGTGCCAAATAAGTGAAATGGATGAGTATTAAAGGAATTCATAGAAATTTAAAACTGTTTGTTGATTTAAATTGCATGTAGACAAGTAACCAGAGGGCTTACATCTAGCAATTACTTTTCTATTAACCTTTCCTGTGGAGTAGTCAAGTACCTAATACTGTTCCCATGTTACCTCATCACCTCTGCCTAATCTTATTATATCTTTTTTCAGCATATCATAATTGGTGATTTTTGAAGACCAGCTTATTCAATATTTTTTCTTTAATAATAAAGACAACAATTTTCATTGCTATTTCTATAATCTTGGCCTACCACTAACTTTTCCTCTTGTAGTTGTGACAAAGGAATCTCAGTAATCAACATAGTCTTTTCTAAGAGAGAACTAAAAACTAACATCAGGCAAGTTTCATATTAGATTTCTGCATTTTAGTTTTCTTTTTTGGTAATGAGATAACAATAACCTTAAGGAATTTTTCTGAGACTTAAATGAGAGAAAGCATATTGAAGTATTCTGTACAAGAGTTTAGTAATATCTGAATCTGATTTTAGTTAGGGTAGTTAGTAAAAAACATCAAATATGCACATTGCATGAAATATTATTTTTCTTCCTGTATGTGAAGTGTTTGGTGCATGCTAAAGAATGTCCAATCCTTTTCCTCTCTCACACCTCATGTGAGCTGGATCTCCTTTATGCTAACCTACTATTGTTATATGGTATGTCGTTTAGGGATACTAACTAATGAACTTATATTTTGCTCTACAGCTTTAAGTGTTCTTCATGCTTTAATCAATATGCTGTGCAACTAAAACAATTCTGAGAATATAATGCCACTACCCATTTTACAGATAAGGCAAATAAGACTCAGAAAAGTTAAGTGACTTTTCCAAGGTCACACAGACAGTAAGAAAGTAGAAGAGTTGAGATTAAACTGCTCTGGCTGTTTGGTTACAGCCCCATTCAATTTTCATAACCACTACTGCCTCACCCCTGCAATGTCTGATGCATCTATAAAGGTGATATTAGAAAAGAACCCAAATGAACCCACATTTTGATATCATTCTTACTCAAAGTCTAGTTCAAAATATCACAGAATTTCTAGGCTTCTAGGACTCCAGGATCTTAATATTAGAAGACACACAGACTGGGCGTGGTGGCTCACGCCTGTAATCCCAGCACTTTGGGAGGCTGAGGCAGGCAGATCACAAGGTCAGGAGATTGAGACCATCATGGCTAACACAGCGACACACCATCTCTACTAAAAAATACAAAAACTTCGCCAGGCATGGTGGGGGGTGCCTGTAGTCCCAGCTACTTGGGAGGCTGAGGCAGGAGAATGGCATGAATCTGGGAGGCATAGCTTTCAGTGAGCCAAGATTGCACCACTGCATTCCAGCCTGGGTGACAGAGTGAGACTCCGTCTCAAAAAAAAAAAAGACGACGACGACACATAGCTCTCAGCTTCTGAGTGTACCAAATTTGAGTCATGATGTATAGTTATTATCTGTCCTGAATGGGCAATGAGAAGGGGTATATTTGGGAACAGGAACTTTTGGCTTTGGGTAGATGCTCTAAGACCAGGAAGGAAGTCTCCCTTTTAGGGTAAAGAACAGCATAAACCCAAAGTATGGTAAATGAGCAAAGATACCTCAGTGCCCAGAGAAAGGGGAACAAAGGAGGTGGATAAGACATACTTCTTATGAAAAACTATAAAAGGGTCTTGTCAAAAGAAGTAGAACCTTAATCTGATCCTGCTTCTTGATCTAACTACCAGTTTATACAGAATAAGCGAGACAGACTGTATTAGTCCATTCTCACACTGCTATGAAGAAATACTTGAGACTGGGTAATTTATAAAGGAAAGAGGTTTATTTGACTCACAGTTCCACAGGGCTGAGGAGACCTCAGGAAACTTATAGTCATGGTGTAAGGGGAAGCAAACACATCCTTCTTCACATGGCAGCAGGAAGGAGAAGAATGAGAGCGAGTGAAGGGGGAAGCCCCTTATAAAACCATCAGCTATTGTGAGAACTCACTATCACAAATAGCATGAATAGCATGGGAGAAACTGCCCCCGTGATACCATTATCTCCTCCTGGCCTCGCTCTTGACACATGGGGATTATTATAATTCAAGGTGAGATTTGAGTGGGGACACAGAGCCAAACCATATCACAGAGGAACATATTTTAAAATAACATGAAGTTGTGAGCAACAAAATCCAGCATATGAAAATCTTGATAAGGACATATGAACCTGACTTTCTCAGCAAATAAATTGCTAGGAAACAAAATAGAGGGGAAGCTTATAGATTTACACTTGAGAGGCAAAGCAAGCAATCCAATGCGGGAGCTTTATTTAGATTTATGTCAAATTGTCCAAATACAAGCAACACAGTTATGAAGAAATGAGGAAAACTGAAAATTGACTTTTAATAAGATGAGAACTTATTATTAATTTCTAACTAAAAAATGGAGGTAGAACATATCTTCTCACTGTGAGTGTGTGGCAAGGCAGGTGAGGTGATTGATCATATAGACTCTAGAGCTACCTCTTTATTCTGCACCTAGTGGCTGTCTGTGACACTCAGGGCTGCTAATTCAATAAAATATAATGTAGGGAAGCTGCTCTGGTGAATTCCAGATACTCATACAGAGTTGAGTGGGAGGGGCACTGTACAGAAAGGTGAATTTTTCTGCCATATGGCTACCTCTCCAATAGTCTCTCTGTGATTTTTTGAATACACTGGACTCAGGCTTCATATATTTGCAACTCATTTCTACTTTTGTCTTTGTTCTTTGTTTGTTATTTTGTCTCCCACTCTTTTTCTTCCTTCTCTGGTTTCCACTGAGCATTTTATATGATTCCATTTACTCCCCTCTCTTAGCATATCAACTATATTTTTGTAATTTTTTAGTAGTTGTCCCAGACTTTGCACTATACATTTACAACTAATCTAAGTCCGCTTTCAAATAACACCACACCACTTCATAGGAAGTGAAGTTACCTTATAACAGTGTATCCCCAATTCCTCTCTTCCATTGCTTGTTACCACTGCTGTCATTTCTTATCCATAAATTATAATTACCAAATACACTGTTGCTATTGCTATTTTGAACAAACTGTTATCCATTAGAAAAATTAAGAATAAGAAATAAAAGAGATTCTGTTTTACCTTCATTTATGCTTTTTCTAACATCTTTTATGCGCATCCAAGTTTCTTCTCTATTTTTTTTGTGGTAAAAACACTTAACATGAAATATAAACCCCCTTAACAACTTTTTCAGTGTACAGTACAGTATTATTAACTCTAGGCACAATGCTTTACCGTATATTTCTGCAATGTATTCATCATCCATAACTGAAACTTTCTATCTGTTGAGCAGAAATTCTCCATTTCCCCATGCCCCCAGCCCCTGGCAACCACCTTTCTACTTTCTGTTTCTATGAGTTTGACTATTTTATTTACCTCATATAAGTGGAATCATGCAGTATTTATTCTTCTGTAATTTGCTTATTTCACTTAGTGTACTGTCCTCCAGATTTATACATAGATTCAAATTTCTGACCTACATAAGTTTTCTTTTCTCTAAAATACTTCTTTTACTATTTTAATAATTGTAAGTGGAAAAAGTAAGTCTTCAAAATTTTTAATATTTAAAAATTGGGTGTAGACCATAATAGGATAAATTAGTATATATCTGTCATTACGGAAAAGGTGTTGTATTTTCTATTCTGCTTTGTTTGTGTGTAAATGTATTCAGTTCAAGGAAATTTAGAGCAATAAATAAAAACAGAGAAGAGAAACAAACAAAGAAACCCAAAATATAAAAAGTGTAAGACAGCAAAAGAAGACCAAAGGTGTTTGCAATGTGTCTATATTTACCAGGCTACATTCTGATTGCCGCTTGTCAGTTGATGTGGTTACAGATGCATCCTGAGGGTCTTATAGTCATTCTGTCTTTTCACAGCTGTTTTGATTGGGTAGGCATCTGTTTTATATTTCCACATCCTATTTCAATTCCTTCTGGGGTAATTTATGTACCACTCATAAGGAGAGAAGTCTACCCAGAAGAGAGGCTTCCTATGAATATTTACTGCATGCAAATATATCTGGAATGAAGGGGTTCAGAGAACTCCAAAGGGTGGTTAAAAATATAAATGTTAAGATTTATTTATTAATCTTACCTTTACTTCCTCTAAAAATATTTTAAAAGTTTAAAAATCTATCAGGGCCATACCAGTTTCCTCAATAAATTAGTAAGATGACCTCTTTAGAAGAATTGAAAATAATTATTACAATTTTTGGACAGAACTAGTATGACCTTAATAAAATAGTAGAATGTATTTATAATCAGCTTTGATATTTTGACTTTTTATTTTTTAAGAAAGTCAAATACACAAATTGTAATCCTTTGAAGAGTGAATATCTGGAAGCCCCACTAAATCTTTATTCTTTCTTTTTCTCTCTGCTTCTTTTAAAGTATTTTTTTACATGTAAGTTTCTTATTTCCAATACAGTATTAGATAAAATAGGAACTCATTTTTATTACCATGCATCAGATGAAATTCCTCTTATCCCATTCGGTCGATATCATTAGCCTTTCAACTCCAGTGATAAATCCAACCACAGAAATTTTCTCACTGTGAAACTAACCACAGAGGGAGCAACAACAGACAGCACTGCGTAGATCTGCAGCTTTTGGCCATATGTAAATTAGAACAATGGTCCCTGACAAACTGGTCTGAAATGAAAATGGGCCTTTGATAATAACAACTTCAATTTATATGCTGCTTTACCTCCTGAGGATTTCAAAAAACCCTTAACACATTATTATTTGAAAAAGCCTGAAAAACACCAAGGTCTATGCTAATGTTCCCAAAAGATATTAATGGCTATTCTGTGTGCAAAACAGAGAACTTCTATATCTTACTAATTTTCTGCATTTTAATATGCTAGGTACACATTTTGAAGTAGATAATCCTAATAGTAAATGTCACAACTGGGACCAATCGTTTATTTGCTACCACACAGATTTCACCTTTGAACTCTCTGAAATCACCAGTCCCCTTCTGCATAAGCATTAACCACACCAGATGAAATGAGGAAACGATAACCTGATTCCCGTTTGTGTCCAGTGGTTTACTGGGGCAGGGGTCCACAGTAATGTTTGGAAACATTTTAACTGAAGAAAGCACATTTAGAAGTGATTTGTAGGCCGGGCACAGTGGTCACACCTGTAATCCCAGCACTTTGGGAGGCCAAGGCGGCCGAATCACAAGGTCAAGAGATTGAGACCATCCTGGCCAACATGGTGTAACCCCGTCTCTGCTAAAATTACAAAAATTAGCTGGGTGTGGCAGCATGTGCCTGTAATCCTAGCTACTTGGGAGGCTGACGCAGGGAATCACTTGAACCTGGTGCAAGGCAGAGGTTGCAGTGAGCCGAGATCGCGCCACTGCACTCCTGCATTCCAGCCTGGCAACAGAGCTAGACTCCGTCTCAAAAAAAAGGAAAAAAGTGTTTTCTAGACGTATTTGTGTTTTAACAGCTCTATGCCAAATGGTAGCTAATTAATAGAAATGGGGAAATGGGGAGAAGGAATAGAAATGGAGACTTTCTAAAGAGGAAATAGAAAGTATAGGCCGGGCACAGTGACTCACGCCTGTAATCCCAGCACTTTGGGAGGCTGAGGCGGGTGGATCACGAGGTCAGGAGATCGAGACCATCCTGGCTAACAAGCTGAAACCCTGTCTCTACTAAAAATACAAAAAATTAGCCGGGTGTGGTGGCAGGGGCCTGTAGTCCTAGCTACTTGGGAGGCTGAGGCGGGAGAATGGGTGTACCTGGGAGGCGGAGCTTGCAGTGATCCAAGATCACTCCACTGCACTCCAGCCTGGGTGACAGAGCGAGACCCTATCTCAAAAAAAAAAAAAAAAAAAAAAAAGAACAGTATATATTAAATGTGAATCCTAAGAGAAAATTCTAATATCATTTTTTTTAATGTGATTACCTCAACATGACAAATCAGATTTTGTTAAGCAGTTTACAGGGTACAGAAAAAATGACAGAATTTTTTTGTCACACAAAGAACTGACCACAGTGGAAAATTAAGTGGCAGCTGTCTTTGCAACCTCACCATGGTGCCCAGTATCAGAGATCTGAAAAGCTCAGGTATTATTTAAATATTCATTCACATCTGTCTATTATAATGTAAATATTTTGCAGATCCTTAATATGGCATTTTTTTCCACCCCTGTGTTTCCTATAATTAACATGAATGTGCTCAGGGAATATTTTAAATTCAATAATGTTATTAAAAAACAAGCCTCCAAAAGCCTCTGACATCCAAGCTTAATGAATTTAATGTTGAAAGGCCAACAGCTTTGAGGAGTCCTTTTTCTGGTTTATTTGGCCTTTGGAGAGCAATTTATTCTTACAAAGTGACAAATTTTAGAAATGTTACAAGTAGAAGACTGATGTCTGAGAAAAGTAGATACCATTGGAATGATTGTTAGAGTATATGTAGCTCTTGATTTATTTGTATCTAGATAAAGAAAAAAATGTATATTTAGTATTAAAATCAACCAAGCATAGTGAAATCTTCCAGTAAATAAGGTAGCTGAGTACTAGAGACTTTCATTCTCCCTACCCCTCTCCCTGCCTCAATTCTCGTGTAGGAAATATTGGAAATAGGGAAGAGTTTCTATCATTTCTGGAATCTGAGGAGGCTGTTATACAAATAAAAAACACTTGGGTAATTTCTTCCTGATATGCTGCACATGGTCCTGTTAACCAGTAGGGACAATAACACTGTGGATATATGATTCAGAGGGTCTGGAGCCCAGTATGCATCTATTCCTAATCAATGGAGTCCAGGGTCAAAATTACCTCGATTAACATTGTTGCTATTGTTATTACTATTATTAACTCACCTGCCAAGAAAGGAGTTTGGCATCTTGGAAGTAAGATTCTGCATTGTATGCACAAGCTGTAGTTTGCAGGGTGTGATGGTGGACAAGTAGACAAAATGGAGAATGTTATTTCTGACAGTGGCTGATGTTTCTGGAGAGATCTCTGCACTGTAACAAGTATTTCTTCTAGCAGAGCAGAAAGTCATACCTGGAAGGGATGGAGGAAGAATTGAATGGAGTGTGTGCTGAAAAACTCTGGACACGGGCAGCTACATAAATTAGAAGCAGCTGTGGCTGAACTGGAAGGGTATTCAAACAGTAGCGGATGTTTCTGTACCAGGCAGTAGCACATAGGAGGCCAGGTAGAACTAGAGAGCTCTGTGTGTGAGAGGGAGAGGGGAGCTGGTAATCAAGGACATAAAAGGCTACAATAAGGAGAGGCTCTGCCACACAGTTGGCCATCAGATAGAAATCTGGGAGGTCTGACACTTCAATCAGAGGTTTTGCCAGACACAGATATAGTTCAGTTCTACATAGATTTTTCAAGTTTATATATGTTGTAGCCATTCCTTAGTTTTATTCCTCCTTCCCTTCTTTTGAATCCTTTTGTTAATTTTGCATGTTTCAGGGAAGGAATAATGTAAATTTATATGTCCTCTGCCATCTTTCCAGAAGTTTTAACATCTCTCTTTTGAGATCCAACCAACAATAAAATGTTTCTTGCATTTTCAAGATGTTCTTTCATTCTGTTGTTTTTCTTTATACTTGAACACACAGATGGTTGGCTTAAATTCAACAGTCCAATTTGCCTCCAGTTGAGGATTTGGATTTAACAATTTGCTGTATCTAATGATTCCCATATTTTTCTCAAGTGTATTAAATTCATATGCTTCTTTTCATTATTATCATCATATTCATTTTTCTATTTTCCTTATTAAAATAGTAAATAAAAGCAAAATGTTATAGAAGAGTATCCTCAAATACTTTTTAAAATAGGACATTATTTTCAAGTGAAAATTATCTTAATGAATCATTAACTTAAATGATCTTGAATGACAATTTAGATATCATAGTAGTTAACATTATAGAGACTGGAGCCAGTTTTCATTTTTCACTTTCTGGCTATGTGATTTTGGGTAATTTATTTAACCTCTCTGGTTTCTCCATTTTCTTATATATGAAACAGGAATGATAATAGTGACAACTTACCAACAGTGTTCTTGGGATTAATGAGTTAATAGATGTCAGGCACTGAGAACAACACTCTGCTTAATGCAAGAGCTATATTATCTTTTGTCATTAGCATTACCCAAATTTCAGTGAGTAACAGAAATAACAGTGAAGGTACTTGGGTTGATGTCAGGACTTAAGGATTTATTTCATGTAGGTGAGAGGTAAGGTTTTATTATTTTTTCTTTTTTTATTTTGCTTCCAACTCATTAACTATTATTCCAGTACTATTTACTGAATAATTTATTTCTGTCAACTTCTTATATCCATTTTAATTCTGTTTTATATTTAATGTTGTTATAAAAGCAATTATTTTTAAACTTTTTATTTTATTACATGAATAATATATGCTCATTTCAAAAGCAGAAAATGCAAATGAGGTAAAAACACACCTTTCATATTCTAACTTTGAGAAATGTTTACATGTATTTCTGTATTAGTTAGAATGAGTTGGGCTATTCTGTGGTTTAAAACAACAACAACTACAACAAGCCTCGGGGTTTTAAAATCACCAGAGCTGATTTCATGCATCACTATATATCCATGTGAGGTCATCTGGGGTTTCTGCTCTGCTGTGTATCAGTTTTCTCCCAAAAAGGCAGAACTTAAATGTACCATTCCTTCACACTATTTAGCACAAAGTTTAGGATCTCCGAGTAAAGTGGATAGTCTGTTTCTCATGTCTAAAGGTGGTTGGTTCCTTTCGATCTAGAAACCCCACTGATATATCCACAGCATTTTTCAGACACACATCTTATAAATGTGCAATGCATCTCTGCATTCTCACTTTCAGTGATCTGTTTTGTGACTTAATTGTAGTTACATTGAGTTTGTTATACTTCAGAAAGTACGCTTCTCATAATCACTCCTCTCTTAACGACTCTGTCAAATCCAGAAGATTTACTGGTGTCACACATTCTTTGTTAGACCATTACACTGGATGAACTTAATAAGTTGGGAGATAAGAATGAGGTGTAGTGGCCACAACCTTGACTTGACCCTGACTTTTAATAGGATTTCTGCCTCAAAAACATTCTCAGCCTCCCCCTATCCCAGACAGTTTTGGGTTGAGAAGTACTTGCCTCTTTGAACGTCATAGATCTCTGAATTAGTAAACGCTAAGTTGTCATTAATTCTCTTCTTACAAACTGATAAATTGTTTTCTGAAATTATCTGTTGCTTATGTTATCTTTCCACATAGAGCCTGCCCTAACCGGCACACAAACTACTAACATTTTCTATCCTTTGCTTCTAAAGATACAAGTTTGTCAGGAACACGCTCTGCCTTCCAAGAAGCTACAGAAGACAGTTTATCAAATGTTCCATCCCTGAGGTATCCTGGTCAATCATCTTCTCAGCCTGCAGTATTCGTTTTCTTACTACAAATCCCTGAGCTGTAATGCAGTGACCCAAATGTAAGAGCTTTTGGTTGAGTCGTACTCCACTTTTGATATCAGCAAAGATAGATGAGGTTATGCTGTGATAATAAACAACCTTAATGGTCTACATGAGAAAAGCTTTATTTCCCACTCATACCACATACGCATCACAGGTCAGCCAGGGACTCGCCTTTGCATTGTCTTTACTGCTGCATCCAGACTGGTGGGCAACTCACATTGGGAGTATTTACAGTCAGCAGAAAAGAGGTGCATGGCATATTCACACTTACCCTTAAACTTACCCAGATAAATGCAAAGAAAAATAACTACTCATCGCTTGACTGGTCAAAGGAAATTGCTTGGCTGTTCTTAACTTCAAGGGGATGAGGATGTGAAATAAATCCATATGCCTGAGAATAGAACTATAATTCTAAAATTCATTCCCCTTGTATTTCTTTTTCTCTTGCCACCTCACTCCACCTTTGGCCTGTATATCATTTATCTACGTATAGTATTTTGACTGAATGTTTTCTTGTAGTGTTTTCCCATCCGTGTTCTGCTGAACCATTGTGGTATGTCAGAAATCAGGGTAGGTATGGCAAAGGGAGGTACTAAGCATGCAGGACTTTGGCCCCAAATTCAGTTCCAGGAAGCTAGTCATGACATCTCTCCTTTTATTTATTTATTATTATTATTACTATTATTTTGAGATGGATTCTGGCTCTGTCACCCAGGCTGGAGTGTAGTAGTGCAATGTTGGCTCACTGCAACCTCTGCCTCCCAGGTTCAAGGAATTTTCTGGCCTCAGACTCCCGAGTAGCTGGGACTGCAGGCACACACCACTACTCCTGGCTAATTTTTGTATTTTTTTTTTTTTAGTAGAGATGGGGTTTCATCATGTTGGCCAGGCTGGTCTCGAACTCCTGACCTCAAATGATCCATACACCTCGGCCTCCCAAAGTGCTGGGATTACAAGCACGAGCCACCATGCCTAGCCACATCTCTCCTTCTAGACACAGCATCAATAATGTGTCTCATGTGTCTTTATTAATTATCATCTTTTCTCCTTGACTAATCTCAGTCTACTGGTTTAAGCCCAAAGAACTATAGATGACCAACCCATTAAAATATTACCAATGTTTACTTCTGGACACTAGAATTATGGGTTATTGTTTTCTTTGTGTGCACCTGTCCTAGGAAACTTGGAGCTCTGAATTGAGCAACCATGAATCTGCAAGATGGTAAATCCTTGATAGTTTTACAGTGAGAAAATGTTAATGAATAAAGGACAAAAAGTTGCTTTAGACTCTTTACTGTACCTGAAAATTAGAAAATAAAAGTTTTGGAAATAGGCTTAAAACGGGTCAAGATAAAAGCATTTAGACCATAAGAAATTACTTCCCAAATAAGTTTAAGATACAAGTATTTGAGCAGGAATGCACAAATTCCATCTGAGGGAGGGGAAGTCTAATATCTTATGCTTCTATCAGTGGACTAGCTACAGCCGTGTTTTATGTAAATATAAATTGAATTCCTGCAGCAGGCAGGTCACTGTATTTGCTGATGCATAATGAGGGTGCTCAAACTTAGATTGTTTATCCCCTAGAGTCTCATTAAACTAAATATACTTGCCTTAAGCCACCTGCCTTTGGGCAGTTGCAATAGAAATAAAATCAGATTCATTTCCCGTCTTGATAAATTGGCATTAACTACTACTTTATCTGAAATAAGCTTGATAATTAGTGTCTCTGATTACATGGGGAAAACTGTTGAATCTTTTAGAATGCTTTAAAAAATGCAGGCTTTCTAAATTTGCTGCAGTTGAGGGAGGAGATTTGAAAGCCCTGAGCCAGTCATGACTGTGATGAGCATCATTAAAATAGCAATCTTTTTTTGGAAGCTCATCTTGTCCCAAGTAAGTGTGATTTAGGAATATGGGAACACCTGTTCCCTGGTGGCAGTTTTTACCTCAATGTTCTATTATCTATGATGACTGAGCTCCAGAGAAAGATGTGGATACTAAGAGTGAAATATCTAATTAAATGATTAATGAGAATTAAAGGTAAGGGCCCTGTATTAGTCTATTCTCATGGTGTTATAAAGGACTGTCCCAGACTGGCTATTTTATAAAGAAAAGAGGTTTAATTGACTCACAGTTCAGCATGACTGAGGAGACTTCAGGAAACTTACAATCATGGCAGAAAGGGAAGCAAACATGTCCTTCTTCACATGATGGCAGGAAGGAGAAGTGCTGAGCAAAAGGGGGAAAATCCCCTTATAAAACCATCAGATCTCATGAGAACTCACTCACTATCAAAAGGACAGCAGCATGGGGGTAGCTGCCCCCATGATTAAATTACCTCTCACCAGCTCCCTCTCATGACATGTGGGGATTATGGGAACTGCAATTCAAGATGAGATTTGGGTGGGGACACAGCCAAACCATATCAGATCTCTAGGAAATTAACTGTCTCAGGGCCAGGGTCCAGTTGTATGATTATTTTAAATACCACCACCTGCAAATAACCCATGTCAGTTATATTACAGTCAATAACTATTGACCACATACAATAAACACTTATTTCCCTCCATGCTGTGGTCAACTGTTTACCAGGTGTTAGGTGTTGCCAGCTTTTAAGGATGCAGACAGAAAGCAGAGTGAGCTTCTTGCTGCCCCATAATCCCTGCAAAATCTTTTTCTTCTGGCCTCCCCTCTACTAGCTCACATGAAATTTAGTTTAAGACTATCTGCCAGGCGCGATATCTCACGCCTGTAATCCCAGCACTTTGGGAGGCCAAGGTGGGCAAATCACGAGGTCAGCAGATCGAGACCACCCTGGCTAAGACGGTGAAACCCCATCTCCACTAAACATACAAAAATTTAGCCAGGCGTGGTGGCAGACGCCTGTAGTCCCAGCTACTTGGGAGGCTGAGATGGAAGAATGGCATGAATGCAGGAGGCAGAGCTCGCTGTGAGCCAAGATTGAGCCATTGCATTCCAGTCTGGGTGACAGAGCAAGACTCTGTCTCAAAAAAAAACAAAAACAAAAACAAACAACAACAAAAAAAACTATTGGGGACACTCTTCCATGTTTCTTGGAGCTTCGTTCACATACATTTTCTTGAGGCCACAGAGCCATGTCAGAGAGACTGGCCAGATAGTTCTTTTGACCACCTTACCTGCTTAGAGGGAGTCGACATGGAGTTATGACCATAAGGGATGCCTGGTGGCCTAGTGCAGGCTAGGAAGAAAAAAATAGCGTGTAAGTTCCTTGAATAAGGAGAGAAAGCAATGAAAAAATTAATGATTGGTAAACAATTACAGTAAATGCACACGAATATTTTTTTTTAAGTTAAAAGTTTTACTATCCTATATTTCTTTTTTTTTTCCCCAGTTAATTTTGTATTTTTTTTTTATTATTATTATACTTTGAGTTCTAGGGTATATGTGTATAACGTGCAGGTTTGTTACATATGTATACTTGTGCCATGTTGGTGTGCTGCAGCCATCAACTCGTCAGCACCCATCAACTCATCATTTACATCAGGTATAACTCCCAATGCAATCCCTCCCCCCTCCCCCCTCCCCATGATAGGCCCCGGTGTGTGATGTTCCCCTTCCCGAGTCCAAGTGACCTCATTGTTCAGTTCCCACCTATGAGTGAGAACATGCAGTGTTTGATTTTCTGTTCTTGTGATAGTTTGCTAAGAATGATGGTTTCCAGCTGCATCCATGTCCCTACAAAGGATACAAACTCATCCTTTTTTATGGCTGCATAGTATTCCATGGTGTATATGTGCCACATTTTCTTAATCCAGTCTGTCACTGATGGACATTTGGGTTGATTCCAAGTCTTTGCTATTGTGAATAGTGCCGCAATAAACATACGTGTGCATGTGTCTTTATAGCAGCATGATTTATAATCCTTTGGGTATATACCCAGTAATGGGATGGCTGGGTCATATGGTACATCTAGTTCTAGGTCCTTGAGGAATCGCCATACTGTTTTCCATAATGGTTGAACTAGTTTACAATCCCACCAACAGTGTAAAAGTGTTCCTATTTCTCCACATCCTCTCCAGCACCTGTTGTTTCCTGACTTTTTAATGATCACCATTCTAACTGGTGTGAGATGGTATCTCATTGTGGTTTTGATTTGCATTTCTCTGATGGCCAGGCACACGAATTATTTTATCCAAGTATTAATAATAATAAAAGTAGTAATGAATATTTCTAGAAAGTTTACTCTGTATTTGGCTACTGTGGAAAAATGCCATGAATTCATTATTCAACTAAACCTTCATATCAAGCCTATGAGACAGAGATTGCCTACTCTACCTGGGCCTGGGACAGAAAAGTATCTTCCCCAACCGAGCAGCAGAACTGAAAATAGAATGCAGTCTCTGCGACCCCAGATTCCTGCCTGTGCTTCGCAGGTGGTTTTTTTATATCATGATGAGGCACATGAACCTTGTTCTGAGAGAAATCTGGATACACTGGTAGGTCTCCACTGTGTATGGTATAAGTCTCTGGCTGGCAGCTTACCTTGGTGATTGCCTGGAGAGTGGTTTAGAGGACGTTGACGTTAGACAAAGGATCCTTTATCTCAACAGCCAGGGTAATAATCAGAGCCTGAACAAGGATAATGGCAGAGGCAGCACCTGAGGAATAGATGGATTTAAAATATGTTCATAATAAAAAAGCTAAAGAACCTGGTGATTAATTGGACTTGTGGACTGAGGAAGAAGAAGAAATTGAGTATTTCCAAGACCATGGCCTTTGCAGAAAAACATAGGTAGATGCTACTATTTAATTGACGGTGGCAGAGTTTTGAAAGTATTCACATTCAATCTTCTAGATTGCAGCACTGAGCCTGAAGTATCTGTAATTTCTCTTTGGGTGACAGAACATGCTGTCATAACTGTAGGTCATGTGAATCTAATGGGTTAAGAGACTCAGAAAATCCTTTAGTAGCAAGCCCAGGATACTTTCTCTGATTTACTCTGTTCCAATGCTTGCTTTATGTTGGGGATTGTACAGATTTGTTTAACTGACAAAGCAAAGCTTAGACTGTTCTTTTCCCAAGAAATAATTTCTTGAGCCACAACAAAGATTGAGATAAAAGAAGAGATTGCCTTTTGTCTACATTTTGTATTCAGTGAGAATTTTTATTTGCTATTTGTTTGCTACTTTATAATATTTCTATTAGAAAATAGTAAAAGGGCTGGGTGCCGTGGCTCATGCCTATAATCCCAGCACTTTGGGAGGCCAAAGTGGACAAATCCGGAGGTCAGGAGATCGAGACCATACTGGCTAACATAGTGAAACCCCGTCTCTATTAAAAATACAAAAAATTAGCCAGGTGTGTGGCATGCGCCTGTAGTCCCACCTACTCGGGAGGCTGAGGGAGAAGAATCCTTGAACCTGGGAGGAGGAGCTTGCGGTGAACCGAGATTGCACCACTGCACTCCAGCTTGGGCGACACAGTGAGATTCCTTCTCGAAAAGAAAAGAAAACAGTAAAAGCCCATCTTTTAGACCCCCAGAAAGGAAGGGAAAAGTGGACATTGGATGCCATTTCTATCAATCATCTGGGTATAAAAGAGCAAAAACAGCAGTGAACCTGGCTGAATTTGTAAAGCTTGATTGGAGACAAACTTCTCTGTCAGCCTCATCTAAGGTGGGGGTGGAAGGTGCACTCTTCTTAGATGAATGTCTGGACTCACTGACTGGGTATGATAACATATAATTATCACATAACATTATTTTAAGGAATACTAAGCAGACCTTGCTGGACATCTTTTTTCTTTACTTAGGTTTGTCTTTTATAGTTGAGAACATTTCACTCATTGACCAACACAAGTAATCTCCCCTGTGTTGAATGGTTGTCCCCTTCATCATCATGCTGAAACTTAATCGCCATTGTAACAGTATTAAAATGTGGGACATTTAAAAGGTGTTTGGATCATGAGGGCTCCACTCATGGTTGGGAATTGTGCCTTTATAAAGCAATAAGTTTGTCCCCCTCTTGCTCTCTCTGGTTCTCTGACCGTCCATTATGTGATTCCTTATGCCATGTAATGATGCAGCAAGAATGGCCCTTGCCAGATGGTGGCCCCTTGAACTGTGAGCCAATACATTTCTGTTTGCTATAAATTACCCAGTTTGTGATATTCTGTTACAGCAGCACGAAACAGTCTAAGACATTTGATAATCAGCTGGAAAAGGGAGACCCCAGTTGCATGTAGCAGCATGGCACAATACTAGCAATGATAGGCAAAGGTTTAAAGAAGAGTTGGGAAACAAAGACTTTGTTTAATGAAATGGCCATTCTGACTGCAGTGGAGAACTCACTTTTACCTAAGAATCTTCTTTTCATTTTTCTGCCATCTGAAGACTGAATAAATCCCACTTCTGCTATTTTATTAAGAAGTAACCACGCCGGGCGCGGTGGCTCAAGCCTGTAATCCCAGCACTTTGGGAGGCCAAGACGGGCGGATCACGAGGTCAGGAGATCGAGACCATCCTGGCGAACACGGTGAAACCCCGTCTCTACTAAAAAAATACAAAAAACTAGCCGGGTGAGGTGGCGGGCGCCTGTAGTCCCAGCTACTCGGGAGGCTGAGGCAGGAGAATGGCGTGAACCCGGGAGGTGGAGCTTGCAGTGAGCTGAGATCCGGCCACTGCACTCCAGCCTGGGCGACAGAGCGAGACTCAGTCTCAAAAAAGAAAAAAAAAAAAAAAAAAAAGAAGTAACCAGAGTTGTGGGGAGAGAAGTATGGAAGTACTGTATGTTATGCATCTATGCTTCTTTGGGTGCTTTTTCCCATAAACTAAAGTTGAAATAGACTTGTATATTCACTGTTTTCAAAATATGAGCTCAAACAAGAATTATGAAGGGTGTGATAATGAAAATGGAATCTGAAGTGTCCTCATGAGAAAAATGTAGTATCATTATGTATAAACGAGGGCAATGGATAACATATCTCCCCACTTCATGCATCTATATGGTGGTGAACTGAAAATGCTTATGAAAACCTTTTCAGTTTGAAACTTCAGTCAGCATAGGAGAAACCCACAGGATTAGAATTGGCTCTTTTCCTATATTGTTTTTACCAGTTTCCTATTCACAAAAGCAATAGGTTTATTTTTAAGTCTAGGAACGTAGACATTTGTGATAAAGACGAAGTGACATTCACTTACTAATTTCTAATTTTATTCAAATAGTGGGGTTTTTTAAATATTTCACTTTTTTAGGTACTTATGTTTACTCTGTAGTTTTTAACCATTCTAATAATCCTGCAGTATAGGTTAGGAAGATATTTTGTGCTTTATTTGAATGGGAAAACTGAGATGTAGAAAAAGATAAAAACGTCTTGCCCAAAGTCCAAGTCAGGAACGTTTGTAACCTATGTATTGTTTATTCCATGGTATGGCTGTATCAAGACTCATTTAACCTCACTATATTTGAACACTTTGTTTTCAATTTCTAGGTAGATACTAGAATATAAATATATTCATGAATATTTATTGGCAATTTTTAATTGCTTTCCTTTGAATGTTTTTCTACAAACGTTTCTAAATTAAGAAAATCAAATCAACTTAATAAATCTTCAAACACAGATTTATTAAAGTACTTATATTATTTATAATGAACATCTCCATTCAGAGCTGTGGCCTAGATTGTGACTTTCTTACTATCACCTTGATATTTCCAGACATTGCACTGTTCCCAGAATATGGCAGATCCTCAACAATCATTTGTTAAATAGTAATTAATGTTTATTATTATTTTAAGGTATTGGTTACAAATGAGAGTATCATTATGCTATCTCTAAAGAAACTAATTTACTCCCTTTCCACCATTCTGGACATGAAATACTATTTTTTCAATTGTAAATTGTTTTGTTAAATATTATAAATGCTAAATATGAATGCAGGGAATTTTGGCTAATTGAAGTGGTAATCAGATGAGTTATGTTTATCGAAAACATTCCATGTGGTAATTTAATCTCATCATTATAATTAAGATCATATTGTTACTTTGATTCAAATTCTCCATTCTCTCTGCCCTTGTGGCCTTTCAATTTTATTGAATAAATGTTCCTCCAGATAGATATTTGAAAAGTAGTATATTTGTTGCCAAGATTTATACTTTAAGAGGCATAAAACTAATTAAACAATTAAAAATGTAATGTCTTTTTCATTTTAGAGCAACAATAAAATAAACAGATTCAATAATCTGAGATTTCAATAAGAAAAAACATTGAATTGTATTACCTTACTATAGAGTGTATCACTCACCAGTATTTCTAGTGCTATCTTTGGCCATGTTGGATTTCTCAGGGGAGATAAATTTATTAGCATTTTTACCATCACATTTTCTAATAGTCAGTAGCCTTCTTCCTTCAGTGCTAAGGACTAACTGTAGTTTTCTCATACAAATGTTTCCTCATAATTTTTGTTGCAGTAAAGCTTACATACAATGAAATCTATTCATGTTAGGTATATAATATGGTAGATTTTGACAAATACATGCACCTATATAACCAATATCCCAATCAAGATACAGAACATTTCAATGACTGCTAAAAGTTCCCTCCTATCCTCAGTCTAGTCACCCTCCACCACTCAAAGGCAATAGTCTATTGTTTGTTTATTGTTGAATATATCATCAAATTTGTTTATCCATTCTCTCTTAATGTTCACTTAGACTGCTTCCAATGTTTTGGCTATAATGAGTAAGAGAACCACAAATCTTCTTATACACGTCTTTCTTGTAGAAGTAAGTTTTCATACCTCTTGCATATGTACCTAAGATTGGAATTGCTGAGTCAGAGGATTGATGTATGGTTAACTTTAGAAGAACTTGCCAAAGAGTTTTCCAATGTGCTCTTTGCAGCAATGTGTAGGAATTCTAGTCACTCCAAAGTCTAGCAAACATTTGGTATTATCAGTCTTAAAAAAATCTTAGGCATTTAGTGATTGTGAAGTTGTATCTCATTGAAGTTTTAATTTGTATTTCCCTAATGAGCAGTGATGTTTAGTATCTTATCATGTGCTTGTTGGTCATTCACATACGTTCTTTTTTAAAAATTGTCCGCTCAATTCTTTCACTTAATTTTTTAATTTTTTTTTGCCTTTTTCAGGGCTTCATATATATTCTGGATATATATAAGACACATACGTATAACTGTAGTGCAAATGTTGTCTTTCATTTTGTAGTTTGTATATCAAATTACTTAACAATATATTTTGATGAGCAGAGTTTTTAAATTTTTTATGAAGTCCAATTTGTTTACGGACAGTATGTATCATGTCCTCTTTAGGTAAATTATCTACTCCAAGGTCAGAAAGATGTTCTACTGTGTTTTCTTCTAACAACTTTATGGTCTGAGTTTCCTGTTTATGTAGATATTATATCTCAGATTATTTTCTGTGTATGCTGAGAGTAGGAATTGAGACTTATTTTTTCCCTTATATATTTACTCAGTTGTCAAATCACCATTTGTTCAAAAGACTTTCCTTTCCTTATTGAATTTAGTTGGTGCCTTTGCTGAAAATCATTTGAACAGGAGGTCTATTTCTAGACGCTTTATTCTATTCTTACAATTGTCTATTCTAATGTCACCACCACACAGTCTTGATTATGGTAGCTTTATAGTAAATCTTGAATTCAGACAGTGGGAGTCCTCCAACTTTGTTTCTCTTTTTAAAGATTATTTGACTATCCTATATTCTTGAATTTTTACATAAATTATAGAATCAGTGTGTCTTTTCTTCAAGAAATCCTCCTGGAGTTTTGAGACTGATTGCATTGAATCTATATATCAATTTAAGGAGAATAGATATCTCAGCAGTACTGAGTCTTTCAATGCTGTTTAAATTCTTCTTTAATTTCTTTCAGCCATATTTATTAGTTTTCCATATAGATATTTTGGTCATATTTTATTAATTTCTAAAATATATTTTTGATGTAAAGAGTTTTTTTTCTAAAATGTATTTATTGTTTGTTGCTAGTTCTTAGAAGCATAATTGATTTTATACATTGATTTTATACATTGATTTTGTGTCCTGTGATCTTAGTAAATCCACATATTAGTTTTCTGTAGATTCCTTAAGGCTTTCCATGTAAACAAACATGTTATTTTCAAATAATAATGTTTTACTTCTCTTTTAAACTGTATGCCTTTTACCTTTTGTTTTTTGACCATTTCCTTGAAAAGGCTAGGACTTGTAGTAAAATGTTTAACAGAAATTGTTAGAGTGGATAGGACCCCTGTCTTCCAAATATTAGTAGAAGGGGGTTCAGTCACTATGAAATATAATTCTAGCAGTAGGCTTTTTATTTGCACACTTATAATGTTAAGAAAATTTCCTTTCATTTTTAGTTTGCTGAGAGCTTTTATAATTTATTGAAGTGATCATATGGTTTCACTTTTTTTTTTAATTCCAACAATCTCCAGAACTATACAACCTTCATCCTCACCTTCTAGCTCTCGGATCCTTAGCAGGCATCTTTGCAATGCCTCATGGAGTTCCACCTTTGAAGTGCCAAACTCAGTCCCAGCTAAGTACCTGCAGTGACTATCCCTGCACACTTCTGTTCCCACTCCCACTCTGCATAGCTTATCTTCTTCAGTGTCCTATCTTGCAAATTACAGCCCCTTCCACATTTAAGAACTTCTTTCTCTACTACTTTAGTTCTGGGAGACACTCTGGCCCTTTGCTGGGTCAGTGGTAGCAAAACACCCCAGGCAGAACAGTAGAGCAATCTTTGGGCTCACTTTGGGCGTTTCTTTTTTCTCCAGGATCACAGCCCAGGACTGTGATCATCAAAAAAAATCAAGAATATTTTTCAGTTCCTTTCAAGAATAAAACCATTAGTGGAATAGGGTGTCAAAGAAAAAAGAATATATAGAAGAGAAAAGTGGGCCCCTCACATTTAAAAAAAAGTGATCATATGGAAAAATGTGATGCCTAATTACTTTCTATGATACAATGCACATATTATAGGCACGTTTCAGTTTATAACAGTTCTACTTGATCATCTCTGTGTTGTGTAGTAATTTTAAAATTGCAGAATTTATCATATGTGGTTTATGATAGTGATGTTGTACTGTGGGAAGCACTCCGTATAAGAAAAATTACTACTGGTCTTAGAAGCAAATAAACATGACTCTAAGGAGTTGCCAACGTGCTGAATTTTCATGTTCTCATCTGTTAAATGAAGATACTATTATTTGACTGTCAATATTGGTGTGAATAATCCAGGTAATGTTTGTAAAACACTCAGCATCAAGCTTTATCTGGAATTTAGCAGGAGATCATTAGATGATGCTGATGATAATGATGGTGATGAAACACAAATATTTTATCTTATAAGCTAAAATACAGTGAGCTTTCTGGGAGTATCTTCTCTAAGAAAGGATCAGTAACTTACTTACAGTTTTCCTGACACTGCCTGAGACAGGCTGGTAAATGCCGGGCGCGGTGGCTCACGCCTGTAATCCCAGCACTTTGGGAGGCCGAGGCGGGCGGATCACAAGGTCAGGAGATCGAGACCACGGTGAAACCCCGTTTCTACTAAAAATACAAAAAATTAGCCGGGCGCGGTGGCGGGCGCCTGTAGTCCCAGCTACTCAGGAGGCTGAGGCAGGAGAATGGCGTGAACCCGGGAGGCGGAGCTTGCAGTGAGCCGAGATTGCGCCACTGCACTCCAGCCTGGGCGACAGAGCGAGACTCTGTCTCAAAAAAAAAAAAAAAAAAAAAAAAAAAAGAGACAGGCTGGTAAAAATGTTATCTGGATGAGATCCATGGAAATCTGTTTAACTCTGCTCCTGCCCTTTTTAATCAATTCATCATGGAAAGTGCTTTATGGAAAGCAGCAAGTACTGTCATTACCCTACTGCACAATCCTTCTTTCATATTTTGATTCCACAAATGTCACATATTTGATGACTTTAAAAGTAATCTTTATGGGAAGTGCCTTGCTTAATATGCAGTAGTGAAGAAGTCCCTCTTCCCTCCCCAAAGAATCATACATTTATGGTGAGGGTAGAAAAAAAAATAGAATGCTCTCTAAGGCAACAAAAGTCAAAGCTGAGGGATGAATATTTCTAGATAAATGAGATAATTAGAACAATTAGAAACAAATGCAGAATAATTGCATATTTCTTTTAGCTATTTATACAGTGAAAGTTCTGGGGCAAGAACTATGCTTTACATGTGCTAGCTTCAATTGGGTGCACTATTGGTACTAAAAAAAAAGGTTGCCAGTAAATTTTGCTATTATTTCTAAGGAAAATTCACTTGGAAAAGGGCATTGCACTTACAGAGCTTAATAATGGATTATAATTTCTAAAACATTCAAAAGCTAATTTATACATCTTTAACTTATCCCAATAAAACAAACAAACAAAAAAACGATTGTTCTGAATCAAGTTGTTTATGTGATCTATGTGATCTAGATTTTCGGCAGACTTTTTATGTGTGATGCATCACACAGTAGGAGAATAAATAAAGGTAAAGTATTGTATGTGTGTATATGTCTATGTATCAATAATTTATATAGTATAGTTTATATAACATTCTTCCAAAATGATTTCAAATGGATTACTAAAAAAAGTTGTAAGTAGAATTCAATTTAAAAATTGACTAAACTCAGGCAAATGGAAAATGAAAATAATATATTTTGGTTTTATATTTACTAAGATAACTAAGTTAGATGACTTAAAAAATTAGAAAACGCTGTGAATTAACCTTTGATTATGAAAGTATTTAAGAAACTTACCTAAACATAAGAAAAGTTTAAAATAAGAACAATATTATGTCCTATATGAGAAATCAAGAACAATCTGCAGGAGAGAGAGTGTGGAGGCACCTAGCTGGAAGAGAATAGGAAAGCTGGTGTGGAATAGGAAAGTGTGATCCTGAGAAAGAAGGCTCCCAATAAGTAGTTCAGGCTCAACTGAAAGGAGAAAAATGAGCAGTGTAAATTTCTGGTGGAAGGGTGTCCAAATTACTTAAAAAATATGTGGAGTCTAATATTTTATTTTGAGATTATTTTTCTGTTTTGAGCAGTAAACCAGACCTCTAGTTTATTCCTGAAACCTAAGTAAAAGTTCACTAAATGCTGCAACTGCATGATTGATGCTTTGCTTAAAAAATTAAAGGAGAGGGCCAGTGCCTCTGCACAGGGTGAAGTGGAGTGGGCACCAGGAGTCAACCTGAGAAGAGGCAACTGAACCTGAAGGCACAAATGACCAGGAGAATGTAAGCTTTCACATTACCCACCTGGGAAGCCATCCTCAGATATCCGAAGAAATGTGTCAAAATTCCCAAACACATGTGGAGTGGTCTTGAGCTATTTAGTTGGATTTTCAAGGTACAAATGAACTAGAAATCTGCAGTTTTTAGACACAGTTTTTTATGTCACTTGTAATACAACAACAACAAGAACACCTATAATATAAATGAAGTAATAACATTTAAGAAACCTACATTTTTTGTTTCACTGAAGCATAGATACCGTAAAGGATTACTTTAAAAAATGTGTATTTGTTTTACATACATTAACCAAAGACAATTATATCATTTAAGGCAAATTATTAATGAATATATAAGTTTTATTAAATTATGTAGTTGTTTATCTGTAAATGGATACACAAAAATTATGTTAGGTAGGTTGCCTCTATCAGGTTGGTTATGGATTCTTCTTACAACATCATTTATGCTAATAAATATTTTGGCAAATAAAGAGGAGAAATAATTATCTGCAGCTAGTTGTTTACATGGTTTTATATGTATAGTTGATGGTATACACATAAATCATTAGATATCAACTGGTTTCATAGAAAAATAATATTGACTGATTAAGTTTGGGAAATCCAAGTCAATGGGAAATTTTACCAGTGAACGACTGAAACATAAGCTCCTTTGGACCCCAGCTGAGTAAAATCAGCCTGCAATGTTTTTTAAGCAACAGTTACTATGCAGGTGCTAAAGGCATTTATTGTCTTTTAGAAAAACAACAACAACAACAACAAAAACCATGCACTTCAATATTTCGAATTTCTTGAAAATGCTAAACGGCAATTAGGCCATGTTATGAGCTAAAACCTGGCCAAAATTAATATTTTAACTTAGATATGCCCTATGAGAGAAGCAACCCACGCCAGTAAATATTGGTTTTAATATTAATGAAAATGAATCTGGCTAAAATAATCATTTTGATTTACAAAAAAATTCCCTTTTCACATTGATCAGCCAAATCCCATCTCAGCTTGTGTATCAAGTCAAATTTTAAATAATAATTCATATGTTAAAATACACCAACTGTCTCAAATTTAATTTGTACTTTATTCAATAAGTCAAATATAAACTTTCTCTTAAAGTAAATAATGCCACAAAAAACACTATTTTTATAATGATTACTACCTGCCATAGTATTTGTGGAAAATATCTGCATGGTAACATGGTAGGAAGTGTGATGTTTGATACTGAGTGTCAACTTGATTGGACTGAAGGATACAAAGTATTGATCCTGGGTGTGTCTGTGGGTGTTGTCAAAGGAGATTAACATTTGAGTCAGTGGGCTGGGGAAGGCAGATCCACCCTTAATCTGGGTGGGCACAATCTAATCAGCTGCCAGGGAATATAAAGCAGGCAGAAAAAATGTGAAAACTGAGAGATGGACCTAGCTTCCCAGCCTACATCTTTCTCCCATGTTGGATGCTTCCTGCCCTCGAACATTGGACTCCAAGTTCTTCAGTTTTGGGACTCAGAATGGCTCTCCTTGCTCTTCAGCTTGCAGACAGCCTATTGTGGGACCCTGTGATCATGTAAGTTAATACTTAATAAATTCCCCATATATACACATATATATATTAGGATATATCTATATATATGGATATATGTATATATATATTCCCCACATATATATTAGCATATATATTAGGAGATACATATTATATATATCCTATTAGTCCTATTTTATATTCATATATATATAAATATGTATATATCCTATTAGTTATGTCCCTCTAAGAGTACCCTAATATAATAATGATATACCCTATTATTTCTTTCCCTCTAAGAGAACCCTAATACAGGAAGAGTGTCCAGTTTTGTCTAGACAGCAGCACAGGTTTAACCATCAGGCAGATTAAGGATCAAATCACATATTCACTTGTGAGGCTTTGGTGGAGTCATTTAACCTTATGTGCTTCTGGCTTTCTCAAATAAAAAATAGGAGTTAAAAGAAAAAAAAAAAAACAGGCACTTCAATATTTCAAATTTCTTGAAAATGCCAAACCCTGGTTGAAGCCAGGGTGAATGTGGAAATGAGATATATACATATATATATACACACAAACATACATAATATCTGACACATAGTAAGTCCTTAGTAAAGAGGCTTATTAACTCATATACATAGTCTGACTTATTTAATATTTATTTTCTTCATTCTAATAACTCATTTTTAAATTTTAATGTGTGTGACCAATACTTATGATTGATCCACATAAGAAACAAGAATTGTCATAAATTTGTTATAGTGTTTTCAGGAAAACTTTGACAGTTATGTTCACATTTTATAACTTGCCAAATAGAAAGTCTAGCACGTTTATGTATTATATAGATCTTATTTTAAAATGTAGCAATATGCAAAACGTAGTTCAGTAAATTTGCCAAAAACCTAACCTATTAATTTTGGATGGTAAAATATGGGTAGTTATTAGATTATTCTTTGTTCTTTTTAGAATTAAAAACATTATTCAAAAATAAAAATACCCAAAATTTTAAAGTGTTTAATTTTGTCTTGATGATTTTTAGTGCTATAGGTGGCCAATAGTTGGATTCTTTTTTGTTGTTTTTGTTTTGTTTTGTCTTAGTATCTTCAAAAGACTGGTTCTTATACTTTGTATGGGTGTTGCTAACTTCACATGAAGCTACATGTTCTTTGAAATCAAGAAATTGATCCACAAATTTGTCTCTGAGAAAATAAGACAAATGGAAAATAATGTTTCTTGAAGAGTTAGAGACAAGAATATATTTGGACACTTCTTGGAAGGTGTGGGACAGAGTGCAAGGCCACTGGGACACTGGTACCAGTGTAAGCCCCAGCAAGTTGGTCATGAGAAGTTATCAGGGACAAGGAAGGGTGCAGAGGCTGCAAGAGGAATTCTTTGATTTTCCTGCTTTCACAGAAGACGCCCTGCTTGATAATACCCTTGTCTATTATTTCCAAGTGCTGAAAAAGAGAGAGATGTGTATCCAATTTAAGGTCATCTGCAAAATACAGGAAGGCAAAGATGCTCAGCTGTCTTGGTACGAGTTGTAAGTTAAATTTGAGTTCTGATATTAACTCACTGTGACAAATCTTCTCATAGATATGGAATGATGATAAATACATGTGGAAAAAAATAAAAACATTAGTGAGATCTCACTTCTTCAGTCTTTCATCACAAATACTAAGAGACATAAAAAAGTAACTAATTTTTAATTAACTACAATAAGCCAAAGGGGATTGGCACATGAAAGAGGTAAAAGATCAAGCTAGAATTCCACATACTTCACCCTAAATATTAGCGGTACTCTTTTATGGAAGGTTTGTGACTTTAAGAAAACTTTTAAAATGCAGCATGAACCCAAAAAAGCATCAATGTGAATTCACCAAATCACACCCCTTTCTGAGAACTTATATATAGATATAAGCTCTATTCAGGCTTGGTTTTTATTTTTGACATCACAGCCTATCTTTATTATCAAGAAAATGCCATGAGACTCTGAGAGAACTTTTCAAAACTAGTGAAGTGAAAATGTTTAGGATCTAAAGCTGTCTTAACGAAAAATAAATAAATAAAAAACCATTAGTCTATACATTAGTCAAATTATTGAGAATCCAATCTGTAGTACTTTTAATAGGAACAACTTGTACTAAGAAGGATTTTGGAAAACTTCAAGAAAGCTTTGGGCAAATATTTTTCATTTAATTGGGACTGAGTTGCCTCCTTGGTGTTTCAAGTTGATTATGAATCCACATGCACATTTCATCTTTGCTCTTTTCCTCTGGATGAAATCCTTTATTAATACAAGAGATCATTGACCTTAGAGCTTAAATTTTTTTAAAAACCTTTTTAAAATGTGACTTTTGCTGACATTTAACAACAAACAGCAAAGCTGATTTTTTTCTCTCCTCCGGTTGGGAACTTGGCAGAGTCATTTAATTTGTAGTGCTTTCAACCTACAGGAAAAAAACAAGGTGATTGTACTTTGATTTCCCTGTTTGATGATCCTGAATAAAATGCAAATACGTTATATAAAAATTTTAACAGACAGCTCGATATACTCAGACTTATACATATAGTTTTCATGCTACTGGACATCAAAGACAATACACTGTACTGTCTGTGTAAATCAACCCAAACACTCAGCAAGTAGCATCATTTTTTAATGAAGATGCTTCTATGTATTCAACATACGCCAGTGCCAATGACTGTGTGGAAGCTGCATTATTCCTCCTCTTATCTACAGCTCACTTGCATGCACCCTTGAATCATTTTGAGCACACCCAATCTGTAAAGCACTCAACATGATGCTGAGTGGGAAAAACTCTCATGTAAGTGGGGCACTTTATTTATGCCATATATGGCAGTGAGAAAAGTCAGACAAATATTCTAAAGCCCAACACTGACTGTGCCAAAGTGTGCCATTGACAGTGAAGAGAAAAAGAAAAGTTGTATAAAAATAACAAAGCAACTGGCGCTCTATCTTTAAGCCTTTACTCTTAACTACAAAAAAAACTAAACCCAAAGTATTCTTCCCTGATTTTTTTTTTTTTAAGTCAAAGAAATTCCCATCAGCTCATAGAAAGCAGCTGTGTATGTACAATAACCAGTATCAATTTATAGGTGTGGATGTTTGAGTTGTGGCATGTACTTGGTTATGACCAATAGCTCACAATTGAATTATCACTAAAACATTCCATTAAAGTTGTTAGATTTTGTGGTAGCACTATTATAATCTCATTATTTGTGCAGTGGTATAATAGATACTAGAAATTAATACATTTAACTTATTAATAAATTTACTTAAGGAATTAAAAAATTGCAAGCTGATTCCTCTTGTATTATTAAAAATATTATCTGCATATCAATTTTGTAAGATGGAATTTATTAATGTATTTATGCAGCATATGGCATTAACCACTGCTTTTTTTTTTTACCCTGAAATCTACTTTCTTTTAGTTGTAATTATTTTTTATTTATATGATCAATATTTATTGTATGCCTGTCATGTGTGAGGCACTTCAGTAGCTGCTGGGAATCTGTAAATGAGGAAAACACAGTCTCTGCTTTCAAGTAACTTGCATTGTTATGGAAATAGGTTGAAATGTGAAATGTCAACTTGAGACAACTGGTTACATGTTCCGCTTGCCTTTTGACAAAAAGGTATTGTTTTTGAATCATGAGTTTACCTGGCACATTGAGTTTATTTTGAAATGGTTTGGGTAGATAGAAGATTTTAATTTAACTAGAAAATATATTTCATTTTGGCGCTAAAGTCTCGCTCTGTCACCCAGGCTGGAGTGCACTGGCGCTATCTCGGCTCACTGCAACTTCCACCTCCCCGGTTTAGCTATTCTTGTGTTTGAGCCTCCTGAGTAGCTGAGATTTACAGGCACCTGCCACCATGCCTGGCTAATTTTTTTGCATATGTAGTAGAGACGGGGGTTTCAACATACTGTCCAAGCTGGTCTCAAACTCCTGACCTCAGGCAATCCACACACCTTGGCCTCCCAAAGTGCTGGGGTTACAGGCATAAGCCACCGCACCTGGCCAGACTATATTTCTTTATTGTCAGTTTTTGGAGTAGAAAGAGATCAAGGTACCAGTTTAAATGTAATTCTCTGTTTATTTACTTATGTACTGACTTGTTTTTGTGGAGGAGATCTATGATAATTGCAGTAGAACGTGATTAAAAGCACATGTTTTGGAGTTAAACCACTGGAAGAATATTCATTAAAATGAGTAAAATGTCATAAAAAGTTGATTTGGGAAGGGTAAATCAGGAGTTTGTTTCTGGAAATGTTAACTTTATAATGGAATGTTAGATTTGAGTGAGTTGTCTAGTGAACAACTGGGTAAATGAATACAGTATTTGGAAGAACCCCAACTTAGTGATACACATTTGAAATCATACTGTATTTAAGATCTTGGGAGTAAGTGTAAAGCAAAAAGATAGAAGACAAGAATAGACGTCTGAGAACTGAGTTAATATAAAGCTGTCAGGATTGAGAAGAGAGGAAGAGAAACCAGCAAAAGACACTGAGAGCATATGAGGTTGGAGGAGAACCAAGAGCATATGAGCATATGAGGTTGGGGGAGAACCAAGAGAATGGTGAGCCAGAAGACAAGAGAAAAAATGGCTTCAGTGGAGGAAGTGATTCACCACGTCCAATGCTGATGGCTGCCTGAATAACATGGGGACTTGACTAATGGATTTATGAGTAACCTTGACAAGAACAGACTCAGTGCAGTGAAGCAAAAGCCTGAATGGAAGGGGCTAGAGATGTTGCAGTTTGAGTACATAGGAGTGGCAAAAAAGATTTTTGTGGTGATGGAAAATTTATCTTTATTGCAGTGATGACAACATAAATAAGTGTGTAATAAAAATGACATATATGCATTATATACATATATTTAAACATATAAATATATATTTTAGGCCAGATGCAGTGGCTCACGCCTGTAATCCCAGCACTTTGGGAGGCCGAGGCCAGCGGATCAAGAGGTCAGGAGATCAAGACCATCCTGGTTAACATGGCAAAACCCTGCCTCTACTAAAAATACAAAAAATTAGCCGGGCGTAGTGGCGCTCGCCTGTAATCCCATCTACTTAGGAGGTTGAGGCAGGAGAATCTCTTGAACCTGGGAGGCGGAGGTTGCAGTGAGCCCGGATCTTGCCGCTGCGCTCCACCCTGGACGACAGAGTGAGACTCTGTCTCAAAAAACAATAAATAAATAAATACATATATACTTACATGCATACATACATATTTTAAACATATATGAGGATCAGTTTCCTGGTTTAGGTATTTATTATACTTATATAACCTGTGATCATGGGGGAAGAAGGGTGAATGAACCTCTTTGTACAAATATTGCAATGTCCTGTCAATCTATAATTTAAAAAAAAAAAAAAAAAGATAAAGGACCCTTGGGGCAGAACACCTGGATTCAAGTCCATGCTTTGCTTTTTACTTACTAAAGGACCTCAATTTATTTAATCCCTTTGTATTTGTAATAAACCTACTCCATATGTTTGTTGTGAGAATTAAGTGGATTAATTTCTGTTAATTGCTGAGGACAATGCATATTTCATAACAGGTACTATTTATATTTTGACTATTATTATTCCTCAGATAAAGGAATTGACATTTCAATAGGTTAACCTGTTAAAATCATATAGCTCTGGAATAACTAACTGTAAACTCAAATCCTAGTATGTCCAGTCTCTTTATTAAACGCTATTCCTTGTTAAACAAAACAAAATAAAAGCCTCACTGGAATGAGTGAGATCAAGAGAGAATGAGAGGCCAGGCTCACACCTGTAATCTCAGCACTTTGGGAGGCTGAGGCAGGAGGCTCACTTGAGGCTAGAAATTTGAGAACAGCCTGGGCAGCATGATGAAACCCCAACTCTGCTAAAAACACAAAAATTACCCGGGTATGGTGGTGCATGCCTGTTTATCCCAGCTACTTAGGAGGCTAAGGCACGAGAATCGCTTGAACCCAGGAGACTGAGGTTGCAGTGAGCGCTGATCCTGCCACTGTATTCCAGCCTGGGTGACTGTCTCTCAAAGGTGGGGTGGGGGTGGGGGGGAATAGAGAATAGAGAGAGAGAATGAAAGACAAGGAATTGAAACAGAATATATAGATAATGCTTTTGAGTTCCATGTGTTCTTTCATTAAAATGTCAATGAGAGAGAGAAAGAGAGAGAGAGAAAGAAAGAGAATGAAAGGCAAGGAATTGAAACAGAGAATATAGACAACGCTTTTGAGTTCCATGTGTCCTTTGGTTGAAACTTCAATGACTACAGCACGAATGATTTTAGTGGGCTTATGCTAATGTGCAACAAAAGCACAGACATTTTAGAAATGGTAACAGACCAGATGGATACTGTCTATTCATTTGGAGATCCATTTTAGTTCCATTGAGCTCCATTATGACTCCCTAGTAACGTGTCTCAAAATATACATTTCATGAAAATTTTACCAAAGTGAAAAATGTTTTATATATATTTTATATGATGGAAAAATCATGCAACATTTCTTCACTATCTAGTTACAGCACTTTAATATTTATTTTATTACTGTTTATAATTCAATAATAACTTATAGATTAGTTTAATAGTGGTTAAGAGAACAGAGCAGTTTCTATGAGCTCTGGGACTTTGAATAGGTTTGTTCCCAAGTTATCTCATTGAATAAATGAAGATAATTACAGTGCCTACCTGACAGTATGTTTTCCCAATAGTATCACAAATTTATATGCTAATACTTTTAAAAAAAAATTCCATAGGTTATTGGGGTAAAGGTGGTATTTGGTTACAAGAGTAAGTTCTTCAGTGGTGATTTCTGAGATTTTGGTGCACCCATCTCCTGAACAGTATACACGGCACTCTATTTGTAGTCTTTTATTCTTTGCTCCACTCCCACCCTTCCCCTCAAGTCTCCAAAGTCCATTCTATCATTCTTATTCCTTTGCATCCTCATAGCTTAGCTTCCACATATCAGTGAGATCATACAATGTTTGGTTTTTTATTCCTGAGTTACTTTACTTGGAAAATTAGCCTCCAATCTCATCCAGGTTGCTGCAAATGCCGTTAATTCATTATTTTCTACGGCTGAGTAGTATTTCGTTGTATAGGTACAGCACAGTTTCTTTATCCATTCATTGATTGATGGGCATTTGGGTTGGTTCCACAATTTTGCAGTTGTCTCTCTTGAGATGATCATGTGATTTTTACTTCTGTTTATGTGGTGTATCACATTTATTGACTTGCGTATGTTAAACCATCCCTGCATCCTCAGTATGAAACCTGCTTTATCATGGTGGATTATCTTTTTGATATGTTGTTGGATTTGGGTAGCTAGTATTTTGTTAAGGATTTTTGCATCTATGTTCTTCAGGGATATTGATTTGTAGTTTTCTTTTTTGGTTATGCCCTTTCCTGGTTTTGGTATTAGAGTAATGCTAACTTCATAGAATTAATCAGGGAGGGTTCTCTCTTTCTCTATGTTGTGGAATAGTGTCAACAGTATTGGTACCAATTCTTCTTTAAATGTCTGGTAGAATTCTGTTGTGAATCTGTCTGGTCCTGGACTTTTTCTGTTGGTAATTTTTTAATTGCCATTTTAATCTTGCTGCTTGTTATTGGTCTGTTCAGGGTAACTAATTGTTAGTGATTTAAACTAGGAGGGTTGTATCTTTCCAGGAATTTATCTCTCTTCTAGGTTTTCTAGTTTATGTGAGTAAAGGTGTTCATAGTAGCCACGAATGATCGTTTGTATTTCAGTGGTGTCAGTTGTAATATCTCCCATTTCATTTTTTATTGAGGTTATTTGGATTTTCTCTCATCTTTTCTGGGTTAATCTTGCTAATGGTCTATCAATTTCATTTATCTTTCATATTTTTTTGTTTTAATTTCATTTAGTTCTACTCTGATCTTGGTTATTTCCTGTCCTCTGCTGGGTTTGGGTTTGGTTTGTTCTTGTTATAGTGCCTTGAGATGTGACCTTAGATTGTCAGTCTGTGCTCTTTCAATCTTTTTGATGTAGGCATTTAGGGCTATGAACTTTCCTCTTAACACCACCTTTGCTGTATCCCAGAGGTTTTGAAAGGTTTTGTCACTATTGTCATTCAGTTAGAAGAATTTTTTAATTCCCATCTTGATTTCATTTTTGACCCAATGGTCATTCAGAAGCAGGTTAATTTCCATGTATTTGCATGGTTTGAAGGTTCCTTTTGGAGTTGCTTTCCAGTTTTATTCCACTGTGGTCTGAGAGTGCTTGATATAATTTCAATTTTCTTAAATTTATTGAGGCTTGTTTTATGGCCTATCGTATGGTCTATCCCGGAGAAAGTTCCATGCGCTGTTGAATAGAATGTGTATCCTGTGGTTGTTGGATGGAATGATCTGTATCTGTTAAGTCCATTTGTCCCAAGGTATAGTTTAAATCCATTCTTTGCTAACTTTTTGTTTTGATGACCTGTCTAGTGCTGTCAGTGGAGTATTGAAGTCCCCTACTATGATTGTGTTGATGTCTATCTCATTTCTTAGGTCTATTAGTAAATGTTCGATTAGTTTGACAGCTCCAGTGTTAGGTGCATGTTATGTTTAGGATTGTGGTATTTTTCTGTTGAACAAGGCCTTTTGCCATTATATGTTCTTCTTTGTCCTTTTTAACTGTTGTTGCTTTAAAGTTTGTTTTGTCTAAGACTAGCTACTCCAGCTTGCTTTTGGTGTCCATTTGCATGAAATGTCTTTTTCTACCCTTTAAGTTTATGTGAGTCCTTATGTGTTAGGCGAATCTCTCAAAGGCAGCAGATGGTTGGTGAATTCTCATCCATTCTGAGGTTCTCTATCTTTTAAGTGGAGCATTTAGGCCATTTACATTCAATGTTACTATTGAGATATGACACACCGTTCCATTCATCATACTATTTGTTGCCGGTGTACCTTGGTTTTCTTGTTTTTGTTTTTTAAATTGTATTTTTGTTTGTAATTCCTGTGAAATTTATGCTTTAAAAAGATTCTGTTTTCATGATTTCCCGGATTTGTTTCAAGACTTAGAGCTCCTTTTAACAGTTCTTTTAGTGGTGGCCTGGTAGTGGCAAATTCTCTCACCACTGTTTGTCTGAAAAAGACTATCTTTCCTTCATATTGATGCTTAATGTCACTTGGTACAAAATTCTTGGCTGGTAATTGTTTCATTTGAGGAGGCTGAAAATAGAACCCCAAACCCTTCTAGCTTGCAGGTTTTCTGCTGAGAAATCTGCTGTTAATCTGATAGTTTTCCTTTATAGGTTATCTGGTGCTTTTGTCTCACAGCTCTTAAGATCCCTTCCTATATCTTAACTTTAGATAACCTGATGACAATGTGCCTAGGCAATAATCTTTCTGTGGTGAATTTCCCAGGTGTTCTTTGTGCTTCTTGTATTTGGATGTCTAGGTCTCTAGCAAGGCCAGGGAAGTTTTCCTCAGTTGTTCCCCCAAATATGTTTTCCGAACTTTTAGATTTCTCTTCTTCCTCAGGAATGCTTATCATTCTGAGGTTTGATCGTTTAACATAATCCCAGACTTCTTAGAGGCTTCATTCATATTTCCTTATTGTCTTTGTTGGATTGAATTGATTCAAAGAACTTGTCTTCAAGTTCTGAATTTCTTTCTTCTACTTGTTCAATTCTATTGCTGCAGCTTTCCAGAGAATTTTGCATTTCTGTGTGTCCAATGTTTCATGAAGTTGTGATTTTTTATGTATGTTATCTATTTAATTGAATATGTCTACCTTCACTTCTTGTATTATTTTTTGGTTTTCCTTGCATTGGGCTTCACCTTTCTCTGGTGCCTCCCTGATTAGCTTAATAACTTCCTGAATTCTTTTTCAGGTAAATCAGAGATTTCTTCTTGGTTTGGATCTATTGCTGATGAGCTAGTATGGTTTTGGGGGAGTGTTAAAGAGCCCTTTTTTGTCGTATTACCAGAGTTGGTTTACTCATTCCTTCTCATTTGGGTAGGCTCTGTCAGAGGGAAGGTCTAGGGCTGAAGGCTGTTGTTCAGATTCTTTTTTCTTACGGGGTGTTCCCTTGATGTAGTACTCTCCCCTTTTCCTATGGATGTGGCTTCCTGAGAGTTGAACTGTAATGATTGTTCTCTCTCTCCTGGGTCTAGAGACCCAGCAAGTCTACCAGGCTCTGGGCTGATACTGGTGGTTGTCTGCTTTAGTTCTTCCCTCGCCTGTACATTCTGGACACAGGATTGACACCCTCCCCTGAGTTCTGGCCAGGAGGCTTCTCCACCTGTTCGAATTGTGACAAAATTCAGCTGGAGACTTCCTACTCCCTGTGGCATTTCCCCCACGCTGCGGGCCACCCTCTCAAATGATCCCTATGATACCAGGCAGGAATGGACTGCTTGAAGACCTGGTAAGCTCACAGAGCCTTTCCTGCTGCTCCCTCTATGCCTGTATTTCACTTGGCTCTCTAAATTGACTTGGCTCCAGGTAAGGTCGGAATCTTCTCCTGTAAACTAGACCTTCGGTTTCCCCAGTGGGTGTGTGTGTTCAGGGGCAGATGATCTCCTTTTCCCACTTTTGCAATTTGGGCACTCAGAGCATCTGGGGTGTCTCCTGGGTCCTGCAGGAAAAATCTGCTTTCTTGAGAGAGTCTATGGTTCATCTTGGGTTTCCTGATTTATTACTGTAGTTGTTCTGGAGCCAGAATTCATGACGTGGGCTTCCACACGGTGCCCTGTCTGTCTGACTCAGAGTTGGAATCTAGTCCAGCCTTCTGTCTGCCATGATGGATGCGAATACATTTTTTAAAAATAGAGAAGATTCTGGCATGTAATAAATAGTCAATATTTGTTAGCTATTAATAGTATTAATCAGTACATTTTTCAAGTGATGATATCTATACATAATAAGTTAGCAAAGGAATAACAGGTAAATTAGACTGCAAAAGATTTAAAGTAGAACTGAAATAATTTTAAATATTGCATTTTTGTTTGTTTTTTGAGACAGAGTCTCACTCTGTCACCCAGGCTGATATGCAGCGGCGTATTTCAGCCTCCCAGATTCAAGTAATTTTCATGCCTCAGCTACACAAGTAGCTGGGACCACAGGCATGTGCCGCCACGGCCGGCTACTTTCTGCATTTTAAGTAGAGACGGGTTTTCACCATGTTGAACAGGCTGGTCTCAAACTCCTGGCCTCAAGTGATCCGCCCACATAGGCCTCCCAAAGTTCTGGGATTACAGGCGTGAGCCACTGTGCCAAGCCAATATTGTGCTTAAGAAGTTGAGTAATTTTTATGTACATTTTAGGATTGTTAGGCAAATCTAAAAATCAAATAACTAATGAAGTTACAATAATAAATTAATGTTTCCTCTTAAAAATTGGAGAGATGGAGAACATTGTATGATCTCCTCATAGAATACTCATGAAAAATAAGGAACATATCATATGTACAGTGTTTGGCACAGAGCTTGAATAAAACAAACACTGAAATCTTAGCTATTATTATTACTGCTATTGTTATTCTCATGTCGTTCTACAGATACTTTTCTTTTTGGTCTTAGCAATTGTATACTGTGCTTATCTATGGCATTATAGCAAAGTCTGCCAAAGTACTTCTAGTATTGATATTTTTTTCCCCTATTTTGGTAATAGAACCCCTTGAATTATATTTGGACATATAGTGGCCCAGTTAGAGACTACATTTACCATTTTCTCGGCAATTAAGTTCAATTGCCATTTTTTTCCTGCCTTGTGACTAAGTTCTCAAATATGAAATACGAGAAAAAAATGTATTTTTTTTTCTAAGTCATTCCACTAAAATAACTGGGCAGATTTCCCTTTCTTTTTACCCCTTTTCATAAACGGAATCTGAAGGATCATGCTGGTAATTAGCCTTGACCAGGCAGAGCAAGCTAACATTTTAGGACAGTGGTTTATAAAATGTAGTCCCGAGTAGCATCAGCCGATTCCCACTGACACATGTAAGTTTGCTAAGAATGCAAGTTTTCAGGTCCCATTCCAGACCAACTGAGTCAGAAATGCCAGGGATAGATTCAGCAATCTGTTTTGGTATGCTCTTCAGAAGATTCTGATGGACGTAAAGTTTGAGAATTACTTCTTTAGGGATTAACAGAGCAGCAAGGTAGAAGGTCCCTAAGTCTCTAGATGACTTTATGAAGCAGAGATAACACATATTTTGTATGTTATACAGCAGAGTCACCTCTCCTCCATAGACTGTCCACTCCTACGTGAGAGACAAATTCTATTTTGCTTGAGCCACCAGATTTTTGTGTTCCTTTGTTGCAGCAGCTTAGCAGGCACTCTAATTAAAGCTGTAGAGTACCTTTGACTTCTCAGTTTATAACCAGCCAACTTTAATGGTGAAATAACAAGCAAAATTTTCCTTGAAGAGCTATTAATAATCAAATACTATTTACAGAGGAGTAGGAAAAATTGACTGGCTTTCAATTAACTCGATCTATTAATCAAAAACACATATAATACACACTCATAAACTCACAGACACACATTACACATAAATTTTTCATTCATAGAAATATGCTTCTCGGAAGTGAAGTAATTCAGAAGTAAATCACATACAATCAGAATGATACACAAGGTGTACTTACATAACTTTACAGTTATTCATATCTTAGAACTAGAATTCACATTATTTGATTCAGTGCAACTCAATAAAATACAATAAATATTTCATAAGGGAATATTGTTTCAGAAATTGTAGAAGGAAGCAGAGAAACAAAGATGATTAAGACATGAAAACTGCCCTAAAGGAGCTTACAGTCTCATGAGAGAATATCAATTCCTTTCCCAGAAGCGCATTAGAAATTACATACATCACAACTCCTTTCTAACCCGTTCATTTTTTAAAAAAACTTATTGTGCATGTTTAAGGTATACAACTTGACGTTATGGGATATATAGAGACCGTAAAATGGTTACTATAGTGAAGCAAATTAGCATATCCATCATCTCACAGTTACTCATTTCTGTTTGCTTTAGTGGCAAGATGAGCTCAAATCTACTCATTTAACAGGAATCCCAAATATAGTACAATTTTATGACCTATAGTCTTTATGTTGTATGTTAGATCTCTAGACTTGTTCATCTTAGGTACCTGCTAATTTGTATACTCTGATCTACAGCTCCTCATTTTCTCCCCTCCCCCACAACCCCTGATGACTACTGATTTATTCTCCACATCTGTATATTTCACTTTTTGATTTTTCTTCTAATATTTCACATATAAGTGAGATATGCAATATTCCTCCTTATGTGTCCAGCTTATTTCACTGAGTATAATCTCCTCCAGGTTCATTTCAGTTGCAGCAGGATCTCCTTCTTTGTCAAGGCTGTATGATATTCCTATATGTGTGTGTATATACATACACATATGTAGGTATACATATATGTATATGCACATATAGGTATATGTACATATATGTATATGCATATAGGTATATGTACATATACATAAACGCATGTGCACATATGCATATGTATGCATACACATATATGTACATGTATGCATATACATCTGTATGCATACAGACACGTATATGTATATGCATATATGTACAGAAACAGGTACATGCTTGCATATATGTGTATATGTACATATACATATGCACATCTGTGCATGCATATCTATATGCATGTATATACGTATCTACACACATGTATATATGTATATACATACATGTATATACATATATGTATATACGTATTTGCGTATGTATGCATGTGTATTTACATATGCATATATACATATGTGTGTATATATGTATATATACACGTGTATATACTATATATATGCATATATGTGTATACATACAGTTGACCCTTGACCAAAGGGTGGTTTATGGGCACTGATTCCTTTTGCAGTCAAAAATCCAGTTATAGCCTTAAGACTCCCTGAAAACTGAATAATACAGTACTGTTGACTGCCTTGCCAAAAAAATAGTTGATAACACATATTTTGTGTATCTGTTATATACTGTGTTCTCACAATAAACTAGAGAAAAGGAAATGTTATTAGAAAATCATAAGCAGGAGAAAAAATATTTACTATTCATTAAAAGGAAGTAGATCATTATGAAGGTTTTCACTATCATCGTTTTCACATTGAGGACCTGAGAACGAGGGATGGCAGAGCCAAAAAGGTGGAGTAGGTGGAGAAGGTGGAAGCGGAAGCAGGAGAGGAAGGCACACTGTGTATCTTTTATTGAAAAAAAAAATCTGTGTATAAGTGGACCCACACAGTTCAAACCCATGTTGTTCAAGGGTCAACTACATATATATGTATGTATATCCACTAATATCTGTCTCACAGTTTCTTCATTCATTATTCCATCAACAGACATTTAGGTCATTTCTTCATCAGAACACGAGAGGGCAGGTATTTTTCTAAAATGGTAATTTCATTTCCTTTGGGTTTATGACCAGAAGAGGAGCTGCTGGGTCATAAGGTAGTACTATTTTTAATTTTTTTGGAAACCTCCATACTGTTCTTCATAACGTCTAAACCAATTTACATCTTTTTACATCTATGTCAAAGTAATATGTAAAAAAAATACATTCTACTTAATGTTTTGAGTTAGCTTTTCTTTGATACTAGTGAGGCTAATTTTTTGCATGTTTATTTTTATATATTATTGTTAGTTTAATTTTCATTAAGAAATCATTTTCATATGATAAAATAGCTTCATCTTCAGTATACATTGTTTTTCATATACATTTTTAAGCTGACGTGATAAATGATGTGGTATAATGGATTTAAGTAAATTTAGCATAGATTTTGGGTCTTTGAAGGCAGCAGATCTTTGAATTCTTGCTCCGGTACTTACTATGTGGCTTTTGACAATATAACCTCTATAAAACTCAGTTTGCCCATCCCTAAGATGGTAGGAATGATACCTACACTTCCTTTGATTTTTGTGCAAATAAAGCCCTTCAGCCAAATTTCTTTAACCAGTTGCTGCCCCTTGATGTCTACATTTCTTCATTTCTCACTCACTCCAATATATCTCATTATATCACTACACTGAAATTCTCCCCACCAAGGTCACCCAGCTCTCCAGGTTGAAAGTTCATGGATATACTTCAGTCTGTTTTATATTTAAACTTTCTAAAACACTCTTCATCAGAGTCACACTGCCCTCCAGATTGTTAGAATAAATGGACATATTTCGATCTTTACTCTATTTGAACACTCTACAGCATTCAGCATCTGCTTGTAAAGACTTTCCTCTTGAATTTTGTGAGATTATCTTGCTTTTTTTGATATATCTGAATATGCCTTCTTAGTCTTCTTTAACGTCTCCTCCTCCTCTCCCTGCCCTTATATATTTATGATTTTAGGGTTTTTCCCCCTTCCTTTATGTCTCTATTTCTCTCTCTCTCCCCCTCTCTCCATAGCTCAGTTTAATCCTAGAAGATATTATCCACTCACTCCCATAGTTTTAGAAAAGTTTATGAAGATGATTATTACTCCACATTATTATCTCTAGCCCAATGTCTTTTTTGAATTTCAAATATGTAAATCTCACCCAGTATGTATAGATTCACTTATTTCCCCTCACAGAGGATTCAAACATGCTCCAAATTAAATATATCTTCTCCCTAAAACATTTTCATTCATCAGTATTTCCAATTTTAAGAAATTGCACCTTAATTTCCTATTTCTTCAAATGCTTACCATTTTCATTCATTTGTGCCCTTATCTTTCAATAGCCAGGCCTTAATGATTTTGTCTCTTGGTGGGACAATGGCAACATACTTGCTAATTTTTATCCCTATATCTACTCTTACACTCATTCTAATTCAGTCTCTACCCTGCAACCAGAAATTCAGATTGGATCCTACGAATTTGTCCTCAAAATTCATTAAGAACGTGTGAGTTCAAATTTTTAACATATAAAAACTAGGTAACACTTAATGTCTCCTTCCCCAATGAATCTGGAGATCATATCACAATTCTATATCCTCTCAGAATACAAAAATTTTTATGATTATTGAAAAGTCCCAATTTGGAGGATGTGTGTATGCTGTCAGAGTCAAGTGGGCTCTAGCTTCTAGCTCTGGCAGGGACTGTCTTCTTTACTTCAGATCACCCACATGTAAAGATTAAGCCTTTAATTACTACCAAGCATCCTATTTCCCCATTATAGAACATGAGGTTGAGTGTGAGATGCATGTATACATGTATGTACGTGTGAAAGAGAGGGAGCAAGAGCGAGATGAAGATTTTCATGAATAAATCTGAGATGTGTGATGTGGATCAAGATTTATATTGCAGCAAATCAAACTGATGAAAATTGTATATTAGGCTTCTGAATTACCAAAAGTTGTCTCTCCACTTTACACTTGAAGGTTCTCATGACCTTGTTCCCCTATAGTACCCAGAATTTATCATTTGGTTGATTCTTTGTATCCCATGCCACATTTCCTCATGGCACTTGATTTCATGCCTTAGGACTGTCTCCAGCACCTTAGGAGACTGCCAAGCCTATGTGCAGAAGCAGGCAAAAGCTTGGCTGGGGGAAGCTTTAAAAGTGACAGTCTGAGGCAGAGTCTTCCAGGTTTCTCAGAGGTCCCCGGCAGGATGGAACATAATTACCCATCACAGTTACTAGGTCAACAACACTACCTTTATTGGCTTTCCTTCCTTTTCTGTTTCTCCCTCCTGACTCTCCCACTCTGCTTCCTGAGATCATCTCCCAGATAAACTCCTGTGTCTAAGAGCATGTCAAAACCTCTGAGAGAAAGAAAAAGAGCTATGCTTTTGGGAAATGCAAATTAAGACACTCTTTGTTCCTTATTATTTCTCTACAGCTTTCCTTCTCATCTCTTACCCTTGAGGCCAGACGGAAAAGAGAAAGAAGAAAAATTACCCAACTTTCTCCGTGTCTCAGGTGGGATAGAAATGCGAACACCTCTGCCTTCAGTGACTCTATTTTTATACCAAATGGCTAATCAAGGGTCTTCTCTGAACAAATATAGTGTTTTCTTTTTCTCCAGAAGGCACTTTGGTACTGGTGAGGGAGTGTATCAGTCCATTCTGACTCTGCTCTAAAGAACACCTGAGACTGGGTAGTTTATGAAGAAGGGGAGTTTAGTTGACTCACATTTCTGCAGCTTGTACAGGAGGCATGGCTGGGAGGCCTCAGTATACTTACAATCATGGTGGATGGCAAAGGGGAAGCAAACATGTCTTCCCATGGCTGCAGGAGAGAAAGAGCTAAGGGGGAGATGCTACACACTTTTAGACAAACAGATCTCATGAGAACTCACTCACAAGACAGTACTTAAGGGATGGTGCTAAACCATTAGAAACCACCCCCAAGATCCCATCACCTCCCACCAGCCCCCCACACCCAGCCCCAACACTTGGGATCACAATTCAACATGAAATTTGGGTGGGGACATAGAGCCAAACCGTATCAGGTAGTATATTATTCAACTCTTTACACATTGTTGAAAAAGAGAATTTGTAATATTGCCTTGCCTCCCTTTTTAGATAGGTAAAAAATGCCGCCGCCTTGTATTTTTATACTCTAGCCAGGTATGCTGCTTTAGTTCAGTTCCATTTAAGATTCTGTGGCAGATATGCCTGAATCTCCTTGCTTGGCTAATTCTTACATATTCTTCAAATCTCAGCTTAAATTTTACTTCCCAAGAAGATTATTAACGTACACTTTCATATTATATGACCTTTCATTACCTTCACCATTTTTTAATTATTTCTTTCATGCTGGAACATAAACTCCATGAGGAAAAGCTCTTGTGTACTCCAGATCCCAGTGCCTGTTACCAAGCAGCCATCCAGTTTAATGGTAATAGATTAATCAGTTTCAATTGAATTGAAAGAGAGAGGACTATTAATAGAAGAAAGAACATGTTGGATAGTTAGAAACGTCATCTTTACTTCATAGTTTCTGGTGAAACGTTTTTTAAAGATTCTATTCCAAAGAAAATTGTAAAACAAAAATGAAATGGAGAAATGGTGATGTTTGTAAAAGAGAGAAAGTAAACGGAACACTGTTAGCAGAAGTAGGGTAAAGGATTTTTGTTAGTAGATTGCCAAATACCAACAATTTTCTCCTCCAAGTGAAGGTCTTATTTTTGAATGCACAAAAGCTTGTTTCTCTTTCAATTAGTAGCCTTTTCCCATCTCTATTTTGACCAACAGTTTCTTATAATTTGGACACTATGGGGCCTCAGAAACTATCATTCCAAGTTATAAGACCCTTGTGATAGAGGTTTCCTAGGTGGTCAGGCAGAGAAGAGAGAATATGAAGGAATTTATAGTATTTAAAATTCTGCAAATCTAACAACTTCATAAGTAACTCTTCTATACTACCAGTAGCCTTCCTAGCTATAGCACGGCTTCATGAAAATTATGCCTTGGGCAAATTATTCTAGAGATTTGAACACTGTAGCAAATAGCTGAGATGAAAGAAAACTGAATAGAACATTTGTTTCCCTCTGGCTTATAATGAGTGGGTGGTCATCATAAATAATATTCATTTCCTTTAACCAAGTATCTCTTTCATCTAACACATATTAATGGTTACTGATACTTTGACTTTGCCACTAAATTCTAAGCATTAACATCACACATTAGAAAACATTTCCATTTCAATTCTTCAAGGTTATTAGCTTCCTTGTTTCATTTATACACCTTGCATATTTCAAAATAACATCTGACTTCTTGTTAATGATAAATTAAGCATTGAAAATTGGCCCAAATAAATCTAGAAATAACAGGAAACTTTCTTCCTGGAAAGCAACTATGGAAGTATACCGCTGGTGTGCCAGAATTGGAGGAAAGGAAAACATACGCAAGATATACTGCAAGAGAGCCAAGAATAAACTAAACGGCTCCTCACTAGTGAATGGATACAAAAATGTCCCTAACTATTTTTAATGGTTATAATAATAGTTTTAATAATAAATATAGTTTTAATTCTACCAGAAAGGGGATTAGACAAATGGAGCAGTAGCAGGAGGTAAAATGGGATCAAGAGAAGACTCATGCGGCCTGGCACGGTGGCTCACGCCAAGGAGGGCAGATCACGAGGTCAGGAGATCGAGGTCATCCTGGCTAAGAGGGTGAAACCCTGTCTCTACTTAAAAATACAAAAAATTATCCGGCATGGTGGCGGGTGCCTGTAGTCCCAGCTACTCAGCAGGCTGAGGCAGGAGAATGGCATGAACCCAGGAGGCGGAGCTTGCAGTGAGCCGAGATCACGCCACTGCACTCCAGCCTGGGCAACAGAGCGAGACTCCATCTCAAAAGAAAAAAAAAAAAGGCTCATGCAAACGATCCATTAGTAAAGGATAAAAATGTGATGCAAGAGAGAAAGAGGGAAATAGTGGGAAAAAAATGTTTTTGACAAGGGGAAAAAAGGATACAATCTACTGTGTATGTGGATAATCTGGACTTTGATAGGCTTATGGGCAGTTCATTCATTGTACATGTGGGAAATCTGAGCGTAGAGCTTGCTAAAAATCAACTTTAGCCTAAAGCTCCCTCCTTATGTATTTTAAATTGAGCCTAAGGGTTTCTCTGCACAGAGTGAACTATGATCTAAGTGGTAGTGTATACCAACTGTAATCTACTCTTGTGCCAATCACCAAGTTTTGGACAATCAAAGGGAGTCAACTATTCAAATCATGTTGTGTTAAGGAAAATGCCAAAGCTGTAACAAATCTGGCTGTTTTTTCTGTACCTCACTTCCATTTTGTGTAAGTCACTTTCCTTTGTCTGTCCATAAATCTTTTTCTACCACGTGGCTGTGCTGGTCTCTCTGAGCCTACTCTGTCTTGGGAGGCTGTCTGATTTGCAAATCCTTTGCTGAATTAGACTGTGTTACATTTAATTTGGCTAAAGTTTTTCTTTTAACAGGTTTCAGGGACCAATAGGGTGATAATTGTGGTGAAAGCCTATAGGCAGTCTTTTCTCATTTCAATTTTTGGCAAATAAAAAGAGAAAAAGCATTGGGTGTTTTAAAAAAACGTGGTATGAGGTAGTTGAGTATGACAGTGGGAAAGTGAAAAAAGGTGGAAAATATTAGAACAAGTTAAAATAATGAGACGTGTGTGCGTGTGTGTAAAGAAAAATAAAACTCAAAAATTATAAAATTAAGTGAATAAAGCAAGGTGCAATAAAGAAAGATTGTAGAGTATCACAGCATTTATCTAAATTTAAAATATTAATCCAAGTTTATGTAAATATGTCTGCAAGGCACACACAAACAGGTGGGCCACAAGAATACCAACCAAAATATTAGTAGTGATTGACTGACTTAGCAGCAGCAGAGACCTTGCAGGTGGAGAGAAGGTGAAGGTGCAGGTAGGTGCCTAAGGGGATTTGCTTCATGTAAAAAAGAAAACCATTTAACTGAAATGTTTTCTTTCTTTAAAAAAAGGCTTGTAGCAAAAATGACAAAGATGAACATCTATTAATAATGATGGCAGAGACTGAAGTATTGAGATATAATCTATAATATATATTTGCTATTTTTTCAAAACAAAATGCATATAAAATGGAAAGAAAAGTTAATAGAGATACAAGAAAATCCCCAAATTTTACACTGACTCCTGAATGTTAAAAATATCCAAGGGAAAAAATATGCGTTTAGTTTTTAAAAATAATAGAAATCTCTCAATTTATAAAAGTCTTTTCATATATTTATGGTTTCTTCATAATAAAAACCTTTAGTACGTTCTAAGAGTCAAAATAGTACAGATTACGTCTTCTTGGAAAAATGCCAATAGAATGTTAAAAGAACGACCCTGCTAGAAATAGCAAATTAAAAATCTAATCATTCAGAAAATTGTAAATATTTCCCCCATAAAAACAAAGTGAATCATAAAAAAATTTTGAGGGAAGGGGGAAAACAAATTGTGAATTATAAACTGTCTAAAATATCAACTTAATGGGCACAACTCCAAAGTATTTGTAATAGAGCTATATTTGCATGTAAAAGCATACTAATGGCCTTATTTTCTTTTTAAATTGTTATTTCAAATTTTTCTTATTTAAATCTTTAAACAACAATTTTGTTTTATTTAAAAGGATAATAAGAAGGCCATTAGTATGCTTTTACCTACAAATATAGCAAGAAGAAAGCAAGGAGTGCAGCCAGAAAGAGAGGAAAAACAGAAAAAGAGAAAGGTGGAAGGAAAGATTGGCCTTTTGTCTCAGCTCAGAAAACAAGAAACAATGAAACAAGCTCAAGTATACAGACAAAGGTGTTATTATCTTTCCCAGTTAGGCTTAGGAATTCTTAGTCCACCTAAGAAATCCAGCTAGGCCTGTCTCTCAATTATCAATAACAATTACACCTTGATGAATTAGAAACATAGGCTGTAAAAGTTATATATATTACAAGGTTCAGCATATCAATATATTAATAAAAATTGATAAATCTTGATTGAAGCGAATTAAAAAATAAAATACATAAATCGTGAATATTAGAAACAGACTTAAATTACATCAAAATGTGTGCTCCATGACTATGAGAATTTTTACTTCATTTGCTGTTATATATCCAGACCTCAGATCAGTCCTGGGAGATAACAGGCCTCAATATATCTTTGATGGATTACTGTAGGTCAGATTTTTAAATATGATAGAAAACTAATGTCAATTATTTACTATAAAAATGTAGAGGTAAAGTGTAACATTTTAGGGATATACAAGTTCTCAAAGGATATAAAAGCATAAAAACTATAAAGGGAAAATTATTTTAAAATCATTGACTCAATAAAAAGAATTGGACTGAGAAGATTTTAGGGTCTCTTTTTTCATGAACTTTCAGGAAACACAAACTTTCCTTCCTTTATATATGGCTATACAGTTTTGGAAGCAATGGAAGTATTTCCAAGTTACGTTACAAAAGTAACATAATCTTGATACCAAATTCTGAAAAATAATGCATAAACATGTGAGAGTAGATGCTAATCTTAATGTTGTAAATAAATGCAGTTTTTCCAAATGAATCTTAGGTTTTTAATTGTAAAAGAATACTTCAAAAATGGACAATTCCTTAATACCTCTCTTGAGAAAATGTGTTCAACATCTTAAAGCTATTATGATCCTTTATGTAAAATTGATTGCCAAGTAAAGGAAAAGTAGTTGTTGTGTCTTTCTGCCTTTGTGTGTCTGTCTCTCCTTTCTCATCTCTGTCTGCCTCTCTTTCTGCGTATGCCTGTTTGTGTGAGACAAGTGGTGGTAGTCTGCAGCAAGGACTTAAGCCTGCATCTGTGTTTCTTTCAGTCTCTATTTGAAAGAGCAGCCTATATCACTAAGGATACGAAGCCTTGTTAGTCCTCTGCTCACTGACATTGGATAAGGACATCCCATCAACAACAGCCACCATATTACCTACTGACTGTCCACAGCATTGACATATTTCTGGAGTCTTGTGGACAAGCAGTATCTCAGTGCCTTAGGATGTTAATGAGCCTTCTGAGTCAGCTTAGAGGGTTGATAGATGATACAGTTTTGTTCTGTGTCCTCACCCAAATCTCATCTCAAATTGTAATCCCCACTTGTTGAGAGAGAGACCTGGTGGGAGGTGACTGGATCATGGGCAGTTTTCCCCATGCTGTTCTTACAATAGTGAGAGAGTTCTCACAAGATCTACTGGTTTAAAAGTAGCAGTTTTCCCTGTGCTCTCTCTCTCTCTCTCTCTCTCTCTCTCCTGCCACCATGTAAGATGTGACTTGCTTCCCCTTCTGCCATGATTGTAAGTTTCCTGAGGCCTCCCCAGTCATGTGCAACTGTGAGTCAATTAAACCTCTTTTGTTTATAAATTACCCAGTCTCATGTAGTATCTTTATAGCAGTATGAAAATGGACTAATACAGGAAATTGGTTCCAGGAGTGGGGTACTACTATAAAGATAACCTGAAAACGTAGATATGTCTTTGGAACTGGGTAATCAGCAGAGGTTGGAACAAGTTGGAGAACTCAGAACACAGTAAGATGAGAGAAAGTTTGGAATTCCTAGAGACTATTTCAATGGTTTTGACCAAAATGCTGATACTGATATGGACAATGAAGTCCAGGCTGAGGTTCAGATGCAGATGAGGAACTTATGGGAAACTGCAGTAAAGGTCATTCATGCTATGCTTTAGCCAAGAGACTGGCAGCATTTTGCCCTGCCCTAGAGATCCGTCGAACTTTGAACTTGAGAGAGATGATTTAGGGTGTCTGGCAGAAAAAACCTTTAAGCAGCAAAGCATTCAAGAGAGAAACTGACTGATTCTGAGAGTCATATGCATTCACAAACGAGATGGTTTGAAATTGGAACTTATGTTTAAAAGGGAAGTAGAACATAAAAGTGTGGAAAATTTGCAGCCTAACCATGTGGTAGAAAAGAAAAACCCATTTTCTGTTTGAGGAATTCAAGTTGGCTGCAGAAATTTGCATAAGTAACAAGAAGAAGAATGTTAATAACCAAGATAATAGGGAAAATGTCTCCAGGTCCTGTCAGAGACCTTCCTGGCAACCCCTCCCATCACAGGCCTGGAAGCCTAGGAGGGAAAAAATGGGCCAGGCCCAGGACCCCACTGCTCTGTGCAGTCCTGGGACATGGCATCCTGCATCCCAGCTGCTCCAGCTCCAGTTGTGGCTAAAAGGGGCCAAGGTACACCTCAGGCCGTTGCTTCAGAGGGTGTAAGCCACAAGCCTTGGTGGCTTTCACATGGTGTTGGGCCTGTGGGTGTGCAGAAGAGCTGAGGTTTGGAAACCTCCATCTAGATTTCAAAGGGTGTACAGAAACACCTGGATGTCCAGGGAGAAGTCTGCTGCAGAGACAGAGCCCTCATGGAGAACCTCTCCTAGGGCAGTGCAAAGGAGAAATATAAGGTTGAAGTCTCCACAGAGTCCCCACTGGGGCACCATCTAGTGGAGATGTGAGCAGAGGGCCATCCTCCTCCAGACCCCAGAATGATAGATCCACCGACAGCTTGTGCCGTGTGCCTGGAAAGGCCACAGGCACTCAACGCCAACCCATGAAAGCAGCCGCATGGGCCATACCATGCATAGGGGCAGAGCTGCCCAAGGCCTTGGGAGCTCACCCTTTGTATCAGTGTGTCCTGGAAGTGAGACATGGAGTCAAAGGAGATTATTTTGGAGCTTTAAGATTTCATAAGTTCCCTGCCAATAAGTTTTCTGACTTGCATGAGATCTGTGGCCCCTTGGTTTTGGGCAGTTTCTCCCATTTGGAATGGTAACATTTACCAAATGCTGTACCTCCATTGTATTTCAGAGGTGACTAACTTGTTTTTAATTTTACAGGCTCATAGGCTGGAGAGACTTGCCTTGTCTCAGATGAGACATCAGACTTGAACTTTTGAGTTAATGCTGGAATGATAAGACTTTGAGGGACTATTGGGAAAGCATGATTGGTTTTAAAATGTGAAAAAGGTATGAGACATGGGAGGGGCCAGGGGCAGAATGATATGGTTTGGCTCTGTGTCCTCACCCAAATTTCCTCTTGAATTGTAATACCCCCATGTTGAGGGAGGAACCTGGGAGGAGGTGATTGGATATGGTACTAGGGCAGAAAGAAAAGCTCTTTCCACCCCCACTCCACATATGTTCTTCCAGGTTACTAAAGAGATCCAGCTTGAGATCACATCCAAGACAGGACAATGTTGGAGGACACACATTGTAGAGAAATGAATAGTATTTAAGATGCTGGTTCAGAAAATGTCATTTCAAATCGTGGTACTGCTACTTACTAGATGTATGTGATCTTAAAAAGACTGTGTTTATTTCATTTTATTACCACCATGCTCTAACCAACTGAGCTATTTCTCTCCCATTTTAGATTAAATATTGGTATTCGTTTCTACTTTTGATTTTTAATCTAGAACAGGAAAAACACAGTGGGGTTTTTAAAATTGAATTAATATATTTAAATGCTTAGAATAGTAAGTTCTCCTAAAATATTAACTAATACCTTATTGTATTTTTGTTATTAACATTATAATACACAGAGTAATCTCAATGGCTTTACTTACCCTCCCAATTCCTGGATATATTTATTTTGTGAATGATCATAATGTAGAGGTAAAAGAGGTAATTTATGTATAGTTTTCCCGTTTCCTTCTATGTCTATCTCTTACCTTCAACCAGCATCTCTCAATGGTATTACTGGGTTTCTGCTAGATTTCTCCACTTCCTAAGAAAACGCTTTTTTTCACCACAAAGATATTTTTTGCTTTCTTCCTTCACCTTCCTTGGTCTTTGGTTTCTTCCTTCACCTTGGTTTTATCTGCAGAGATCCTGCAAAGATTTTTGAAAAATCATGTCATTTATTTAACAAATATTTAGTGAATCTACTATACAGCTGGTATGAGAGAACAACAGCCACAACAACAAAACATGGTTTTGTCCTCATGGGATTTATGCTACAGCTTTAGACGCAAACAATAAACTGATTAACAAGTATACAAACAAGATTGACTAATTGTATGACTAATATTGCTATGATACAGGATAGATTGCCACTAGGGTAAAGGATTACTTTTTTTAATTGAGATGAGGTGGTCAGAGAAAGCCTCTTAAAGAGGTAAGATTTCATTTGAGAACTGTATGGCAGAAGAGTAGTCCAGATGGCAAGAATAGATTATCAACACTTGTAGACTCTCTCTCAGAGGTGAGAAAGAGTTGGGCATGCTGTAGAAGCCAAGGCTGGTATAAATGCAGTCCAGTGAACAAACAGAAAATGGATTCACCTGAGGTAAGGGGATAGATGAATCAAGTCCATAGGGCCCTGCAGTCAACTTGAAGAAGTTAGATGTTATTATCAGTGTGATGGGAAGTCATTGCAGGATTTAATATATTGGTGTGATGTCATTCAATTTATATTTCAAAGAGAAAATACTGGATGTTTTATGGTAAATAGGTTATAGTACGACATGGTTAGGTATCTACAGTTGTAATCCTGGGAGAGAAGAGATGGTGGTTTAGACTGATATGATAATACTGGTGAGGGAAAGAATTGGATTTTTGACACATCTGTTGAAGTGCTAAGATTTAACAATGGATTGGATGATGGGCAGAGAAAAAAAATTACTCTTTCCTCTAAGATCTCTTGCTGTGCCAAGTTAATGGATGGAGATATATTGGAGCGATAAGAAGGATTAGAAGGGAGGATGTCTTCTGAAGAAAAAGTAGTAGTTAAATTTTGGACATGTTAACTTTGAGGTTACCAAACATTTGTGCCAAATTATATTATTATTCTCAATTTTTTGCTGGCATTCTCTGTGGAAGATTATATTCTCCTGTCACACTGATATCAAGCTCGACCACATGATTTTCTCGGCCTGATGAAACATGAGTAGAAGTGATACATGCCACCCCTGGTAAAGGTTTTAAGAGTCATTGTGCAGTCTTCCCATTCTTCTTTCCCCTCTGCCATGAAACCTTCAATCTGGATTCAAGGGTGAAAAAGACACATGGATCAGGAATCTTCAGCTCACAAGGAGCCAATACTTCATGAGGGCATAAATAAACTTTTGGTGTAATGTGCTAAGATTTGGGAGTTCTTAGTTACTGTATCATAACTTAGCCTAAGTCAAAAAATACAATGTCTAAGTGGATATGTTATGTAGGTGGTTGAAAAGACAAGCTTTGGGCTTAAGGAAGATGTCAGGTTTAGAGTCGTGGATTTGGAATTCATCAGTAAATAGAATCTATGTAAAGCCAAGAGATTGGATAAAATGATATCAAAAATGTGTGCCCATATCGAAGTGAATAAGGAGGAACTGAGTCCAGTGATACTTTGACATTGAAGATTTCAGGAAGAGAAGTAGTTGCAAAGAAGACTGAAAAGAACATGGTGAGTAAGCAAGAAGAGGAGGAGTCCTTTGTGTCTAAAACTGCAGAATAGATGAACTAGAAAATAAAGATTCCAGACCTTGAGTCTAGAATCATGGAAGTGCTTTGTGACATTGACAGGCTCAATTTCATTTGAGATGTAGGAGATTTAGACTGGAGTTGACTAAATGTGTTATACAGATTTCCTCTATTTTTATATATATTTTGGTCATTTCACTTAGGATTTAGGAGATACGTAGGTAGGTAGATAATGTTCAGGCCTTCACTTAAATTTACCACAAATGAAGAAATTTTAGATGTTTTATCCAGGTAGCATAATAACCTTTGGGAAGCTCTATTTGCAAAATTCTATATATGTATATTTGTAAATAATAATGGCCATTAGTTTGGAATTAATTTTTTTCTTCTTTTTTTTCCTCCAAAATGCTGTTACTTCTTGGGACATTAAAGGTTAAATGAGTCTCCATTAATTCCCTTAGATTCACTCCTTTCATCTAGAAATATTGTTTTAGATATTTCCAGACTCGTACTTGAAGTAAAACTACAATTTCAGAAAAATCTCATTATGTGGGATATGTCCATCAAACTATTTTCTTGTCATTGAGTACTCCATAAACATACTTAATGGGCAACATTGTAATAGCAGTGGAAAACCTAGCACAAAACTGGTTATATTTATACACTTATACTGCAAAACTGTTTTCTATTAGATTTCTGTTTTTGAAGAAAAAGCTAAAAAAAAAAAATCCCTATTACTATTTGCAGTGTAGTCTTTGCTGATAATATTGTCCCTACCTTGAATATCTCTCTCAATTGGTAAATAAGTCCAAATGGAATTTTCACATCTTCTATAGTAACACATTCCTTTATGACATTTCTCACAAAAGCTTTGCAGGATTTTGTGTTATAGATTCCTAGTTGAGGAGACAATAGAGGCATAGAAAGCAATAACAAACACACCCCCAGTAGTAGATAATGGCTTAAAAAGTGTGCTATATTCTTTTGAATAGAGATTATGTGTGCAAATACTGCAGTTTAGATGGCAGAATCAGAAATTACTGCAATTGGGGACAACAGAAGTAAGATGATTTTTGCAAACAGAAAACTTAACAAGAAATGATTATTTTTGTGGAAGATGGGCATCACAGTGGATAAAATCTATCATGTAAACGCTGAGGGTGCTGATTGAAATAATTCCCTGATATTATTTCTTCCAAATGTTTCCAGGGAATTGCAAAGTTTATGGGTCATGAAAATTATTGAAACCAACACCTCAATTATAAAGCAATCTCAGTGGTATAGGAAAGTCAAGAGCCTAAACTCTATCAGAAAACCACCAAAATGCTTTACAAACGTTGTAAGTATTATCAATTCAGCCTGTAAGTGCTGATTACAACCCTACTGTATGATTATCAGTGTGCTAGGTGCTGGAAGAGGTGACAAGTCAAAGATGATTTTTCTCAAGAACTTCACAACCTGGTGGGAGATGAGGAACAGATGTGTTAATATAATTACAAATATTGAATCAGGAATAGGTAGTAAATTTAAGTAGACAATATCCATGCAAGAACTTTAAACATTATTAGGAAGCTGTTTTTCCTCTCTGATGATGTCTATGATAGACGTGAATACACACTTGTGAAATTGCAGAAAAGAGAGTGAAAACACAACGATCTGGAACATTTAGGCATGGGGCTTCACAGAGGTAATAGCTTTCACAAACACAAATAAGGCAAGAAAGAACATTTTTTGACTTTTCACAGAAAGAGATATAAATACATTTCGATCTTCAGTCTGATCAGTTCTGATATATTTATGTCACCACATTCAAGATAATAAACACTTCCATTACCACCAAAGTGTCCTTATGCCCTTGGCAATCCATCTTTTCCTTCTCACCCCACTCCCAGACAACCACTGATTGGCTCACCATCAAAATGGGTTAGTTGCATTTTTCAAAAATTTTATATAAATGACATCATACAATGTGCACACTTTCAGCATGATTTTGAGACTTATTTATGCCATTGTATGTATCAATAGTGTGTTCCATTTTGTAGCTAAGTAGTAAGTAAATAGTAAGTCCATTATGGATATACCATAATTTGTTATTTATTCATCCACCAAAAGACATTTGAGTTGTTTCCCAAAATGTAGCCAAATTGCTATGGCCATTCCTGTACAAACGTTTTTGTGGATATATATATATATGTGTGTGTGTGTGTGTGTGTGTGTAATACACATATATATATTTATCTTGAGTAAGCAAACAGAAGTGTAATGGATAGGTAGTATAGAATATATATGTTTATGAAACCAACCATTAGCAAAAGTGGCTGTACAATTTTGTTTTTCTACCAGCAATGTATGTGCATTCCAGTTACTCCACAACCTTGCCAACACTATGTTAACTTTTTCATTCCAATGGGTGTATATCATGCAGCTTTAATTTGCATTATCCTAATGATTACTAATGTTCAGTATTTCTCAAGTGCTTATTGATAATTTGTATACTTTTATAAAATGTCTTCTCAAATCATTTGCTTGCTTTTGATGAGTTCTTTGTTTTCTTTTTTTTAAAATTTATTTATTATTATTATACTTTAAGTTGTGGGGTACATGTGCAAATGTGCAGGTTTGTTACATACGTATACTTGTGCCATGTTGGTGTGCTACACCCATCAACTCGTCATTTACATCAGGTATAACTCCCAATGCAATCCCTCCCCCCTCCACCCTCCCCATGATAGGCCCCGTGTGTGATGTTCCCCTTCCTGAGTCCAAGTGATCTCATTGTTCAGTTCCCACCTATGAGTGAGAACATGTGGTGTTTGGTTTTCTGTTCTTGTGATAGTTTGCTAAGAATGATGGTTTCCAGCTGCATCCATGTCCCTACAAAGGACACAAACTCATCCTTTTTTATGGCTGCATCGTATTCCATGGTGTATATGTGCCACATTTTCTTAATCCAATCTGTCACTGATGGACATTTGGGTTGATTCCAAGTCTTTGCTATTGTGAATAGTGCCGCAATAAACATACGTGTGCATGTGTCTTTATAGCAGCATAATTTATAATCCTTTGGGTATATACCCAGTAATGGGATGGCTGGGTCATATGGTACATCTAGTTCTAGATCCTTGAGGAATCGCCATACTGTTTTCCATAATGGTTGAACTAGTTTACAATCCCACCAACAGTGTAAAAGTGTTCCTATTTCTCCACATGCTCTCTAGCACCTGTTGTTTCCTGACTTTTGAATGATCGCCATTCTAACTGGTGTGAGATGGTATCTCATTGTGGTTTTGATTTGCATTTCTCTGATGGCCAGTGATGATGAGCATTTTTTCATGTGTCTGTTGGCTGTATGAATGTCTTCTTTTGAGAAATGTCTGTTCATATCCTTTGCCCACTTTTTGATGGGGTTGTTTGTTTTTTTCTTGTAAATTTGTTTGAGTTCTTTGTAGGTTCTGGATATTAGCCCTTTGTCAGACGAGTAGATTGCAAAAATTTTCTCCCATTCTGTAGGTTGCCTGTTCACTCTGATGGTAGTTTCTTTTGCTGTGCAGAAGCTCTTTAGTTTAATGAGATCCCATTTGTCAATTTTGGCTTTTGCTGCCATTGCTTTTGGTGTTTTAGACATGAAGTCTTTGCCCATGCCTATGTCCTGAATGGTACTACCTAGGTTTTCCTCTAGGATTTTTATGGTATTAGATCTAACATTTAAGTCTCTAATCCATCTTGAATTAATTTTCATATAAGGAGTAAGGAAAGGATCCAGTTTCAGCTTTCTACTTATGGCTAGCCAATTTTCCCAGCACCATTTATTAAATAGGGAATCCTTTCCCCATTTCTTGTTTCTCTCAGGTTTGTCAAAGATCAGATGGCTGTAGATGTGTGGTATTATTTCTGAGGACTCTGTTCTGTTCCATTGGTCTATATCTCTGTTTTGGTACCAGTACCATGCTGTTTTGGTTACTGTAGCCTTGTAGTATAGTTTGAAGTCAGGTAGCGTGATGCCTCCAGCTTTGTTCTTTTGACTTAGGATTGTCTTGGAGATGCGGGCTCTTTTTTGGTTCCATATGAACTTTAAAGCAGTTTTTTTCCAATTCTGTGAAGAAACTCATTGGTAGCTTGATGGGGATGGCATTGAATCTATAAATTACATTGGGCAGTATGGCCATTTTCACGATATTGATTCTTCCTATCCATGAGCATGGTATGTTCTTCCATTTGTTTGTGTCCTCTTTTATTTCACTGAGCAGTGGTTTGTAGTTCTCCTTGAAGAGGTCCTTTACATCCCTTGTAAGTTGGATTCCTAGGTATTTTATTCTCTTTGAAGCAATTGTGAATGGAAGTTCATTCCTGATTTGGCTCTCTGTTTGTCTGTTACTGGTGTATAAGAATGCTTGTGATTTTTGCACATTAATTTTGTATCCTGAGACTTTGCTGAAGTTGCTTATCAGCTTAAGGAGATTTTGGGCTGACACAATGGGGTTTTCTAAATATACAATCATGTCATCTGCAAACAGGGACAATTTGACTTCTTCTTTTCCTAACTGAATACCCTTGATTTCTTTCTCTTGCCTAATTGCCCTAGCCAGAACTTCCAACACTATGTTGAATAGGAGTGGTGAGAGAGGGCATCCCTGTCTTGTGCCAGTTTTCAAAGGGAATTTTTCCAGTTTTTGCCCATTCAGTATGATATTGGCTGTGGGTTTGTCATAAATAGCTCTTATTATTTTGAGGTACGTTCCATCAATACCGAATTTTTTGAGCGTTTTTAGCATGAAGGGCTGTTGAATTTTGTCAAAAGCCTTTTCTGCATCTATTGAGATAATCATGTGGTTCTTGTCTTTGGTTCTGTTTATATGCTGGATTATGTTTATTGATTTGCGAATGTTGAACCAGCCTTGCATCCCAGGGATGAAGCCCACTTGATCATGGCGGATAAGCTTTTTGATGTGTTGCTGAATTCGGTTTGCCAGTATTTTATTGAGGATTTTTGCATCGATGTTCATCAGGGATATTGGTCTAAAATTCTCTTTTTTTGTTGTGTCTCTGCCAGGCTTTGGTATCAGGATGATGTTGGCCTCATAAAATGAGTTAGGGAGGATTCCCTCTTTTTCTATTGATTGGAATAGTTTCAGAAGGAATGGTACCAACTCCTCCTTGTACCTCTGGTAGAATTCAGCTGTGAATCCATCTGGTCCTGGACTTTTTTTGGTTGGTAGGCTATTAATTGTTGCCTCAATTTCAGAGCCTGCTATTGGTCTGTTCAGGGATTCAACTTCTTCCTGGTTTAGTCTTGGAAGAGTGTAAGTGTCCAGGAAATTATCCATTTCTTCTAGATTTTCCAGTTTATTTGCATAGAGGTGTTTATAGTATTCTCTGATGGTAGTTTGTATTTCTGTGGGGTCGGTGGTGATATCCCCTTTATCATTTTTAATTGCGTCGATTTGATTCTTCTCTCTTTTCTTCTTTATTAGTCTGGCTAGTGGTCTGTCCATTTTGTTGATCTTTTCAAAAAACCAACTCCTGGATTCATTGATTTTTTGGAGGGTTTTTTGTGTCTCTATCTCCTTCAGTTCTGCTCTGATCTTATTTCTTGCCTTCTGCTAGCTTTCGAATGTGTTTGCTCTTGCTTCTCTAGTTCTTTTAATTGCGATGTTAGAGTGTCAATTTTAGATCTTTCCTGCTTTCTCTTGTGGGCATTTAGTGCTATAAATTTCCCTCTACACACTGCTTTAAATGTGTCCCAGAGATTCTGGTATGTTGTATCTTTGTTCTCATTGGTTTCAAAGAACATCTTTATTTCTGCCTTCATTTCGTTATGTACCCAGTAGTCATTCAGGAGCAGGTTGTTCAGTTTCCATGTAGTTGAGCGGTTTTGATTGAGTTTCTTAGTCCTGAGTTCTAGTTTGATTGCACTGTGGTCTGAGAGACAGTTTGTTATAATTTCTGTTCTTGTACATTTGCTGAGGAGTGCTTTACTTCCAATTACGTGGTCGATTTTGGAGTAAGTACGATGTGGTGCTGAGGAGAATGTATATTCTGTTGATTTGGGGTGGAGAGTTCTATAGATGTCTATTAGGTCTGCTTGCTGCAGAGATGAGTTCAATTCCTGGATATCCTTGTTAACTTTCTGTCTCGTTGATCTGTCTAATGTTGACAGTGGAGTGTTGAGGTCTCCCATTATTATTGTATGGGAGTCTAAGTCTCTTTGTAAGTCTCTAAGGACTTGCTTTATGAATCTGGGTGCTCCTGTATTGGGTGCATATATATTTAGGATAGTTAGCTCTTCCTGTTGAATTGATCCCTTTACCATTATGTAATGGCCTTCTTTGTCTCTTTTGATCTTTGATGGTTTAAAGTCTGTTTTATCAGAGACTAGTATTGCAACCCCCGCTTTTTTTTGTTCTCCATTTGCTTGGTAAATCTTCCTCCATCCCTTTATTTTGAGCCTATGTATGTCTCTGCGTGTGAGATGGGTCTCCTGAATACAGCAGACTGATGGTTCTTGACTCTTTATCCAGTTTGCCAGTCTGTGTCTTTTAATTGGAGCATTTAGTCCATTTACATTTAAGGTTAAGATTGTTATGTGTGAACTTGATCCTGCCATTATGATATTAACTGGTTATTTTGCTCGTTAGTTGATGCAGTTTCTTCCTAGCCTCGATGGTCTTTACATTTTGGCATGTTTTTGCAGTGGCTGGTACCGGTTGTTCCTTTCCATGTTTAGTGCTTCCTTCAGGGTCTCTTGTAAGGCAGGCCTAGTGGTGACAAAATCTCTAAGCATTTGCTTATCTGTAAAGGATTTTATTTCTCCTTCACTTATGAAACTTAGTTTGGCTGGATATGAAATTCTGGGTTTAAAATTCTTTTCTTTAAGAATGTTGAATACTGGCCCCCACTCTCTTCTGGCTTATAGAGTTTCTGCCGAGAGATCTGCTGTTAGTCTGATGGGCTTCCCTTTGTGGGTAACCCGACCTTTCTCTCTGGCTGCCCTTAAGATTTTTTCCTTCATTTCAACTTTGGTGAATCTGGCAATTATGTGTCTTGGAGTTGCTCTTCTGGAGGAGTATCTTTGTGGCGTTCTCTGTATTTCCTGGATTTGAATGTTGGCCTGCCCTACTAGGTTGGGGAAGTTCTCCTGGATGATATCCTGAAGAGTGTTTTCCAACTTGGTTCCATTTTCCCCCTCACTTTCAGGCACGCCAATCAGACGTAGATTTGGTCTTTTTACATAATCCCATACTTCTTGCAGGCTTTGTTCATTTCTTTTTCTTCTTTTTTCTTTTGGTTTCTCTTCTCGCTTCATTTCATTCATTTGATCTTCAATCGCAGATACTCTTTCTTCCAGTTGATCGAGTTGGTTACTGAAGCTTGTGCATTTGTCACGTATTTCTCGTGTCATGGTTTTCATCTCTTTCATTTCGTTTATGACCTTCTCTGCATTAATTACTCTAGCCATCAATTCTTCCACTTTTTTTTCAAGATTTTTAGTTTCTTTGCGCTGGGTACGTAATTCCTCCTTTAGCTCTGAGAAATTTGATGGACTGAAGCCTTCTTCTCTCATCTCGTCAAAGTCATTCTCCGTCCAGCTTTGATCCGTTGCTGGCGATGAGCTGCGCTCCTTTGCCAGGGGAGATGCGGTCTTATGTTTTGAATTTCCAGCTTTTCTGCCCCGCTTTTTCCCCATCTTTGTGGTTTTATCTGCCTCTGGTCTTTGATGATGGTGATGTACTGATGGGGTTTTGGTGTAGGTGTCCTTCCTGTTTGATAGTTTTCCTTCTAACAGTCAGGACCCTCAGCTGTAGGTCTGTTGGAGATTGCTTGAGGTCCACTCCAGACCCTGTTTGCCTGGGTATCAGCAGCAGAGGCTGCAGAAGATAGAATATTTCTGAACAGCGAGTGTACCTGTCTGATTCTTGCTTTGGAAGCTTCCTCTCAGGGGTGTACTCCACCCTGTGAGGTGTGGGGTGTCAGACTGCCCCTAGTGGGGTATGTCTCCCAGTTAGGCTACTCAGGGGTCAGGGACCCACTTGAGCAGGGAGTCTGTCCCTTCTCAGATCTCAACCTCTGTGTTGGGAGATCCACTGCTCTCTTCAAAGCTGTCAGACAGAGTCGTTTGTGTCTGCAGAGGTTTTGGCTGAGTTTGTTATTGTTTACTGTGCCCTGTCCCCAGAGGTGGAGTCTACAGAGACAGGCAGGTTTCCTTGAGCTGCTGTGAGCTCCACCCAGTTCGAGCTTCCCAGCAGCTTTTTTTACCTACTTAAGCCTCAGCAATGGCGGGCGCCCCTCCCCCAGCCTCGCTGCTGCCTTGCCGGTAGATCACAGACTGCTGTGCTAGCAATGAGGGAGGCTCCGTGGGTGTGGGACCCTCCCGGCCAGGTGTGGGATATGATCTCCTGGTGTGCCTGTTTGCTTAAAGCGCAGTATTGGGGTGGGAGTTACCTGATTTTCCAGGTGTTGTGTGTCTCAGTTCCCCTGGCTAGGAAAAGGGATTCCCTTCCCCCTTGCGCTTCCCAGGTGAGGCAATGCCTCGCCCTGCTTCAGCTCTCACTGGTCGGGCTGCAGCAGCTGACCAGCACTGATCGTCTGGCACTCCCCAGTGAGATGAACCCAGTACACCTCAGTTTAAAATGCAGAAATCACCGGTCTTCTGTGTCGCTCGTGCTGGGAGTTGGAGACTGGAGCTGTTCCTATTCGGCCATCTTGCTCCGCCCCCCCGAGTTCTTTGTTTTCTTAATATTGATTTGTAATGTTCCTTTATGGACTCTGAATATAAGTCTTTTGGTTGACATATGTGTCGTTTTTTCTTTGATGTTTATTAAAACCATGTGATGAAAGTCAGAAGAGAGTTGAGAGACAATAGTAAATCTATAAGTAGCCAGTTTAAAGTTGATGCAATGGAATAGCTTCATGAAAGAGCATTCTCTAAGGAGACAAAATACAAAGGAAATAGGAAATCTGGGTACAGGTACCAACTAGAAAGCATCTAGGTTATTCGAATCAATGATTCTATTGGAATGTGGAAAGGAAATTATGTGCATTCAATATACAAAATAATTATTTTCTTCACATTAAAGTGTACATTCTATTGAGTTCAATAGTATAAAAAATCCTGTTTCTGACTACATTGACTATAGCAACCATGTAAAGATGAAAAATGTATCCTCTCTCCATCATTTTATTTCAGGTGCTCAATGTGAAATTATAAGAAACTATAAAGAAATTATATTTTGATAAATTTAAATTTAATAATGTGAAAGCTAGAAGGATAAACAGAAACTGCTTTAAGTGGTTGAAATAAAAAGGAAAAAAAAAAGTTTCTTTTCTCCTTTCCTTTAATTCTCTTATTAAATCTTTTCCCATGTTTTAGATGATCCAGATTGTTCCACTTGTAGTGTTTTCAAGCCTCCCTTGTGTTCCCCAGAGAACAATAAGTATGTGTTGGTGAATGTAGGTGTGATGGTTAATATTGACTGTCAACTTGATTGGACTAAAGGATGCAAACTGTTGCTTCTGGGTGTGTCTGTGAGGGTGTTGCCAAAGGAGATTAACATTTGAGTCAGTGGAGTGGGAGAGGCAGACTCACGCTGAATCTAATTAGCTACCAGTGCAGCTAGAATAAAGCAGGCAAGAGAAGATGGAAGAGCAGACTTACTGAGACTTTCAGTCTCCATCTTTCTCTCATGCTGGATACTTCCTGCCCTCAAACATCATATTCCAAGTTCTTTACCTGTCTCTTGGAGTTACATCAGTGCTTTTCCAGGGACTCCCAGGCCTTTGGCCACAGACTAAAGACTGTACTGCTGGCTTCCCTACTTTTGAGGTTCTGGGATTCAGACGGATCTACCTCTGGCTTCCTTGCTCTTCAACTTGCACACAGCCTATTGTGGGACTTTATTTTGTGATCATGTGAGTCAATCCTCCTTAATAAACTCCCTGTCATATATACATATATCCTATTAGTTCTGTCCCTCTAGAGAACCCTAATACGTTAAGAGATTACACGGTATGAATCAGAAAATCATACAACATAGAAAGAGTCCTTAGACAAAATATTTCTTTCTTTCTCTCCTCTTCAAGGCCTCGCTTTGTGTGTGTTGTGTGTTAACATACACTCGCACACGTTAAACACCAGTTAAACATACATCATTCCCTACAATCCTCTTTTTGCCTCTTTATCAGTTTCATTTCCATTATTATTTAAAGCAATTGGCAGTATATACTTCTGTCCTACTCCTTGGCCAAATTTCAATATAGTTTATCCAAACTGTCTTTTCTGAACCTACAGGAGAGAAGCTGGAGTTTGAAGGAGAAAAAACACACAGCTAGTTATGTTTTAAATACATGACTGCAAATTCAAAATTCACTATTGTTGTAAATCTATCACTTTCCCCTGGTGATTTTTGATATCACACTTTGTAAAAAAAAATACGTGAAGGCATCTTCTGTCATCTCATAGCTTCTAGACACCTCTCAACACCTTGCTGAACAATAATGCCTTTCTGCTTAATGGTTTCCTATATAGTTGATATGGTCACTTTTTAAAAATAAATGTTAGTGAAAGCTTAGAAAGAATGTGCATTCTACAGAAATTTAAAGCAGGATTCTATATACATCTCTGAGTTTAATTTTCCACTAGAGATGTTCAAACGTTTTATCTCCTCACTGATTATTTTTGTCTGTATATGCTATCAACTAATAAAAGAGGTGTGTTATGTCTCACTGTGGTTGTGAGTTTGACAGTTCCTCTGTACATCTGTCAGTTATTGCTTTGTATTTTGAGGCCACATAATTATGTACTTACAGATTCAGGATTGGTATCTTCTTAGTGAATTTATCCTTTTATCATTATCATGTGATTTATACTAAGATGTTTTGCTTTAATATTTATCAGGTATACTACTAATATAGCTACAGAATATCCACATGCAAGTGTTTTTCTGAACATTTTCACTGCCTATCATTAAAGGACAATTTGTTTCATATAAATATTAGTTTTACAGTTCTCTTTCAGCACACTGGCCACCTTTTCCTCTGTATTCCTGACTTTATTGCTCTGGATAAGTCATGGGTCAATTTAACTGTAGTTTTTTTTTTTTTTTTTTTTTTTTTTTGGAAGGAACTCTGCTGTAATTTTCTGACCACTTCTAAGATTTTTCTCTTTGTCTTTGGTTTGCTATAGTTTCTGGATGATGAGTCTAGATTTAAATTTCTTTTAAATTTTTATGCAGCAAATATATATGTACTGGAGTGATGTGCATCTATCTATTCCTCCAGAGCTATGCTATTAGTCTGGGACTACTTGAACTCCTTTTGAGGGTCCATGTTTTCTGAGACACTCAGATTTGGTGCTGTAACTTCACAAGCACATGACTAAATGTTTGCTTTCCATCATAGTATCCGCACTTGTCCCTAGGGCAACCTCAAATTTCAAGTGTGCTTACCACTTAGCATTCTCATTTGATCTGTCCATTTGGTGAGGTAAAGCTTTCTTCACTTCCTTACATGCCTTAAATGGATTAAAATATGTTTGTTGTATTATATATAGGAAAAAATGTTGGTTTAGGTTAGTCTCTACACATTAGACTTCCATACAAAATTCACTTTTCAAATTAGTCCAACTATGCTTCCGTAACTGTCACTCCACATACATTTTTTCTTGTTTTTGTTTTCTTTCCTTTTTCTTCTTTTTTTTTTACAGTGTCTCACTGTTGCACAGGTTGGAATGCAGTGGCATGATTATGGTTCACTGCAGCCTCTACCTCCTGGGCTCAAGTGATCCTCCCAACTCAGCCACCTCCCAAGTACCTGGGACCACAGACACACGACGCCATGCCTATCTATCTATCTATCTATCTATCTATCTATCTATCTATCTATCTATCTATCTATCTATCTATCTATCTATCTATACAGGGTAGCACTATGTTGCCCAGGTTGATCTCAAATTCATGGGCTGAAGTGAAAGTGCTGGGATTATGGGCATGAGCTGCCACACCCAGCCTATACTCCACCTATTTTTATCAGTGTCTCCAATTATCTTCATGTTGCCAAACCAAGGAAAATTTATTTGACTTTATATTATTTAAAAAGCTTGCAGCATTTAACAGAGTTGAACATCACATGTGTTGGGGGGGGATGCGTGTCTGTCTATGTGTGTGTGTGTGAGAGTTAATTCTATTAAATTTCCTCTTTTGGAAATGCTCTTGATTTTCCTCTTACTTTCTGTATATATTTTTTTGTCCTTTCTGCTACTTTATCACCTTTACATGTTGAGGGTGTCCCTGGTTCAAGTATTATTCTCCTCTTCTTCCCCTCTTCTCTCCTCTCCTCTTCTCTTCATCTTCTATTCTTTCTCACCTACTCTTCTTACCTCTCCTCTTCTCTGCTATTTCCTTTAATATTCTTTATTCCAGAAATGTAACTAGTTATACTTTGAACATGTTACTTCCCTGTGTCTCAGAATGCTCATCAATAAAACTGAAATGATATGAGTAGCCTACTCCACAGGGTTGTTGGAAGAATTGAGTTAACACAAGTAAAGTGCCTCAAAAAATACCTGGCTTATAATAAGCATTTGACAAATATTTTACTACTTTTCTCTTTTCTTTGTACATTCCCTGAATGATAGAATGTAATTATAACATGATTATATCATGTAATCATACCATCTAATTAAATACCATTTTTAAGTCATACTTAAGATGATTTTCAGCCTTATGTCTATCAGTTGTGATCACTCTACTAAGCAGTAAACCCACATATACAGCTGCCTACTTCACATTTCACTCTGCTGTCCAATGAACACGACAAATTTAACATATATACAGAAAAACTTTCATGTTCCAAATTCCAGTGCTACACAAACAACATTATTCATTTTTCCTGACTTGGTAAATGATGTCTATACCCATCCTTTTGTAAGTCAAAAACATAAAGACATTTTTCTTGCCATCCTTTTTTTTCACATACACAACACTTAACTCATTAGAAAATCTTGTCAATTCTAACTGCAAAAGGTATCTTAAATGTATCCATTTCTTTTAAATGTCCATTGCTCTCAGCATCATGCAAACATGACCAACTCTTAGCCAGAATATAACCACTACTAGTCTATTCATTCACTCTTCTGTCCTACTCCTCAAATTCCATAAATTGCCAAAGTGATATTATATTATTACACATTCCTCATATCCCTCCTTTTAAACAAACCCTTGATTGGACTATAATCAGATATAGATTAAAATTAGAACCCTTTTCAGCGCCCTACATTACATTCCCTATCTCTCAAAAGTCATTTCAAATTATTTTACTTATTCCTGGCATTCATTGCACTTCAGCTATCATGGCTATCTTAGTTCTTCAAGCATGTCATGAGCTTTCTCAGTGTAGGGGAAGAGTTTACACATACTATTCTTGCTGAATGAAATGATTCTCTCCTAATTCTTCATCTGAAGAACTCTGACTCAGCCTTTGTGTCACAGCTTAAATATCACTTCTGATAGCTCTTTCTTGACTGCCTGATATAAATTGGGGCCCCTATAATGCCATCAAGACATTGAATTTTTTCCTTTACAGCACTTATCAAATTGCAAATTTGTCTTTTCTGCTACTTTATCACATTGCAAATTTGATAAGTAAAAGTTGTAATTTCATATTTATTTGTGTGTTGTTTAATGACTCTCTCCCATATAATGTATGGGAAAAGCTTGACAAATCACAGATGACATGTAGTTGGAAACAAAGTGACAGAAACTTAATGTGAAGAGAGGTGAAAGGAGCAGATGTAACTGCAGTGTGTTTTCTTGAAGTAGAGAAGAAGCCAACTAAAATGTGACAGAAAAAAAAAATGAATTCGAAGTTGTCATGAAGAAAAGTTCTTTTGAAATAAAGCAAAAAATAATAATCTGAAGAAGAAGAGTACTGAGTGCTTGAAAAAAATAATCTGGAATGATCAACATTAATACATGGTCTGGCAAATTATTAAATTTCTAGGGCAAGAGAGAAATGCTCACATCTTCAAGTACAAAGACACATAATATGTAAGGGTGAAGGATTTTGACTGATACAGACTTCTCTACGGTGAGATAAAGTCCAAAAGAGAAAAGAAAGATGCATGTACAATTGTGCAGGAAATAAAGGTGACTCAATAATAATATATCCAGTTGATATGAGTTTCAAATATGAGGGCAATGGACAGACAGCCTCAAAAATCAGAACTCAGGGAAATAACATTCAGTCACTCATCTTGGAAAATCTTCTCAGTGGCCAAATGCAGCTGATTCAGTGTTGTATCAGAATGCCAACACCTGAAAATGGAAATGGAGGCAAGGAGAATGATGGTGAGCACTTAACTAATTTACACACAGAATTAAGGCTAAATACATGTGGGAATTAAGATAATGGAACAAAATATAGTTGTAGTATATCTTGACAATGTAAAAATAGTAATGTAATAATTATTTTTGGCAGGAGGGGAGGAGAGGTGAGAGGAAGTATGTGAGTACCAGTTATCTCATCTTTCATGGTACTCAGTCAACAAATACTTGCATCTAAAAATGGTACTATAAAGTTATTGTTTTCAGGAGTATTAGATTCCAGTGAATAAAGACAGAAAGCACTATAAAGATGTAAATAAATAATCCCTTTAGTGATAAAGGCCTTAAAGGAATTAAATCAGGATAACGAGACAGCAACAAACATGGGAGTAAGAGATATATTAGAGTGCTTGAGAAGGCTTCTACGAGAAAGTGATTTTCTTTGTAAATGTCTAATGTGCTGTTACAAAAAGTAACTTCACTCTCCTAATGTTTTTTAAAAAGTATCTTCCCAATTTTTAAAGAAATATTATGTTTTGAGAAAAAGACATTTGAAAAATGAATTAGTAAACCATTAAATTTTACTTGAGATTCACTGCAAGTTTTTCTTGTTAAATGCAACTGAATACTCTATTTAAAATAACATGTATAGACATATCAATAAAATATCTCGACCTACTTATCTATCTCTGAGCATCTTTCTATCTATCCTTTTATTTGTGACAGACTTATCAGCTATCTATCAATAGAATATCAGATATACATTCACCAATTTTAACAGTTGTGGCTTATGAATTGTGATAGAATTTTTAAAAACTAAGCATTTTACAAAAAAAAAAAAATTATTGCATCCCTTGTTTTTAAAAAAACCAAAAAACCTGTTACTACTCTTTCCTATGTGCTAAACTTCCTGTACTGCTTCTGATAACTCTTTAAGTCCAAATAGCTGATTTCATCTGGTATTTTCTGTCTTTATTCAGCAGGGTTAACCTTGCATAGTTTGTTGTGAGAGGAAATGGTATTTCTTTTAGATATAAATTGGTTTCTTTTTGTCAGGAAAGTAAGTTTGAGGACTGCAATTGACAGGACTTTTTGAGCTCAATTGTCTTACACTTGAACCAGTTTCATATTCATAAAAGATGTGATTCTACTTAAAATAAAGAGTGGCAAACAGAAACATAATGACAGAGAAAACTGCTTGTCTTAGGATGTGCTCTAAATAGCAAAAGAATCATTTTAGGGTAAAAACTTACTTTAGCCATTAAGAAATGTTTTATATTTTTCCATGCTGAACAACCTCATAGTGTCACTCAGTAAAATTGGGGTCAAGTAAAAATGCTGAGAATTTCCATATGCTTTATTTTCTATATTTGTGTCATTGACAAAACCAGGTAACTGTGTTCTAACTGAAGAAAAAACTGGATTGTAGACTGAAATAAACTTGGGTTTATTAAGGAGTTATGCATTAATATTAGCCCATTGAAATTTTTAAAATGCAAACAAAATATATGTCTAAAGCTAAGACTCGTTTTGTTGTTCTGGATATCTCTGCAGAAAAATGAAGAAAAAAATTGCACAATATGGGCCGGGCGCGGTGGCTCAAGCCTGTAATCCCAGCACTTTGGGAGGCCGAGACGGGCGGATCACGAGGTCAGGAGATCGAGACCATCCTGGTTAACACAGTGAAACCCCGTCTCTACTAAAAAATACAAAAAATTAGCCGGGCGCGGTGGTGGGCGCCTGTAGTCCCAGCTACTCGGGAGGCTGAGACAGGAGAATGGCGTGAACCCGGGAGGCGGAGCTTGCAGTGAGCTGAGATCCGGCCACTGCACTCCAGCTCGGGCGACAGAGCGAGACTCTGTCTCAAAAAAAAAAACAAAAAAAAAAACAAAAAAAAAAAAAAAAATTGCACAATATGCTGTGAGTTAATAGTGTGGGGAAGGCACTAATTGAAAATAATCAATAAGAATATTATTCAATAGAATATCAGATATTTTGTGTCCTGTCTGGATGCATCTTTATAGTTCTGAAGTTACACAGAGCTGTTCCTATATAAAACTAGAGATTATTAGCTCCAGTTGGTCAGAGAATGAGTAGTCAACAAATAAGTTTATTAGTAGTCAACAAATAATTTATTATCTATTAGTAGTCAACAGTTTATTAACACTGTCAAGGTGATAAGACATCAATAGATATTGTATCTAATTTTTTGCCCAAGTTTGGAACCAATTGACAGAGAAATGGAAGCAGACAGGTGGACTTTAAGTGTTTGCTTATTCACTATTTTCTGTGAGGAGGTGTGAGAAGTCTATAAGATACAGATCATCTTAGCATCTATTTGGAAACATGGGAAGTAGGAAATAAGTGTTGTCCCTCATAATAAATAACTTTCCCATATATTTTATAGTCCAACACTTAATTTAAAAACATTATTGAAAAACACAGCTTGTGTTTGTATTAAAACCTCAGGTGCTAAAATACACACACACACACACGCACACACACACAATCTACTTTCTTATTAAAATAAAAAATATATAAGAGAAATATATCTTAATTGCCAAAAGTCAGAGAAAAAGGTATAGGGCAAATTAATGAAAACAAAAAGTAATAAGAATAATTACTTGTATGGTTGTGTCAGATTTTTCACGAGTGTCTTTGTCAAATTTTATTCTCTCTTCACTTCAGAAAAATACTTTTTTAATAATGTGATTTTTTTTACTGTAATACGTACCAAATTAAGTGGCTTGTCAATAGAAAAGTCATAAATAAGGAATGACAGTTCATTCTGATGTTAATATATGAGCCACCGAATCAGTTGATCCTGAGATTTTTGTCAGGCTAAGTGACATAATTGATTGGATCTACTCAATTGTTGGAATGTGTTAACTTGATTTTTAAAAACTAGATTTATTATGTTTTTCAACTGCAGTTTATTTTTAGGGAGGCATTAGTTAAACTCAACAGCATAGAACTTAACAGAACTAGTTAAGAATGTAGCTTAGGAGGATGGTGTTTACTTACTTGAATCAAGGATGGAGGATGCAAAGCCGTAACCTGGAGCCAGAGACAACTGCGGGAATATATCATAAGGCAGTGGGAGGCACAAGGGAGCAATCAGAAGGGTTGTTTGAAGAAAAGGTGTCTTTCTTGCCTGAGGCTGAATTTAATGGATTCATCTGAATGTATAGTTGCACTGCCTTGTATCAGAGAAACATAAAATGAATCCTATGTGTTAACTGAATCTTTTAGAGAAGGGAGTCATTAGTACAATGATCAGGACTGAAATTTGATACATTAATGTTGAGAAATGCTTTTAGTTTCTAGAAGTAATTTCTAATATATATATTTTAAAATTTTTGTAGTTGCTGGTCCAGTGTTAGGTATTTAGATAATCCTCAATACATAAAAAATGAACCAATCTATCAATACATGAATAAAAATAATACCCTTCCATGGTCTACCCTACAGGGAAAGTACAATTTCTTTGTTTCCAGTGGATCCATGAATGAGCAGTTCCAACCAAAAGAGACCCAATCTGTTCTCGAAAATTCTGGACCAATATGCATTATCTTTCTGCTGGTTTATTAACTACAGTATCTCCTCTCATAGATTGACAAACCATTTGGACATGACCAGCTACTGCTATAGCTCTTTTACTCTTGTAGTTTGGTGAGTAGGAATGTTAACTTCTTTTGCTCTTGTAGCTCAGTGAGTTCCGAGTTTTCGTCCTGCAACTAAGAGGAATGAGTTATGCAGACACTAGAGAGTGGTTAAGGCAGAGTAGAACTTATTGATTGACAGAAAAGCTCTTGGCAGTGACTTGAAAGTAGGTTGCCAGCAATGAGGTTGAGTCCAGGGGCTTTTACGGGCTTGGCATGAGGAAGGGCATGCTGATTGGTTTGGGTAGGCTTGGAAAAAGCACTATTCAGAAAGACAGTGTAAGCCCCATTCAGGATGACAGTGTAAAAAACCAACTGGGGGAAGGTAGGTATATATAAAATGTGAAGGATAAGGACCAATCAGGAGAGAGTGCACCAAACAGGAATGTAAGTTCTCAATCTGGTCCATGAATTTTATCCTGAATTTGTAGCTTGGTTTTCAGGCTTTAGGCTGTCCTTGGCTTGAAGGTTGAGTTTCACTGAGAATCTGTCCCTGTCTGCCTAAGAATTTGTCTGCCTCCTATGACTATCATTACGTATGTCTTTTATCAGACAGTGATTCATTTGCTTCTCATTGCCAAAAGAACTAAAGCATATTTTATTTACCAGTGTGCTTATTTTTAGATTCTTAGAAGCAGGACTACCTTTTTTGGTTCAGGTGTTTCCTCTGCAAACAAAGTCCTTTATCATCTTTCATTTCCCTCTATTGAGTGGGGATCATGGCACAGTTCTTAGCAGTAACTTGACCAGCCATCTTGGAGATGAAGGAAGTTTGCTAACAGTGGTGTGATTTTTTTTTTTTTTTTTTTTTTTTTTTTTTTTTATTAATACTTTAAGTTGTAGGGTACATGTGCATAACGTGCAGGTTTGTTACATATGTATACTTGTGCCTTGTTGGTGTGCTGCACCCATCAACTCGTCGAACAGTGGTGTGATTTTAAAACTTGGAAATAAGTTCTGAGGAGTCTGCTTATTACCTCGAAGTACAATCCATTAATTCAAGTGCAAAGAAGTGTTAAACCTCAGTTTCAATTTGATATTTCGATGGGAGGGGATGGATACCTTTATATATATAAAAATATATGTGTGTATATATATATTTTTTTTTTTGAGACAGGGTCTTGCTCTTTCACCCAGGCTGGAGTGCAGTAGCGTAAACACAGCTCACTTCAGCCTCAACCTCTCAAGCTCAGCTGATTCTTTTACCACAGCCTCCTAAGTAGCTGAGACTACAGCAACCTGCCACCAAGCTTGGCTAATTTTTGCATTTATTGCAAAGATGGGGTTTCACCATGTTGTCCAAGCTAATATTAATTTTTCTTTCTGTTATACTACCAAAATATTTATTGAAGAAAAATTTAAAAAATACAATTAAGCTCAAAATTTTGAACTTGGTTACAAATGGCTGAGATACTAATAATGGAACATTAGCATAGTCACTTATTAAAGGTAATTTTGGATACATATAAATAAATGACTAGATATATATTTAAATTATTCTCTTGGCAGTGGTGTAGAGTGAGTATTAATGCAATTTATCCCTGATGCTAGATTTCACCATTCTTTTCTTTATTAGCTAATGATAGAAGAATATAATCTTATTTTTTAAATGTATATTTTTATGATGGCTACTTTTCGTAAATATTTGAAACATTTTTAATTGTCCTTTTTGTTTTATTTGTGAATTGTCTTTTATGTGCTTAGATTATTTCTTTTATTAAAGTCATTTTGTCCTTCGACTTACTTTTAAACAATTTTTTACATAATTATATTAGATGTTTGTAATAAATGCTGCCATTTTCCCAGTTTGTTTTAAGGTAATTTCGATATACAAATGTTCTAAAATTTTAGGTACTAAAATCCAGTAAAATTTTTGTTTGTTTCTACCTTTACATTTATTATTACAAAGACGTTATCTACCCAGAAAAAGAGCACAAAATTTTTTTTAGTGTTTTGCCTTGTTATTTTATTTACATCTTTATTCATATAGAACTTATTTTTGGGTAATATGTTATATGAAAATCTAAATTTGCATTTTTTACATTATTTTTTAAATTATAGCCTTGACAAAGAATTACACGTTCATTTTACTAATAAATATGTTATACATATATGGATCTGCTTGTGGACTTTCTATTCTATTTATTTTGTAAAAATTGCATATTTCTTACACTTTAATTTTCTGAAACACTGTAACATCTAATAACACAAATCCCATTACATTACTACCTTTATAATTTACTCTGATAAAATTATTGTATCAAGTTCCAACACAATCTCTTTTATGTAGTCACTAAATTCATCTTAGAATCATTTGGCATCTACTATACAAAAACATGTTCCTTTCACTTATGCAACTCTTAAAATGCCATCCATTTCTTTTTGTATAATTCTTATTAAACAATAGAAGTTATTTGTTTTTGTGAATAGAAACTTTACTTCACTATATTGTCAAGTAATTGTTGTTAACATGTAGGAAACACTGTGTATTAGTCCGTTTTCATGCTACTGATAAAGACATACCCGAGACTGGGAAGAAAAAGAGGTTTAATTGGACTTACAGTTTCACATGGCTGGGGAGATCTCAGAATCACGGTGGGAGGCAAAGACACTTCTTACATGGTGGCAGCAAGAGAAAATGAGGAAGAAGCAAAAGCAGAAAGCCCAGATAAACACATCAGATCTCATGAGACTTACTCACTATCATGAGAATGGCATGAGGAAGACCAGCTCCCATGTTTCAATTACCTCCCCCTAGGTGCCTCCAACAACACGTGGGAATTCTGGGAGATACAATTCAAGTAGAGAGTTGAATGAGGGCACAACCAAAGCATATGACACTGGTTTTGTATACTTTGTTTATAATTGGCCACTTTACTGAAATTTTTTATTTAAATTGTTCTTTAGATTATTCTCTGGAGAAACTATCATATCTTTAGCAACAGTGAAATTTTTTAATATCTGTGTCACCAAAATGTATTCTACAAATTTATATGTTTTGTTTTCGTTATTGAAGTATTATTGCATTGCTACACTTTCAGAATAACGTTTAAAACTGGAGGTAGTGAGAGGCCTTCTTTTGGGAGAGTGTTTATATTAGAGAACCCTTAAAATCCAGCAGTAAATAAAAGTAGACCGAGTAGATTTAGTTTGAGGATACAAAAATGTTCTCGTATGAGAAAAAATATGTTTTTTAAAAACACTATATTAATATATCTAATGAGAAAATTATCTGAGTAATTTGTAAAATGTCCTGTGAGGAAATTCAATATCTTGTACAAAACTCCTAATAAACTCACAGTAAAATATTAGCTGAAACCAATAGCCAGCAAGATGCTTAAAGAAAAAAGAACACTAGAATTAGTGTGAACTACTATAGAAGGTTTCAACTTGCTATCTCTGCCCTTGAAGTCCACGAATGATTATCAGGGGAGTCTGTGTATAGTTAAAGTAAATGTAAAAGGAAGCGTGCATATTTACACATTTTTATAGATTTTTTTTTCTTTTCTGGGGAGCAGGTTTATAGCTCTAATCATGTTCTGTAACTACTTTGATCGAAGACCAAGTGTTTAAAAATGAAAAAACAAAAAAGAAAAAGATATAATAGAATACCTTACAGTACTACTTTTTAAATATTATCCTTGCTATGAAAGGCCATTGTAACTAGACAAGAAAATCAAATAATAAGATACTTGTATGTTTCCCCAAAGGAAGCCAGCTTCACTTAAACATAAAATGAATAGACTGAAAATCTGTCAAGTTTCCATAAATATTTCCTCTTTCTTGTGAGTTTTGGACAGAAGCTTGATAGTCAATCGACTGAGATTACTTTTTCTGAAGAGAATGTGGAATATGACATTGAGTTCCTAAATAATCAGAGGTCCCTCATGCTTTAGCAACTATAAAAGCCAGTGGTAAATTGATAGCTTTCCATACAATATTAGATAATAAAATACACCATCACTCTTGACTACATTTCTTATAATGAATGTCTGAAAACATCATTTCTTTTTTGAAATTAACCAGAAGTATGATTGTGCCTTACCTATGAAATATTGATTCAGAAATCAATGTGTACACATACAAATGTGTATTTATATATACCTAATTATAATATTTATTACTGCATATAAAACTGATGTATAACAAAGACAAAGAGACTTTTTCATACTACTATTAATAAAAATGATAATGTTTCCGGTAGTTTCACGCACCATGCAATATATTAGTTGAGTGGGTTGGTGCTAAGTAACATTTTGTTTTTCTTTAAATTTATAAAGTACTTTCACATAAATTGTCATTCTCAGGTTTAGAATAAATGGTTTATTATTGTTATAATGGTATATCTCTGGAATTTACAGCCCTGCAAATGTTCTTCATTAATATTCATTGAACAATTATAAATACAATTTTCATTTTTTTAATAAAATTGTTTCCTGGTGAAAGTCTGAAATTCTGTCGTCCTTCCTGTAACTTTTTAGTCCCCTCTGTATACTGCATTCATTGCCCTTGTGGACCAACCAAGCCTCAGAGGATGTATCTGGAATGGCCAGGTTATTTCTTGTCACACATCTCTTCATTCTCCAACTTTGGTAGTGAATTTCACTTTAGTCTTCTCATTAGAAGGGAATCTGAAACGATTGTACCTAGAAAATTTTTTCCTCCCATTTTAACTCTAAATGGATCCCTGAGGCCTAGTTTAATTCAAGAAATCCTTTAGGTGCTGGTTTCAAACTTCAGGTGATGCTAACATAAACAGGAGACCCCTTCCCCAGGTCTTTACAAGATTAATGTGTTGACTCTTTAACAGTGATGAAGTAAGTAGCTGTTTCCTACTGCTTGATAGTCTTACATCATTTTTATTTCAACTCCTTAAATCATCACCTGTACAGAGAAGTCCTCAATGACCACATCTACCTTCTCACCATTCTATGGTACTTAGGCACCTTTTGTTTTATGCCAATATTTGAAACATTATTTTTATCACAGCAAAGGAATAAAATAATTTTAGTTTTAACTTCGTTCTTTTGTTAAGAATTATGAATTACTGCTCTGCCTCTATACAACACTGCCACATCTTTTGTCTTTGTTGTCATCTTTTAAGTGCTACAAATCTTAAGGGAATGTTAGAATTGTCACTATTTTTCAACATGCATAAGATATATGTAGTTCTAGCTGCATGGAGTGTACTATGTAAGATCTCTACGTAGTGCAGCTACCAGCTAGCACTGGACTGCTTGTTTGGAAAGGCCTATTTATTACCTTGCTGGACACCAGCAAGGCGCTTGTAGATTCTGAAAGCAGACTCAGATGGAGTTCAGTGGTAGGGAGAGAGAGGAAAAGGAGAGGAAATATTAAATGGGAGTAGTAGAGCTGTGATACAGGACACAGTGCATCTTGGCTTTCTCCATAGTCAGCTGGGAACTGCAGGAGCAAAAACAATTCATCAGTGTTATGCCACACTAGGCCAAAATGATCAGGCCTTTATAACCTGGCCTCAGTCAGCCATTGGATGTGGATCATCCTTGGGCAAGGTGATCATACTTTCCACAGCTTTGGTAATCCCTAAAGGGGCTGACAAGTCTTCCAGTAGTTTAGGTAACAAGCAATTCTTTTAAGTCAGAATCTGTGCAGTACATTTCTGGGTCCATCCATCACAGCAACACTATTCTAAGTATAGGCATACATATTATGGCATCATTAATCTATTGGTGGGGAGGAGATGTAGAGGGAGGAGAGGTGGGTGGAATAAAACATATGCAAATGAAAACATAGCTAAGGTTTTTAGACTAAGATAAAGTATGTGTCTTTGTATCCTCATGATTTGTATTTCAAATTCTTAAACAGATGATGATAAATGAATGATTTTGCTTGAGAATTACCATTTCAATCTAGTATACTTTTTATAGTCTGATGAAAAATCAGTTGAAATTAATCCAAGAAACATGGTGTTTACAAGAATGACGAGTAGTTCAATACTCTTATTTCTCAATCAATAAAGAATTGATGACCTCGATAATTATGAGAACACCATGACCCTAAAGCTAGAGCTATAAAATGTACCAATAATACAGAAGTTAAAGGCAGTGGAAGTTAAGAATTAAAAGACCAGTGAAAGATAAATTATATTAATAAAACTATAAGCATAGATTGTGAATATTCGGTCAATATAAAATATTTAAATGTATGTATCCATGTACCTTTTTAAATAAAGTTAAGTCAGATGGGTAAATAATGTGTACCAATCATTGTTTCTAATATTTTAGGCAGTAGAATTTAGACTTGCCTCTGAGGAAATACTTTAGGCATTCATCTTGTATATTTCACTAAAGCAAATTATAGCCTTAGATTTCCACTCTGAGTTCTTGTTTAAAACAGTGTGTTTCATGGAACAAAAAAGAAATCTAGATGTATTCAGAGACAAAGCCAGAAGACGAAAACAAAATCTGACAGAAAGGCAAGCCATATCCTTCCTTCCCAGGCATTGCATGACCCCCATGCCATCAGCATCAGTGAAGCCCACTCTGCAGTCCTTTCTCAGGCAAGGCTCCTACCTAAGAACTTCTCCAAGGGAAGCTTGAGGAGTCTGCCCACTGCTGTCAGGAAGCCTGAAGCATTCTTTGTGCAATCTGAATAAAACTAAGTCTATCTAATTATGCAGTCAGATGTTTTGGTTAACTGTCCCACTCTTCGTTCTAATTATCACCTATCCCAAAGGCGAGAGCTTCACTTTACAAAAAACAGAAAGAACAAGGTTAACTTTCCCTCCCAAACCTCTTCATAGATGAGAAAACACACAGCTGGAATCCTCAACACACTTAACTGCAGTATTTATCAACATAATTTGCTGTTTTTCTAAATAGAAATTCACACAAAACTAACAAACACCCTTGAGAAAAAAAAAATGTAGTTACTAAAACTGAGATGCTTTGTATGCTGGAAGTTTGAATTAATGGACTTGAGCTACCAAAAAGGAAATTGTTAGCGAATCTCAAATTGGTTGGAGATTAAATTAGGAAATTTTTTTTTAACTTGAAAAACTAACACCTAATTCAATTATTTGTTATGCATTTTGATCCAGATTAAGGTAGTAACACCTAATGGCTGACTCTCACATACTAATAAACATTACCATTTCTGTGAATACATCCAAGGGCAGGCTGTACTTTTATTTCCAACCAGCTCAGTAGCAGCTAAAATGCTTTCCTGGATTGTTATGATCTCCAGTTCTTAAAAGCAGTTACTTGAACCCTAACACGATTTTCATGAAGCTTATCTTATATTCTAATACATCCACAAGCAAGTAGGTTTCTTATTTGAGTAGATTCCTCACTTATCTTCACTTTTTTTATTTTTTACAATAAACTTGCAGTTGTGAATTGGTTAAAATGCATGTTTTTGTGATATATTCCCTCATGCTCTTCTTTATGAGTCCTTATGGTATCTGTTGTCCCAATGTGCTGTAAGTTGTGTTAAATTTTTACCTTTTCTGAAATTAGATAATTATATGCCTGTGCTATATTTTGTATGTAATTATACACTATTAATATCCATTATCTTACCCAGGAACCTATCTTTTCTCAAGAACTGTACAAATCTTATTTTCTCATCAGCTTTCAGTCATATGCTTTCATGTGTTTGCTAAATACAGTAATTTTAATGTCCTTCTATCTCCACCAACTCAACATATTTGGAATTACTATCAGATTTTTTCATGTCATAAGTTTTAGTGGTAATAATTCATACATATTCTTTCCTATCTTTCAACTTTCATACCTCAATCTATTTTGCTATAATTAACTTTGATTGGCAAGATCATAATTTAAAGCAGAGAAAAATAGCATATGTAAAGTGAAGAGCTCCAGCAGAATGGGAAAACCATACTGACACAGGCACTTACCAGTGCGCCAGAGGCCTGTGAGATGGTAGTGCATGGTATCGAGTGTATGGTGACAGAAAATAAACACAAACCTCTGCAGGATTAGCAAAAAACCAGCTAAGGTTTTGGAAGTGACAAAGTATAAAAATAGTATGTGGCTACAGAGCTGATAAAAAAGCAAAGCATGGTGCATAATGATTTCCTTCTAAAGAATACAGCATGGAATGGGGAAGCATAACTTTACAGTGAAGAAACTGGCAAACACTAGCTCATCCAAGTAATGAAGGTCAACATCAAGAGGGGCGTCATGTTGATTGCATACACAATTGTGATTTGATGAGAACGCACTTACCTCTGTGGTTGTCTTCATCCGTTTGTGCTGCTGAGAGGTGACAATGTGCTAGCAGCCCTCACTCTCAGAGACTCCTCGGCCTCGGCGTCCACTCTGGCGGCTTCTGAGGAGCCCTTCAGCCCACCACTGCACTGTGGGAGCCCCTCTCTGCGCTAGCCGAGGCCGCAGCCGGCTCCCTCTGCTTGCTGGGATGTATGGAGGGAGAGGCGTGGGCGGAAACCGGGGCTCCACGCGGCGCTCACAGACCAGCGTGAGTTCCGGTGGGCGCTGGCGCAGGCCCCGCGGCCCCCCCGCGGGCCCCCCCGCCCAGGGCAGTGAGGTGCTTAGCACTCGGGCCAGCAGCTGCGGAGGTTGCGCTGGGAGCCCCAGCACTGCTGGCCCGCATGTACCCCGCTCGCTGGCTCTCAGCTGCCTCCCCGCGGGTCAGGGCTCAGGACCAGCAGCCCGAGTCTCCCCCAGGAGCGCCGCCCCCTGCTCCGCAGCGCTTGGTCCCATCAACCGCCCAGGAGCTGAGGAGTGCGGGTGCATGGTCCGGACTGGTAGGCAGCTCTGCCTGCAGCACCCTTGCACGATCAACTAGGTGAAGCCAGCTGGGCTTCTAAATCTAGTGGGGACTTGGAGAACTTTTATGTCTAGCTAAGGGATCATAAATGCACCAATGAGCACTCTGTATCTAGCTCAGGGTTTGTAAATGCACCAATCAGTACTCTGTGTCTAGCTCAAAGTTTGTAAATACACCAATCAGTACTCTCTATTTAGCTAACCTAGTGGGGACTTGGAGAACTTTTCTGTCCAGCACTGTGTCTAGCTCAGGGATTGTAAATGCACCAATCAGCACCCTGTAAAAATGGTCTTATCAGCTCTCTGTAAACCAGACCAATCACACTCTCTGTAAAATGGGCCAATCAGCAGGATGTGGGTGGGGCCAGATAGGGAATAAAAGCAAGCTGCCAGAGCCAGCCAGCAGCAAAAATCTGCTGAGGGTTTGTTTTGTTTGCTGTTTGCAGTAAGCCTTGCTACTGCTCAGTCTTTAGGTTTGAGCCAGCTTTATGAGCTGTACCATCTTTATGAGCTGTAACACTCACCGCTAAGGTCTGCAGCTTCACTCCTGAAGTGAGCAAGACCAGGAACCCACCGGGAAGAATAAACAACTCTAGACGCATTGCCTTTAAGAGCTATAACACTCACCAGGAAGGTCTGCAACTTTGCTCCTAAAATCAGCCAGGCCGGGAACCCACCAGAAAGAAGAAACTGTGGATACATGTGAACATCTGAAGGAGCAAACTCAGGACGCACCATCTTTAGGAACTGCAACACTCACTGCACTGGGTCTGCGGCTTGGTGAGACCAAGAACTCACCAATTCCAGACACACCATTGTGGTGAAATACCATAGATTAATTTACAAAGAAAAGAGTTTTTTTTGTTTTGTTTTGTTTTGTTTTGTTTTCTGGAGCCAGAGAAGTCTGAGTCAAGGCATTGGCAGGTTCAGTTGTCTGCTGAGGGCTTCTGCTTCCAAATTGGTACATTGCTGATCTTCCAGAAGAGAAGAACAGTTTCTTCACATGACAGAAGGTACAGAAATGTTGAAAAGGGGCTAAATCTAGATGAAGCCTGTAGTATAAGGACTTTAATTCTATTCAGGAAGGGAGGAACTGTCATGGTCTAAAGTCTTAAAGGCCCTGCGTTTTAATAGTATCAGCCATTAAGTTTCAACACTTGAATTTTGGCGGGGACACATTTAAACCAGAGCAGTGGCCTTCCTCTTAACCCTTGTCTAACCGTGAGAAAAACGTAAGACAACCTAGATTTAAAAATATTTTACAACTTGCATGATCAATAGTCCTCCAAACTTCAAGTTCATCACAAAGTAAGAATTATTAAAACCACGTAAATCTTAGAAACAATTACAGTCTAAAGGAACCTGAAAAGATGTGAAGACCAAATGGCGACATAGTGTCCTCAATGAAATTCTGGAAAAGAAAAAGGACGTTAGCCAAAAACTTAAGACAATATGAATAAAGTATGTGCAGTACTTAATAATGTATCAATATTTCTTTAATAGTTGTAATAAAGGTGTGAAAAGAGATTGAGTACAGGTGTATAAGAACGTTGTACTATTCTTACAACTTTTCTGTAGATCTAAAATTATTTGAATATAAGTATTAAAAATTATATAAAGCAGAAATAATTCAAAGAAATTAGGGAAGCTATTTGGGCAGACATCAGAAAGATGAAGTCATAGAGTTAAGATAAAAACTTTGGGATGGATGTCAGGGGAACTGGAAACAGTGTTTTGGTCAGGGATTAGGAAACGTTTTGTGTAAAGGGCCAGTAAGTATTTTTAGCTTTGCAGGCCATGTAGTCACTGTAAATACTCAATCTGCCATTGTAAGGTAATAGTAGCCACAGACAATCCATAAACAAATGAACATGACTGTTTAACAAAATTTTCTTTACAAAAACAGGTGATGGTCTAGATTTTGTCTCTGAGTTGGGGTTTATCACCCCTAATCTACTAAATCTACTGCAATAAAAATCCAGGGAATTAAGACAGAAACAGGGAAAATAGGACAGGCATCCCGTCCTTAGAACTGGAATTTAAAATAGGGATTGGTTAAAAGGGCACATGGTCCTAACTGCCTGAGCAGTGGTACAAATCACAGAGATTTATTGTGAGTTGTCAGAGTTATTGACTATGACTCTTTAAATTCCCTTGACTGAGAACATGATCTGCTCCAGAGGATGTACTAAGAAGACAGGCAGGCACAGAGCCTGGAGCCATTTTCTCTGACCATTACCTAGAAAGCAGATTGTTCTGTATTGTTGATCAAGCTCAATCAGTGTTCAACCACATTAATAAAACACCTTTTCTCCCCCTACCAAATTCTTGTAGGAAATGTTCTCTGCGTATTGCTCAGGAATCACAAATCAATTCTTTGCTGAATCATAGGAGGTAGACAAGTGTTTGCCCTTTTTGCTGCCACAATTTAAGAATCTAAGAAAGGGCTAGTGCTTCCTTAAAGATTCAATTAATCTGTTGCCTATTTTGTCTGAAGATGAAGACATAAGGGTGTTGATAACGTGGTATACTCAAGGACTGAACTAAACCTCCATCAATATAGGCTTCACCCTGTATGTCAGGCTCTGATTGGGCTACCCCTCATTCATTCTCATAAATCACACAAAGCTTCTCAGAAGCACAGTATGTCACCAGAGGAGAGTCAAGAACTGTGGGCCCAGTTTTGAACCTTCTGAGGACCAAAACTTTCCATCATCTCAAACACTGTTTGACTTGAAGCACTACACTAGGAACTACCTGTAAAAATGGGCGTTCCATTAGAACTGGGGGATGCAGAAATTTACCTTTGCCAGTTAACTCATTGGCATGAAGTTCTCTACCAGCTTAGTTCCAATCCAACTCTTACTTTTGACAACAGGAAATACCAATAATCAGAGGTATATGAAGAAAATTGCTTAAAATTGAGATATAGTAGAACAGTAGCCCTGAATAGTCAGATATTTAGAAGTGACCTCTAGGGCACAGAGAGGTGAGAGGTGGGTGCTTAAGACATAAGAAGAATACCAGCTGAAGATAAATTGGTACCTACTCATGCCCGGATGTGACAAAGACCCTTTGTAATCTACATGGCAGCTGCTGATCACATGAATATCAATCCCCTTGTCTCACTTGTATCTATTAGAAGAAGTTAAATACTACTTGAAATCCTTAAAATGTTTTATAGATCAACTGTTTTCTCCACAATTCTTAGAGCTTTATGGCTTTATTAGTATATTTTATTGTATTTCCTTTTTATTTCCATTTTCCAAATAATGGAAATATTTTTGACCTACAAAATACATGATTGACCTATGAAATACACATCATATTGGTACTTTTGAGACAGTTTAACTTATGTTTTGTTTTTTTTTTTTTGTTTGGTTGTTTTTTTTTGACAGAGTTTCACTCTTGTTGCCCAGGCTGGAGTATAATGGCGTGATCTCGGTTCACCACAACCTCCGCCTCCTGGGTTCAAGCAATTCTCCTGCCTCAGCCTCCTGCATAGCTGGGATTACAAGCATGCATCACCATACCTGGCTAATTTTTTTTTGTATATATATATATTTTTAATAGAGATGGAGTCTCTAATTCCCGACCTCAGGTGATCCACCCACCTTGGCCTCCCAAAGTGCTGGGATTTCAGGCGTGAGCCACCGTGCCCGGCCAACTTATGTTTTTAAATGTGTGTCCTTGGTGGTAAATGGGATCATAGATTAAGAACATCAACTTTTTTTCAAATTCTTTAATCTAAAAGAACAACGGACATCAACATTCTTACTACATTTCTTAAAAGTTTGACATATTTTTAGGCCAAGGCGAACAGAACTGAATGAGATCTGACAAAGATCAGACACTGTTATTTCAAGGAAATAAAACAAATTGATTGAAGGTGAACATGCCATCAGAATCCAAACTGCTAATAATTCAGGACTGAACCTACATTTTAAGACTTATTAGTCTGATTATTTTACTAAACAATGTAAAAAATGTATGCCCATGCTATACTCTTCATTTCCCTTTTTTGTTGTGTTATGCTTACCTTTAAGGGTATTTTCAGGCTTCTTTTATCACTATATCTGAAAAAAACAGACAGTTATTGTAATAACACATTGCAAGACTATACCATAAAAGAGGCGCACCCATGTGGTTTACAATCAGTAACTTTTTTTTTTTTTTATTGCTCAGATGTCTTAAGGTTAAAATGGGAAAAGCTTTTGATGGCAGAAGGGTGGAGGTCTCAAAATAAAATGTGTCTAGTAGAAGAAGAGAAGGCTACTAAATCCCAGAAAATGTCAGGAAGTGGGTCATAGCACTTGCTGTAAGGTCGGCAATCTCTCAGGGTGCCTACAAACCACTGGTAGAAACTTCCTTTTAAAAAAGTCCTAAAGTAAAGCTGTGGTTGTGTTGTCAGAATTTTTATATCTATCCCTAAATATCCTTGGGCAGAATTAGGGGGTGTGGGTTCTAATTGCAGTTTAACTTCTAAGAAACTGAATGTCCTTATATGAACCAACTTACACTTTCTAAAATTCATTTTCTTCATTGTTAAATTTAAAAGTTTGAACGATATCAGTGATTTCCAACCTGACAGCATACCTGTGTTGTTTAATGGTATATAAGGTTGTGAGTAACAGAAATCAGATAACTTTAGCAAAAAAAAAAAAAAAAAGGTTTTACTGGGTGATTCGATTTGATCACAGCATTAATGGAAGCTACACAACCAAACTGCAGGAGGGGCATGGATAAGGGAAGCTCTGAAATTCTTACCAGCTGGAGTTTGTAGATCTCTTTTTCCCTGTTACTGCAAAGAGGATGACAGCCTCAGTGATCTCTGGTCTTTGGTTTACTCTATTCAGACACGAAATTCTAGAGAAAGAATCTACGTGGGTTCCAGTGGGTCAAAAGTCTACCATTATGTGATACAGCTGTGACCAAGGGTACAGAATCCTGTAGCACAGATAGAGCCTTTGGAGATCCACCCCTGTGCCAATGCAAAGAAACTATTATTCTCTACATCCAAAGATGCCTGAACTAATATGATTCTGGTATGATCCTTCTATTTTCATAATACTGTCATAAAGTCCCTCACATTCTGTCCAATAGGAGACAACAGGTTTTTTTTTTTGTTTGTTTGTTTGTTTGTTTTGAGATGGAGTCTCACTCTGTAGCCCAGGCTGGAGCGCAGTGGCGCAATCTCGGCTCACTGAAAGCTCTGCCTCCCGGGTTCACGCCATTCTCCTGCCTCAGTCTCCTGAGTAGCTGGGACTACTGGCGCCCGCCACCACGCCCAGCTAATTTTTTTTGTATTTTTAGTAGAGAAGGGGTTTGACCATGTTAGCCAGGATGGTCTCGATCTTCTGACCTTGTGATCTACTCGCCTCGGCCTCCCAAAGTGCTGGGATTACAAGGCATGAGCCACCGCACCCAGCCCAGAGATAACACATTTTTTATTACCAGTTCCTGCATTCAAATTTTATGTTACATGGTCTGTGTTGTAGTGTAGGTTGTTGATGGTCTACTTAGTATTCGCCTCCCTTTCGCCCTTTTAAACATCACCCCAATTTTCATTCATGTATTTTAACTCTGTCTTCACAAACACATATACTTCACAAATGACCATCACAGATTCAAATGTTTATGTGTGATAACATCTCTCTTGTGAGATATTGTTTAGAATAAATCCTATACCTTAAATCTGACTAGTGAGTTTTGAGAGAAACAACTTTGGAGATTTCTTGGGAAAAAATTCTGGCTTTTAAGAGAGATAGGAAGTAAGTAAGTGTCTCTTACTGTGAGTGTTTTGTTCCCAGATTCATTGTCCGTTCTGCCCAGGGCATTGGCGTCCACCTAAGTAGCAAGCCGATGTAGAGAGAAGAAATGAGAAAATATCTGAAAAAATGAAGCAAAGTCTGCTCTACTTCTGAACTTTCAGGTGTGTGACTGAGTAAATATAGTTTAGTTTGGTTTTACTTGCAGCCCAAAGGACTCTAATTTCTTCTCTAATTTCTAACTCAAAATATCTTGGTGATGCTTATTCTTCCTCTATATATGTTTTGATCATATCTCAGTTTTCTATATTCATTAGAGAAAAATAGTAGTTTTTCCCCTTATAAATACAACCTATGTATGTTAGAGGGGTGAAAGAAACATTTATATTAAAATACATCATACATTTATTATGGCAGCTATGAAATTATAGAGACACCAGTGAGTGCCCTTGATTTGCAACTGGAATATAGTCATAAATTACTACTTCCCCTACCCCTTCTATATTCTACCTGAATTCACTTTGCACTTTTACTCATATGGAGGAACAAGGAAAATTCTCAATATTAAGAAAAGAAAGCCTTGACTATTGTGATGGCAGAATAAAAGGCAGCCAGCAAGAACCATTTCTTTTTCTTGGATATTCCTAAATACCCATCATATTTGCTCTGGAAGGTCAAATCCAATAATTAAAAAACCAAATCCCTTTTTCATAATTTTTCCATTAACATTAAGAGTTTCATAAAACCAGGTTATGCTTTTAGCTTACAATTTAATGAAACCATGAGTACGGGCCTATTCCCTTGCAATAAACCCTCTAGACTGATACAACCCAGAGAAGTTAAAATTTTCAAGGTGGGCTATTAGCTATAATCCTGACAGATACGTTTAACTCCTCTACCATTACTCCTTTGTTCATGGCACTGGGTTTATTTGTATGGGACAGTGACAGATTATCTCTATGGGAGAAACAGCTTCTTACCATTGAGCTGTGCTGTCCCCCAGCTTTCAATGGACTTTGCTGTTGTTTAGGGAAACAGTCACTTACAGCTGATTGATAGAAAATAAGGCCAGTGAATTTCACAAACAGCCCCCTGTTTACTTCCTTTATTTTGAATTGGTTTCTTGGTTGGATGCAGAGTGTAAAGCATTGAGTAATTTCATGGATGAATGATATTGACAGCAGCAGGGAAAGTAACTTGAAATCTAGATTAAGTGTCTATTTGGTGCAGACAAATCTTTGCCCCCTTTGTGATAGAAGGGGTCACATGTAATCAACCTACTACCAGAGAGCTGACTGGTTCACTAATGCATGGTGTCATGTAATGGATTTGGAGTTGGTCTCAGCAAGAGGAATAGCCAAGCCAAACCTGGTGAGGGAAACTTTCATATGGCTAAATGCATGAATCTGTCCCATGTCTTCCCTTTAACTACTTTGTTTCTTGAGCTCATTGTATGAACCCTGGCTTGGATGGGAAAGGAGGCTAATGGACATCCACAGAGGCTCTCTTTGTCCTTCTGATTATGGAGAGGCTGTTTTGCAATGGTGACATTCTGCTGCATATTCACATAGGATCCACATATTTTCAGACTCTAAGCCAGCACTTTTGAAGACATCTTTGTGAAAGATTTGTGGGGTTTTTTGTTTGTTTAAATATCTAATCTGTCAAAAACCAACAATTTTCTAGAACTGCTCTAAGTCCATTCTTAGCTCTTTAGCCACATATTCTTTCACCAGAACTTCCTGCCACAAAGTCCTCTCATATTACTATTCCTTTATTAGATATATGAGCAGACTACTGGTCACTAAAAATCAGTATATATCTTGACTTGAGGCCATCTACTCCGTTGAGGCAAAGTGAAAAGGTATAGTTTTTGAAGATCTGCTAGTGAGATTCCTTTTCTTTGTTACCCGATAAACCCTGAGAAAAGTTTTAACACTGCTGCAAAATGGGTCTGGCTGGTTCTACTATGTTGTGTGATGGCATCTTTAAATCAGGCTCCAGTTTTTCATCTTTATCAACTGGACAATATACTATAAAGTCTTTATATAATGAGTGAAGATGCACCATAGCTATATGTGTGTAACTATGACTTCGAGTTCTGTTTGGAACTAGTTTCTGATGAAATGTTGTTGGATGTGCTTAGCTAGAAATATTGGAAAACTTCTGGTCCACACTGCCATTCAAGTCCAGTGGTTATATGCTTCGCTATGATCAGGAACTCTTTCTCAAAAAAACAATGGTTTCACACTAAATGGATCCTGACCTAACAGTCTTCTGTTCCACTACTCTTACACATGGTTGCATCAGGTACCACATAGCACTTCAGTCTGCTGCAGATATATTGAACATTAACTTGGTAATTAAGGGCTTTGGGGTGGAAGCGCCAGATCATTAGCCCATCTTAACTGTTGTATTACCCATTTCTGTATTAAAGAAAAACTACCCTGAAAACTTAGTGATTTGAAAGAAATATTTATTATTTTACAAGTTTTGTGGATCACGAATCTGGGCACAGCTTAATTGAGTCCTCTGGTTCAATTTCTTTCATAGGGCTGAATTGAAATGTTGGCCAAAGCTGATGTCTTATTTGAAGGCTTGAATGGGAAGGAGAGGTGGAATCTGCTGCCAAGCTCATTCATGTGGCTGTTGGCAACATTCAGTTCCTTGAAGGCTACTGGACTGAGGGTCTCAGTTGTTTTTCTCAGTGTTGACCAGGGACCTCCCTTAGTTCTTTGACATGTGAACATTTTCATGCCACAGTTCATAACATTATGGTTGGCCTCATCAGAGTGAGCAGTTGAGAAATGATAAAGGAAGCAAGAGTGTTGTTTTTTTAACTTGATTGTAGAATTGAAATCTCTTTAATTTCACCATATTCTATTTGCTAAATGCTAGTAGGTCCAGTTCATCCTCAAGGGAATGGAATTAAAATGGGCTTGAATATAAGGAGGTAGGAAATCACTGGGATCCATCTTAGAAGCTGTCATGGAAGGCCTCCACTCTAAGCATAAAACACTTTTGTCCATCTAATTAACGGAAGGGTGTTTAAATATGGTATATGTCTCCTGTAAAATTGAACTAAGCACAGCAGTTATTAAATATCTTTAGTCAAATAAGTTGTAGGCTGTGTCTTCACTTTGTAGTGCATGTCTCAGATCAGCCCAGGCCAATATATTCTCAACAACTTCACTGAGGTACTAGTATTCTGTATGTGTTGTGAGATTTATCTCATGTACACCATCATCCACATATTTTTGCAAGTTTGTAGGGAACTTATTCCTTGTGCTTACTAGATCCTGTCAGAATTTTATCATTCATATAATAAACCAGTCTGATGACTTGTTAGACTCCAAGGGATCAAAGACTCTAGAGCAGGGGTGTCCAATCTTTTGGCTTCCCTGGGCCACATTGGAAGAAGAATTGTCTTGGACTACATGTAAAATACAGTAACACTAATGATAGCTGATAAGCTTTAAAAAATTGGAAAATATCTCATGAGAGATATTTTAAGAGAGTTTATGAATTTGTGTTGGGTTGCGTTCAAAGCCATCCTGGGCTACATGCATGTTATGCTACATGCATGTTGTGGGTTGGGCAAGCTTGATCTACAGTTTAAATTGTGGCAGGAATAAAGTATCAGAGTCATATTGGTATAGAGTTCTCATACCAGATGAGAGAGGTTGGCTTTTGGTGTCCCCCTGTCCTAGAAGGGAGAGCAATGTGTTTGCTAGGTCAAGTACTGTGCATCAAGTACCAAGGAGCATAAGTGGAGCAATAGTCATAATTAAGGCCACTCTCCAATTATATTTATGATAATATAAATTGTTATCTTAGCTCCATCAGTCTTTCTTTCAGGCTAAATTAGAAAATTCAAAATTTGCTGATGAAGAAAGAAAAAGGGTAAAGCACTTTTGGAAGATTCCAACATACTTCCTTGATGTGGAAAAAGAAAGAGTCTAGTGGATTTTAACAGCATACAAGAATGAAGCAGTAGTTAGGCAAAATATATGTATAGCACAGAATTCATAAAATTCATGTCTCCTAGTGTTTTCAAATCCCTTCCTCTGCATAATGACTAGGGAATTCTTAGACCTTTAATTGTAAGCTAGCCTTGGCCATTACTGGTTCAGGTTTGTGTAATTCCACATAGACCTGTAGCTTGTTGTTGAACTATCATACAAATTACAATATTTCAGGTGAGCCATTGCAATAAATTCTATCTGCTCCAAATTTCTAATTTCCTATTATTGATTAAACACTTTCAGATTGTCTTGAGAGTTTTCATAACCTATGAAAAAATATGTGCATTTTCTTATGGATTGTTATTTACTTATGGCCAGAAAGTTCATTGTAAGATTGCAGGGGATACCACATAAAAATGTTTGTAGTTATGTGCTAGTTAACATACTACTAAAAAGTTTTAGCTGAATAACATACCACTAAAAAGTTTTGTTTTATAAAAAAACCACTCGATTGTACTCACAAATGGTTACAAAATTGGAAAGGTCATAGTGAGGATGCATCATCTCTGTTTTATGGTCTCTGGGGTCTTAGCAGGGTAAAGTGAAGGCTGGAAATAGTTCAACATTTGGGAACTGGAATCACATGGATGCATCTTCACTTACTTGTCTGGAAGTTGATGGCTTAGGGCCAGAACACCTACACAAGGCCATTCCCTGTGATCTCTTACTTGGGCTAGTTTGGCTTCCTTGTGGTGTGGTAGTTGGGTTCCTCAGTATCCCAAGAAAAGTTTGGGGAGGGGGGAAACAGAAGCTGCAAGTTTCTTGAGGCTGAAGCCTTGAAATTGGCATAGCATTACTTCTGCCATATTCAAGTCAGGTATTTTCAGGGTCCTGATTGGTGGAAAGGAATATGTTTCCTATGTCTCAATGGTAGAAATGTCAAAGGAGCCTAGGCACAGTGGCTCACACCTATAATCCCAGCACTTTGGGAGGCCAAGGCAGGCAGATAACCTGAGGTCAGGAGTTCGAGACCAGCCTTACCAACATGGTGAAACCCTGTCTCTACTAAAAATACAAAATTAGCCGGGCGTGGTGGTGGGTGCCTGTAATCCCAGCTACTTGGGTGGTTGAGACAGGAGAATCATTTGAACCTGGGAGGCAGAGTTTGCAGTGAGCTGAGATCAGGCCATTGCACTCCAGCCTGGGCAAAAAAAGCAAAATTCTGTCTCAAAAAAAAAAAAAGAAAAAAGGATTTAGGTGCCATATTTTAAAACTGCTATTAGGGAGATGTGATTCTTGAAATTTTCTGGCTTATCTGTGTTACTGCTGTTTTATTTATTTTTAAGGATCCAAATCTTTCCTTATGATGCCCTAATGTTCCTGTAAGAATCCTGGAGAATTTAATGTTTACAGTCTTAACCCAACAGTTGTACTGAGCAAAATGGCTTATTCAGCTGTGTCATGTAAATTCTGAGATTTTGCTTCATATTCAGCTGATAATTTTTAGATATGACTTTATCACATCTTGTTTTATCTATTATTGATGCAAAGAATATGAACAATTCTATTTTCCATTTCCCATTGTACCTTAATCACTAACACCAAGATTCAAATTTTAAATAATCTGGAATCTGAGATGCAGAATCAGAGTAAGAAAGAGCCAATTTTACCTGTTCAGATGGAATTGAAGAGAACTACAAATCAATACTATGAAAAATCAAAGAAAAATATTTTAATGGTTCCACAATTAGACGTTTCTGCAAAGCCTTCCTCTTTGTCTCAACAGTCACAAATTGACACAGTAGATAATGTAATTCACTACCACCAAACTCAAGCACCTGCACTTATACATCTGTTACCAATATCTTTTACTTAGGACATTCAAGATTGGTTTAACTGGAAGCCATGGGAGGTGATGCTGATTAGTTTACATAAAGAAGGATTTATGCAATGCCATTGAATGAGCTCCTAAAATCAAAGGTATAATATTTCAGGATCCTTGGGTATCTCTGGCTTCATCAGTAGTGAAAATGCATATATGTTTCTTCTTCAGAGAATACTGGCATTCAACTGACTCAGCTCCAGACACCTCTAGCATTGAAATTCTTAAAAATCACTAATGGTGCATACTGTATAGCAGTTACCCAGAGCATCATTCTATTTTTCATGGAAACTTTATTTCCCTCCCTTATTCTGAGCATTAAAAGTTAACACAGGGGCACATAGAAAAGACACTCACATGAGAATAAAATGGTTTTGGTTTTGTCAATAGGCAAACTTATCTCTGGAGTTCAAAGACCAGGAGCAGATGTCAAGCAAGGGACCTCTTCAAAGAAACTGGAAGACTGCCAGCTTCTAAGATTAGTACTGCCACTACAATAATTCTGCCACGTTCAGAGTTGGGCTGAATCCAGAGGCTACTTCTCTAATTGAAGGGTCCTAGTATGGCTCCCTAAGTTCTTTAATTTACTTTCCATCAGCTGTTCCTCAGCATGCAGGCTTTTCCAGCCACTGCTGGATTGCTTGTACTGCTTCCTATATGCAAGAGTCAACATTCTTAGTGAATAATAGAAAGGAATGAATGGTAATAAGTTCAGGGAAATTAGTTGCTAGATCATGATGAGACTTCTTGTTTATTTTGTTCTCTGTGTTTGTCGTACCCACCTAAATTAGGTGACCCCCTTCTGTACCTGGCTCTCTTGCCTGTATTATCTATCTTCCTCAGCAAAGTATCCTCTGTGTTGAATGGACCATCAAATAAATGTTAGAAGAAAAGACACTTAATTGTCTATTTATAGGCAATTTTAACTGATTAGAATTATGCTTCAGCCTGCTATTTTGGGGTTTGTAGTGAATTCTTAATTCTCTTTTTAAAATAAAAATTACTAGGTAAAAAGTTAAATGACTTTTGTCTTCCTTTTTTTCTAGCTTATGTTATTCCCCTGAGCGTCATCTTTAGGCCATTCTTCAGGTCAGGTTTATTGGCTTCATAATATTTTTGTCATTTGTTTCATCTCCCTGGAAATTTATTTAGTAAGATCCATTGTTCATATTTTAGATCTCTGTGCAATGTTCACAACGTTTCTGATCACAGTTTAATTAAACTTTTGTCACTTATTTTGCTGCTTCTGGTGTAATATTTTTGAATAATGCATTATTAATTGATTTACATTTTCTGTCTTACACAATTGTGTATCGTATTTTTTGTCTTATCTATTCATCTGAATCTTATTTCACAAAGTCAATTCTTTTCAATGTTAAGATTACAAAGTAGATAGTCTATATACTTCACTATTATTCCTTCAACCATATTTTTATTTTAAAAAAGTACCACCCTCTTCTGACTTTCATCCTATGTGATCATATCCCTATTTTTTTGCAGAATATTTTAGCAGACCAGTCACTGACATCGTTTTTGTCATTATGTCTTCTTTGAGTGAACATCCTTTCCATGACTGGCATGTTCTTCTCAAATAAAGTGAACTGATTTTTATTTTTATTTTATCCCCTATCTTTCTTCCAAGATGCTCATGAAATTCTGCTCTGTGGTTAAACTGAAGGATGTGTAGGTAGACTTTTATATTACCAGTTTGTCAATATGATCATCTACTTGGAATAAAATGGGATGGATTGGTGGAGGAAGGAAACCTGAGTCCTGAGCTGTCCTCAAAAAAAGAATTCATTCTTGACACATTTGACACATTTTCTTCTCTTTCTTTCATGTCATTCTTTTTTTTTTTTTGAGATGGAGTCTCACTCTGTGGCCCAGGCTGGAGCGCAGTGGTGCGATCTCGGCTCACTGCAAGTTCCACCTCTCAGGTTCACGACATTCTCCTGCCTCAGCCTCCCGAGTAACCTCACCTGGGACTACAGGTGCCCGCCACCATGCCTGGCTAATTTTTTTTTTTTTTAATAGAGATGGGGTTTTACCGTGTTAGCCGGGATGGTCTCAATCTCGTGACCTCGTGATACGCCCACCTTGGCCTCCCAAAGTGCTGGGATTACAGGCATGAGCAAACCTCCAGATTTTCACGTCTTTCTGGGCTACTTTGTGGATCACTTCTTGCAACATCATACTGTTTTTTTTTTTTCCCTCAAGAAAGGAAAGTTTCCTTGTCTTTTGATGTTTATTATTAGGATTTTCTTCTAATATGTCTTCATATATACCATATCCAAAACAACTCTTTAACATATTTGATGGCACCATTTCCCAGTCTCTATGTTTGTTATACATGTTCCCTCTTTGTTTATGGTCCTTTGTTGATTTCAGTCAGCATCTATGATAGTGATGGGGGTGGTTAGGCTCAAGTTTTTGTCTTTTACAAAGCTTCCTCGTCTTTTTATTTTCATTGTCTCCCTGAATAATAGCTACTTCTCACAGGAATATAAAAGAAAAAAGATACAAAGCTTGTAAAGTTTGCTTCTTTTCATCACATTGAAGCAAGGAGCCAGATCTAATCTTAATCCCATGTAGCCAATGTTCTCCTTGAACTTTAGTTGCTCATTGAAAGAAGTCAACATATTCAAAGATTTATTATAAAATTCCCAATCTTATATCCCATTTCCCCTAGCCATGTCTTTTAGGAGTAATCAACCACACCAAAGTGTTACTAGAAGCATTTAGTTTTATAGACGTCAGTTAAATTTTAAATGACAAATGCAGTAGATCTCAAACTATTTAAAAAGTGCTAGCGAAATGTCAGTATGTTTAAATTGTGGAGAAAAAAAAGAAAAAAAATCAATATATTGTAACAAGCACTTGGATTTTCAGCACAAATGGTTTAAATGCCAGAGAAAAAAATGATGGCTCTGTCCCAAATTTAAATGTTGAGAATCTGTCTCTGCAATTCCTTTATCTCTTTAGCTTGTGTCTCTTTTCTTATTCTGGTAGGATCTGTCCTCTTCAAAAGTTTTCCTGTTATGTAGTTCTCTGTAAAAATGAGCTCTAAACTGAGATCTAGATATCTTAGTTTCTATAAGCTAGAAAACTAGCTCAAACTAGAGATATAAAAATTACATTGGCAAATACTTTCCAGAGCTACAAATTGAATTAACTATCTGATGATCTCAACTTATTTAAACAAGCCAAGTCTTCATGGATAAACACATATTTATTTAGTACCTTTAATATTTAAGGTACATTTAGGTGCTTTGAGAATGAAGTTTCTACTACTGTGTTAGTTTGCTAGGGCTTTCACAGTGAAGTACCATAGACTGGTTGGCTTAAACAACCGAATTATATTTTCTCACATTTCTGGAAGCTAGATATTAGAGATGAAGATACCGGCAGGGTTGGTTTCTTCCAAGGGCTCTGAGGAAAGAATACATTCCAAGTTTCTTTCTTTGCACATGGCCATCTTCCCCCTGCGTCTATACATTGTCTTCCTTTTGTCCATGTCTGGTGTCCAAATTTCTTCTTTTTATGAGCACATCATTCATATTGGATCAGGGATTACCCTAATGACCTCATTGCAACTTTAACTCTATAAAGACCCTATCTCCAAATGCAGTTAAATACTGAGGTACTGAGGAATAAGACTTCTACATACAAATTTTAGGGAGACAAAATTCAGTTCATACCATCTATTACTTATTGTATATAGGAAAGGCAGCATAGTGTATTGGTTGAGAAAAGGCTGTGAAATCCACCTGCCAATATCTGAATCCTTGATCTGACCCTACTTTCTAGCTGAGTTACTCTCAGCAAGTTTTTTTTTTTTTTTTTTTTTTTTTTAATCTTTAACCATTCTGTGCTTCAAAGTCCACATCTACAAATTTGGGGTGTTAAAATAAATTAAAATGGGGACCAGACCTGGAGAGTTTCTCAGCAGACAGACAGGTAGGCCTCATAAATGACCTTAAACTAGTTTGGTTTGAAAATATAAGCAAAATTTAGCTTGAGCTATTTCTTATCAATACTCATGTTAAAGAAAATTAGACTTAAGGCTAATTTATCAGAAGCTGCCAACCAATTTATATAACTAAACACTTTACAGCAGGATAGATCAATAAGGAAACTGTATGACTGTAACCAAATATTTTACTTGCTTTAATTCTGTGTTAATCCTATAAAAACCTTGCTCTGCAGTTCCTCAGGCAGAGCCTCAAAACCACACCTGGTTTGGACATGCCTGATTTGTGAATTGCTGTTTGCTCAAATAATCTCTTTAAAATTGTATTGTGCCTCTGTTAATTTTTGACAAGAGCAATACTTATTTCATAGGCTTATTTTGTAGACTAATGAGTTAATACACGTAAAGTGCTTTAAAAGTATATATCTCCGAGTACAAATTCAATATATATGCAATTCAATTTCAGATATTTTTATAATTAAATAAAGGGCAGGAGATACGCTATAAAGTATATAAAGCCATCATGATGAGAAAATCAGGCATACTCCTGATAAAGTAGTGATGATATTAGTTTCCAGTAAAATTTATTTTGACAAAAATAACCATTTGAAAAATATTTAAGCAGAACCATTTAAGCAATTGCTATTCAAAAGCATTTAAACTTCCTAAACAGACTCTGGTTCTGGGTAAGATAGCGTGTACTTTATCTTTCTTACTGAGTACAGCTATACAACCTGAATAGAATGCATGGAAAAGCTCTGTGAGGACACAGAGAAGTAGTTTGTAGTAGGCAGATTTGGAAAGGCCAGGATTTAAAGTTCTACAACACTGTGGTAATTATACATTTTTTCCCCTTTTTCACCTTCCTGGCCTTGAGCTTGCCTAAAATCTGGATGTGTATATTTTGGTAGACAGAAAATGCTCCAGGAGGGGCCCACCAGTTCTGACTATAGGAATGGAAATGTGGTTTCCTAACATTCAGAGACAGTAGGAGAAATCCTGGTTTTCTTTTCCTTATTCTACTTTTTTTTTCTTCCTACTTAAAATTATCTCTCATTCCATCCAGTTCCTAGGCAGATCCACTTGCAGAGATGGGAGTGATGGCCACAGTGGAAGCAAGGCAGCCTGCAGGCACCTAAAACTCAGAGTGAGCAAGCTTTCCTTTCCAGTTGGGGCAGCTGTGGCCCTAAGAAGGTGGGATAAAATGTCACTATTTTGGTCCCTATTTGTCCTCATCCTGCTTCCTGTGAGTGTGACCAATCCCAGAAGTGGTCGTACTCACAGGAAGTGTGTGGCACAGCAGGATAAATAAAGCGTCAGCTTTCTAGTTAAAGGACCAAAAAGGAAAGGCCCAGAAAACCGAAAAGTATAGGGATAATCCCAGATAGGGAAGAACTCAGAACCGTGAATTTGTAAAGCTGTGTATGATGAACTCATGGGCTCACCCTTGACCTGATCATGTATGGATCCTAACTTAAACAACATACCATATTCTGTGAAAACTAAACTAAGAGACACACTACTGCCTAGGTCCCAGACTGGCCACTGGCTGGTGAACACATGGGACAGATCTGAATTATAAAGGCAGTGGCACTAGAAATGAATTAAAACCACAATAAACATAAAACTGGTTGAAATTTGTTTTGTGCACCCAACTAAGCTGATAAGCTGCTGAAACAAAATTATCAATATTAAATATCACTTAAACAAGACACAGAGTCTCAGTGCGTAATATTCAAAATGTCTAGGATACAAGCCCAAATTACTCAGTATGTAAAGAATTAAGAAAATCTCCACATGCAGGATAAAAGGCATTGAACGGATAACAAGGCCAAGATGTTACAGATGTTGGAATTCTATGATAAAGAATTTAAATCAGCGATTATAAAATGCTTCAGCAAGCAATCACAGACATAATTAAAATAAATAGAATGATACGAAATATCAGAAACAAAGTAGAATATGATCCAAAGTGAAGAAGATCCAAATATAAACTTTAGAACTGAGCAATAAAGTAACAGCAAAAGCAAAACCTCATGGAATAGATTAGGTATTTTTAATTCAGGGTCAATGTATGGCTTCATGAGTATGTAGAAAGAGCTGTGGTTCCTTGAAATTGAATTGTATGGATAGCAAATGGGCAGTTTCCAAAGAGGTGGGTGCACTGTTGAAAATGCTGATGTCTGGGCCACAAGCTTGGAGGTTATAATTTAATGATCTGTGGGTAGGACTAGTGGTATCAGTGTTTTAAAAAATAGACTCAGATCATTTGAGACAGAGCAGAGACCCTCTCTTAGGGGCCTGTGCCTGCCGTCCCATGCCAAACATTGAAATAAAGGAAAATCTTGAGTTCTTTTAAGGGAAATTCTAGTTACCTAGCTATCCCTAACAAATAAATAAGCAACTTGTAAAGCAAGAAAGTAATAGTAGCCTAATACAATAGAAAAAGAAGCTACAATCACTGGTTGTTTGGTTCTCCTATAGCAACTTTCCCATAGAAACTAAAGATAACATCTTAACATATGTTTCTGAGTTGTTTTTCAGAAACAGATCCCCACAAAGAGGATCTGCCAGGACAGCAGGTAGGCCTCAGACAACGAGGAACTGCAGACTGACCTCTGACCACCACTCTTTGTTATAAATTTTAAAGTTTCCTGGAGAAACTCACCCCAAGCCAGAGCTAACATTCTTTGCAGACCCCAAAATTTTAAACCAAGCTTTTCTTCCTTAATCTTTTGCATATCAGAAAATCTTTCAATCTAACTATGACCTATAAGTCCCCTCTTCAAGACATCCCATACTTTTAGGCCAGCACCACTGTGTAACATCCATGTATTGATTTTAAGTTTTTCCTGTAACTTCTGCTTTCCTGAAATCTACCCCTGACTTTAATTTATCCCTCATCTACAAGCCACTGGGGAGGTTGGGAACTAAGTGTAAGCTGCCTGATTCTCCTTGCTTGGTGTCTTGCAAATACATGCTCTCCTTCTTCCTGCTGCAAAGGTTGGCATGGATATCTGGTCTTACTGCGCCAAGTAAGTGGAACCCTGTTCACTTCCATAACACATTCTCACCACCAGCCAGGGGCAAGGATAGTTAATCAAGTGCAGCCCACTTAGTTTTCAGAAGAGAAGACTGAAGTGCAACAGGTTTTTATCCCATCAGCTTTCCCTGCCACCTAGATTGTGAATACTATTTACTATCACTTGTTTGAAAACCCAATTTTAAATCTAATTCTTGTGTCCCACACCAACTTTCTATCTTCTTCTATTTCTCAGAAACTTCTCTTATATTTGTGTGTAAACCAGAAATAAAATTCTAAGATCCCAACTGACTGAATGGATCCCCCTTTTGGCCAAGGGCATTCCAAAGTAAACCTGAAAAACAAGTGCAATTCATGATGAGAAGGGTGAATCGAACATGTCTCATTATACCTTCCTCCCTTTGGAATTCAGGCACAACTGACCAGCATTAAGATTAAAACAGATATCTTAAGACTGACAAAACACTTTGTAACAATAAGATGTCAAGTTCCAACCTGACTATAGTATAGCATCACATGACAGCAGGCCTTGAAAGAAATGAAAATATTTTACCCTAAGATATATTTATTTGACATATTTTGAAATACCTTGCTAATAATACCTGTTGTGGGGAAAATGTACATTCTAAAGAGAACCATTTTCCCTTTACAAGTTTTTCCTTGATCCAGGAGAGATTAATTAAGAGTCTGACACCTTTGGGGATCTGATTAGAGACATTTACTATCTATTCCTTCTGAAGGCTACTACCTGGAGGTTTCATCTGCAAGTCATTGGGGATGCATAATAAGAACTTTGATCTCCACAACTCCTTACCTCAACCCAGATACTCCTTTCTATTGATTCCAGTTTCTTCAATAATAATTTAACTCTTTCAACCAATTGCCAGTCAGAAAATCTTTGAATCTGCTTGTGATCTGGAAACCCCCATTTTGAGTTGTCCTGCTTTTCCAGACTGAACCAATGTATACCTTACATGTATTGACTGATGGCTGCTTGTAACCTTTGACCCCCTAAAATGTATAAAATCAAGCTGTAACCCAACCATCTTGAGCACATGTTCTCAGGACCTCCTGGGTCTGTGTCACAGGCATTGGTCACCATATTTGGCTTCTGAAAATATTTAAACCTCTTTAAATATTTTACAGAGTTTGACTCTTTTTATGACGTGTATTTATTTCTCAGAAAGATCCCCAACCTTATTTTTTGCCTTAATTAGAGGGCTCAGGTGGAATGGGTGGAGAGCTTGCCTGGGGTGTGGAATTTGGGACCACATTGTAATGTTCAGTGATTAATACCATTTGGAAGAACAATTTTTGAAATAAGAATTATTTGCAAAAGTTGATGATAAAATACAAAACAGTTAAACAAAAGCAAAAATCAATTAACAGTGCTTTGTGAAGCAAAATTAAAAACTGAGGCAAAATAATAATAATCAATAATATTTGCCTTATTTTTATTTGGAATTTGGATGGTTTGTTCCTCATGGACTTTTCTCTTTTTGGGCAACAATTTAGTGTATTAAATACTGCAAATAAATGGTGCATGGAAATATTAGTTTTGATCGATGAATTTTTTGGTGATCCCTTGGATTTTAGAGCTCAGAAAAAGTGCATCTCTTGTCTCAACATGATCCTGACCCTGAGTACTGCATCTCCTAAGTGGAGACTTGTGGAAACAGCAAGAGGCTCCTGACCATAAGGAGAAACAGGTTAAATCATTTGAGAATGACAGCACGGACAGAATGAACAATATTTTGAGTGAGAGAAGGGGAAAAATTTAATTCTTTCTTATAAAAATGTATGAAATTTTTCCTTTATTGGCTAGCACTAGCTATTTTCTGAAAGGAGGGATTCAATTTTATTGAAGACCACTTTTTTTTTTTTTTTTTCTTTAGGGACATTTTATTTTTGAACCAATGTAAAATCACTTAGATCATACAAACTTTCTTATGTAAAACTTGAGAGACTGAACAAAAGGTTTAATCAGAGAGGCAAATGTTGTAACTTCTTTAAACAACCAAGCTCCACTAATGATGCAGGTGATGTGTGCTTTGTTCTCTTGCCCCATGCATAGAAGCCCTTAGATTCTGTCCACATATTTTCTTTATCATAATTATACAAATCATTTGTAATTGTGAAATTATGAGAGAATTAAACATCATGTATGCTCTATAAGATATTACACATAATCTGAAATTTTTTTTTCACTGTTTCATTGTGAGTAATTCCCCAAATCTACTTAAATAATTCAATAAAAGTAGTAATCCTAATCTTTTTTTAATAAACCACTTAATGTGAAGATAAAACTCTGAATATCTACATTATTAGTAACCATGATGATTTTTTAAAAAGACAGTTAAACAAGTTGTTCCATCAGAAATAAAAAATAATAAAGGAGGAAAAATCTGATAAGAGAACAGAAGGAGAGGCATCATTTTGGGAACCGGAATTGCCAATGCCTACTTTGTTTTCATTTAAAATGTACATTTTTCCATCTTCCTAAACTTGACAGTGAAGTCCACATAAATGCCTCTGTGAGTAGGGTTTTTCTTATTTTTGTGTTGTGCAAATTAAAAAAGGGGACATAGTTTCTGCCAGTGACAATAATAGCAGGAAAATGAGAGAATTCCTAAATTGAACTAATTCAGCAAAAGCAAGAGCTCCGAGTCAGAGAAGGATATGATAATACAAGTTCATTTAGAGTTCACAGAAATCTCATAAAAGGCCTTGGGCTTTCCAATACTTGTAAAAGGTTGCATCCATTCTTCCCTCACTCTTAAGGTCTCTGTGGCTACAGCTGACGTGTAGTCAAGCCATTACCATGGCTGCTCAGCATAAATAGAAAATACTAACACTGTATGTGCTCAAAATTTTGTAGACTCTGAACTTTTTTGTATGTGATTATGCAGAATTTCTTAAATGTTTCTTAATCAACCAGTAAAATAGTCAGTCACCTTTCTTCCAAAGTTAAGAAAATGTTACTAAAACTTGACAATAAGAAATAAGGCAACTAAGTAAGTACATCTCTTTTCAATGTCATATGGGGGAAAAAAAGCCCAGTTAAGGATTGTCTAAGATAATGCACTTTCTTCTATTCATTGTTTACTCTTCTACAGAATTCATGAACTTAGTGAGGTTACATGTAATTTGTTGGATTTTTGTTTGTTTGGTAAAAACACAAAAACAGTCTGTCTGGCAGAAAGAAAGATAACAAAGTTTACAATTTAGTGAACTGGAAGATATTAGTTACTCTTCAATCTTGTTGAACCGGTCTAAATTTCTTTTGTTTTTTTCATTAATTAATGAATTAAATAAAATTTTTGACACATGTGCATTACAAAAACAATTAAAAATTATTTGTTGAACTGAATATCAGAATGAGCTTAAAATCAGGATGGAGATGACATAGGGAGGAATTAGCAATCTTAAAGATGGATCAGTAGAAATTATCCAGGCTGAACAATAAAGAGAGGAAAGATAAACAAAACAAAACAATGCTCAAGGACCTGTGGGAGGCTACTAAAAGGTGAAACATTTGTGTCATTGGAATTATACAAGGAAAAAAGAAAAAGAAGTATAGTGCAGAAATATATGTGTCTGTATTTATATATATGTGTGTGTATATATATACAGATGTGTGTATATATGAGTGTGTGTGTATATATATACACACACACACAAATATATTTTGTGCATGTATATACAAACATTGCAAATTTGACTAAAGCCATAAACTCTCATATTGAGTAATCTCAGTGAACTGCAAAGAAAATAACATGAAGAAAGAAATTCATACCTAGTCACATGATAATCAAAGTACTAAAAATTGAAAACAAATAAAAACATCTTGAAAACAGCTATAGAGAAATAATGTATGATTTATAAGGAAATTATTTGAATGACAACAAATTTCTCATCAGAAACAATTGAGGCTAGGAAGAAGAGGCTTAATATTTGTAAGGTGCTAGAAGACAACTACTGTCAACCCAAACATCTATATCCAGTTAAAATGTCCTTCAAAAGTGATGAAAGTATAAAGACTTCTCAAATAGAGACTCTATGGCCATTCCAAAAAACATTATTTTGACAGAAAGAAAATGATACCAAAAGGAAACTTGAAACATTAAGATGAAAGGAGAGCAAGATAAATAATAAATATTGATGTAAACAAAATAGACTATTAATCTCTTTTTAAGTTCTTTAAACATGTTTGAGAATTGAAACAACATTGTTTTAAATTACCTAATAGAATTTCAGTGCATATACATATATTACATAAAACAAATAAGGATAATAGGAAAGGAGAGCTATTTGGTGGTAAGGTTTCTACATTCCACTTGAAGTAATAAAATAGAATAAAATAAAATAAGTAGACCACTAAAAGTTAAGCATTATATTGTAATGTTGAAAGCAACCACTTAAACAAGGGGTGTCCAACCCCTGATACCAGTCCATGGCTTGTTAGGAACTGGGCTGCACAGCAGGAGGTGAGTGGAGGGGGAGCTAGCATTACCACATGAGTTCCACCTCCTATCAGATCAGCAGCAGCATTGGATTCCCATAGGAATGCAAGCCCTGTTGTGAACTGCACATGCAAGGCATCTAGGTTACATGCTTCTTATAAGAGTCTAATGCCTGATGATCTGAGGTGGAACAGTTTTATCCAATAACCATACACTGCTGCCACCTGTGGAAAAATTTTCTTCCACATAATTGGTCCCTTGTAGCAAAAAGTTGGGGACCACTGACTTAAAACACTATAAAAAGAATAATATTCAATAACAACACAATTGATAATATAGAATAGTAAAAAATGTGCAGAATACCTAAAAGAAGGCAGGAAAAGAAAGCATAGAAATTAAAACATAAAGCAAATAAACAGAAAAGACATAATAAAATGATAAACCTATATCCCAACAGTAAGTATATTAAATAATACTGGTCAAAACACATGTATTAATAAATGGGGATTGCCAGAGTGGATAAATTAATATGCCCTCACTAAATGCTTAAGAAATTCACGTTAAATTAACAATAGATAGTTGAGAAGTCAAAGAATAAAAAATGAAATGGACCCAATTGTCCAAGAGATTGATTTCTTTCTTTCTTTCTTCTTCTTCTTTTTTTTTTTTTTTTTTTTGATAAACATAGAAATTCACCCTTCTAGTCTTAAAACTTGAAACTTACATTTGTTTTATCTGAGTTCCTTCCTCAGGAACTGGACCCCCAAGACTCTCAAAAAGTATCAAATAGCTGAAGTTCACCAGATCATCACACCGGACAATGACATGCTGGGTCTCACATTCATCATAGTTAAACGTTTTCCCTGCTATATAAATCCCTAATTTTAGTTGGTCAGGGAGATGGATGTGAGACTGATCTCCCATATCCTTGGCTGCTGCACCCCATTAAAGCCTTCTTCCTTGGTGGTACTTGTCATCTCAGTCATTGGCTTTCCGTGCAGCAAGCAGCAGAACTTAGACCAAACCCCAAATATTTAGGTAACAGATTTTAGTTCCGTGACCAGGAACACTTTGCTCGTGGCTTGACTGCTGTGGGCCCGGAGTTTCAGAAGTCCTGCTAAGGAGCTGCCCTCCAAATATTGGCTGCAGGTGAGTTTCTATCTGTTTCTGGCCCCACTGCTATGAGCCGCAGTCATGCTCCTGATCACCTCAGAAGAACTGCCTTTGAAATTGGGCATCTGCTTCAGGATAGGTGAGTGACCTTTGTGGACCCTGACAGCAAGATCTGCTCCTTTCAACTGGGAATTTTTTTTTTTTTTTTTTTTGCGACAGAGTCTTGCTCTGTGGCCCAGGCTGGAGTGCAGTGGCGCGATCTCAGTTCACTGCAAGCTCCGCCTCTTGGGTTCACGCCATTCTCCTGCTTCAGCCTCCCAAGTAGCTGGGACTACAGGCACCCACCACCACACCCGGCTAGTTTTTTGTATTTTTAATAGAGATGGGGTTTCACCGTGTTAACCAGGATGGTCTTGATCTCCTGACCTCCTGATCTGCCCACCTCGGCCTCCCAAAATGCTGGGATTACAGGCGTGAGCCACCGCACCTGGCCAACTGGGAAAATTTTTAAGGAAATGTCCATATGCAGGTTGAACAAGCCCAACAGACTGAGAGAGGGAAGCACCCTGACTGTTTCAGAATGGACATTCTTGGGGGCTTGTTTGAATAATTTTATATGAGAAAAGATTCATTTGGTGAATTTTTGTCCTCAAGTAAATTGACTGACTAGTTATTTAAAAAAAAAAAAAAAAAAAAAAAAAAAAAAAAAAAAAAAAAAAAAAACGCTAGAAAAAAAATTACACAGTCCAAGCGTGTCATAGATGGTCTGGTCTGTGTGTGTCGTATGTAGTTTTTCTTCTTTCTCTCTGTATCTATTTTTATACACAAACAGAGAAAATAGGAAGTTTAAAAAGTTTTTGTAATAAAATATTCTTTAAAACCTAATAGAAAACTAGAGAAATCTTACTAACATTGCTCATAATTAAAGCTGTCAGTCTTGATGAAGTTAAAATAAAATATTATGAAGAAATATAGGGCCAGGCGCGGTGGCTCACACCTGTAATCCCAGCACTTTGGGAGGCCGAGATGGGTGGATCACGAGGTCGGGAGATCGAGACCATCCTGGCTAACACGGTGAAACCCCGTCTCTACTAAAAATACAAAAAATTAGCCTGGCGTGGTGGCGGGCGCCTGTAGTCCCAGCTACTCCGGAGGCTGAGGCAGGAGAATGGCGTGAACCCAGGAGGCAGAACTTGCAGTGAGCCGGGATTGCGCCACTGCACTCCCACCTGGGCGACAGAGCGAGACTCTGTCTCAAAAAAAAAAAAAAAAGAAAAGAAATACATTGGAAGTTTGGCAATTTTTAAAATCTATTTAAGTGTGAAGCCAGGTTTAGCATGGAGCCAAATTTTCACATATATGCTTGCATTGATTCACACTAGATTTGGTATTCTGAATAGATAGTACTAGCACTAAAGAACTTATTGGTCACATACCTAACGTGGAATTTTTTAATTGTGGTGAATGTATAGTGATATTGGTGGACTTAAAGAGATTACATTGTGTATCAGGAACAAATTATTCATTATATGATTTTTCTTTAGGCTGTGAGTAGCACTGTAGCCGCCAAGGTAAAATGAGTAGGAGAAAAATTGGGGGCTGGTTTCCATTTGCTCTATTTATTTAAATTGCCTAAGTTAACTTTGTCAAGCTTCCAAAATTGTTAGAGGACACTAGCTATCTGAAATTTGATTAGTTTTGCTTACCTCTGATGATCTGGAAAGCTATGACAGCTTTGAGTTTCCTGGCAAAAATAAATTACTAAAAGACTTATTTTTATAAGTTCTGAACAGCAATAGTAAATTATATATTAATACTTTGTTATTTGGGAAAGTAGATGACAGTAGAAATGCTTAAATGGGGTTTATTTCCAAGGTGATTCAATTAAATCAATAATTTGGGTTAATTTCAGATCTTTTTCTTTAATGAGGAGAAACTATGATATGGGTACAGAGTTTTAATATTCAGGAAAGATTGGCCTCATCTTTAAGAGAATTAAATTGATGATTGATTGGAATTTATCTCAAACTACTTTAGTTGTGTTTACTATTATTAACATTAAGTGACATTCACTTGGATTAAGTAGGAAAAAATATTTTTTAAAAAAGCATGTGAGACTTTCTAGTGATTTTTTATCCCAAGACATTTATTGCTGATTAGCCTTTATGTGTGTACTTGAAAACAAAATATGTGCAAGTATTGCACTGATTTGAAGATTTTATTAGTAAAAGTTATCTAATCAGCTAACTATACTGTATCTAGAAATCAATCTTAGAAATGTTTAATGATGATGCTCTTTTAAGAAGCTGGAAGAAATTATTGTGTGCTTGTTCTTACTTTGTTTTGTTTTGTTGCATAGTATTTAAGTTGTTCTCATACTGAATTTCTAAAACTGATATTTACATTTGCCCTTTTTTTTAATAATGGAGAGAAACATTTGTTTGTTTTTTGATAAGTTTGGCATAGTATCTATCACATTTTTGATGCTTTTGGTCACAATTTTGTCCCTAGAATGCTAGTAATTAGACATCTGTAATGAACTACCTTACCACTTTAATACAGTGGTTTGAAGTGATACAGGAAGTAACTCCACCAAATCACAGTGTTTTAATCTGTGACATGTTAGAATTCTAGAACTTTCTGCAGTATATGCATTTCATTAACTAATCTTTGTGCTGTTAAGTTACAGTGCTTTGACTCCTGGGTCTGCAGAAGGCACCAACTCCTGCTAAATCTTGAGCATTGATACCAGTCAAAGCCTCATCTTCAGACTCTGGTGATGGTGATAATCAAAATGAACCGTTTTTGTGAGACACAGGGTCAGAAATTAAAACTACAGAATTCCTCTAGGCCCAGGTGATAGCAGCAGGAGGTAGACAAATTCCTAGACAGATAGAGGTGAGTCCCCGGTGAAACCTGACCTTCAAGCCAGGGACAGCCTGAAGCATGAAAACCAAGCTGCCAGTTCCAGGTAGAATCCATGACCTGGAATGCAAACCTCCTTGACTCATTTCAGCCAATCAAATGGTGCTTTATCCAGGTCTGCCCATGGACCAATTAGCATGCACTTTCTCCATTCTAATCCCATAAAAACCTTGGACTCAGCCACATGGCAGGGCTACCTGCCTGCAGGTAGGAGCTACCCACTTCAGGTCTTTCCAATGAGAGCTGATTAAAAGTCAATAAAACTTTCTTCACCTTGCTCACCCTCCCATTGTCCACATAAACTCATGCTTCCTGGACACTGGATAAGAACTCGGGACCTACTGAATGGCAGGCATAAAAAGGGCTATAACACATTCTTGGCCAGCTTGCTGAGCTATGAGTGGGAGCAAAAGGAGCTGTAACACATTCCTGGCCAGCTCACCAAGCTGTGACATGCTCCCATTCACCAGACTGCGGGATTGAAAAGCAGCAAGCCTTCTGGGAACCCAGATCTTGGGATTCCCCCAGCCAGAGTTATGACATTATAGCCTTCCCACCCTCTGCCAGCATTGGGCAGCTGTCCCATGTGACAGGAAGCAGCTGCAGTGCTAGCCCAGCCAGGGAGCCATGGGACAAAGGGAGGTGGCAGGACTAAAAGAGATTGAACACACCCTCCCTATTCACTGAGCTTCAGGTGGTGGGAATGAGAAAGCTGTAGCATGCCCCCTGCCCTGGGGCTCTGTGGTTGCTGGTGTCTCCAAATTTTCAGGCACCATCATGTTCCCCTCATCCAGATACCAGCACCCTCAGTGGAAGCTGCTCGGGCTATGCCTGGTCCAGCTGCAGCCTTGCATGGAGCCGGCACCTGTGGCAGCACCTCCAGCTGCCTCCCTTGCCACAGTCAGTATGCCTGTCTGTGCACAGTGGCTGAACCTCACACTTGCTTGCCTATATACCCCTCGCCGCTCTGCACCTGGCCTACCCTTTGTGACTGTGGGACCTGGACCAGTAGCACGAGCCAAGCACAGCCTGCCAGGCTATGTGGGTGGAACGAGCACAGTGGGCATGAGCAAAACTCAAGCAGAGGTGCTGCTGGCCACAGAAGTTTCCAGCTGGTGAAGCAACAATTGAAGGATCTTGTCAAACAGGGACTACTGCAGAAGAGGTGGGTGCATGATATTGTAAGAACCAATTTTGAGGGATAAGATTAGTTAAGAGTTTTTCTATAAATTAAACATTAATACCCAAATCACACTGATGCAAGGCTCGCATCTAGGCCCATGTGTCAGAATAACAGAGTTTTCTTGGAGAATTATCTGTTCTTTAATAGAAAATTATAAAAGGTTTTAAAATATTTATGAAAATTTTATGATCAAATTGATTACTACTAGATAAATTAGTTTATAAGATTTTGTTAAAATTGTCTTTCACATTAATACTATACCATATAAAGGTAACATGGTAAAGATTTGGTTTACTGTTTTGAACAAATTTTTTATGTAAGAGATAACAAGAGATTTCTGTTTAAAACTACAGAACAAAAAAATGTCGGGTGGGGGGAGAGATCGATTTCGTTGGCCTTATACTACCTTTATTAGGATTTACTGTTTGAGAAACTGAGTGTCCTCACTATCAATACATTTTTGTGTTTTTATTTTGGCTAAATGAATGACTATTTTATAGTAACTTGTGGTGTTATCTTATGATATCAAGTGTCTTAAACCTTTGATATTTGACGGACTTTCCAAAAATAAAATTTCAAGTTCTAGATTCAGTCTTTTTGATCTCAAACTAACTTTTATGGATGTTAGTTCCCCTGAAGTCTGAGAGACATATTAGGCTTATTAGGCTTATTTGTTATGTTATAATTTTGCAGACAGTATTGTCAAATCTGAGGTAGTGTTTAGCTTCTGATATGGTTTGGCTGTGTCCCCATCCAAATCTCATCTTGAATCATAAAGCCCACAATTCCCACAGGTTGTGGGCGATGATGTAATTATGGGGGTGTGTCTTTCCTGTGCTGTTCTTGTGACAGTGAGTGGGTCTCATGAGATCTGATGGTTTTAATAAGGGGAGTTTCCCTGTACAAGCTTTCTTTTCTTATCTGCTGCCATGTGGGACATGCCTTTCACCTTGAGGCCTTCCCAGCCACAGGGAACTGTAAGTCCAGTAAACCCTTTTTTTTTTTTTTTTTTTTTTTTTTTTTTTTTTTTTTTTTTTTTTTTTGGTAAATTGCCCAGTCTCAGGTGTGTCTTTATCAGCAGCATGGTAACAGACTAAAACAGTAAAATGGTACCAGTATGGTGAGGCACTGATGAAAAGATATCTGAAATATGGAAGCAACTTTGGAACTACGTGACAGGCAGTGGTTGGAACAGTCTGGAGGGCTCACAGGAAGACAGGAAAATGTTGAAAAGTTTGGAAATCTCTAGAGGCTTGTTGAATGGCTTTGACAAAAATGCTGATACTGATATGAACAATAAGATCCAGGCTATGGTGGTCTCAGATGGAGATGAGGAACTTGCTGGGAACTGGAGCAAAGATGACTTTCGTTATGTTTTAGCAAAGAGACTGGCGGCATTTAACAAACAGACTGCCCTAGAAATTTGTGGAACTTTGAACTTGAGAGAGATAATTTAGGGCATCTGGCAGAAGAAATTTCTAAGCAGCAAAGCATTCAAGAGGAGATTTGGGTGCTGTTAACAGCCTTTAGCTTTAAAAGGGAAACAGAACATAAAAGTTTGGAAAATTTGCAGCCTGATGATGTAGTGGAAAAGAAAATCCCATTTTCTGAGGAAAATTCAAGCCAGCTGCAGAAAATAGCATAAGTAACGAGGAGCCAGCTGTTAATCCCCAAGACAATGGAAAAAATGTCTCTAGGCCATGTCAGAGATCTTCATCACAGCACCTCCCATCACAGGCCTGGAGATATAGGAGGAAAAAGTGGATTGGTGGGCCAGGCCCAGGGTCCCCATGCTGTGTGTAGCCTAGGGACTTGGTGCCCTGTGTCTGAGCCACTGCAGCTGTGGCTAATAACGGCCAACATAGAGCTCAGGCCATGGCTTCAGAGGGTGCAAACCTCAAACCTTGGCAATTTCCATGCAGTATTGAACCTGCAATTGCACAGAAGTCAAAAATTGAGGTTTGGGAACCTCCACCTAGATTTCACAGAATGTATGGAAATGCCTAGATGTCCAGGACTGAGTTTGCTGCAGGGGTGGGGCTCTCATAGAGAACCTCTGCTAGGGCTGTAAAGAATGGAAATGTAGGGTCAGAGCCCCAGCACAGAGTCCCTACAGGGGAATTGCCTACTGGAGCTGTGGGAAGAAGTCTACCATCCTCCAGACCTCAGAACTGTAGATCCACTGACAGCTTGCACTGTGTGCCTGGAAAAGCTGCAGACCCTCAACAAAAGCCCACGAAAGAAGCTTGGTGGGAGGCTATACCCCGCAGAGCCACAGGGGTGGAGCTGCCCAAGACAATAGGAACCCACCTCTTGCATCAGCATGACCTGGATTCAAGACATGGAGTCAAAGGAGATCATTTTGGAGCTTTTAAGATTTGACTGCTCTGCTGGATTTTGGACTTGCATGGGGCCTGTAGCCCCTTGGTTTAGGCCAGTTTCTTCCATTTGGAATGGCTGTATTTACCCAATGGCTATATCCCCATTGTATCTAGGAAGTAACTAACTTGCTTTGGATTTTACAGGCTCAAAAGTGGAAGTGTGTTCAAAGTTGGTTCCTGCCAGTAGGTTCGTCATCTCACTGACTTCAAGAATGACTCTGCTGACCTTTGCAGTGAGTGTTACAGCTATTAAAGGTGGTACAGACCCAAAGAGTGAGCAGCATCAAGATATATTGTGGAGTGAAAGAACAAAGCTTCCACAGCAAGGAAGGGGACCGGAGCAGGTTGCTGCTTCTGGCTGGGGTGGTCAGCTTTTATTCCCTTGTAGGCCCCTCCCATTTTCCATTTCTGTCCTATCAGTGGCCTTTTTCAATCCTCCCTGCGATTGGCTACTTTTAGGATCCTGCTGATTGGTGTGTTTTACAGGGCGCTGATTGGTGCATTTTACAGAGCACTGATCGGTGAGTTTTACAGAGTGCTGATTAGTGCATTTTACATTCCCCTTGCTAGCTACAGAGCTCTGATTGGTGCCTTTTACAGTCCTAGCTACAGAGCGCTGATTGGTGCATTTTACAATCCTCTTATAAGACAGAAAAGTTCTCCAAGTCCCCACTTGACACAGGAAGTCCAGCTGGCTTCACTTCTCAGAAGGGACTTGTCTTGTGTCAGATAAGATGTTGGACTGTGGACTTTTAGTTAATCCTGAAATGAGTTAACACTTTGGAGGACTGTTGGGAAGGCATGATTGATTTTGAAATGTGAAGACATGAGATTTGGGAGGGGCCAGGAGCAGAATGATATGGTTTGGCTGTGTCCTGATTCATATCTCATCTTTAATTGTAACTCCCACAATTCCCACATGTTGTGGGAGGAACCCGGTATGAGGTGATTGAATGACCGGGATGGGTCTTTCCTGTGATGTTCTCATGGTAATGAATGAGTCTCACAAGATCTGATGGTTTTAAAAATGGGAGTTTCCTTGCACAAGCTCTCTTCTTTTCTCCGCCACCATGTGAGACATGCCTTTCACCTTGTGCCATGATTGTGAGGCCTCCCCAGCCATGTGAAACTGTAAGTCCAATAAACCTATTCTTTTGTAAATTTCCAGGTTTGGGGTGTGTCTTTATCAGCAGCATGAAAATGGACTGATACAGCTTCTTTTCAGTTATATTTATATTTATATAGTTGTGTTGTTAACAAGTGCTCCAGGACTGTATGAGATTCTTAAAATTCTGATATGTCTTAATATATGTTGTCAGAAATAATTATTATTATTGTTAGCTTGTTGTATGCCACAGAAATGACCAAATTTCCTTGTCAACTGTGTCTTTAGCTATGGCTGTGTTAAGAATTTTGTCATCCACAATTGTTTTGCTTTCATCTCAAAAAGTGACTTATAGTCAGCTACAATCCAGGACTTGTTTCTTTGAGGGACTTCATGAAAAAGACTCTTGAATGCAGGTTTCTGATAATTTTGGAAATTGTGCCATTGGATTAGAGAGAAAGCTTGCAGGTCACTAATTGAAAGGCTGATATGTTCATAAAGATTGCTAACCCCATATGAAGCAGAGCAGTAGTTGATTGCATGGACTGACTAATCAAGGACTGAAATAATTTTTGTGGCTTTTTTTGTTGATTTGAAATATTGACGATTCTTTTTGTTTTTTAGTCTGGAGACTTTTTTTCTTTTGAGCTATTTATAGCTTTTAAGTATGCTTTAAGGATAATGAATAGAATATACTTTCATAAACAGAATTTGATGCATATTTCTTTCTCTCTGCCTAATTTCTCCAGAATTTATAAACTACTTATGAATATTGTTAATTCATGGCAATGTGTTTGTTTGCATAAATTCAATAAGAATCTGTTTTCATTTATAATGGAACACAGTTGGAAGAACTGATTATTGTCACAGGGCTTTGATTAAAATGGCCTTGTGCGAGGTTCCAGTAAGGGTGGTTTAAGAGAGCCTATGTGGACAATGATTCTTGCTGCACTTTGTGTGGGTAATCAAGCGAAGTATGTGGGACTGAAGCTTATTTTGCTGGTAGATTGGTCCTGCTGTGATTTGTCTTTGGTGGAAGTTGGGGACCGGAGGGAGAATGATTGTGTTTCAGAAGAAAACTACAGTGTTAGATTAACTTTTGATTCCTGGATGGCCACATAGTCACCCATGGTATAGAGCTGCCCACTATATCCCTCCTCAGCATGAAGCAGCCAGAAAGATTGACAACTACATTCCCCGTGATTGAAGAGCTGATATATAGAAAGGGGGGCTGAAACTGACTCAATAGTCCATAGACAGCTTTTAGGGGGATAAACATAGAAATTTACCCTTCTGGTCTTAAAGTTTGAAACTTATATTTGTTTCATCCGAGTTTCTTCCTAAGAGCCCCCAGCCCTCTCAGCAAGTATGAAGGAATTAAAACACACCAGATCACAACATCCAGACAATGAGACATGAGGTTCCTCATTCATCATCATAGCCTTCTTACCCATCCAGAGTTCCTGTTTTCCTACACGTGGTTACATTTCTTCCCTGCTATATAAACCCTTAATTTTAGTCAGCCAGGGAGATGGATTTGAGACTGACTTTTTTTGTTTCTTTTGCTGCAGCCCTTGATCAAAGCCTTCTTCCCCGGCAATCTTTGCCTCAGTGACTGGCTTTCCCTGTGGTGAGCAGCAAGACCTAGACTGAACCCCTTCTTTTCAGTAACAAAAAGACATACATGGAGAGACCTTCTGTCTACAAAAAAATTAGCCAGATGTAGTGGCACACACTTGTAGTCCCAGCTACTCAGGAGGCTGAGGTGAGAGGTGGAGGTTATAGTGAGCCATGATCACATCACTGCACTCAACTTGGGTGACAGCAAAACTTTGTCTCAAAAAAAAAAAAAAAAAAAAAAAAAAGATATAGTGAGAAAATGTACATCAAAAGAATTAAGGTATTAAACCAATAACTTAAAGTTCCAACTTAAGAAACTATAAAAAAAGAAAAACCAAATGCAAGCAGAAGGGAAGAAATAATAAATATAAGCACAGAGCTCAAGAAAATTAAAATAGGAAAACAACAGAGAAAATTAATGAAACTAAAAGTATATTTTTTAGGTGATGAATAAAACTAGAGATGACACAAATTATCTCTATTAGGATTGAAATAGGAGATAATGCTATGGACCCTGCAGACATTCAAAAGGTAAGAGAATGTTATAAAATCTCTTCACATATAAATTTGAAAATTTATTCAAAATGGATCAATTTCTCAAAACGCTCAAGCAAAACTCACACAAGATGAAATAGATATCCTCAAGAGTGCTAAAACTAGTGAAAATATTGACAAAGACTCTCTCCTTTGACCAGAACTTTAGTAAGCCTCCTCTGAGTCCTCTGTTTAACTGTGTGTGAACTTGGACTTCCATCTCTGTGTAGAATACAGTTTGAGTTAGAATTCTGTTAAATCAGCTTAGAGTGGATCTCCCATGCTTGACATTTGACCAACCTTATCTTATCACCCCAGCCTGCCTTCAGTAATAATCCTATTAAGTTCTAGCCAGGAAGCTCTGATGCTTGATGTTTTCTCTTAGCAATTTTCTTTCTATTGCCCCCCTCTCTAGTCCTTGGTTATAAATCCCCACTTGTCCTTCTTGGAATCAAAGTGGGTTCCAATATCTCTCACCCACAGTGAGACTGCACTGCAGTGGTCCCTATACCTGTCATCATGGCCCTCCTTAATAAAGTCTGACTCGCCATCTTTAACAAGTGTTTGGATAATTATTTTTCTTTAATAACATTAAACCATTGTTAAAAACTTTTCCAGAAACAATATCTCCAGGTCCAGATATTTTCACTCAAAAATCCAACCAAATATTTCAAGGATAAGACCAATTTTTCACAATCTCTTTTGGTAAATGGAGAAGGATCGAATAGTTTTTGTTTGTTTGTTTGTTTTGAGACAGGGTCTCACTTTGTCACACGGGCTGGAGTGTAGTGGCATGATCTCGGCTCACTGCAATGTCCACCTCCTGGGTTCAAGCGATTCTCGTTCCTCAGCTTTCCGAGTAACTGGGATTACAGGTACGCACCACCACGCCTGGTTAATTTTTGTATTTTTAGTAGAGATGGGATTTCACCATGTTGGCCAAGCTGGTCTCAAACTCCTGGCCTCAAGTGATCTCCTTGCCTCAGCCTCCAAAGTGCTAGGATTACAGGCGTGAGCCACGGCACTCAGCCTAGCATTGAATAGTCCTAAAAACATTTCACAAGGCTAGTATTACTTTTATATAAAAACCATATGAAAATTTGTCAAACTTGTGGACTGTAGAGAATTTTGTGTGTGTGTGTGTGTGTGTGTGTGTGTGTGTGTGTGTGTTTCTACAGAGTTAGGGCTTAATGAACAAATTTTCCTGTAAATTGGGATCCTGGGCTAAAAGCAACCCTTAGGTAGTTAATTTACAACTGGATATATAGTGAGACAATTGTATAGATAGATTAACTTAACTCTGGAGTTGTGTGATTACATTTTAAGAAAAAAATGAAGCTCAGGACCTTGAAACACCTTCTAGGTCATAAAAACCAAAAGCACAGCAAGTTGGGGGTGAGGTGGGGCTTATTCTGGCTCTTGGAAAGATGTGTTTACATTTCAAAAGGTTAGAGTGAGAAGCTGGGATCTATTGCATCTTCAGGAAGCAGAAGTTCTCCTTTTTTTTTTTTTTTTTTTAAATAAGGGAAACAGAGGCAGCTGTCCCTTTCTCCAGAGTATGTATGTATATATTTTTTAAAAAAGAAAGAAAATCAATTTTCTTCTGTTTTTCATTTAACATACAGACTTAGTATGCATAGGAGATGTGACGTGAATTTCAACCAGTTGGTCCTGAGATAAGAATTTCTTGCTGGTAGTTGTTAGACAGGCATGAGAGGGGCAGGAGAGGGCTCTCCCTCACCCACTAGGAATGTTGGCTGATGGTTCATCAGTTATCACATTGTCTCTCTAAAAGTGATAAATTGGCAGCTAGCACCAGGTAGAGGCCATTTCCTGATGGTCCACACCTGTTGCGTTGAAGTTTTAATTGAATGCAGGTGCCAGGGAAAAGCAAAAAGGGGCCTCCAATCTCAGGTATTGGGCGGGTGAGCCCAGACATGCACATTAAAAGGCAAAATGGTGGCGTATGCTCTTTTGGGGGCACTCCAGGGGAAAAGGGAAGAAAGCCTCGGATGAGCCTACGACTTCCTAAAATTACTGCTGTGCTGACTTCCCAAGGGTAAGGAGGGCACTGTGCATTGCACAAGGAGGCAGAGGTTGCAGTGAGCCGAGAACGTGCCATTGCACTCCAGCCTGGTGACAGTGCAAGACTGCTTCTCCAAAAAAAAAAAAAAAAAAAAAAAAAAAAGTAAGTCCACACTATGGCAGCCCACACTAAGGGAAGAATCATGGCAAAGAGGCCAGCCTATGAAGTCCTAGGATCAAGGTTAAACACCGCATTGTTCTATAAGTTTCCTGCTTGGGTCTCTTCCAAGCATACATTATTTTCTCTCCTGTTTCTAAAGCCTTTTAAAATAAACTTCCACTCCTTCTCTGAAACTTACCGCTCTTTTTCTTCCTTATGCCCCTCAGTTGAATTCTTTCTTCTGAGGTGGCAAGGATTGAGGTTGCTGCAGACCCATAGAACTGCACTGCCAATACCTTGGACACCTTCTACCAGCCATGTAGTTATTACTTTTTTTGGCGGGGGGGGGGGGGGGCGCGGAACGCGGAGTCTCGCTCTGTCGCCAGGCTGGAGTGTGAGGGCGTGATCTCGGCTCACTGTAACCTCCGCTCCCTGGGTTCAAGTGATTCTCCTGCCTCAGCCTCCCTAGTAGCTGGGACTATAGGCATATGCTGCCACGCCCGGCTAATTTTTGTATTTTTAGTAGAGACAGAGGTTTCACCATGTTGGCTCAGGATGGTCTCGATCTCTTGACCTTGTGACCTGATCGCCTTGGCCTCCCAGAGTGCTGGGATTACAGGCGTGAGTCACTGCGCCCGGCCATTATTACTTACTTTTAAGTGAATAATGATAATTTGCCTCTACTGTAGCACATGTCTTTTGTGCACATTTAAGATAGTTAATAAAGGTGATTATTAAAATCCCAGCATGTAGAAAAAGAGTGCATGATGCAATTTAATCCAAAATTCCAGCAAATATTTTCTATAAATATTGCCAAGAGCTTTCTAAAATACTTTGAAATGGAAAAAATTTAGAATAGCCAAAACAAAACTGAGGAAAAAGAACAAAATCAGGAGCTTTACATCAACTGATTTTAAGAAATGCTATAAATCCACACTAAGCAAGGCAATGTAATCTTGTTACCCAGTGTAATGCTATGTGATCTGGGCGAATTTGTACTCCACCTTAATTCTGCTTATCTGTCTTTAAGAAACAGTATGCCTGCGGTCAGAAATTCTCCTTCATGATCAAGTTGGCTGAAACTGGTGGGATCCAAGATGGCAGCTCACTTAACTGTGGAAGAATCTCTAACTTCATTATTTTCTAATTTCCATGCTAAATGACACTCTTGCCAGCACCATTACAGCTGACAATCACTGTGACAATGACGGGAAGAAACCATACAAACACAAAGAGGAAGGTGGCACTCCAGTTCCAAGAAGGTCTCCACTCATTCTCAGGAAATACATGAATTTTCCTCCCGTAGCCTGTAATGCCCAGCTCCTTCATAAAAGATGCTCTGTGCCTGTGACTTCCTGGCTCTCAAGGCTGAGAAGTTGACTTGGGAGCCACACTCTTGCTTCTCAGTTCCATGGCCATTGAATAAAACCTGCACTACTTGACACCCACTTTCCATTTCACATGTTGGCTTCACAACACTGACAGGGAAAGATCCCATATTTTGGGAGACCAGCTTTGTTGGTAACAGTTTTATCCCAGGACAGACATACAGGTCAATGAAAGAGAATAATGTTCAGAATTAGTGCTACTCATGAATTTGTTAATAGTTTTATTTAATTTGTTTATTTATTTATTTATTTATTTTTTTGAGACGGAGTCTCACGCTGTGTCACCCAGGCTGGAGTGCAGTGGCGCGATCTCGGCTCACTGCAAGCTCCGCCTCCCAGGTTCACGCCATTCTCCTGCCTCAGCCTCCGAGTAGCTGGGACTACAGGCGCCCGCCACCACGCCCGGCTAGTTTTTTGTATTTTTAGTAGAGACGGGGTTTCACCATGTTAGCCAGGATGGTCTCGATCTCCTGACCTCGTGATCCACCCGCCTCGGCCTCCCAAAGTGCTGGGATTACAGGCTTGAGCCACCGCGCCCGGCCTAATTTGTTTATTTTTTTATGAATATGTTAAACTCAATAGGGAATTTCAAAAAATTGAGCTGAACAACTGGCTATCTATGTGGGGACAAAAAAAAATCTTATCTCTTACTTTATACTATGCATTACACTTAAAATGGATCACAGTCCTAATGTAAACACAAAAACAATAAACCTGTTAGGTAGTTAGACATTAGCAGCTGGGAGTGGCTGAGAAAAGAAAGTAGAAGGGCTGTCACTAAGACAGACCCTGGCCCACCTAAGTTCAGCCCCAACACTGCCCTAACTCCACCCTAACAGATGCAGTTTATGGTAAAGATAGCGGCTAGCACATCCTGGAGAAAAAAACTGGGCACAGATAAAAATCCCCTAATGTAGCACATGCCCAGGCTATCTAGGTCATCACTCCGGGAAACCCCATCCTCCGTATTCAGTCATTATAATTTATATGTGTTTTTGTCCCACCCAGCCCAGAGGGCTTTTCTTAACGAATTATGGATAAAACATGCACAGTTTAACTTCAGTTATATAACCATAAACTGCCATTCAAATGACATCATTCTGTCACTCAAACAGCCCAAGCCTCAACTCCTCCCACAAACCCCTGAGCTCTAAAGCAGAAGTCAAATTAAGTGAAATCAGCCCACTCTCTTTCTGAGAGTCTATTACTGTGCTTCAATAAAACTGGCTTTAAGCTTGCATTTCGATGTCAGTTTACAATTCTTTGCTCACTATTACAAAAAATCATGATTGCTGGTCCAGAGCTGTAGCTCTGTTATCACCTCGATTAAAGGATCCATCCCAATACAGAATCCCTGGTAACAAATTTTTTAGAAAAAAGCAGGAGAAAATCTTCACCAATTAGCATAGGCAAAAATCACCTATGTAGAATGCAAAAAACATGAACCATAAAAAATTAATATTATCAAAATCAAAACCTTAGTTCTTTGAAAGAAACTATTAAGAAAATGAAAAGATAAGTGATAGACTAGAAAAAAATTTACCACACATAAACTTGATAAGGAAAGTATATTCATTTTTTAGTTTAAAAACTCGATAATTAGAAGACAATTTTTAAAATGGTGAACTTTTTTTTTTTTTTTGAGACGGAGTCTTGCTCGTCGCCCAGGCTGGAGTGCAGTGGCGTGATCTCGGCTCACTGCAAGCTCTGCCTCCCAGATTCACGCCATTCTCCTGCCTCAGCCTCCCAAGTAGCTGGGACTACAGGCGCCCACCACCACACGCGGCTAATTTTTTGTATTTTTAGTAGAGACGGGGTTTCACCGTGTTAGCCAAGATGGTCTTGATCTCCTGACCTCATGATCCACCTGCCTTGGCCTCCCAAAGTGCTGGGATTACAGGCATGAGCCACCACACCCAGCCAATGGTGTACATTTTTGAACAGATACTTCTAAAAAAGACAGTTATGAATGGCCAATAACTACATAGAAATACTCAATATCATTAATCACCAAGGAAATACATTTAAAATACTTTGAGATATTGCTACACAATCACTAGAATAATTAAATACTGACAAAGCCAAGTGCTGGTGAAGATTTGTAGCAACCGGAATTCTCATACATTTCTGATAGGATTGTTAAATTGTACAACCATTCTGGAAAGGAGTTTGACAGTTTTTTATATTGTTAAAATACACCTATCATAAAACAATTCCATGAATTTGCCCAAGAGAAATGAAAATATATGTCCATACAAAGACTTTCACTAAAATGTTCATATAAGCTTTATTAATAATATCCCCAACTGAAAAAATTCCATACAGTCATCAAGAGTTGAACTGATGAATAAATTATGCTGTATCTTCCAAGGCAATACTGCTGATTGTATTACACATTTTAAAACTTTGTATTTTCTTGCTGCCTCAAAATCTCCACAAACAAGCTGTGAGCAGGGCCCCTCCCAGGTAACCAGGTGTACACGTGTGATGAGATCAGAGCCTACCATAAGTTCTCCTACTTGCCTTTCCCTGACTGACATCTGGTAATATTTAAAGTCACCAGTCAAATCCCCTCACACATTTTGCTGGTGTGCTCCACGCTGACCTCCAATAGAGGCATTTGCCCATGGATGCCTATTCTCTCTCCACTCCCCATCTGCTGGGTTGAGCCTGCTCCTTTGCTGCTCTCTCTCTCATGTGGCCCCTACTTGACATGCAGTGACTCTCCCTCTAGGACCTGTGAGTATAAGAATTTTTTTTCCCTGTGCACCCTTTGTGGACACTCGACTATCATCTAAAAAAAGCCCCAAAACATTCATCAACGTAAAGGATCAAACTACTGAAATTTATAGCATCATGAATGTGTCTCAAAAATAAGCCTTAAATAAAAAGCTGGACTCAAAGATTTCACATACTGTTTGATCTTTCATATGACATTTTAGAAATGGCATGATTAAACAGACTGGTCATTGCTTGGAGCTAGGGGTGAGAGGTATTGTCTGCAGAGAGGCATAGGAGAATCTTGTGGGGTGGTGGAAATATTCTATATATTCTATATATGGGGTGGTGTTTATATTTGGAATTGTATATTGTATACATTTGATAAAAATCATTAAACTCTACATTTATATGCATTTCTTTTATTTATATATAAATTATACCTCAATCGATTTGTTTTTTTTAAATTTTAATATGTGCCTGGCTTGAGTTACCAAAGTCCTTTCTTGACCCGCCCTAGTCTTCAGTCAACTTTTTTCTGTTTCTGATTTAGTCATGTCATAATAGTCTCCCATAAAATTAAAAACTTTTCAATTTTTGAAGTTTTGATTTATTTGCTTCTTCATTTATTGACCACTCTTCAATCTTTCAGTTCGCAGATACTATTCCGGCTTGCCTTTAAAAGCCTCATTTTGGAAAGTCAAATATAGTGGCCAAATGTCTTCAGTTTAAATTCTGAGATATTAGATTTTGATGAAAATAGAGACTCAAGTACCAAGGATGTGGTTTGAAAGAATTAGTTTTAAAAGTTCATGCGGCATTTATATTATATGATTAATGGAAAGCGGGTTGGTTTTTGCATTGCTTCAAATTTTTAGTGCACACCAGAATCACTTGGAGAACATGTTACAATGATGTATGTCTGAGGAAGGGTCTGGGATCTTAGTTTTAAGAAGCTTCCTAGGTGATTTGGATGCAGGTAGTTTTCTGAACAAACTTTAAAAGCCCAGCTTTGCTGTGAAGAAGTTATCTTGGCCTGTTACAGGGTAGAGAGTGCATGTGTGTGTGATGGCCATGAAGGGGAGAGAGTATGGTACTCATGGAATTCATGTCCCAGATCAGTCATTTTCAATTGGTGATACATTGGGAAATCACTTAAACTCTTTGAACATCAGTTTCCTTATTTATGAGAATTATGCCTATTCCTGAGGTTTGTTGTTCTAAAGGTATGATGTTAGACTCCCAGAACTGTACCGTGCATATAGTTCACATTAGATATTACTTATCTCCATTCCTCAAGTTAAAAAAAGCATACACATTCTTCAACTGTGTTCAGATATTTCATGTGGTGATGATTTCTAGGTTAAAAGTGTCTTATTTTTCTCTACTTAGTTATAAGTTTTAAATTATGAGAAAATGATCATATGAATAGTACGCGTGGCCTGTTTTGCACTGAGAAACATGTTACATTTCTGTGATATAAATGGTTAGGATTTAGGGGCATGACATGACTATGAAAGACTTTTCCTTTTTCTTTTCCTCCCCTCCTTTTCCCCTCCCTTTCTTTCCTGTCCCTTCCTTTTCCTCATTTTTCGTCCCTCCCTTCTGATTTCCCTCTCTTTCTCTCTCTCCTTCCTTCCTCCCTTTCTTCCTACCTATTAACTGGTAGGATTTAAACTGATTTAAACAAGGTAGATTTCAACTAGGAAACCTCCTAGTTTCCAAGTTCTTTAGCATAAGAATGATGATGATGGAAAGATAGTGCCACTTTTGTATTTTTGCTGGCATAACACCACCAGCTAAGGACCATCCCCTAGGTATGGGTCAAGCCCCCAAAACAATTCATATAAATTGTTTTATCTATACTTCATAGTTAGGTATATTGAAACCCACTAAAGTGATTCTTCACTTCCATAAAATGAGTTTATAGTAGAGTTACAAATTCATTTTAAATTCCCCAATTTGGGCTTTCCTTTACCCTCCAAACACTTTTTTAAACTATAGGGCAGAATATTGTTGCCATTACTGAACTCAGATTTCATTTCAGTCACCTTCAGGTGCTTGTTTATTTTCTATTTATTATTATTTGCTTTTGATTCAGGTTCATTTTTCACTATCCAGTAATCCACACAATGCTATGGCATTTGAGTTTATCTCTCATCAGTCACTCTGCACACATCTGTTCTTGCCCCCTTCCTGCTTTGAGTCATGCAGTTTCTCCAACATGGGACAATCTTTTTGCCAGTTTAAATTCTTCCCATTACTCAATACTCTATTCAATCTCCACATTTCCTCTAGGAAACTTTCTTCAATTACTCTAACCCTCTCTGAACTCCTGCTGTATTTATAGACAGGTCACAGTGCAGTGATCTAATTACACACAGAATGTCAGAGCTGGAAGGGACCTCAGAAATCATCCAGCCCAATGCCCCTGTTCATAGGCAAGGGAACAGAGCACAAGAGGCAAATTTCGAGAGAGTGGAAGAACATGCTTTTAGAGAGTGGGTAAGAACAAGATCTGGATGTGACACTGATAGCATATGTGACTAATAATGTGACTAGTAATGATCTGGGTATGAGAGTGAAGGATGTAGGTGGGGTTCAGAGTTGACAGGAGTATTCAAAGTTAGGCTGTTGATTACTAGTGTAACGGGATTGGTAGTTAACGAAAGATGCCCTGGTGTATTGGAGAGAAATATGGAAATGTAGATGCTGATCTGTCTGCACTCCCAGCACAGGAGCCCTGCAATGCTGGTACCTTAATGACAGTGTCCAAATTACACAAAGTCAGAGGGCCATGAGAAACAAGCTCACTGGGGATGTTTGCTATTTTAAAAAATATTTTGAGCAGGTTTTTTTTTTTTTCTAAAGCCAAGTGTCCTAATTTGTCAATGGGTATTTATTAAAGGGTGATGAGACGTAACCAAGTTTAAAAAGTTGTAGAAATGAAATTTCAAGTCAAAGAACAAAAATAAGAAAAAACTAGCCTGGGCAACACAGGGAGACTCCATCCCTACCAAAAATAAAAGAAGTAATAAATAATAATAAAAAAAAAATTAGCTATGGTTGGTGGTGCATGCCTGTAGTTCATTTTTTTTTTTTGTTTTCTTCAGGAGGCTGAGGCAGGAGAATCGCTTGAGATCAAGAGTTTGGAGTTGCAGTGAGCTATGACTGCACCACTGCATGCCAGCATGGGTGATAGAATGATACCCTGTCTCCAAAAGAAAGAAAGAGAAAGCTGTGGAATTATGGAACGTAAAGGAAGATAGTGAGGCTAGCTCAAACTAGCAGAGAATTCTAATAGCATGGTGTTAAGGAGAATGGCAATGGACATAAAATGTATTTGTAGGTCAAATAAAAGTATTTTGAATGAGATTTAGAAGAGTGACTAAGACAAAAATTCATTTTACTCTGTGTGGATTATGTGTTATGTAAGGACATTGTTGGTCAAATAAAAATGAAGCAATACGTGACTCCCTGGACCTGAACTGAACCCCTTTTCTTTTGGTTTTCACGACATCACTTTCCTCCCACCTCTTTGGTGTCACCTTCTCAGTCTCTTTCCTGAGTCTTCTTCCTGTACTAATGTTCTCTTTATAATTATTTTTTCTAGCTCTGCTATTTCTTGAAGTGGCAGCATTCATTTCTATAACTTTAAAAATTGTTTGAATGCTAAAGATCAACTATTTTGTATTTTTACACCTGGATTCACCCAATAACATGTAAGTATATATACAACTATCCCATTAATATATCCAGTTGCATATCTTTATAGGATTAGTAAGCCTTGTTGTCCCTTTCCATGAAACCTTGCCATGCCCTTATCATTTTAGTAATGGCATTACTATCTGCCTTATTCAGAAACCTAAAATTTATCTTTGATTCCTCCCAGTTCTTAATTCCTCATATCCAATTGATCAGCAATCTTGTCCCTATCTAAAGTATATCTTTAAGTTCCACCCTTTCTGTTGTGTCTGGTGCCCACCTAATCCAAGCCCCTCTCCTATTTCTTCTTTGATAGTTTCATACTGGTGTTGCTGTACCCACTGTGGCCCCTCTGTAATGCCTTCTGCATGACACTGCCAGAGTAATCTTATATAACCTTAACTGTATACCTCACAACCCTACTTAAAGACCTTTGAGAGCTCCCCTTAGCATGAAAGATAAAATCCATATTCACTGCTATAGCAGACACGGCCATTGTGATCTAGCTTGTTGTGACTGTCCTCCATTGTCACTAAGCTCCTTCCACACAAGCCTTTATTTCTGATTCTTGAACAATGCAGCTCTTTACTGTCTTAGGACATTGGAGCATGCTGTTTTCTCTATCTAGAGAGCTTGTCCTCTAGTGCTGCTCATGGCTGGCTTCTCACACTTCAGGTCTTGGTAAAGCATCATCTTTTGGAGAGGGTTTCCCTAAAAGCCCTTTCTGAAAGGTTGGTATTCTCCCTTCTTGTATATACACACACACACACACACACACACACACACACACACACACACACACACCACTTTTCTCTGTCATATCACTCTGATTCTCTCCTACTTATGCTAGTCGCAGTTATTTTAATTATAATATAAGATCTATGAGGGCAGAGGCTCATCTGCTTTGTTTACAAGATGTAAAACAGATCCTGACACAAAGGAACTGCCCAATAAATACTTAAGGAATTAGGAAGACACAGACTTCCATTTCAGAAGGAATTATGCCAACAAAAGGTCTTCAGATATAGAAATTGGAAGCTTTGGGCTCAAAATATAAAGCTAAAGATGAAAACATCAGAAGTGGCTTTGTGCTTGTTTTATTTATTCTTATATGAATTAAATAAGTTTATGTTTAAAACATCAGGCAGAATATCCTTCAATTAATGCTAAAGCTGCAACTGAGTGGAAGAACACTAAAGGAGAGAATGCTATTGCATGTATGCTAAGGCTTGAAATAAGTGGTTCAAGATTTGTCTTGTAGAAGTCATTTACCAAATGCTATACTGTGAAGTACTTTATAGGGAGGTTCTATAGGTTATCTAAACCCAAGTGACTGTGATTTTTTATTTACCCCTTGAACTCAAATGAAGCAGTCGTAGCTCGAAAATATATGTGTGTTTCTCTCCTATTACATCACCTTATTCTTACACTTTTGGAGACTCCTTGTGACCATGTACCTGTGGCTTGGCTGGATACTGGAGAGACATACCACGTGAAGACAAAGCCACGCTATGAGGACCAGCAATCGTTCTGGGAACAACAGTCTGTCTAGAGACCTATGTCCACCAGCAGGTCAGTACCTTCTGACACTTGGTGGGTGAGGAAACCTCTTTTCTCCCTATGAGTTGACTTTGGTATGAGAAGGATCGAATAGGAGGCTGGCCTTTGTATAGGCTTGATTCAGGGATGGTAGCAGTAAAGACACACTTTGCTTCAAATACTGTGCGTCTAAACTGTTGATTATCTATAGATGAAATACAATTCTGAGATCAAGGCTATTTGTACCTCCTTCCTTATAGCAAGAACTCTTCAGTAGCTGCAAAACACCATATATTAAGTATTTGTTGAGCTGAATTAAATTTGGGTCTATTTTGGCAAGTTGAATGTAACTCTGATATGGTGTGAGAGAAGCTTTCTTACAGAAGAAAAGTTTTAACTTTTTCCTTTATTTCTTTTTAAACTATATTTTTATTACAGATAATACAAACTGTATATGAGTGAATATTATGACTTCAAATGGTATTATGAATCTTATATGCCATCTCCCAAGATTAACTGATCAACTCATTCCCCCTCCTGTTTGATCTATACTCCTTGCAAATTCTCTCTTCTTCACAAATCATTTTGAAGCAAATTTCAAACATTATTGTATCCCATCCGTAAAGATTTTAGTAGTATATCTTAGTGATAAAATATTTTTAAAAACTCACAGTACTATTGACCCACCTAAATAAATGAACATTAATTCTTTATATGTCATAAATATTAGTTAATATAGTTGGAAACAAAAGAAGGGGATCCTATTCTGAAGTAGAGCCCATGAACATTTAGAAACAAGGATTAGGCTGGGCACAGTGGCTCATGTCTCTAATACCAGAAGTTTGGGAGGCCAAGACGTGAGGATCACTTAATCCCAGGAGTTTGAGACCAACCTGAGCAACACAGTGAGACCTCATCTCTAAAGAAAATCAAAAAATTAGCCAGGCATGGTGGTATGGTCCTGTAGTCCTAGCTACTGGGGAGGTTGAGCTGGATCAATTGAGCTTGGAAGGTTGAGGCTTCAGTGAGCCATGATCATGATCACACCATTGCACTCCAGCCTGGGTGACAGAATGAGACCCTGTCTCAAAAAAAAAAAAAAAAAAAAAAAAGAAAGAAAGAAAAGAAAGAAGAAAAGATTTCCTCTTCCATGACGTTTTAAAATTTATGTCTCTGTTTCAATAATAAATACTCATAATAACAAAAAATTGACCTTTTATTATGTAATTGTGACTTTTCCATTTCCTGGGTTAATGTTTATTCACTTTCCAACAGTGTGGAAACATTTTAAACCCAATTAGTTCCTGAAACCAGTGGTTGCCAATAACTAGTGAGTGGAATTAGATAAAGTTAGAGGGAGTCACAAATTACTTGGGAAATATGGAGTGCATGGAAGGAAGGCACATACAAATTTATTTGTAGCCAGCATGTCAACTGAGTAAATTTCTTGAAGAAAAAATGTCAAAGAGAGGGAAAAACAGCAAAGAGTTTTAAATTGCTGCCAGAGGCCAAAGTGATAAAGATGAACTTCTAAATTACCAACAGGAAAAAACATGCCCAAAGATATCATTATTTTGTTGATATCACCAAGAATCTAGAAAAGTGCTTGTTACAAAATGAATATTTAATAATGTTATGAATAGATTGATAAACTGAAAATATGTTTAAAGGGGCAGAAATATGAGGGAAATCAAGGGATTGACATTAAAGGCATATGTCAGTAATGTCTTGAGAACTGTCTTAAGAGGAGTAAGAATATTTTAAATGAACTTTTTTTGACTATGCTAAATGCATAAAAATGTACATGAATAGATTTGTGTAAGCAACACTACAATCAGGAAACAGAACAGTTACATCACCCTAGAAAAACCATCTCTCAAGGTATCCTTCTATATTCACATCCTTCGACCATCTCTAACTTTAAGAACTAATAATCTGTATTCAATAACTATAGTTTTATGCTTTTTAGAATCTTATTTAAGTGGAATCATATAGTGTATGACTTTTCAACACTGGCTTCCTATGCTCAGATCAACACATTTGAGATCCGTGTTGTGTGTCAATAGTTTGTTCCTTTTAGATACAGAGCAGTGTTTCATTGTATGGATGTATCACAGTTTGTTTACGCATATATCTACTGACGGACATTTGGATTACATCCTGTTTTAAGCAATTATGAATAGAGTTCTTAATATGTCCTGGATATAAATTCTCTGACAAATGTGCAACTTGCAAATGTTTTCTGTCAATTATTGTCTTACCTCATTTTCTTAACAGTGTCTTTTGCAGAACTAAAGCTTATATTTCAACAATGTCTAATTAACTTGTTTTTATTCTATGGATTATGCTCTTAGTGCTATATCTAATAATTTTTGCCTAAACTCAGGTGATGCATATTTTCTCATGTGTTTTATTCTAAAAGTTTTATAGTTGACATTTTGCGTTTAGATCTAGGATTCATTTTTAATTAAATTTTGTATGAGGTATGAGATTTAGTTCAAAATACTTTTTTTGGCTTACGAATGTTCAATTATCTTATCAATCTTTATTGAGAAGATTATCATTTCTCCATCGAATTGCCTTTGATCTTGTCCAAAATAAACTGAAATTTTTATGTGCTTCTACTTCAGACTTTGTGTATTAGTCCATTTTCATACTGCTGTAAAGAACTACCCAAGACTGGGTAATTTATGAAGGAAAGAGGTTTAATTGATTCACAGTTGAGTGTGGCTGGGAAGGCCTGAGGAAACTTACAATCATGGCAGAAGGTGAAGAAGAAACAAGGCATCTCCTTCACAAGGTGACAGGAAGGAGAAGTGCAGAGCGAATGAGGAAGAGCCCTTCATTAAAACCATCAGATCTCAGCCAGGCGTGGTGGCTCACGATTGTAATCCCAGCACTTTGGGAGTCCGAGGCGGGCGGATTGCCTGAGGTCAGGAGTTCGAGACCAGTCTGGCCAACATGGTGAAACCCTGTCTCCACTAAAAATACAAAAAAGTAGCCAAGGATGCTGGTGTGCACCTGTAATCCCAGCTACTCAGGAGGCTGAGGCAGGAAAATTGCGTGAACCAAGTAGGTGGAGGTTACAGTGAGCTGAGATCACGCCACTGCACTCCACCCTGGGCTACAGAGCCAGACTTCATTAAAAAAACAAAAAACAAAAAAAACAACATCAGATCTCATGAGAACTCACTCACTGTCATGAGAACAGAATGGGAGAAACTGTCCCCGTGACTCAGTTACCTCCACCTGGTCTCTCCCATGACATGTGGTGATTATGGCGATTATGGGATTACAACTCAGGATGAAATTTTAGTGGGGACACAAAGCCTAACTATATCACTCTGTATACTGTATCATTGATCTTTGCATCTATTTTTTGACAGTTCTGTACTTCTTTGATTATTGCAACTTTTTTGTAAGTCTTAAAATCAGATAGTGTGTGCTTACTCCAACTTTTATTTTTCTTTTTCAAAAGGATTTTATCTCTTCTAGGTCCTTTGCCTTTCTATGTAAATTATCAGATCAGTTTGTCAGTATCTACAAAACTTCTGCTGGAATTTTGATTGGGATGGCATCAAGTGTATAGACAAATTTAAGGAGAATTTACACCTACATTAAGTAGGGTACATCTCTTATCTTTTGAAGTATACCTAGGTTTTGTTAATAAGCATTCTGTAGTCTTGAGCAGATAGAAACTACATATTTTGTTTGGTTTATACCTACACATTCATTTTTGGAGAGAAGCTACTGTATTTATTATTGTTTTGTTTTAAATTTCACTTTCTAACTGTTCATTGTTAGTATATATATTTTTAAGAGTTGACCTTATAGTCTATGCTCTTACAAAATTTATTTATTAAGTATAGGTGTCTGTTATATATTTCTTTGGATTGCCTATGTCCAAAATCATGTCATCTGTGAATAGGGATGATTTTATCTCTTCTTTTATAATCTGTGTGCTTTTTAATGGCTTTGTTTTTATTGCCTTATTGCACTGGCTAAGACTTTCAATATTGTGTTCATTACTTGTGGTGAGACACCCTTCCCTTATTCTCAATTTTAGGAGTAAAGCATTAACTCTTTCACTATTAAATGTGATAGCAGCTGTAGATTTTTTAGAGATACTCCTTATTATGTTGAGGAGGATACTTTCTATTCCTAATCTGCTCAGAGTTTTAATCATGAATGAATGTTGAATTTTGTCATCTGCTTTTTCTGAAATAATTGAGATAATCGTGTTGTTTTTCTTCTTTAATGTAGTAATATAGTGGATTACGTTGATTGTTTTTTGTATATTCAACCAGCCTTGCATTCCTCAGATAAACGTTTCTTGGTCATTGTCTATTATCCTTTTTATATATTGCTAGGTTTTATTTTTAAATATTTTCTCAAAGATTTTTGCGTCTATATTCATGTGGGCTAATGGGCTACAGTTTTGTGGAGTGTAGAGAACATATATTGTTATTTATGCAAAAATTGCACTTACTAAGTAAGTTTTTCTAAAAAATGGAACCCTTGGCTAGAAGAAAGGCTTGGGAAGCTAAGGTCTAGCTGTATAGATAGTGTGAGAGCACCAGAGGAATTTATCTAACTCTGGAGCTATGTGCTGACATTTCAAAGAAAAATGAGGCCTGGAGACTTATAGACATCTCTGTGTTGTAAGATATGGAGATACACAGGCTTATATGGCCCTTGGAGAGATGCATTCACATGTTGTGTGCACAATTGTTCTATTGCTGAGTAATACTTCCTTGTTTAGATAAACCACAATTTGTTTATCCTTTCCCCAGTAATGGACATGCAAGTTATTTCCTGTCTGGGATTACTTTGAATAAATCTTCCTTCTTCAAAGTTAATTACTCTGCCTTTTGTTTAAATGTGACTCATCCTGTTTCATCTTTAGGCATGGTCATCCTGGAGCATTTTTTAGAGAAATCATCATTTTCATTCTAGAGTAGTTTCTCCCACCCTGATCATGTTGATTAAAATGTGACCATCTCTTCATTCTATTTCAAGGCCAAATTTGATGTCAAATTCTATTTCCTGGTGTTCCCTTTTTCTATTCTTGAAATGACAAAGGTATCTTGACATTCTCTCATTCATTTAAAATGCATGCCTCTTTGGGGGATCTTGAGGTAGAGGGAATGCTCTCAGATCACTTCACCTGGATACCTTATGCAGCCGTGCTTAGACTGTGAGAGACCATGCTGGATGCTCCCTGAGCTGCAGTCCATAGGTGCAGGATCTCCAAGCTCTCTTGGGTTACACTTCTCTCCCCAGATATTTAAGTGGGAGTGGGATAGAGTGAAAGAGTTTATATTCTCTGAAATTAATGTCTACGCTCAATTGCCCTCACACAAGTTTCTAGCCTATATCAGAAGAAAAGCTCCACAGGTCTATTTATCTAGAATGTGATTAAGTTATAGGAAAGAAACAAAGTTTTTCTGTATTGCATCTGGACTGAAATTCTAAAATTTGAAAGCTAAGCATTTGCTTGATAGCTTCCCAATATGAGGCCAATTCACAGTTCATGTCAAATGAGGGCAGATCCCAAAATTAAATATGTGAAAATATGTAATACTCTACACATCCTTCTGCCACTATGATAAACAACTGGTGATAATATGGCCAAGATATATTGAGTAAAAATTCAAAATGTTTGTATACATATACATTTGTTTAATCCATGTTAACCTTATGCAATAGGTAATGTTTTCATAGCAATTTTACTGATCAGAGAACAGAATTTGTTAATGGTGGGGACTGGGTTCAAACATTGGCATTTGGTCCTAGAACCTGTGCTTTTAGCCATTTCTCATTAATCTGTACTTTCTCTGTAGAGGCAGTCATACCTATCTACAGATATCTCCTTGTTGTTTTGACTCCATGCTATCAACATCAACACATACAGTGAATACATCAATTATGGGTGATGATTAGCTTCTCTTCTGTTCTTTCCAACCTCAGAAAGGATATTTTTTCTGTTACAAAAAATAGGATTCTTCTGTTTAATAATGCATGATGTATATCAGCAAGAGTTTAGGAAACAAAAAAGATGGGTTTTGGCATATTTGGGCATGTAAAGAAAATCAGGAAAGAGATATCATCTTGAGACTAACAAAGTAAATGTCAGACTTGATCAGGTTAAATTTTCTGTGTCCAGGATTATTTACTAACAAAACATCAAAGAAGCTCATAAAGAAATTATGCATGTGTTTCTGCTTGTGAAAATGCAGAAATGTCCTGATACCTTAAGAAAGAAGGGAGAGAGAGAGAGAGAGAGAGAGAGAGAGAGAGAGAGTAAGTGTATGTGTATGTCTGAGAGAGAGAGAGAGACAGAGAGAGAGAGGGAGAGAGAGAGAGAATGAGAGAGAGAGAGAGAGAGAGAGAGAGACAGACAGACAGACAGACAGAGATTAGAGTCTGGAAGAGAAAAAATATTTTTGAGGAGATAAATATTTAAATATCTGACTTGAAATTTTTTGTTGTTCATTATGTTTGCCTCCTTATTGTGAATTCTTTTGTCCTGACCTAAAAATGCGCACTTACTTAGAATTTAGAATTCGTGCATTGCTGAGAGGCTCATACTAGGAAAACAATTGAGAATCTATGATGTATGGTTTTATTTATATCCAGGGCTTATTTTAAGGCATAAGGGAAAAGAGGAAATGGCAAATGACAATCAGATGTACAAAGTTCTACAGCAGTGTGTAAATAGAATGAGTGTGAGAGTTTGCAAAAGGGGCAGAAAAACAGTTCCTAAACTTGCATAGATCGAATCTCATTGACTATGTCAAAGTATACCTGCACAACAGTTAACTAATGAATCATAGTGCCAGCTTTATGTCAGTCATCTTGCCAATGTATAAACATCACTTATATTTAATTTGTGTCATATTTTAAAAGCATATTTTGTAAATGTAAAACTCAACATATCTCAATACTTTTAATGAAAAATATTCCACCAGTCATTCTCTAATAATTGTTTTGTATCTCCATCATTTTACCATTCTTCCTTCATAGAGTTCAGTAGAATTACTATCTCCTAAGCTGAGGGGAGTGAGGTGCATGAGTGGAGGTGGGCTATAGAGTCCATGTTGTCCAGGCTTAAAATCATCAGAATATTGTATTGTCTCTGGTTGCACATTGGGCAAGTGGTCAGAGTCAAGAAGATTCGATGGGGCTAATGTTGGTAATTCTTGCTAAGACTGTCTGAAATAACTCTTGAATTAGAGGAAATCTATTATATTAAGATAATTTAGAAACAATGATAATTTACTATTATACATCAATACTTATGGGCTGTTGTCAAAGCTGCAGTCTGAATTAAGAGCACTGCAGATGACAAACTGAGTAATTGAGATAGAGATGGTTGGGATTTGGGCTGCTTTTATTAAGATAGTCAGAAAAGGTGTCTCCAGAGAAGGGATATTCGACTTGAAATCAAGTGGGGAGTAGGCAGTCATGTAAAGGTCTGACGGAGTAACGTCCCACGCAGGAGAGGTAACAAGGACAGAGACCATGAGAGAAAAAAAATTTCCATGGTGAGTGGCCAGCAAGTGTGTCAGTATTACTGGAACACTGAGACTGAGGGAGTGAGGAAAGATGAGATCATCAGTGGGAGCTCCACTGAAGGTGGGAGCTAGCCTGAAACTTACCGCTAGGCTGGAGTGTCCTTCTGTTGAACATAAACAATTTCACAGAGAACCAACATCAAACAAGGTCACTCCGTAACCATAAGTGAAGCTAGACAGAAACAAGACCATCCATAATTATGTCTGATCAAAGATCATAAAAAGAATACTGTTCAGTTTACAAAAAAATGGCCCATACCCCTATTTCCTGGCTAATATTCTGCTTCTCTGCTCATCACAGCTTTGAGCTGCCTCGTTGCTCCTGCCTCCTTGATAAGAATCATTCAGCTACTCTATTGTAGAACCAACCCTGAGTTGCTAATAGCATCTGACCTAGAACAATGCCATGCTTCCTTAAAAAACTCTTCAAAATCCTGATGCAAGACAATATCCTATAATAAGTCCTTTCTAATACCTTCTTATTGAGATGCTTCATAGCTTCTCATGGTATATTTTCCTCTCTATTTCAAATAATCCATAAAATTAGCTTTATTCAAATACAGGTGGTTTTTGGCTAGACAGCATCAACAGGATCCTGATTGAAATAGGAGAGAGATTTAAAAGAAATGAAAGGCAACTGCAGTCTTCTTACAAAAGTGATGAGTACGCTTTGCTATTGTTTAGATAGTAAAAATAAATTGACGATAGATAAATATAGGTAAATAAATCGGTAGATAATCTTTAAGAACATTACAGCTTCCCTTTCCCATACAGGAATATTTCCTACATCTATCTTGCATCATTATTACCTGCTGAGCTTCAAAAAAATAAAATAATTAAATAAACTTGGATGCCTCCCTCTTCCATCTCCCAGAGATTCTGATACAATTGTCTGAGAAGGGTCCTAGACATTCCAGTTTTCAAAAGCTGCCCAGGTGAATTCTAATGTGCAGCTAAAACTTGGATCCACCGCTCCAGAGGCAGATGATGATGTATTTAAAGCTTAATTACTCCCATGCAAATTGTAATTTCCAAGCTTCTACAGTTTGGGTAGCTAAGGGAGTAGTTACCAAGAGAAACAACTGTTTCCTATTTTCTCTATCAGGGGAGTAGAAACTAGAGCTCTGTGTGTAGTAAGTAGTATAGTTCTCTCTCTCCTGTGAGCAGAATGGCCTTGCAAACCACTGCTTAATTAGCAAAATGTTTTCTTTCATCTGTGGGATGACTGTACTTTGTTTTGAGGATTATTATTTGTCCTTAGGAACTGTGTTAATGATCTAATAGTTAAGAGCCGATGCTTAGTAGATGAAACCCAATTTATATCTCCTATTCATACCTGTAGGAAGAACTCAAAAGTTTTCTCACCTATCCTCATGTGTGAATTATACGTTTCATGTATGTTCTTTCTTTCCCCCTCACCCTCATGCAAGACGTGCACTTCTCTAGCTTTGTGTGAGGTTACTGTGAAGGCGAATTACTCATCTACATCTCACAACTACTGACACCTCTGGGCTACATATTTAAAATAAGGTGATCAGCAACTTTGTTCTTACTGCCTTTTTCTTCCGAAACAGGGAATGCATGTGTTCATTTTATTTCTCCACACCCATAGTAATTTTGAAACACTTCCAGACTTTGGCAAAGAGAAACATTGTTGGGATTGAACTTATTGCACCTCTCTTTTACTTGCACCCATTAACTTATCAGTAAAACTTTTAATTCATTGACCGTTAAATCTTTTGCTATGTCCTTCTTTTATCCTATGCTCTTTTTTGTTTAAGTGGCTGCTTATTCTTTAAAAAAAAAAAATCAAGAAATACATGTATATGAAATCTGCAAACTTTATCTTCTTTTTGTATTCAAAAATATATTTTTCTGTTTGCCCTTGCTTTTGAAACTTTTTCTCATGTTTATGGTGGAGTATTTTTGCTGATTGTTTTTATATGGTCACAACAACTAATATGTTCTTTTATTGTTTCTGTCTTTGGGTCAGCCCTTTTCTAAACTAAAGTTATACAAATGCTAACAAATGTGTTTTTGTGTATGTGATTATATTGTTACTTTTAATCTTAGAAAATTTTATGCTAACTTAGAATTAAATTAAGTGAACAATATAAAACTCAATTAGTCTGTAAATAATATTTATAACATTTAAAAGGGGGATAGATTGGAAACATATAACAATATATTTAATTTCAAAAAGAAAAAGCAATGATAAATATCTCAAAAGAGTAAGGTGGGCTTAGAAGCAATTAGAAGAAAAACATTTATTTATCCATTTAATTATTTATTCAGTAAATATGTATTAAATGCTCACTAACTGCTTTGCAGTATTTTAGATTGTGAATTGCATAGTGGTATACATTCAGGTTCCCTGACCTGATAAAGTTTATTAAAAGTCACTAACCATAGGTATAAATCTTTAGCCATACCTAAATTCCACTATGTCAAAATTATATCAATTATATGCCTATTTTTTTCAAATGAAATTTGGGAACAAAAAGGAACAGCCAATAAAGTGGTTGCCACTCAGTGGGAGCATATTTCGGTAAGGACTTCTTGGCCTGCAATTTGGTAATGTTATTCAACATAGTTTAAAGTCATTTGATTTTGAAAATGAATCATGGGAAATAAAATAAATTATATAACAACTGTATAATACATTCATTAACTTTTAGAAATATATGATGATATTTATTCATATAGATAGAAAAAGCAATTTAGTATACAGTGTGACCTTAACAGACATACATACACAGAGTTTCAGAACTAGAAAATAACCTCTGCAAAACCACATTGCTATAGGATTGTGACAAAAACCTATCTGGCATATGGCCTACCATTGGTGGAATTATGGATTTGTTTGTTCATTAACTGTATAGTCTGTTGCTTTTCTTCTCAATAAATGTGTAATAAATAGCTGAAGTTGGAAAATGTATTTTCTTCAGTTTTAAATTTACTGTTTATGTTTTGAAAAGCTAATTATATCTATTAAGGTAGGTAGGGTCCCTATTCATTAACAATCTAGAACTATCTAGGCATCAAATTTATTCTATATAAATCCTTGACTTTTTTCTGATACTTCATTTTTATGGAAGAGTGATGATGACAAGGCTGAAATTAGTGAGTCATTCAGTAGTGTAACTTTGAATTATTAAACTAGTGCATTAATACTCACAGTGATTCTAAGTAGAGGTCTTTCAATGTCAAGAAAATCATATTGGATTCCTGTGGCATAATATGCAGGAATCTCTCAAATTATTTAATAATTTGTCTAACCTTGAATTCCAGAGTGATGGACATAACAATTTAAGACTGCATTTTTGAAATCTGAATATTATCAAAATTAGAGTATTATGTGTGCAGCAATAGACATATGTAAAAACGAACTGGTTTATTATTTTAAAAACTAGAGATTAATTTGATCCTGTCATAATATTACCTTTTGAAGTTATGAACTATGAGATTATTTAAAATTATAGTTGTTATCTAATATGTGATAGCTCAGTTTGCCTGTGCTGAATAAAAAGAAATGAATGATATCTACATCAGAGAGAAAGAAAATTATCAAGGTTGATGAGTGCCGGGCAAAAATCATGGGATATGTTTGCTATGCTCTGCTTTATTTCTTTTGCTTTTTAAGTTTTATTTTCATGGAGAATTGTTATCCTTTCTTCGTGGCTCACCATTTCAGACATACTCATGTAATGACATGAAATGGGTTGGAATGTGTCCAATGGTGAGCTTGTCTTTAAGGTTTGAATGTGTCCAGTGGTGAGCTTGTCTTTAATGTGTCCAATGGTGAGCTTGTCTGTAAGTTAGTAGGTTTGATGTTGTTTTGAATATATGTTAATAGAAGTACTGAAAATCCATCAACTCATTGATGTGTACTCACTGAACTCTACTATTCATCCACATTGATATGTGGAAATCTACATTTTGGACTTTGTAGAAGACCAGGATTGTGGTTTTACCCAAAAGGCATTCCCATGTTTAATTTCCCTTGTCCATCTCCCACAATATACAGTATAGAAGAGTGAGATACTGACTTTCTCATTTCTTTTTCTTTTGTACCAGGGGTGATAATATGACCCAGTTCTGGACAATGACATTTTCTGTGAGTTTCTAGAAAATTACTTTTTTCCGGTGATATACAGTCCTCATCCATGCTTGGAAATAGCACGATGTGTGAGTTTGTGGAAAATATTTTGAAAAATTATGTGAAGGGAGACATATGAGGAATAAAGTCTATAAGTCTAAGGATGGCAGAGAGGCAAATGGTGGAAACCTATACCCTTGAGAGCTCTACTACACCATCAAACCATATACAGTATTGCCTAACCCCAGATATTTTTATGCGATAAGAGTAAACTGTTTAAGCCACAATTCACTTGTATTACTTATATGAAAACACTGTCCTAATTGATAACCTTCCTTAACATTCATGTATTCAATATATATTTGAGCATCTACTAGGAGCAAGGCAATTTGCTTGCTTCTATATTTGTTATGATTATTAATAGAACTTATTTCTAATTTTATGAATATTTAGACAAGTACCCAGGAGTATTACAGAGGAGCAGACAGCAAAAATTGATACCTGCAAGGTGATGAGCACCCAGCTAGGCAGAGAGGGAGAAGGGAACATTCCAGGCAGAGGAGAGTACATGTTTAGGGTGAAGGTCCTGAACAGAAAGGAACTCCGCAAATTTTCAGAAGTAGGAAGATAAAAAACAGTGTTGCTATTATAATGTAGTTTAAACGGCAAGACCACATTTGGTAAGCAATAGGAAACATCTCAAATCAATGTATTCTTAACATGAATAACATAGAGAACTAGAAGAGAACTTGGGTTCTAAGTTGTGTTTTAGATGGAAATAAACTCATATTTACCTTCCACTTTTTTTTTTGTTATTATACTATAAATTCTAGGGTACATGTGCATAACGTGCAGTTTGTTACATATGTATACTTGTGCCATGTTGGTGTGCTGCACCCATCAACTCCTCAGCACCCATCAACTCGTCATTTACATCAGATATCACTCCCAATGCAGTCCCTCCCCCCTCCCCCCTCCCCATAATAGGCCCCGGTGTGTGATGTTCCCTTTCCCGAGTCCAAGTGATCTCATTGTTCAGTTCCCACCTATGAGTGAGAACATGCGGTGTTTGGTTTTCTGTTCTTGCGATAGTTTCCTGAGAATGATGGTTTCCAGCTGCATCCATGTCCCTACAAAGGACACAAACTCATCCTTTTTTATGGCTGCATAGTATTCCATGGTGTATATGTGCCACATTTTCTTAATCTAGTCTGTCACTGATGGACATTTGGGATGATTCCAAGTCTTTGCTATTGTGAATAATGCCACAAAGAACATACGTGTGCATGTGTCTTTATAGCAGCATGATTTATAATCCTTTGGGTATATACCCAGTAATGGGATGGCTGGGTCATATGGTACTTCTAGTTCTACATCCTTGAGGAATCGCCATACTATTTTCCATAGTGGTTGAACTAGTTTACAATCCCACCAACAGTGTAAAAGTGTTCCTATTTCTCCACATGCTCTCTAGCACCTGTTGTTTCCTGACTTTTTGATGATTGCCATTCTAACTGGTGTGAGATGGTATCTCATTGTGGTTTTGATTTGCATTTCTCTGATGGCCAGTGATGACGAGCACTTTTTCATGTGTTTGTTGGCTATATGCATGTCTTCTTTTGAGAAATGTCTGTTCATATCCTTTGCCCACTTTTTGATGGGGTTGTTTGTTTTTTTCTTGTAAATTTGTTTGAGTTCTTTGTAGGTTCTGGATATTAGCCCTTTGTCAGACGAGTAGATTGCAAAAATTTTCTCCCATTCTATAGGCTGCCTGTTCACTCTGATGGTTGTTTCTTTTGCTGTGCAGAAGTTCTTTAGTTTAATTAGATCCCATTTCTCAATTTTGGCTTTTTTTGCCGTTGCTTTTGGTGTTTTAGACATGAAGTCCTTGCCCATGCCTGTGTCCTGAATGGTATTATCTAGGTTTTCTTCTAGGGTTTTTATGGTATTAGGTCTAACATTTAAGTCTCTAATCCATCTTGAATTAATTCTCGTATAAGGAGTAAGGAAATGATCCAGTTTCAGCTTTCTACTTATGACTAGCCAATTTTCCCAACACCATTTATTAAATAGGGAATCCTTTCCCCATTTCTTGTTTTTGTCAGGTTTGTTAAAGATCAGATGGCTGTAGATGTGTGGTATTATTTCTGAGGACTCTGTTCTGTTCCATTGGTCTATATCTCTGTTTTGGTACCAGTACCATGCTGTTTTGGCTACTGTAGCCTTGTAGTATAGTTTGAAGTCAGGTAGTGTGATGCCTCCAGCTTTGTTCTTTTGACTTAGGATTGTCTTGACAATGCAGGTTCTTTTTTGGTTCCATATGAACTTTAAAGCAGTTTTTTCCAATTCTGTGAAGAAACTCATTGGTAGCTTGATGGGGATGGCATTGAATCTATAAATAACCTTGGGCAGTATGGCCATTTTCACGATATTGATTCTTCCTATCCGTGAGGATGGTATGTTCTTCCATTTGTTTGTGTCCTCTTTGATTTCACTGAGCAGTGGTTTGTAGTTCTCCTTGAAGAGGTCCTTTACATCCCTTGTAAGTTGGATTCCTAGGTATTTTATTCTCTTTGAAGCAATTGTGAATGGAATTTCATTCCTGATTTGGCTCTCTGTTTGTCTGTTACTGGTGTATAAGAATGCTTGTGATTTTTGCACATTAATTTTGTATCCTGAGACTTTGCTGAAGTTTCTTATCAGTTTAAGGAGATTTTGGGCTGAGGTGATGGGGTTTTCTAAATATACAATCATGTCATCTCCAAACAGGGACAATTTGACTTCTTCTTTTCCTAACTGAATACCCTTTATTTCTTTCTCTTGCCTGATTGCCCTAGCCAGAACTTCCAACACTATGTTGAATAGGAGTGGTGAGAGAGGGCATCCCTGTCTTGTGCCAGTTTTCAAAGGGAATGCTTCCAGTTTTTGCCCATTCAGTATGATATTGGCTGTGGGTTTGTCATAAATAACTCTACCTTCCACTTTTAATAAGAATCTCTCAAGTAAAGAAAGGAAGAAACATGTTTATAAAAGCAGTGCTAATAGAAGAGGTAATATGAGTAGACAACAGAATAATATAATATAGGTTATATAGGCCAATGCATCTAATTTCAATACCTACATTGAAATTTTTTAACATAAATTTAAAATTTGTTTACATTTTTTTAAATTTTTACTATCCTTATAAGTTTTATAATTTTCTTTGCAACTTCATTCCAATAGATTGGAGACTTGAAAAGATGAGTTTAACCTGCCAGTTAATACTATCTTGAATGTAACACAAACACACAACAGTACACTGATTGTAAGTATATAACTCAAAATTATCACAAAGAAAATATATATGTGTAATCACCACCCAGGGAAAATAATAGTAATAATAATTACAATACCCTAGAAATAGCTCTTGTGCTGCCTTTCAGTAACAAACCCTAAGACTTCCCATGATTTTGAACTTGAAGAAAATCACACAATATGATTTTTTTTTATTAGGGTGTAATTTTTTCCTCATCATGTTGTTTTATGTAGTAAGAGTTTATTCATTTTTCTTGCTATGTAATAGTCTAGAGATTGAATATATAGCAATTTATTTATCTATCCGCTGTTGACAGGCATTTCAATTGTTTCCAGTAATGGATTTCAACAGTTTTCAATAATCAGCTATTATAAACAATGCTACTGTTCATATTACTATAAATATGTTTTTGTGCATGCACATCTTTTTGGTCATTGTACTAGGATTGCTAGGTTATAGGGACTGAATCCCTTCAACTTAGTATAAACTACCAAACACTTTTCCAAAATGCTTTTAAAATATATCCTCCTACCAGGAGGATTTGAGATTTCTAGCTAGCCCATGTCTTTGTTAACATTAGTATTGTTAAATCTTTTTCATTTTATCCATCCTGAGCTGCACTTAGTGGTATCTTAGTATAATTTTAATTTCCATTTCTTTAAAGACTAATGAAGCTGTATATCTTTTCATTTGACTTTTCTATTTGGACATATTCTTGTGTGAGACTCTTGTTCAAATATTTCACCCATCTTTCTATGGTATTTTCGTTGTATGCATTTTCATTGTCTTTAATGGTGCTTTTGGAGAGCACCATTTCCAATTTCAGGGGAATGTACCTTACAATCTTTTCTTTAAGTTTAGTGTGGTTGTGTACTACCTTAAAAGTTGTTATTTGATAAGGTTTTGCCTATGTTAAATACAGAAAGGTATCCTCCCATTTTATCTTCCATAAACTTTATTTTTACTCTTCATATTTAAATGTATGTCCTATTTGGACTCCATTTTGGGGTATAGTTGAGGTAGGGTTCAAAATTATTTTCCCATATGATGATCCAAACCACCCAGAACCATTTATTGAATTTTACCACCCAATGTAAGTTGAAAAACAATTCAATGTGTGTTGCTACTATGCCACCTTTTTCATAAATTCTGTGAAATATTTCTGAGGGTCCCATTAATGTGAATTTTTGTTGTCAGTATTACTTCTTGGCGATATCTTCATCCCTTTCATCATGACCACTTTCCTCACTCTATTTATAAGTTGGCATTCACTAAGTTGCTGTAGATGAATATCTACACTCAAACAGAAGCGGTGCCCACAGTTGGTCATTTCTTCTATAACTCCATTTACTGTTTGTTCAAATTTTACTTCCAGTCTTATCACTTCTTATTTCTTTGCTGTACTTTCATCTTTGTGGGCCAATTCTTTCCTTCAGTTATCTATTTTTATAAAATGTCAGGTAGGTTTCTCACTGGAGGACAAGGAGGTAATGCAACTGTACACTGCTCTGAGTGCATAAACTGAAAATTAGATACACAGTGACCACTTGTCAACAGGCCTTCAAAAAAGTGATGTGTTTTGCCCTGATTATGATGTGCAACTATTTAAGCAGTGATTTGTGGACTAAAGAGCTATAGTAGCAAACTTTGTACTTTCTGTAATTACAGTTAATATATTATGGTAAATGAAATTTGAACTGTCATGTTGGGAGAATGGCGTTATTTAACTAACCTGTAGTAACTGAAATTTGTGCATATTAAAGCAATGCAAAATAAGGATTGCATCATTATTTTATGGCCACGTTGTTAGATAAATTCACATTTGCTAAAAGCAAAACTTCCTGGAAGATTGACCTTTTCATCACCAAAGAAGGTAATCTTCATTAATGCTTTATTTTGTAATGTCTACTTTAGAAAAGATAAACTTTTATGTTATTGTTTGTATTGTACATCTTTTGTACATTTTTTTAATTCATAACTTCTCTAAATTCCTTCTTTTTTTAAGATGGAGTTTCGCTCTTGTCGCCCATGCTGGAGTACAATGGCATGATCTCAGCTCACTGCAACCTCTGCCTCCCGGGTTCATGCAATTCTCCTGCCTCAGCCTCCTCAGTAGCTGGGATTACAAGTGCGCGCCACCACATCCAACTAATTTTTGTATTTTTAGTACAGAAGGGGTTTCACCATGTTGGCCAGGCTGGTCTCGAAATCCTGACCTCAGGTGATCCACCCACCTCGACCTCCCAAAGTGCTGGCATTACAGGTGTGAGCCACCACGCCTGGACCTCTAAATTCTTATACTTCAGGTATGTTTCTTGTAAACAGAATGTAGTAGAAATTATTTCTTTAATCTGATATGATAACCTTTGTTTTTTATTTGAGATATTGACTTCATTGTTATGTACTATGATTACTGAACTATTCTAGTTTATACATTCTCACCCATTCTATGTTTTTTTTGCTTTATTTTACTTTGATTGTTTAACTAAGAATTTTTAACGTTAAACATTCTGTTTTCCTTTTACTGATTAGTTATGTTCTTTTAGTGGTTTTACCAGAGATTATATAGTGGATCTGTGCCTTTTCAAAGTCCAATATAAATTAGAATGTAATTTCACAAACAATTAAGGAGTCCTTAATTCCATTAACATCAATTACTCAAATATTGACTTTTGTGCTATTTTTTTGCTGAGTGTTTTTATACTCTGTATGTTTAAACCCACAAGGCATTAGTATGACTGTTTTGTTTAGTGTGTATCCACTTATAATTACCAATATATTCGAACTTTTTATTACCCTTTCTTGTCTTTCGTCTTTTAAAAAAATCACAAGGGATTCATATTAGGTCATTTTCCTTTAGGCTGAAGGACTTTCTCATTATAACCCTTAATACTGTCTTCTGATTTCTTTCAGCTTTGGTTTTGCTACAATGCCTTAATTTCATTTTTGTTTTAAATCTATTCATGATAGGATAGATTGTGTTAATTATCAGACATTTAAAAACTCAATATAATTGCTAAAATAACAATTTTCAGTAGACGGCTGGAATAATTGTTGAAGAGCTTTCTCAGAAGGTATGGTTATAAACTGGTAGAGATCCAGTCATTCTGCTTCTAGGTTTTTACCCAAAAGGATTGAAATCAGGGAATGAATCTATGTTTATATAACCATGCTCATAGTCACATTACTAATAATAGCCAAAAATAGATAAACAAAATGTGGCATCTCTATACAATGCAATAGTGCTCAGCCTTAAAAAGGAAGGACATTCTGACACATACTTAATGTGCATGACCCGTGAAAGCATTATGGTAAGTGAAATAAGCTATCACAAAAGGACAACTATTTTATTATTTCACTTATATGAAATATTCGAGCAGTCAAAAATCATAAAAACAGAAAGTAGAATGGTAGCTGTCAGGGCCTGGCATGATAGGAGAGGAAGGTGTTACTGTTTAGTGGATATAAAGTTTCAGTTTGGAAAGATTAAAAAGTTCTGGAGATGGGTGATGGTAATTATTATAGAAAATGTAAATGTACTTAATGCTTACAAGTGATTAAAGTGGTAAATTTTGTAATATATATTTTGCCACACTTAAAAAGAAAAAAAACTGTGAGCTGGCCACAGTGGCTCATGCCTGTATTCCCAGCACTTTGAGAGGCCAAGGCAGATGGATTGTTTGAGCCCAGAACTTCAAGACCAGCCTGGGCAACATGGCAAGACTCTGTCTCTATAAAAAATACAAAACTTAGCTGGGCATGGTGATGCATGCCTGTAGTCCTAACTACAGGGGAGACTGAAGTGGCAGGATCGCTTGAGCTGTAGTGAGCTGTGATGGCACCACTACACTCTAGCCTGGGTGACAGAGCAAGACTTGTCTAAAAAAAGAAAAGAAAAGAAAATAGTGATACATACTAGTGGGAAAACCATTAAGACAGAAATACTCAAAAATATTACCATTTTTTGAAAATAAATTTTATAAGAAAATTACGTGAATTGAAAAAAATAATTGAAGAAATAAGAAATAAAATTTTCCAGAACTGAGGAAAGACTACATGCTAATAATAATGATTTTAAAGAAACACGTCCAGATATGTGATGAAAAATTTACAAAGAAATGGGATCAGGTTGACATTGGACAGGGATTCTGAAACCTAGAATTCGATGAAGCAAAGACTTCCAATTTTTGAAAGTGTTGCACCTAGAAATTTTTTTGAGATGTTGTTTCACTCTTGTCGCCCAGGCTAGGGTACAATGGCATGATCTCGGCTCACTGCAACCTCTGCCTCCCAGGTTCAAGTGATTCTCCTGCCTCAGCCTCCCGAGTACTGGGATTACAGGTGCCTGCTGTTATGCCTGGCTAATTTTTGAATTTTTAGTAGAGACGGAATTTCACCATGTTGGCCAGGCTGGTCTTGAACTCCTGACCTCAGGTGATCGGCCTGCCTCAGCCTCCAAAAGTGCTGGGATTACAGGCGTGAGCCACCATGCTGGGCCTTTTTTTTTTTTTTTTTTTTTTTTTTTTTCCCCAGCCAGTCTCCCTTTGTCACTCAGGCTGGAGTGCAGTGGCCTGATCTTGGCTCACTGCAACCTCAGCCTCCAGGGTTCAAGCAATTCTTGCACGTCAGCCTCCTAAGTAGCTGGGATTACAGGTGTGAGCCACCACACCTGGCTAATTTTTGTACTCTTAGTAGAAACAAGGTTTCACCATATTGGCCAGGGTGGTCTTGAACTCCTGACTTCAAGTGATCCGCTTGCCTCAGCCTCCTAAAGTGCTGGGATTATAGGTGCGAGCCACTGCGCCCGGCCTGTAATCTTTTACTTACTGAAATTGTAAGGGCAAAAATCAAATTTTTAGATACAGTATTACAGAAATTTTGCCTCCTAGCAGTCTCACTGGGAAAAAGAAAAAACAGAAACAAACGAACAAACAAAACTATATGATGTTGGATCACAACAAAACTAAAATGCAATCGACCAAGGAAGAGGTCAGAAAAATAATGGCGTTTGCTCCAACATAACAAAGACATCTGGGCCAGGCTCACGTCTGTAATTTCAGCAACTTTGGGAGGCCGAGGTTGGCGGATCACTTGAGTCCATGAGTTTGAGACCAGCCTGGCCAACATGGTGAAACCCAGTCTTCACCAAAAATACAAAAATTAGCTGGGTGTGTTGGCATGTGCCGGTAGTCCCATCTGTTCGGGAGGCTGAGGCAGGACAATTGCTTGAACTGGGGAGGTGGAGGGTGCAGTGAGCTGAGATTGTGCCACTGCACTCCAGCCTGGGCAACAAGGTGAGACTCTGTCTCAAATAAAAAGTAATTAAATAAATAATAATAAATAAAAGGTAACAAAGAAATCCAAGAGGCACTTGGATTTCTTCATAAGCACTAAGACTTATGAAGAGGTCTCCACACGTTAAATTGTTCAACAGATAGCACAATCAAAAATGTGAATGAGAAAGGACAAGTGTATTTCTCTGGTGAATAAACGAGAGAAAAGTCATAGTCTAAATAGAAGGCAAGTAAAATGTAGTTTGACTCAGATAATTTTATGGATTGCATTTGATCTTGATCCTTGGCATATTATCTTTTTATTGTCAGAAGGTTGGTGACTTTAGATGACAGCATCTTATGCATGGATTCTAGATAACCATAACAAGAATAATCCAAAGTTGTACCTTGAGGGTACAGCTCAAGGGTAGAACATTTGGCTGCAAAATGGTACCTCTAAAGCATGTGAAGGGAGTGGATTTGGAACAGAGGTTATAATTTTATAACTTGATGTTTTAATATGATATAAAATTGTTATCAGTTGAATACAGTTTATTTTAGGGTTTAAAAAGTAAATTTTTAATAACAGTTATGACAAAGGAAAAAATAGAAGCAGAAATACGCATGAAAAAATTAGGTTCAAAAGACTTATCATTTGCAATAATTGCTTTTGACAACAGAAAACAACACTTATGCTCAAGGTGATATTTTTCAGTGAAAGAACTATTTGAAATACATTCATTTTCTTCTCATTAATTCTGCCTTCCAATTAACTTGTAATTTTGTGTCCTAGGAAAGGTAGTGAAGTCAAGTGTTTTGGTTTTTTTTTAAGTATCAGGAGGTGCAAAAACCACAAAAGAGAGAAGTTATGTATTAGTTCTTTTTATTTCACTTTCTTATTTTCACATAGCAAACTATCCAGAAAAAGAAAAAATAGCTAAATAAACTTCATATGGAATAAAAAGCAGAATTTTGTTTAATAGTTAAAGGAGAAATAACACTCTTTGTTGAGACCCATAAAGGTAAATTTTGTTTCTGTCAAAATCCTCTGCTTTCTGAATTTTTCCATTTGTCCAAAGTAAAATAGCTTAAATGTTTGGAGAAGCACCCTCCTTAAGAACTGTGCTATGATTTTTAATATTAAAAATATTTAACTTATCAAGAATTCTTTGCCTAGTAATTGGCTAGGAAAAACTATTTTTTAATAAAATTATTTTAAATGTCATTATACATTGTTTTTCTGGTACATAAAACATAGTATTATAAAATTGTGCATTTAAGGAAGTAGACTACTAAGCTCTTCAGAAAAATTTTATAGAAATCATACAAAAATACCATGTGCTTCCCAAGAAATGTAAAGTGAAATGGCATTGCCTTTAGTTTTCTGTTCCTCATGCTCATTTTCACTTTATTCTTGTCTAGATTCCTTTAACCTAAATTTGTTTTATCCTTCTCAAAAATTCTTAACATTTTAGTCACATAATTTTACTTTTGAATTGGAGAAAAATTTTTTTTGGTAGCGCCTGCTACATTTGCAGTAAACAAGTTACTTAGTTTGTTTTAATTTAAACTACCCCCTAAAACTGCCAATTAATCATAAATATATCCATCTGATAAGATACCTATTTTACTACAGTGAAAAAACAAAATATTTATGATCTTGTACTAGAGTGTAGTCTACCTTCCCCTCCATCCATCTCTTTTAATTCAGATCCTATTTTCTCCCTCTCTGTCCAATCTATTGTCATTACTGAAGCCTCCTTGCTGTGTCTTGAAAAGGCTAAACAAAATGCATTTACATTTCCTGTGCTTGGGAACTTTGCCCCACATTCTCATGTGGCTCACTCCTCATTTCTTTCCTTCATCAGAGAAACTTCCTGATCACTCTTCTCACATCACCCCTACCCCACCAGGACCAATTCACTGAGCCCTGCTTCCCTCTGTCTTCCTTAAATTGCTTTAATTTTCTTTGCAACACATATCCTCTGGCCTTGTACATTTTATTTGTTTTATATACTGTTACTTTCCTCCTACCAGCATGTTAACACCTGGAGGGTAGATGCTATGTTCAGTTCACTGCTTTTTGAGATGCTTTTTGCTTCTTCTACCCTCCTGTTTTCCCTCCCCTCCCTCCTTTCTGTTTTACACCAATGATCACAAGCAAGTGTGGAGAAAAGAGGAACCAGGGCAAGTTCAGGTCACAGACAACAATAACTTCTTGACCTAAAACCACAAAAACACATAATTGACCAGCCCCTAGTCCATAAAAACAATGACCTTGCATTAATGTGAATGTTACCTGGATGCCCCTTGATATACCACAGTTCCTCAATGCTGTTAACCTCTATTCAAGTCACTGAAATAATTTTCTTTTGATAGCTGTGTATTTTGCCCCTTGAAGAGTGTCAGATATATAATAGGGGCTCAATAAATATCTGTTAAGAAATATTTGTTTATATCCTTCCTGATGGAATCATAATGTTCATACCATTTGAAGCAAACTTTTTACTGCCTATCTAATTTCATTTCATTAAATGTTTCTCTCTTATAGCATACTTTTAATAGTTATATATTCTACTTATGAACATAAAATTTCTTCATCCAGTTTCTCTTATTTAGATGTTATTGCTGTTACGAATAACGCTGCTGTGAATTTCATGTAGCTGAAATTTTACGTCACCCTTGGCATCCCTTCATGAGGCCTAAGCTCCTCTAGATCACACCACTGTGTGTATGTGTGTCCATACTGTCTCCTAAAGCAGTTGTGGTTAGAAGGTATTAGCTAGAAAGCTGTACGGCTTATAAATAGCAACTTGAAATTTAGCTACTACATTTAGTTGAGTATTTAAGAGTATGATAGGCATATTACTACCTATTTCAAACATGATTACTGGGAAAGATACATTTTCCTTGCTGAACTAGAGACTGTTGACAATTCTGCAAACTGTTCTGTGCCATTAAATTGATGCAAGGTCTGCCCAGTGTGGTGAGAAAATAATCCACAACCCCCCGTACCTCTTTTTCTTGTGAACTTCCCAATTGTTTTCATATACTTCTATACATAATGTATTATCTGTTTTTTTATTAATAAAAAAATTCACTTTTAGCTTATTTCTGGAGTTAAAATGCTAGTTCTTAAAAAAACAGTATTTCTCTTTGGGAATAAATTTCTAGGAGTGTAATACTGTGTCGAGGAGCATGATTTAGATAAATGTTAACAAACTGACTTTCAACTGAGTGTCTGAATGTATTCTCCCACATGTATGTTATATGGTGCCATCCTCCCTCACTTTGATAAACAGCATTTATCATTCTTTTTCACATTTTTCTAATGAAATTTCCTTCTTATCATAAATTTTATTTGATTACTTTCGAGATGGAACACTTTTATACATGCTTGCTGCACATTTTTGGTCTTTCAGAAACTGTCTATTCAATCTCTAGATAATTTGTTTTTGGTTTTTAGTTTGTTCTATTTAAGGAATGTGTTGCAAATATTTTGTGGCATGTTGCCTGCCTTTGATGTTTTTGGTAGTTTTTTTTTTTTTTTCCTGGCCAATATTTAAACTTTATTTATGTCAAGTCTGGCTGTTTACTTGGGGATTTCCCTTTCCCCGCTGACCACCAGCTTGGGCATAGGTTTAGGCTAGCTTCCTCCATTCTTTCGCTTGCACATTGTACTAGTCCTCTTGGGCTGCCATAACAAAATACCACCAACTGGATAGATTAAGCAGTGGAAGTTTATATTCCCACAGTTGTGGAGGATGATAGTTCCAAACTGAGGTACCAGTAGGGCTGGTTTCTGGTGAGACTGCTCTTCCTGGTTTGTAGAGACTGCCTCCTTGCTGTGATCTCATATGGCCTTTCCTCTGTGCACACAGAGAGAAGAATCTCTGGTGTTTCTTCTTTTTCTCATGAAGACATCCGATTAAGGCCCACCCATATGACCTCACTTAACCTTAAGTAAAGTTGAGGCTTTAAAAGCCCTACCTCCAAATGCATCACATTAAGGTTAGGGCTTCAGTATGATTCCAAAGCACACATATAACCATCTGTATATTCTAATAGCAGTTTTGGCTTCGATATCTTAAATTTCAATATTTAATCTACCATGGATGCTCCTGTGAAGGGGCATAAAAACAGCAAAGAAACTGACCATGGCGAGACACCTGCAGGAGATCTGCCCCTGAAACTTTGAGGCCTCCTCTTAATATAGGCTGTGTTTTCCAGAGAAATCTAAACCTGCCTGGTCTCCCAAGTTATTCACCATGGTTCTTTCTTCTTTTCTCTTATCCTGTGTGTGTGTGTTGAACATATTTGCATGGTTATCAGTGTGTGAAAGTCTGGAAATAAACTGTGAATTTGAAAGCATTTAATTGGCCACTGAGTGATCGTGAAACCTCTTGGTTCTTGGTCAAAGTTAGCACAATTAAGTAGATTCAAACCTGACTTGAAGCCCCTCTCCCACCCACTGCCTCCAAGAAAGAACATTCTAGGGCTGGATGGCTTTACTGTTTAATTTTATGAATATTTAAGGAGGAATTAATATCAACTCAATAGATATTTCTTCAAAAAATAGAAGAAATAGAAAGGATTCTTAGTTTATATTGTGAGACCAGATTTACTGTAATATCTAATTCAGACAAAGACATTTAAGAAATTAAAGCCACACTTAAACCTAAATGCAAAAAATTTCAACAAAATATCAGCTAGCATGATCTAGCAATATATAAAAAGGATATCACTAAAATGTGAAATTTATCCCAGGAATGCAAAGCTAGTATAACATTGAAAAATCACTCAATGTATTTCATCATCTCAACAGATCAAAAAAAGGAAAGCTGTATGGTCATCTGAAGAGGTACAGAAAGAGCCTTCAACGAAATTCATTATCTATTTATGATAAAAATCCTCAGTAAACTAAGAATAGAAGGCTACCTCCTCAATCTGATAAGGGCATATATGAAAACCCTACAGCTACCATCATACTGAATGCTGAAAAACTAAATTGTTTTACCATAAGAATGGAAAAGAGAAATGAGTTCCTCTCTTATCCTCCTACTGGACATCTTTACGAAGCTCTTGGCCAGTATAAGGCCAAATAATAAATAAATAAGTGGATACTGACTGTAAAAGAAGGAATAAAACACCCATTCATGGACATGATCATCTACACAGAAAACCTCAAGGAATCTCACAAAAGCTCCTGGAACCAAAAAGTGAGTCTAGCTATGTCACAATACATAAGACCAACAATAAAAAATCAAACATATTTCTCTGTGCAAACAATGACTAATTGGATATTGAAATAGAAAAACAGTATCAATAGAATAAGGCAAATACCTTTAAGTCTATCATAATATGAACAGCATGTGCATGCTGAAAATTATAAAACACTGATGAAAAAGTGAAATAAAAAGATTTTATAAATGGAAAAATAAAAGTGTTTATTAATTGGAACACTTAATATTGCTAAAATTTCAGTTCTATCCATATTAATCTATGAAGTTAACAGAATCCAATCAAAATCACAGAAAACTATTTTATAGATCATGACAAGCTGATTTTAAAATCTATATAAAAAGACAAAAGAACTGAAATAATTTTGAACAAGAACAAGATCAGAAGACTAACAATATATAATTTCAAAACTTACTATAAAACTACAGCAATCAAAACTGGTATTTTTGAAGAAATAGTCACATAGATTAATAAAAGAGAACAGTAAACACAGAGTAAGACCCATATGCATTGTATCAGATAATATTTGGCAAAATTGCTAATATAAAGGATAGTCAAAGAAATGGTGCTAGAACATTAAAAGTTGAACTTTGCCCTTCAACTTCAAACATTAAACAATAATCAACTCAAATTGGATCATAAACCTAAATGTAAGATTAAAATTATAAAACTATTGGATAAAAACATCTGTGAGTCATTGTATTAGGCAAAGTTCCATAGATATGACACCCAAAACACATTCCATATAATCAAAATATTAAGCATGCCCCCTAAGACAAAATATTGAAAAATTTAAGGTCTTCAAAATTAAGAAAACTTCTTTTTGAAAGATGCTGCTAAGAGAAGAAAAAACAAGCTACAAAGAGAATATATATGCAAATTCTATCAAGCTAAATAACTAAAAAACAAACAGCTGATTGGCAAATGGGCCAATGGTTTGAACAGACACTTCACCAAAGAAGATATACAGATGGCAAACTAACCCACGAAAAGATGCTCAAATAGTACGAAAATGCAAATTAAAAATTACAATGAGACATCACTGCATACCCATTGGAACGGCTGAACAAAACAGAACAAAACAACAAACTGACAATACCAAGTGCTGCTGAGGATGTAGGGCATTTGCAATCCTCATATATTATTGGTGGGAATGCAAAATGGTATAGCCACTTTGGAAAACCATTTGGTTGTGTCTTATAGAGTTAAATATACACTTGCTCTATGACTTAGCTAGCCATTCGGCACCTAGGAAATTACTGAAAAGAAATGAGAAGTTACAGTCACACAAAAATCTTTACGCAAATATTAGTAGTGGCTTTGCTTGTAATGTCAAAAAGTAAAAACAAATTCCAAATATCTTTCAACTTAGGACAGGATAAGAAAACTGTGATACAACCGTTTAATGGAATATCATTCAGCAATGAAATGGAGTATACTGATGAATACTAAATGTATTATTATACTAAGGGAACAAGTCAGACTCAAAACACTACATACTTATAATTTTATTTATATGACATTCCACCAAGACAAAAATTAGGATATCAAAAACAGATGAGTAGTTAATAGATATTGAAATGATGGGAGGGGTTAGCTACATAGAGTCAAAACTAGGGAACTGGGGAAAATGATGGGACTTTTCTTTATATTAATTGTGGTAATATGTACCTGATTACACACATTTGTCTAAATTCAGAGAACACTACAATAGAAATAGTGCATTTCTCCTTATGGAAATTTTAAAAGTACATTAAATACAGTAAAGAAAAAAGAAATAAAAAAGACTTAGGACAAACCAATAATACCTAGTTGTGAGCAATCTAAGTATGATTATATCAGTGCACTAGCCTTTAAAAGTTTTACAAAATATATCAACAAATATACCTTCTTGTTTTTAAATGAATTTGGCAGGCCATATACAAACTATTGTGGTATATTTCAAATACCAAAAAATGCTATTATAGGATCAAAAATTACTTTGGCACATATTTTTGAAGCAGTATCAAATATTTATAATAAAATAGTTTTCTATTATGGCTAATTTTAATGAGTGTTATTTTGATGTTAATGGTGATGTTTACTGGTTAACATAAAGTAGTTCTTTTTTGTCATGTTAAATAAATACCATTCTATCTCTGTTTTCCTAAAAAGATATTTTTGGAAATTATTTTGTATTCTATTGTCTTCCTCTTAATATTTACCCAATTGAACTGAAAGGTTTTCTATTCTGAGGAGATGTTATGATAAATTATATTTGTTCATGTCATAATGCTACATATTCTTTGCTATCATGTATTTTGATATTATTTACCAACACTTTACTTAGGGGAAGAAAAGCAGACCATTTATTCAATCTAATTGTTTGTTAACTGGATCTCCAAGTAACTAAATTAACTGTATTTGCTGAGAGAAACACACCTTATCTACAGAGGCCCCTTAGCTGGAATTCTTTGGCAAAAAAATTACCTACAGTAAATAAGTAGAGGATCTATGAAGCATATTTCCCTTCTGAATGTTGCATTAACTATATAATATCTGGGGTATAAAATGGAGATATTTTATAACTTAAATGCTCTTTGTGTTACAGATAGTTAGATAGGCATGCGCAGGGCAGGAGAGGACTCTTCCCCCACCCACTAGGAATATCAGGTGAAGGTTTGACAATTATCACACTACCTCTCTAAAGCCATGGAAAGACGATCTCCTAATGATCCACAGCTATTAATATTAAAGTGTTAATTAAATGCAGATACCAGGGAGAAGAGACTTCCTGGAAATGCAGGGTTAAGAGACAAGATGGCGAGATATGACCTTCCGGGAACACTCTACCGGACAGAAGAAAGCCTCAGATGGGCATACCTCTAACTTTCTAAACACACTGCAGCATGCTCATTTCCCAAGAGTAAGGAGGACTCTGTGCATGCAGGAAGCCCACCCTAAGGGAAGAATCATGGGAAAGAGGCGAGCCTATAAAGTCTTTGGATTAGGGTTAAACAGGGCACTTGACCTTCAGGCATTTGACCTTCAGGTGCCCACTTGGGTCTCTTCCAAGTGAATTTTCCTTTCTTTCATTTACTAAAGCCTTTTAAAATAAACTTCCACTCCCGCTCTGAGACTTGTTTCGGTCTCTTCTTCTGCCTTATGCCCCTGTATGATTCTACAGCAACTTCAATTCTTTCTTCTGAGGAGTCAAGAATTAAAGTTGCTGCAGGCACGTACAGATAAGCTGCTGCTAACTCAGGGTAACTTGGATAACTTCCAGTAGTAACACTTGGATATGAGGAACGCTATAAAACCTCATATTTTATTCTGAGACAGAGAGCATGTGTCTGATGTGACAACAAAGAATTTGGGAGCCCTTGTGAAATTCTCTGGCTGCTTTGTCTGCCTTGGGATATCATATATCCTAAATTATTGGTAAAGATTGATCGTGGGTAAACTCTGATTCCTGTGAATCTGATGTGACAATTTTATCCTTTGTGTTAACTCACCCTGTGATTTTATTAAAATAATATAAAAGGAATAAAACATAGTGTGATATTGTGAAATATATATTTGTTCTTAGTCTCTGGTTCCTGAGACAAAGCTCCTAATATCCTTCTAGATAGGGATGCTAGGAGAATCTTTTTTATTTTTTTTAATATTTGGTCTTGTCCCCATTTCCTAGAACCCAGTTTCTAAAACTTTTGAAATCTGTTAAGTGATTTAGTACTTTTTTATATGATAGTGAGATACTTGGTAGCTGCAGACTCTTAGATGGCCTCAGGATACAGGTTGCTTATCAGGGGAACCAACCATGTGAGTAGATGGTTAGAACTTTCAGTCCCATCTCCAACTTCCAGCGAGTAGAGGGCCTGAAGGTTGAATTAATCACTGATGGCGAATGATATGAATCAGTCATGCCTATGTAATAAAGCCTCCATAAAAACCTAAAAGGACAGAGTTCAGGAAACTTCCTGATAGCGGAACATGTGGCGTTTCCTAGAGGGTGGTGCACCTAGAGGAAGTATGAGGCTCTGGCACTCCTTCTCTGACCAGGCCTTATACACCTCTTTCATCTGGCTGTTAATCTGTATCCTTTGTAATATTCTTTGTAATAAATCAGTAAACATAAGTGTTGTTTGGATTTCTGTGAGTTGTCCTAGTCAAATTAATTGAACCCAAGTAGGGGATCTCAAGAACCCCAGTTCATAGGGGATTGATCCAAAGCACAGGTCATAAGCTGGGGCTTGTGATTGCCAGCTGAAATGGGGGCAGTCTTGTGGGACTGAGTGCCTAACCTGTGGGATCTGATGCAAACTCCAGGTACATACTGTCAGAATTGAATTGGATCACAGGGCACCCATTTGGTGTCCACAGGCGAATTCCTTGGTGTTTGGATAAAAACCTTCATAAATCTGGTGTCAGAAGTGTGCTGTATGATAAGTGAGTGGGAGTAGGAAAAACACTTTAGTTGGCTTTTCCGATTTCTGAGATATAGATAAACAGATAATAACAAAGTGAACGAGATGAGCTATCTCCAGATGAGGAATAGAAGCATATTTCTGAAAGACAGAAAACTTACAGTGGAGTGGAGAAATAACCAGAGATTCTGACACATGTGATACCTGTGGGATGAGTTACAGCAAGGGAGGTTAGTTTTACATCCAAGATGTCAGGGTGACTTGGACTGTGAAAACATTGGTGTTACATGGATGTTATTTGAGAATTTATATATGGAACAGTTGATCCCTTTTTTCACTCTTCTCAAAACCTTCCATAGAATCCTGAGAAGCAGTAGGAATAGCAACATCAGTGACAGCAGCAAACTCTCATGTACTGCTGACCAAGAACGTGACATTAGAATATGACAGGTCACATTTCAATGCTTTATATTTGTTAAGTTTTATCTTCACATATACTTCTAAGGTAGATACTATTATGAGGTATTCCTACAGTTCAGGAAACAAAAGCACAGAGAAGTTATATATTGTAACCAATACTCTGAAGAACTAGAATTTAAACCCACGTAGTCTCACTCTAGAGTTCATGTTCTTTAAACACTGCAATATTTGTGTCTCTATCCACTCTGTCCTCTTGCAGCACAAAAGGTGACATCCTGGTTGATCACCTGGGATAGTCAGTTTTATATGTCAATTTGGTTAGGCTATAGTCCCCAGTTATTCAGTCAACCATAAATCTAGGGATTGCTGTGAAGATATTTTGTTCATGTGATTAACATACACAATCAGTTGATTTTGGGGAAAGGGAATTATCTTTGATAACCTAGGTGGGCCTGGTTCAATCAGTTTAAAAAATTTAAAAGCAGAACTGAGGTTCCCATGAAGAAGGTACAATTCTATCAATGGAATGAAGCTTCTTCTCCTGTGTGAGACTTTCTAGCTTGTACTTCTGGATGATCTCTCTTACAAATTTCAGACTTGCATAGCCAGCCTCAACAACTGTGTAAGCCAATTCTTTGCAATCTTTCTGCAATCTCTCTCTCTCTCTCTCTCTCTTTTTCTCTGTCTCTCTCTCTCTCTCTTTGTCTATCTCAGGTTTCATTCCACGTTGTGGAACCCTGACCAATATACCATCCTAAAGTTTTTTCCAGATGACAGGTCTCAGCTATATAATCGAAGTTTTCAAATATTTAAAATATACGCCTAATATTAAATATTAGTAAATATCCAAGAATCACCGAATATTTTAAGAAAACTTGTAACTAAAGATAAAATTATAAAAGGACAACACACAAACCTCAGAGAATGCAGAAAGAATTCAGGAAATTGAAAAAAATTAAAAATAAACATTAATACTCTTTCATTAGTTTCTTCAGACGACCAAAAGGATGTTGAACAATGAAAGAATAAAGAAGAGCTAATGGAAATTAAAACATAAATGGTAAAATAAATATTCAACAGAATGTTCAGAAGATAAAACTAAAGAAATTTTGTATGTAGTATAGCAAAAAGAAAGGGGGATAAGAGAGAAAAATAGATAAAGTAAAAATCAATCCAGGAGGTCTAACTTGACATTCATGAGTTACAAAAAGAATTGAAGAGATAACAATAAGGAGAAAATTATAAAAGCTAAAATACAAGAAATGTCCTGGGGTGGAAGACACAGTCTTAATTTTCAAAGGTGCCACTGAGTGTTTAGCATGTTGAATGAGAAAGATAAACAGCTGGGCACATCAGTGCGAACATTAGAGATAAAAAAATTCTAAAAGAGAAAAAATTTTTGGAAGAAGTGTGGGAGAAAATAAAGCAGTATGCCACGAGAGACTAGAATCAGACAGAGATTATTATTTTCTTACCAGCAGCACAATATGTACTAGAAGAATTAGAATAAAGCTTTCAACCCTTGAGAGAAGGTTATTTCTACATACAATTTCATACTGGGCCAATAAATTGTAATGGCATTCAGGCAAGCAAGAAAAGAGGAAAAATGCCTTGCAACTACCCCATAGAAAGTTTCTTAAGCCTATGCAACAGTAAAACAAAGAAGAAAAGTAAGAAAAATAGTTGTAATTCCAGAAGCATGGCAGCCACCACAGAGGAGAGTAAAGAAGGATGATAGCTGTACAGTAGACCTGGAGAGCACTCAGCCCAAGTAAGGGAAGTTCTTTGTGTTCAGACTCTGTCAGGTAGAATTCAAGCAGAGAGAAGATGTGTCTGGTCCTGCACAACCATATTCCAGTAACACCACACACACCTAAGAAGGGCAATGATTACTTTTCTTTGGTTGCTTTTATTGCTCCAATTTGTGCACACAATTGAGATCCAGCTTTCTTATGCCCAGCCACCTTACTGCCTTAACCTGACCTTTCCCATAGCTTGAGGGGATCTTGCTGGATCCCCACCTACTAATCTTCCTGTAAACTCTTTTACTTTCTTTACTTTTATAGTGATGATTGCCTTACTTTTATAGTGATGATTGCCTTCTATATGGCTTCATAAAACTTCTTACAGAAAATCCTCAACTTGATGATTCCAGCTTTCTCTGATTTCTGATGTTGTTACAATCATCCCTGTCACTAAAAATCCTTAATAAATTTAACTGAAAAATTGAGAAGAAGTATATTTAAACAAACGAACTCAACTTATTAACTTAAATAAGGAATTTAGTGTTTGGAGAGTCATTCAAAGTGACCAAGGTTAATTTATATATGTGTACTTCAATTACTTGTTAATTATCTTGAGGTCTTCGCTCATGGGGTAGTTGTCTTCTCATAATAATACAAAAATTAAAGAAAAACTGTTTCACTGTCTTTATGGTGACCTTAGTAGTTTGGACAGAGTATGTTAACTGACAGCTTTGCACAATGGTGCTGAAAAATATCCTCAGCACATTCTCATTGAGTGAAGCCACTGGTATACTGTGTCTGTCACTTTTGTTTTAAAATTGGTTCTCTTTTTTTGAGGCAAAGTTCTTCATTCTTTTATTTCTACTGGTTATTCATTTATTTATTTTTGCTACATATCAAATATGTAAAACACAGTTCTTTTTTAATGGAAGGCACATAAACCAGATGCAAAGAACCAAAATATAAAGGAAAAAACTAGTTTTGAAATTAAGCACACGTTCCAGTATAATGAACCATATAATTAATCTAAGAACAAAATGATAAAGTCCCTAATTGTACATATATCCAACTGGTTTTTTGTCGATTTGGTTACTAACTCAACTGTTTCATTTAATACTCTGAGTTAATGAAGGATTTCATATTCTAACAAGATGAACATTATAGGATTTCTGCCTTTAGCCCAAGGTTCTCATAAGTCTGGATCGTAAGCACAAGTAATGATTACAGATATGTGTGTGTGTGTGTGTGTGTGTGGAGATGTGTGTGCATGTGTACATATGTATATATATTTGTACATTTTATACATTGCCCTCAGAGTGACAAAACACGACATATATAATTAGTGGAATACAAAAAAGCTAAGCTAAAGGCTGGAATGCAATAAAACTGTTAAAGAAATTCAAAAAATTTGCTTAAGGAAAGGGTCTTCTTATAAAGAGGCTTTTCATAGGTAAGGCTTTAGGAAGGATATTCTTAAAAGAAGATATGGCAATAACAAAGGTATAATACTCTCTTCAGAGACTAGTGATTATAACAGCTTGACTATGCTTATGGAATGATGAGAAGCTGGTGGTAGGGAAGTGATTGGCAATATTACAATAGTCTACGTTTCCACATGCGAATTTAAATTTGAAATATATTGGCAAATAGGAGTAGGGAGGAAGAATGTTTGTGGAAGATTGAAAAAGCACTGACAAAAATGGGTGCTTTTTGTCGTGGGACATGAAGCAAAAAGAGGGTTGATGATATCACTAAGCTTCAAAGTTAGGGGAAGGGGAGAGTGGCAGATTGTTAAGAGAATATAGGAACCAGGAATAGAAGCTGGTTTTGTTCAGCTTGGAAGAGGGCACAGAAAGAGAAATGATGAAATAGAAAACTAAATTATCATATGTTTTAACTCCAGAGAGATGGTGCTCAAAATTATCATTTGCTTTTCTACACTTATTTCCTGAATTCAGATGTTGTGCAAAATTACTCTGCCATTGTTTCCAATCACCTATGTATCAATGAGAATGCTAATAAGTGAGAAACGAATCAGAGTGGAATGATATTGACAGCTGTCTCTGTAGCCTGTTATTATTTGACAATGTTCTACAACTTCATTAGTTCAATTGAATAGATATTTTGAAATAAAGTGACTAAATGGTTCAGCTGAATTTATAGCAATTTGCATACATTATACAAAATCCATTTATGTAACAGTGTACTGGAAATAGAATAGTGTAGTCTTTAATGTATATTTATTAGTGCCAACAAAATATATTTCTATATCACAAATGCATGAAGGAGTCAGTTTGCTTGAAATAGTGAATTTTATTCTTATTTTCTCTTTGGGATACATTTCATTCCTAAATATCCTCTCCCACATCCAGAAGATTGCTAGACAATTTCTGAATTGGCTTCAAAGGGAGAATCTGTTCCATAGCACCACTTGAGGGGATGGTTTCTCTGCTTTGCAAAAGGAGCAGCTGTGTTACATGTACAAGTGTATCAATGTCCATCCCCATTTCCTCAAATATATTTATAGAAAGTAATAGGAAATCAATAAACATAAGAGCAAAATTATGGGAAATGCTCTCTCTCTTAGATAAACATACTGGAATGATGTCCTATAATTTGGTTAATATATTTACATTATATATTTATATATACACATACATATATATAGCATATGTACAAATTACCTATCTATTTATCTATCTGATGAATCATTATCACTCTGACTTTGGTTAGGATATTTCCGTATCAAATGGAATGCATTAGTTTTTATTACATATTTATGTTTTTTGTTTTCTAAAACATGAATCTAAATCAATACATTAGACATGCTTTTTTAACTGTGACCAATTTATAAAATAATTAGTATTCATAACATTTGGAATTTCAGTATGTTTAAACTCATATTAGAGAAGATCAACAGGCTTCTTATGTTTGCATAAATATTAGTGTAGGCCACTTTTATTATAGAATAAAGAAAAATAAACATTCTTTTGTCTTTTCAAAATACAGCTATACACATACACATGAACACAAAGCTATCGTTTACAAATTATTCAGGAAAAATAATAATTTAAAAGAGTTTTTTTTTTAGAGTCATCTTTACATTATCACTCTGGGGGGAAACATCCCTACGCAGTTCTTTTAAACTCTTCTTTATGTCTCTTAATATAGCTTAGAAGATATTTTCAGTTTCTATAACTCAATTATATTTAATCTGTATTGTTTCGGAAACTCACAACAAAGTATTGAAGGGAAGGGTGAATGAAACTTTCTTGGGCACATGTAATGAAATGTGTTGAATATTTTAAATGTGTAAATGCATTCAATCCTCATAAAACCTATGAGGTAATTTTTAAATTATTACCTAATACATTAGAAAAAAAAGTAAATATTTTTGAGTGCCAGAACTGAGATTCAACTGAAGATAAACCTCGTTCTAATCAGAAAAATGCTTTCTTTTTTAGAGATGAAGTTTTGATGTGTTGCTCAGGGTAGGGTACAATGGTTCCATCATAGCTCACTGCAGCCTTGAACTCCTGGACTCAAGTGATCCTCCCACCTCAGCCTCTGGAGTAGCTAGGACTATAGCTATGTGCCACTACATCCAGCTAATTTTCTTTTTTTTTTTTTTTTTTTGTATAGATGTATAGTTGCACTGTGTTGCCTAGGCTTGTCTTGAACTTTTGGGCTCAAGAAATCCTCCCACCTCGCCCTTCCAAAATGCCAGGATTATAGACATGATCCAACACACCTGTCCAGAAAAGCATTTTCTTAACATATTCAGCCCTTGTATTTAAACTTACCTTTATCTTCACCCACTCTGTGATTACAATATGTTGAACATTCGTGACACCGAATTAAAGTTTTATTTCTTTGTGCTTTCATTAGCCAGATTGTTACTTTTCAAATATTACTTTCTCCAAATAATACTTGTGAGGACATTGGATTTAACTTTCATAATTCATCTGTTCACATTATTTTTTCACTGTAGTAATGGGGCCCTGTGTCCACAAATTTCACCAAGTAAATGATACACAGGACTCTAATTCATTTAACAAATATAATTCTTTGGGATCTTGGGATAAAGAACACGCACAAATCTTTTATGTTGCTTGTTTTTACAATGAAGAGTTCTCATTGTCTATAGAAACTGGATGAAACAATATCGTTGAAGAAAATACCCCACTGATTTTACTACACAAAACATCACATGCATGCTATTTCAACAACATCTCTAACAGAGTTTTTATTAATAAAGATAAATATGATCAAAGGACCAGTCCCACATTTCTAGGCAGATCAGGAGGGAATAAAGAAGAAATCCTGTCTCTTTTATTGCATCCCAAATGCCTTCTAGATCGAGAGAGATGAAAAAATAACAGTGGCTTTCCAGGTGACTACTATTGCCATTGACATGTAACATTTCTCATTAGAAGAAAGTTGGGAGCTAAGAATAATAAACGCAGTATTTTTAATATTTAATCTGTCTTTAGCTATTAAATCAATTTGAAAATTTCTAACAATCATGGCATTCAAAAGAGAGGCCCTGGTTAAATGTAAAACCTATAGCCATCCTCATTAAGTTGATCATGGAAGGTTCAGAGAATATAATGTGAAAAGAAAAAACCTGGAGTAAAATTTCTCATCTGATCATTCATACTCCCAATTGTGTAAGATAAAGGAATCCTCTGGCCAATCCATTTTGCATGATACATAGAGTCTCTCATGTCTGATTGTCTTCATCCTCATCTCCTGTTGCTCTTCTGCTCCCTGTATAACTAACAATCCAGTCAGAAAATTGCTACTTAGTTTGCTACAGAGCCATAGCTTTGCATAAGATATTCCTTTTACCTTGAGTAGATACTTATTTAAACTTCAAATCACTTACTCCTCTTTCAAGATACAGATTAAGCACCACATTCCCTAGAAATTCTTCCTTAACCTATCAATTTGAAGTTATCCCTTTTTATCTTTGTCTTAATTTTAAAATACTTCTGTAAACACATACTGTATTTTAACACTTTTACATACACACATTATCTCACATGATTAACACACCAACCTCCCCAGAGCACATATTGTATCTTACTTACCTTCATTTTTCAAGGGCTTTATGTGTCAAATGAAATATAGTAACTGATAGATCATGAATCAGTCCTGTAGAAGAGAATACTGCCCTTAGCTTTTGCTACCTTTGAACCATTGCATGGCTTTCCATATTTGAGCAACAGTTCATCCCTTTGAATTACAATTAATCAATTTTGAAAGAAAGTAGTTGGTATAAATGTTACTTAGTGTTCTTTAACATTTAAAATTCTATAATAATACCAATGTTTTTATCTCGTGGAATAATTAATCTTCAGTCAGGCAGAAGTTATTTCATAACTAGAAACTGGAGAAAAGTCACACAACTATGTCTTTCTTCTGCACACATATTCTTGAAAAATGTAGCCCATATTGTTGAAAGCAAAGGTTTGTAATAAATGCATCAAAATGAAATAAACACATCTAGCACATCTACAGAAGTCCAGCTTGGCAGAAATTGTCATCAAGTCAGGTAGCATATGGTTAGCATCTACAAAAGAGAAATTAGTGAAATAATAGTCTCATCATTTTCCCTTAAAAGAAATATTTAGTAAAAATGCATGAAATCACTTTTCCTTGAATCTCATAATTCTATAGAAATGTCATAAAATCATTTTTAGCTACTTTCTCCCTTTTACTCCTCTCTAATTTTAATTGCATACTATTCTAGGTATAAACAGAGGCTTTGAAAAAGGCGAGGAGAGGATCAGAGTAGAGGGGAAATTCTAAGTAGACTAGGAATAACCTTTGAGGAATCTTGAAAAGCTAAAATTTTCAGTCTGATTATCTTGCTAAAGAAGCTTATACATAAGAAAAAAGAAATCATTGAAAGCTTAATATGAATAGGAACCAACTGTTTTTATTAATTACTATATTAGAGGAGACTGAAAATATTCTGAATATTTGTAAAAGTACTATGTTAAAGATAAACCTGCTTCCCTTCAGCTTGGAAAAAAGTATAAAAGTATTAAATAGTGTCTCAGTGTGTAAACAGTTTTCTAGAGGATCATAATTTTGTTTTCAACACATTTCTCTGGGGTTTCTGTAATTATATTTATTATTTGAAGTTTTAAACAAGCAAACACCACATACAGAACCACAATTGTGAACGTAAATACATTTTGAGATTCTCCCAATGTTTGATCTTTTATCTTCATAAATATTATTGATTAATATTTTTAAATATTAGTTTAAAAATGTGTTTTCTGAATATTTTAAAAATTAAGATATCACAAATTTTAGTCATAGTTCTATCAAACAATACTCTTCTATCTTGAATAAAAAGGCATATTGGGTTGGTTTTGATTCATGTGAATTGAATGCTCTTCAGTGGGTATGAAAAGTAGACACAGACACTCATTCAAAGTCTCATCACTTTTCCTGTAAGGGCCCCTTATAGGAGTGAGTCCTTTCTAATCAGGAAGAAAATGGCAGAAATTTTACAGCATAATTTTCAGTCTTCCATATGGGCTTAGTTTGGCTTATCACCACATTTGAATTGCAAGACTCTGACCTCTGGAGTTTACTGAGGCTGTGCTGCTAATGTTAAAGTCTCCAAGCCAAATTAATAATCACTACAGGCCAGCATGTGTGCCTTCCGGTTGTGACATATGTATTTAGGTAATTATGGCAAAACCAGTTTACTGAGTGTACAAAGAAAAGTTGAACATAATTTCCCTTCCGGTCAACCAAATCTATAATCCCCCTGATGGTCAGTGATCCTTGTCCATCTAACTTTTAAATCCTTGATGAGTTCATTCTGAATATTGGTACACATTCGCAAGGAGCAACCTCGAAAGACAAAAAACATATGGGTTATAAATTTTGTTAGTAATAAATTTAAGAATAGCAGAAATGAGTTAATGTATATAAAATACATTTTGGGAAATATAAAGATTTATATAAATATGAGATACTGCAATAAACATAAACAACTGAGTGGTATTTTAGGACATGCAGGAAAACCCACCTTCTTCCATCAACCACTCAGTTTTGATTTTGAAAACAGATCTCTTTTCTAGTCTTGATTCCTAGGATTCCCATGAAACAGACTCCAAACCCAGCCTCTGAGAAGGCATGTGACTCCGGAACAGTGTCACGTTGCCTTAGCAGTAATGATTGTTTCAAGGATGGGCATCTGAACCATCATGAGTAGTGAGAATGAGTTTATACATAATTGTTGGAGTTATGGGGAGCAGATTTTCCTCTTTGCTCTCTTTAATGTAGAGCATAACAATTTTACAATAATAAGCAGCTCATCTCTCTGAGAATGAAGTCAATATAGTAAGAAGGAGAGTAGGAACTGATTAAGAGACGGACGAAACCATGTCCTAGTGACACTGTTTCATTTCTTACATTAAGCAAAACCTAGAAGCAGCTCTAACTTTGTCTTTTTCCAAATTTACATAAACCAAAAACTTCCAAAAGCCTAGTTCCTGAAACAAAAATTTTAGTTGGAGTGTTAGTCAGTAGCAACCCAAAGGTCCTAATTGATTTGAGTAGAGTTTACTTGAGCCTTTAAGTACCAAAGCCTAAGGTCAGGGTCAGATAGTTCATGAAAATGTAATGACAATCATATTTTTTTTCTATTGCATTTCTTGTGAGTTAGAGTACTGGGAAACACTCTACAGAGGGTGTCTGATGATAACACTGAGGCTTCCAGAGCAGCATAACAGGACAGGGAGGGCACTGGCATGTCAGAAGGGGAAAGTGAAGCGTGGGTGTCTTGGTCCAAGGATTCGGAGACCAGAGAGAATTGGTATGAATCTAAGTTTTGACATTTAGCAGCTGTGTGGTCTCAAACATGTTACTCTCCACTGTTAAACTTTAGTTATCTTATAAATAAAGAGGGGGCAAATTAATAGTAGCTGTTTAAGTCAGTAGGGACTAAAAAAAAATACAAACCACTTAGCACATTGCTTAGCAATAGTATGCCCTTGGTACATTATTATTATTATTACACAACCCAAATGGGAGTCTTATCTTTGTCACTGTTAACTAACTGTAATGCTATTTCATTTTTCTAAAGTCAACTGCTTTGGTTCATCAAGCAAAAGTGACAATTTTTGCCATATCTACTCCACAGAACTGTCATCAAATGAGAAAATGCGAGAGTCATTCAGAAGCTGTTATGAAACTGAGGCAGAAGTAAGGTGATGTGAATAGCTCTAAGCTTTTAGATATTCCAAAACAGTGACACTAAAATATCTTACTGAAACTCCTAATGTAATCTCTCCCATTCTATTGAATCAGAGAGTCTTCCAAGGTTAAAGGCCAGGCATTTAAAATTTGAAAAATCTCCACAGGTATTTCTGAAGCTCATGAAAGCTTGATGACTAATGCTTTTGTACAGATTTTCAACCTTGGTCACTTATTAGAATCACCTGGGGAGCTTTACAAACTACAGACACCTAGGATCTAGCCCAGAGGAATTTAATCAGAAGTTTGGGCAGGAGAGCTAAGAGAATCCATATTTACAAAAGTTCACTAGGTGATTCTAATGTGTCTCCACTATTGATAAGTGTTGTGCCGGGGAAAAGGGAATGAAAATACATTTGTTGAGATCATCATATGTGCCAAGCATTGCACTAAGTGCTTTGCATATATTATCGTATTTGAGTGTCATTTTCAATTAGCCATATAAAATAGGTGCTACATCTATACTTTGCAGTTAGGATCCAAGACTAACAGAAGTTCGGTGACATGCTCAAGGATATGCAGCCAGCACATGGTGAAACAGTCATTTCAATTTAAAAATTCATTATAATTTAAAAAATAAAAGTATATTTCTTACTGAAATATATTCTTCGTTTATCTTTTTTTCCCAAAAAATATCAGATTTTCTTTAAAAGCTAAATGGAGATGGCTCGGAGGTTTAAAACTAATCTCTAATAAAATCTCAAGCACATTCCATTGACAATTGCTATCCCTGTATCCAAAAAAGAAACACAAATTTTGAAACAGTCACTAAAAAAAAACCCTTCAAAACTGAAACCCTTAGGAATACTGAGAACTATTTCAACAGCTTTAAAATAAGTAGGTTCTCATCAGATATTTGACAATGCACATAAAATGGTTGCCCCTTGGGAACAAAATTAAGGAATTTAGAGTGAATGATAAACCACTGTATTACCCCAGGGAAAATAAAGTAAATTTTTTTTAACTTTATGGTCCCCCAAAGGGAATTCTGTATCTGATGATATTTCAAAAGGCTTCACAATCTGAAAGTCTTTTTTTAAAGTTAGAGAAATTTTTATAAAGGTTTAAGAATAAATTCTTGCAATTTTAGAAAACATGAATTTAAAAAACCCAGTGGGAATAGGGAGGGGTGGAGGAGGAAGACAGTTTTGAAAACCAGAGTAAGAGTTCACACTGTGAGGAGCTACAGAAAGTTTCACATACATTTTGCCATTCTTTTGCAAACCAGTGGGTTAAAACTGTACATTAACACAGCTGCGACACTAACTGTATGTCTATTAATACTGTCTGCTGACCTCAAAGACTGCAGTTGCCAGCTTGAGCTGACATCTATAATGCAAGAAAATGGAAACCATACAATTCACACATTAAATTTATGGGAAGTCAGTTTCCTAAGCTAAGTGTTACAGGTCAGAGTAATCTCAACTCTCTCTGTATGTGGATAACTACTTGCGGGTGTAGTCCAGCAGATATTTTCTGACTCATGGTAAAAAAAAAATTATTGATAAATGTATCTCTTTTGAAAGAAAAAAGATTGAAGGGAGAGTGACATGGAAAAATTCCAAACTGTTGGCCTATATCTGAAATACAGTTAGAAAAAAAATCAAGTAGGCCAGGCCTTATTTATTTACGTAAAGCAGTTATGTGTTGCTGGGGCCATGATTCCAGTGGTGATGATTAGCATTTTAATGTTTAGAATAATGCTTGTCAATCATTAGCTTTTCCTGGTAAGTATTACTAACATATCCATTTAAGCCATAAGAAAATTAAGAATGTCATGTGTGGCTGCCATGATAATATTTCGTTGTATTTTATTTCTGTCTGCTAAAATGGTTTATTAAAAATTGCATGCTAGCAATGGTATGATGTAAATCAGTGTATCTCTAACTTGAGCATGTATCACAATCACTTAGAAGGTTTACTAAATCATGGATTGCTGGGCTCCACTGCTATAGTTTCTGATTTTGTGGTTCAAGCTGAGGCTGGCAAATTTCCATTTGTAACAAATTCCAAGTTGATGTTGTTGCTGCTGGTTCAGAAAACATACTTTGAGTAGCATTGCTATAAATAAAGGTATGTTTGAAGGCAAGATAATAGTAATAATAAAAACAATAGCTCCCACTTTTGGGGTACTTAGTGTTTGGGCTGGATCTCATTAAAACCTCACAGGTGGCCGGGCGCAGTGGCTCATGCTTGTAATCCCAGCCCTTTGGGAGGCCAAGGTGGGCAGATCACGAGGTCAGGACATCGAGACCTTCCTGGCTAACACGGTGAAACCCCTTCTCTACTAAAAATACAAAAAATTAGCTGGGCGTGATGGTGGGCGCCTGTAGTCCCAGCTACTCGGGAGGCTGAGGCAGGAGAATGGCATGAACCTGGGAGGAGGAGCTTGCAGTGAGCCAAGGTCACACCACTGCACTGTAGCTTGAGCGACAGACTCGGTCTCAAAAAAAGAAACAAAAACAAACAAACAAACAAGAAACAAACAAATGAAAAAAACCTCACAGGTAAGGAAGGTATAACCAACAAGGATTAAGAGACTTTCTTGAAGTGAGATCAAGAATGAGGGATCAAGATAGGATTTGGATCCAGACTTGTCCAACTCTTAAACCTTGGACTTGAAAAAAGGAGCCATAATAATATATATATATATATATTTTTTGGTGTGTTCTACATAAACTTATTAATGCAGAGTTCTTTTTCCTTTCTAAAGACAGATTTGTTAAACATTGAAAGTACGTACAATCAAATATGTATAACGTATCAATCACTATTTCATTGTGTATTTAATGTTAACCAATTCTCAGCAACTGAATCAAGAAGGGATAGCATACTGGTTCAAAATCACAAAAAAGTTCACGGACTTTGATGCGATTTCATTCGAATTCCCATTAAAACACCAAAAGAAGTTATAGGAGTAGATCATAAAAAGTGAAGAAAACTGAAACTAAAGCAAAGTCTAATAAACTAAGTCTGATTATTTGATAATGGTGTCTGGGAGGAAGTAACATGAATAAGGAGACTTGGGCTAGGAAGTAATAAATAATACAATCTGTGTTCCAAATCATATCAAAGTCCAAACAGATTCCAGGAAATAGGGGGTTGAAAAAAGAATGTAGCAATTTCCTTTATCATTCCCTTCTTCTTTTCCCTGACTCATGGACCCAGAGGAAATTAACTTGAAAACTAACAGTGCTCACTCTCCAGCCTCTTGGCAGCACCCTGTGAAGGAAACTTAGAGCTCTTTTTTCTTAAGAATCCAAGGACAACTGTGAGAAGAACATATCCTACACATTTTGGTTTTCACAAAATCCATATTTTCAAAATATGAGAAAATCAGGAAGTTAGGATTAAAGATGCCTAAATGAAGCCTTTAGATCCTAAAATTGGACAGGTGGTATGAACGTTCTCCTTTTCTGTATCTGAGAAGAGTATCCAGTCACCACATGAGGGTAGTGTGGCCTACACCAAGGGCCTTCACTTCTAATAAGTTAAAAAAACGAAACAACTGAGCATGCTCAGATGTTACCTCATTCTAGAATGAAGAAACAAATACACACACTCACAAACACACACAAACACACACACACACACACACACACACACACCCTTAAGGTACAGTTGAAATGGAATAGAAGAGCATAACTGCCAACTCCCCCCAACTCTAAAGTTATGTATATAATAGAGAGGACAGTCCAAGTCAGTACATAAAAATTATTTCATAAATAGTTTGTATGCCATTTGGCTAAATATTTGGCAAAAATTTAAGTTAAATAATTGCTCACATATGTTATGAAAATATCTTCAAAATGAGATATTTGAATATTAACAAATAAAATACCATAAGAAAATAAACATATAATTTGAGACATACCTACACTTTTATACATGATCCTACTAATTAAGGTAAAAGGAACAATTTGATAAGTTTTTTCTCTACAACATGACCTTAAGATCAAGAAATAAAAACCAACAAAAATATTAAAAGCAAATAATAAATTTGGGAACATATGAAGAACAGTTACAAAATAAATGTTGATATATTCAATACAGACACATATATTTGAAAACAATTTTTTAAAATGAGAAAAAGCCAACAGAAATGTGGGCAAAGAATATGGACAAAATTCACCAACAAAGTTGCCAATGATTATTAAACATATAAAAATGTTTTCAATCTGTGTAACCATCAATGAAAGGCAAATTAAACAATGGCATGCTCAACTTAATTACCATATATCATCCCAGCTTAAAAATAATAAAACCCAGAGAATGAGTTTTATTATTCTTTTCCACTGTGGTGGAAATATAAGTTGTCACAGCTTTTTATGAGACAATTTGGCAATTCATCAGTTTTTGAATCTCTGTATGTATTTATTCAGTAATTTAGCTTCTAGGCATTTCTTATAAAAGTGTAATTATTGTCAGGGACTAATGTAAAATTGTAAGAATATTAGTTGGACATTATTTAAAAATGGAGAAAAATGAGAAAATAATTTATCCCAAATAAGTATATGAATTTGTGTGTGTCCATAAAACATTTTATATAATTATTCAAATATGGTTAAGGGAAAGTACTTACTGAGTGGGAACATATTTTTAATGACTTACTAAAAAGAAACATTTCAAAACAGTATGTACACTATTACGCTGTATATATACAAGTATGTAGTTAAATCAAGATGTAAGAATTAGTCCATGAACTAACCACTGCACTCTCTTAAAGCCCCTTGAAATTGCAATAAAGAGTGAAAAGATATGAATCAGCAATTAAAACTATGAAATATATTATTGTAATAAGAAAAGCAGGTAAAAGAAGACACTAGGAAACAAAGTGTAGAAACATAAAGCATATCATAAACTTGGATGTAGCTGTCATGAAGGAGAGATCGAATGGCTTAGAATAGGAAGCCAAGAACTAGGAGAAGCAGGTCAAAAAAAGATTTGGAATAAGAAATAGAATTTACCATAAAGGTAATTAAAGGTCTACACATGGTATGAGCAACCTCCCATTTTCCTCCCATCTCCCTATGAGACTCTCATTCAGTCTCCCTATGAGACTCAATGGCTCATAGGGATTTTCTCCCATGTAAAAGTTCTTCATTTCTGCTGGAAAAATGGAGTAAATAGTTTAGGGTTTGTTTTGTCAGCCAACGGTAAACTGCTGTTTCTGCTGACTTTTAGGAATGCCAAGTGTGATGCTCAGGTCTCCACTGTTCCTGAAAACCATCAGGCATCAATCTCTCTCAAGTGCTGCTTTTGTCAATTTTCTATCTTTTCATTTTTAAAATCAAATGGAAAAATAACAATAAGAAAATCAGGAATAATTAGACATTAGACAAAAGCTTTCAGTGTAAAAAAAAGATGAGGGACACTGGGCACAGTGGCTCAAGCCTGCAATCCTAGCACGTTGAGGTGTTGAGGTGAGCAAATCACTTGAGCTCGAGTTGGAGGCCAGACTGGGCAACATGGCGAAACCCTGTCTCTACAAAAACAACAACAACAACAAAAAGATTACCCAGGCATGGTGGTGCATGCCTAAATAGTCCCAGCTACTTGGTAGGGGCTAAGGTGGGAAGATTGCTTGAGCCCAGAAGGTCAAGGCTGCAGTGAGTCAAGATAACGCTACTGCACTCCAGCCTGGGTGACAAAGTCAGACCCTGCCTCAACAAAGGAAAAAAAAAAATGAGGCGATAAAAATGTGAAGATTATTGAATATGTAATGTTAAAGCAAACCAAATATGGCCTGAGAAGGACTCCATACTTCTATATTTGAGTCCTGGTAGATGAACTGTAACCTAGCTTAATAGACGAAATTGAAAACCGAACTTAGGCCTGGCGCGGTGGCTCACGCCTGTAATCCCAGCACTTTGGGAGGCCGAGGCGGGCGGATCACAAGGTCAGGAGATCGAGACCACGGTGAAACCCCGTCTCTACTAAAAATACAAAAAATTAGCCGGGCGCGGTTTTGGGCGCCTGTAGTCCCAGCTACTCGGGAGGCTGAGGCAGGAGAATGGCGTGAACCCGGGAGGCGGAGCTTGCAGTGAGCCGAGATCGCGCCACTGCACTCCAGCCTGGGCGACAGAGCGAGACTCCGTCTCAAAAAAAAAAAAAAAAAAAAAAGTTCACCATTTTAAAAATTAAAAAAAAAAAAAAGAAAACCGAACTTAGTACGCACCTGTAGCAATGGCTGAGTGTTGGCCAATCCCAGTGGCCATACTTCAACCACTCATTGACTGTTGAATGTTCAAACTGCGTTCAAATAAAGCAAACCCTGAGCTGTAGTCAGTCTCACTGTTTCTGTACCTCACTTCCGATTTCTGTATGTCACTTTACCTTTTCTGTCTGTAAATTTGCTCTGACCATGAGGCTTCCCTGGAATCACTGTGAATCTGCTGTGATTCTGGGGGGCTGCCCAATTTGCGAATCGTTTATTGCTCAATTAAATTCCTTTTGAAGTTTTTCTTTTATCAGATGGTGTCAGAAGTGGGATTCAAACTGGATCTTCTAGTGACCCCCAGGAGTGCTGAGTGAACACGCAAGGTACCTGCAGGACCCGCTTGCGTCCACTGATCTCTGGGAGCAGCTGGGGATCATGGGTAAGCTCGGTCTTGGATTTCAGAGCTTCACAGATATGTGTTTTGAGCTCTCCAAGTTGCTTTGAGGAAATTTCTGATCCAAACTGGGTTTGGAGTTATGAAAGAAACTGGACTCGTCCAGGAATGAGTTTGATCCAGGAATTAACTGGCTTGGATCCAGTTAGAGGCCTCTTACATCTGACTGGGTCAGAAAGGAACTGATAGTAAGCAATAATATTGGAGGGGTTATAGAATTTGGCTTTTGAAAATTCACAGGGATTTTTGTGTTCTACCCTTTTGTTTCATTTTTTTCTGTGTGCTTAGGAAGGAAAAATCAATGGCTAAGTTAATCAAGAGAACCTGAGAGTAAAGCCAATATTTTATGTAAAAATGGGATCCTTATTTCTGAAAAAATGAGTTCCGTCTGGCTTATTTTACTTTAGGCCTGGGAGGCAGCGAAGTCTTAGAGAAATGGCAAAATCTTACTTAAGATCACTTACAGTGGTACCTTCCAAATGAACAACAATGCATTGTAGTACATTTAAAAATACAGGCTCTCGGTAGTGTCCCTTTGGACTGAGAGTGGGTTTAACACTACGGGATGTCAACTGCTATTCTCTTTGGAATAATTTGCCTCGCACTCTCTGCTAAACAGCTATGGGTGTCAGGATTAGGCATGTACAAAACTGTGGGAAACGGGGAGTTTTTTTCTCCCTAAAAGGGGAAATTTGAGAGCTGATGAGACTTCTGGAAAAGATCTCTTTGCTATCGACAAGCAGCTGCCTGAACTTTTCAGTGTCACTGCAGTGGATGGGTCTTTCTCTGGCCTCCATGAGTATTTCGCCTTCCCCACCCTGCCACAGGCAATACTTTTCTCTCTCCCTCTCCTTTCCCTTTCTTATCTTTTCTATTACTCGGGGGTACCATCTTGCCCAGAGACCACATGTTGAAACTCCTGGTCAGAGGTTGGATTCACAATGATGAGGCCCAACCAGGTGCAAGTTTGAGCCTTGCCAGTTTGATGTTGGTGCTAAGCAGAGTAGCTAACTTCTATGTTTTGTCACACATATTTTATTCTGGCCTGAATGAAAAAAGGTGATTTTCCTTTATGATGTGACTTGGCCCCAGCACGATGGTGCAGCAAGCTAAGTCACTGGGGCCGCTCAGGGAAAGGACACCCAAAAGCCTGGCATGCTGGCAAAAGGATAAGAATTTCTTACCAGTCAGATTTCTGGCTTCTCTCTATATGTGCAAATGGTTAAATGAATGGTAAAAATCACTGTTTATTTCCATCTTGTTTTTTGTCCTTGGGAGCCTGACCTTGTAACCACATGGCAGTCAGTACTTTCTCATGTTCTCTGCCTTCCAGGGAACAGGAATTTTAGGGTTTATGGCATAGTTAGCTCTGAAAATTGTCTTGAATAGTTAAAAGCCTTTGCAAGCTCATAATTAATTACTCCAGATTCCTTTTGGGCAGAGTAATGGAGGCTGCCCAGTGCTGTAGCTCAGTAGTAAGGTTTTGCCCATTTACACTGGCACGCTGGGTTTGATTCCCTGCTTAGGATGTAAGTCATTTTTGGTTGACTATCTGCATGACTTTGTCTAGTCTCTTCTCCTCCACAAACTGTCTTAAATTTTCCTTTCTCTGAGCACCTGAGAGGTTACCATTGGTAAAATTCAAAAGCCAGAACTATCGGCTGTTTTGTATGGCTAAAATCGGGTAATAAAAAATTTTAAAAGGGCTTTATTAAACAGTGGTATGGTTAAAAGTCAGTTTAATTAAAAGCAGATTTTCAAGCTCTAACAGCCTGTACTCCTTGGGAAAAACAGGGGGCAACAGAAACCCCTTTCCTGGCCCTGTTCTTCCAAGGGTTCCACCCTAAAACCGATAACCAATTAAGAAACTTAAAAACTGGCAAAGGAAAACTCTTAAAACTACTGTAGTAATCTTCTGTCTGTCTGTCTGTCTGTGTAATTATATATGTGTTGTGCATAGTGTTTATATAAAATAGCTCTAATTAATTGGGCTTAAACAAAAACAAGCACTTACATATTTTGAAAGCAAAATAAAACTGTAATGCCTTTTAGTTCATGTATCTTTAATAATCTTTAGGAAATATAAACAGCCTGAAAGATTATTGATAAAATTAAGACACGTTGTCTAAATTGTGCAGATCAGATACTGGGTTTGCTAAATTCTTTCAGGTCATAAATTGCTTTGACTTTTAAAAATTGTTCAATTTATTTTGGAAACATTAAATCATAAATAAGACTTGGGATACATGGAATTAGCCATGCCCCCCTAGCTATGCAAAGAAGGTTATAAAGAAAAGACCGTTTTTTTTTTTTTTTTTTTTTTTTTTTTTTTTTTTTTTTTTTTTTTAAGACAGAGTCTCACTCACTCTTTTCACCAGGCTAGAGTGCAGTGACACTATCTTGGCTCACTGCAACCTCCGCCTCCTAGGTTCAAAAAATTCTTCTGCCTCAGCATCCCAAGTAGCTGGGACTACAGGCGCCCGCCAACATGCCCAGCTAATTTTTTGTATTTTTAGTAGAGACGGGGTTTCATCATGTTGGCCAGGATGGTCTCGATCTCCTGACCTTGTGATCTGCCCGCCTCAGCCTCCCAAAGTGCTGGGATTACAGGGGCGAGCCACCGCGCCCGGCCACCACTGTGATTCTTAACTGTACGGCTTGCCTGCTTTACAGCTAGGTAAGGCCCGGGACACATGGAGTTAGACACTGGAAAGAGATCTTGTCTTCATTTCTGTCTGGGTTCTAGGCTCCACACCTAGTACATAATTAAAATCCCTTACTTACCAAGGATTTCACCAAAAGTTAAATTCACTAAGAGTTAACATTGTAATATGTAATTGAATCTACTGAAAAAATAAGTTTACACACAAGGTGTGTAAGGAGAATAAAATGTATTTTGGTAAGAGATTATAAGAAGGTATGGGAATGCAAATTTTTGCCTAGGTTAGAAGGTTAAAGGATTGTTTTAAATTAAATAAAGCTAAAGATTTGAACAAGTTTTGGAAGGTTTATAAAAAAATTGTAAAAGATTCTATGTGTGAACATATTGGCTGAAGTTAAAATGGCATTATTCATTTTTTTCCATAAATTGCACATTGGAATAAAAGCACAACATAGTTTGCTTAGAATATTGTTCTACACTGATAAAAAAAAAATTATAAAGGGTTATAAAAGGATTATAAAAACCTTATCTTATGGCCAAACTAATTAAAACTGAATAGATTTATAAAATGTTATTAAAAAGCAGCTTTAACATTAAAAATACACTAATGTAAACATAAAATTTGTTTTTCTCTTTTACAAAGATTTTTATGTAATATTAATATTAAGAGATAATGGAAGGTTTTTATTTACCTTTGAAGCAAACTACAAAAGAAAAAGGGGAAAAAGGAAAGAAAGGAGACAGAGTCAGTGGGTCTTGTTTGGAAACTGAGTCTCCTTTCTATCAGAATGTTTTTTTTTTTCTTTAAAAAATTTTCAAGTTATCATTTTGCCTAAATGAACTACTTATGGTAACCTAAGATTCTATTTCATAATATCTAATGTTTTAAACCTTTGGTATTTAACAAACCTTTCAAAATCAATCTTTAGATTATCATGCTAAATCAGCCAATACCAAAATTGTTTAAAAATACAATTTCAATGAACTCCATGGTCTAAGTCAAATTACCTATGATAAAACATTAGTTATCAGTGCCATCAATTTAAATTGGAGAAACAATTGGTATCCAAGAGGAAATAAGTCTCTTAAGCATGGACTCATGAAGAAATAGGACGGCTGCCTTGTTCTTTCTGAGTTTTTAAAGCTTTTGTTATTAAAGTTTCTGCATTCCATGACTCACCATGTAAAATATAAAACAATCCAAATTGAATATATTTATGTGGTAACTTACAAATTGCAGAAATAGTTTAAAACCAATGTTTGGTTCTAAATTCCTGGAAGACAATCAAAGCTTCAGGTACATTTGGCTACCCGATGGGCCACTGAAACATTTATAAAGGGATTTCATTCAATTGTCATTTTCAGTGTATGTTTTCTGGTTGTATAAAAGCTTTCTCATGCAAGAGGGCTGATGTTATAACAGTAGATTATTATGCTACAGTGTATTTTCACCAGGTAAAGAAAGCTTTTTCTGGTTCACTGAGGATAATCCTTTCATAATTTAGAACCTGAAGATTAGATCTTCTGAGAACATCAGAGAAAGACTGTCCTTGTCATCCACACTACAGGCAAACTTTGGAGGTTTGAACATTGGGTTCATCATCTCAGAAGTGAGAAGGGTCCCTCCATACTCTTGGAACTGTACACCCATTAGAACCCTTAAGGTAAAGCTAATCAGGAAAGTTTCTCCCCAGAAGAAGATGGCATCCTTGATGTGAACAGCTTTTTCCAAGATCAGGGATCAAGACTTCTACTATTACGAGACTCTTACGTTTGAATATTTTCTCCTTGTTTATGCCTCTATGAACAATAGAAAAGAAAAGGAGGTCTATTATGTGCACTTATAGGGTTTATTTTTATTTGTGAAGAACTTTGCAGCCAGCCTTATACATGAATAACCTTATACTTTAATAGATAAAAGATGAAGGCCCAATGTAGGTGAGAAACTTTGGTGGTAGATATGTTGCCTCATAATCAGTCAAAACTCTTAATGAACTAAAGAGAACATTGCCAGGAGGTCTTCACTCTTCTAAAAGAACATCAATTGTTAGGTGCTTTTTCCATGGTTTAGAATAAAAGAGGAAATAACTAGAAATGTCATCCTCATAATAGGCTCTACGACAAATTCTACTTTAAAGGCTATCATCACACAATAGACTTTAAATTGTCTTGTGAAAGTTATGCTAAATAATAGAATTGCTAGAAAAGTGACTGTACAGCTGCAGACACTTGCGGCCTATAGAGAAATACAGCAAATGTAGATTACAAAAATTCAGTTGTAGGCGATTAAGGAAAACCACACTTAGTCATGCAAGTAGACTCTTCATCTAGCTCATTATTTAATCTATTTAATTTCTTGTGGTTTGTTTCATGGGGACCCTGGATAAGGAGCATACAGCCATCTCTAGAATGTCAAATGGCCTCTCTTCAACTGGAATGACAGAAGCTGAAAGAAATGTGTGACTGTGAGGACACTGTAACCTGTGAATGATGGGTGGAGACCAGAAACCCAAAATGATGGTAACTGAGAGTGACACTAAGACCCTAAGTTTTGGTCACACTCTCACCTAAATGAGAACCTGGCCAAAAAGGGGAAATTAAAAAAAAAAAAATTATGGGAGGCCATTATTTTGGATTGAGCTCATGCAATAGACCCCAAGAAACCAAACCAAACTAAAATGGAGTCACTCATGCTAAATGTGAGGTAATCAAGCTAAGGCTTTAAGAAAACACATAGATCTGAGAACAGACCAAGTTTTGTTTTTTTCTCCTGTAAACAGGATGTTCCATTATAAGGAGGTACCCTCTAATCAGTCCTTATTTCCTTATTGCAAAACCCACTGTTCTGCTGTTTCCCAGTTGGTTTCAAAACCATATAACTACATTTGCGATAGTGATAGTAACATCAATGGCTAAGGTTTTGGTCAATCTCTCAAAATTGAGAAAATGACCGCAAGGAGAGAATTGTTAAAGCAAACTAAATATGGCCTGAGGAGGACTCTGTACTTCTATATTTGAGTTCTTGTGGATTAACTGTAACCTGGCTTAATAGTCAGACAAAATTGAAAACCAAACTTAATAGTATGCACCTGTAACAGTGACTGAGTGTTGCCCAATCCCAGGGATCATCCTTCAATCACTCATACAGTGCTGAATGTTCAAATAAGAGAAACGCTGAGCTGTAACCAATCTCACTGTTTCTGTAACTCACTTTTGATTCCTTTACGTCACTTTACCTTTTTTGTCTATAAATTTGGTTTGACCACAAAGTTCCCTTGGAGTCTCCATGAATTTGCTGTGATTCTGGGGGCTGCCCAATTCGTGAATCATTCATCGCCCAGTTATACTCCTTTACATTTAATTCAACTAAAGTTTTTCTTTTATCAGTAAGGTAATTCAAGGTACAGAAAAAAAATATAAAAAACCTCTAGATAGTGTTTTCAGAAGAAATAAAAAAACATATTTAACAAATTTGACAACATTGGGATGAATTAAAAAGGAACCTTTGAGAAAAAAGAAATACCCTATTAAAAAAAAATAGAAAAGGTGCTTTAGATTTGCCTTTCTCAAAGTCAGTCCCAAGACCAATAAGGGATTTGTTTCTAGCTGTCATGGAAGTATTTCATTCTCTCTATTAATCTTGAGCTCAAATTGTGTAGCCCTGGCTTGCCATTTTAAACTTCAAGCCTCCGCTCTAGCCAAAAGTTGCCAGCCCAAACTATAGTCCATTTACTCCATATTTTTACTCTGCAACAGCTATAAAGTCTTCTAAATTTTACCTTTTACAGGCACTTGGTCTCTAAGACTTGCCTTTTGTAGATACTTGATATGATATGGAGAAAGGGGGCAATTCAATTGTAGAGAACAAAAATGTATTCATTGAAACAACTTTTTCTGCAGTGAGTAATAATTACATAGTGTGGCAGCAGTGCTGATTGATTGCTAAAATCCATTTTGCCTTCTGCTGTAGTAATAGAGTTGTGGCTGATCACAGGACTTCTCAGAGCAGCTAGAAAATATATTTCCTGGCCTTCCTTGCAACTAGGCATAGATATGTGCCCAACTTCTCACTAATGGACTGAGAGTAGATGGGTTGTCACCTTCAGAACTAGGCCTTCCATCACTGGTGAATTGTTTTCTCTGCTTGGAGTCTATGGTTGATGGTTGATTATTTTTTTCTATATTTTATAGAAGGTTTGTATCTTTCCTGGCACATAGATGGTATCTATCACCAGATTTCAGTGATAATTTAGGTTTTTCTTCATTATAACCATCCTTTACCAGTTCAGTGGGAAAATTTAGGAGAGCAGTATTGAAAAGTACCGACTCAATAGGTTTTAACTACAAGTTTGTTTTAAGAATGTATCCAAAGTACAAGACAGTGTTGTCCTTCATGCAAACTAAAAGAAGATCATAAGAATTCAAATATAAGAGTTATTTATTCATGTATATAACATAACTTCTTAAATTATATTAAAATCACATTTAAAAAATAATATACAGTTGTATATGTGGCATATATATTTACATATACACACATGCATTTAATCACAGAATCTGAAGGAAAGTACATCAAATTTATTTTACATAAAAACAATTATAGGTAATTTTAATTTGCTTCTGGATACTTATGTCTATTTTCTAAAACTTTTTCCTCTAATATGTACTTATGTAAAATGAAAATACAAAGAGAATTGTAATTTCTTCTTACTGGCTTTATTTGTGGTGATAAGGGAAAAAATTGGGCCTGGAGCAGTAGCTCATGCCTGCAATGCCAGTACTTTGGGAGGCTGAGGCAGGCAGATCACTTGAGCTCAGGAGTTTAAGACCAGCTTGGGAAACAGAGCGAGACCCCCCAACTCTACTAAAAATACAAAAAAATAGCCCGGTGTAGTGGTACCCATCTGTGGTCCCAGCTACTCGGGAGACTGAGGTGGGAGGATCACTTGAGCTCAGGGTTGGAGGTTGCAATGAGCTGAGATCATGCCACTGCACTCCAGCCTGTGTGACAGAGTGAGACCCTGTCTCAGAAAAAAAACTAAAGCACCAAAATCCATAGATTTTCTTCTCTTTCAAAGAATTTAGCTTCATTAAAGAAAAAGTTAAAAACCAATTTAAACTATCTATTTATACTAATAGATTGATTAACCTTCTTAAATTAAGGTATTTTCATAAGTAATGCAAAAACAAGCAAAAATTAAAAATAAAAATAAATAAACCTCAGAGGTAAAAAAAGACATTTTGCAAAGCCACAAAAAAAATCAATTTTATTGGGCTTAAACTCATAATTTACTTCTGTTATTTGAATTAAACAGATTTTACTTGTTCACTAATCCAGACTCTTACAAACAGAAATTATACATTTGCTTTCCTTCTTACAGAGTTCATATTTTGAACGTATAGGCTTGTCTGTGTTAGGCAAACTTAACCAACCAATCAAAGTCACTAAACCCTGAAGAGCAAAACACAATGAACAATGTGCTAATCGGGAGTAATGATTGAGTCACACACCTTGCCTAGAGAGAGGAGTCAATTAAAATATCTAAATATAACAATGAGAATAAAAAGCCAGATGCAAGTAGCCCATGTAATGAAGGACACATGGCTGGAAAAAAAAAAAAAAAAAAAAAGAAAGCAAACTGGAAACAACTTTGGAATGATGTTTTTTATTCAATTCATACTCTGTGAGGCCCTGTTTTTCATACACTCTTTTTTATTTACTTTGAAAACGCAGACTTGTTTTGTTCTCATAACAGCTCCATGTAATAACATGTAAACTTCCTGTCAAATTTCCCTGAGACATACGAGGCAGGCAAAGAATGTGCTTCTTGGCTCTAAATTGCCGGACAACCAAGTCTTTGCCTGCTGCATCCCAGCTGCAGCTGTTCCTTTTTCCCACAGATGACGGAGTCTCTTGATACCCTGTCCTGGATCCAATTACAAAGCCAGCTTGAAATATCAGCCGCTAGCTGTCCTTCTCATTAAGATTTGGTTTAGAAACCATTTTATTCATAATTGCCTTTGTCTGATATTTGACTACTAATAAGTGGCACATGACCTGGATTTGCCAAGAGTGTTATTTGTCTCCCTCCTGCTTAAATTTCTTCTGTACAAAATCAGTATATTCAGTTATCTCTGCTGACGGTGGCGGGGGAGGGAGGCACATTACCATGCTCCCACTTCCATTTCCTTCTTTACTGTGGATAGTCATAAGATTCATTTCTATCATATCCTATTTCCATGGAGTCTATCTGCCACCTAAGCTTATGAATGCATGCATGGAATATCTAAATGTCTATCCTTAGGCTTGTGTTTAGCCACTGTATTCAGTTTTCACCTAGTATTTTTGCTTCATTCTTTCCAGGTGTTCTGACCCTCTGATCTTACATGTCAGCTCAATACATAGCTCAGGCCCTCACTGAATTGAAAACTCATCTAGATCTGATTCTGCTTTTCACCCTTAACCCTCAGCACTCTCTTTCTCTCTTAGGTATGATCCTGTCCTAACAGGCTGGTTCCACAAATTCACAGATTGCTCAGAAGTATTTACACAGAATTACACAGAATTACCTTTCATGAATGCTCTCTTGGACATAGGCAATAGTCCAGAACACACTTAATTTGGATACAACATGTGAGCTTGTTGAGTGACTTCCTACTATTCTACGAGATGATGACCCAACTGTGAATACTAACCCATTCTCACTTGGCCTCTTGTTTATTCTTTGGAAAGTACTTTAAAGACAACCTCATGTGATTTTTCTGTTTTGAATAGTGCCACCAAGTAGTAGTAGTAACTGAAGTTCGAAACGTTTTGTCTCTCCTGAGATTCACAGAATAATGAGATCATTTTCCTTATATACTCCTAAATCCCATACCTCTTCAACATCCTGAACAATTTTCTCATAAGTCACACCATTCCACTTTCAAGCTATCATATATCTATAAGATAAGCATTATTATTATTATTATTTTTACTTTCAGCCAAAATCTATCTCATTGTTACGCACCTATGAGATAGAAAGTAATGATTTTTCTTTCCTTTTTTTTTTTTTTTTTGTCTTTAGGAAAGACATATGATGGTCTGAAAACACAGTGAGAATGATGCTTCTGTCTCTTGAATCTGGGTGGGTTCTCTGATATCTTCAAACAATAGAGTATGAAGAATTGGCACTCTGACTTTCAAAGCTGGCCATAAAGGCCATGAAGCTTTTGCCTTTGACACTGGAGTGCTCACTATTGAAGCCCATAGCTGCCATGTTAGAAGCCTGGCTACCCTGAAACCACCATGCTGGAGGGGCCACATATAGCCACCATGCTTGAGAGCACAACTGAGACTATCCTACTGCCTTCCCAGCCCAGGCACAAGACTTCTTAGGAAAGGAACTTTCTTGGAAATAGCCTGGCTAGCCCAGTTATTCTATCACCCAGCCACTGGAGGCACCCTGAGCTATTCCAGTCATCCAAGATGACATGGAAAAGACCACTCCTGATGTACATTTTCTGAATCCTGACCCACAGAATCCAGGAGCATAATAGTTGTCTTACTCAACCAAGTTTTGGGGTATCTTGTTGTGCTGCAATAGGTAACTGGAACAGGAGAATGTGGTCTATCTTGTTCCCTCATCTCATTTTAAAGAAGATGACATTGACATTTCTTTTAAAATTTGATTACTAAATCATTTTTTGTGTTCATTATTTTCCTCTGCATGGATGATGTTTGATGAGTGAGAAGTACAATGGTAGGCTGTCACCTACTTTATTTTGGACACTTCACCTCTATTAATAAAGATTAAAACTAAATTTCCTTTTTAGGCAGCCATATTGTTGTTCAATTAGGTGGGGAGTCAACTTATAGTCCTTAGGCTTCTTATAACACCTGTCAACTCCACTTCTTACTCTATTAAATGTTTTATTAGTTCCAATTCACTATTTCACCCTGTAGAAATAATTTTATATTCTGACACTTTTATAAAATGTATTTGACAATTTATAATCTTAACGTTACTTACACATTAAAAAAATACTACCTTAAAGTTTTCTGTATCATTTAGTGGCTCTCTGTTTGCTCTTCACAATTGGTCATGGATTCTATATGCCATTTATATAAGAAAAAAATGTTTGAACAGAAACATAAGCAATAATTGAACCAATGTGTAAGCAGATATACTGCAATGAAAATCTGTGAATGAAACTTCCTCTTACATCGTTTTATTTCTTCTTTTTAGCAACATGATGAGCCAGGCATTTATTATGAATAGAGAAACTGAGGCTCATAGAGATTCAGTGAACATTGCAAAGCTGAGTTTAAACATAAACGTGTCTCTCTCCCAAATCTCTGCCATTTCCTTTGTACCACAGCACCAGAAATAGGACACTCAGAAGACAGCAGTGATGACTATGCATAGAACCTCAGTCAATAAATCAAGACTCGCCAAAGATAATTGACTTGTGCTGTCTCTGGAATTTAGCTGTATGTTTTATCTTAGAAACTGCTAAGAAGGTTAGGAACAAAAGTTATTTTCAGCCATGACAACAAAGTTAAATGCATTTTAGATAAATAACTCTGAAGAACTTGCTTGAGGAAAATATATTTGGCAAGGAAAATCGCTCATCCTAAAAGAATAATGTGGTACTTAATTATGAAAGAATGACTTTGAAAAGAAGTAAGGAAAAGAAGTTAATGCAAAACTGACTCAAGTTTGGTTGGTGATATGCTGCAGTGTGTGGTGAGGCGACTCTGGGAAAGCAGACATAAAACTATTAAGTGCTAAAAGTCATTATCTTTATTCTTCAAACTTGCTTCATCCTTTTCATTTCTGATATTGAATCACTACATTCCCGCTCACATAGTCACCTAGACAGAAACACACGTGTAAACTTCAATTTTCCCCTCTCCCTTTCTGACTTTTTATAAATCTAGTCGCCAAGCAATTTTGATTCTACTTACAAAAACACTACAACCCATTGCCTTCTTTCCAACTTCACTGCCCCTGGCTTAAATCAGGTCAGCATTACCTCTCCCCTCCTCAACAGTAATAATTTCAATGTTCTTCTTGCTTTCAATTTCTCCCCATTTCAATTTAGACTACAAGCTGCCATGACAGTTTTCTGAAATTAGAACACAATCACTCCTAACATTTATTGAGACTCTGTGGCATGTACCACACCACGAACTGATATAAAAATGAACAAGGCCCAGGCCCTGTCCTCAAAAGGCTAACACTCCAGTGGCTATTCAGAGGAGTGTGTCATTAAAACGGAAAAGTCAATAACGTGAAGGCAAATTTAGGGATGATGTCGAAACACAGGAGTGGAATAAGACCTATTCTTGAGAGCATTGCTCCCTATTTAAATTCTAAATGATGTCCCACCCCAACTTTAACCTACAAGATACAGTACAGATTCCTTAATAGTGTTTGCAGTTTTTTTTTTTTCATGGATAATTTGTAACTTGTCAAACCTGAATTTAATATCTAGTTTAAGTCAGTGTTTTTTTTTTTTTCTTCTATATTCTTCCACCAGTGGAAATTTAAACTAAAGACATCAATTCAACTTAAAGCAACATCTAGCTATTTCATTTAATTTTTAACTTCTCAATTTTGATTGCTAGAGGTGAAGTCTTAGGTCGGTCTCACAATTTTCGAAAATGACAGCTTGAAGTTCACATATTCCTTGCCTCATTCTCCCAAGGTAAATGATCTGAGTGTGGTTCAATTTATCGTACGTAGCATTTATAGACAAGACCTTTAATGTTCCCAAAACAGGGAAGTGCCTCTATTTTTAAAGGTTCCATGGCATTCCTCTACATTCTAAATTTTCCCTTAGGTCTTCATTAATCCATTTCCACATTGGGATTGTCTTTCTGCTCCTATTTGACAATTTTGTCATAAAGTAAATCTCTTTTCTGATGTAAGAAAAGAAAAACGGCATCATATAAGAGACCCATAGGAAGAAAGATTGTTTTAGCCATCTCCAACACAGCTTAAGTTCATGGCAGCTGTGGAAAAAGGCTACGGACTATGGAGGCAAACAGGTTTCTTGCTTCTACTTGCTAGCCTGTGACTAACACATTCTGTTTGCCCTGAGCTTCTGTTTATTCACCTAAAAAAATGGGAGCAATTATGCAGCACGGCTCTGACAGTCATAGAGCTTTCTTGAATTTTAAAATTCGAATAGACCACTATAGTATGTACTCTCTAATATAACATGGAATAAAAATATCTAAATATTTTTACTTTCGTGTCTTAATGTTTCTATATATAAATGACCAATGTCCTGTTCGATTTTTTCCAAAACAGTTTGAAACATAAATAATGTTTCTGTTTTGTTTCCTTCATTTGGGTTTGTTATTACTTGATAGAGCTCACATGAAGAGGACAGGGCGGCAGTGGTGCAGGCTGAGATGCCAGTGCTGTCATCAACCTGCCAAACTCTAACGGAAGAAATCATTATACTATGGATGCTGCCCTCAAAGTATACCTGAATCAGAACATATCATAAAAAATTAAGCATTTTTGTAACTCAGGTGGACTTTCTACACGTCGTTAAATCTTCTAGTGGTGGATTAGTTAATGATACGAGACTGAATCCCTATTTCATACGATAGTTGTGAAAAGAGACACCGTATGTGAACCGTGTCACATAGTATCTTGTCAAATCGAGACAGTAAAGGTTTTTTATTTCTTTTTTGCTCATCTTTTTAGCCAGAAAGATGATGTTTATCTTTTTATCCACAATCTTGTCCCATGCCAATATGGACTGTTTCAGTCACATTAGAATATACTTGTCTAACAATATATTCAATAGCCACACAACTCACTTCAGGATTATAAAAACAAACTTATTCAAATCTCCCTCATGGCTTTTTTTCCCATTTTTGTTGTGATTGTTTTGCCTCAGGCTGGCCATGGGCTCATGTCCACCATACATCTAATTCTCACATGGGCACTACGTACATAGCTCAGCCTTTTGCTAAAATGTGGATAGACGTTCTACCACAGAGGGCAGAATGTAGAGTGTTCCATTAATGGAATTTTACAGATAGCAAAGTCTTGATTACAAAATAGGTCCACAAATATTTGCTGAACAAATAAATAAATATGATATCCTCATGTATGTTTAAATAAATAGAAATACAGTAACACAGTTAATCCTTTGGTTGTCAGCATATGCCTCAACAAATTGTCCATGGGGATGAACTTCTCCAGTTTGTACCTTTAAGAAGCCAATGGCAGTATTACATGGAGGTACATAGCTTCCTACTGTCACCTGTTTATGCTCAATGAGTCTCAGGGTTGTTGTAATCTCTGGTGGCCCTGGGCCATACCTGGGAGTGCAAAGGCAGCAGCATTCCCTTAGATCCTCTGTTGTAAGAATCTGTCAGACTTAACACATTCTTTGGTCTGTTCCTCTTCCAGTTTTATTTTTAGACTATATTTGTAAACCAGTTATTTGATTGGGACACTGATCTCTTCATCAATTTTTTTTTTTTCAGCCTCTTTTCTGCTTTATCAATCCCTGACTGATGACCAGACATCCTTTGGGTCTTCAACCTTTTTTGTTTGTTTTTGATACCCTACTCCCTCTTGATTGTTTTGCCTCACCACTGCACATTACTATGGATCAAATATAGGTTTATCCTTCTTTTTTGTACCTGGTCTAGCATAATTGCCTTGACTGATTTTCCATAGGTCCCACTCCCACTGAGTTTGTTCTCATCTGCCTGATGAGAGCTCTCAATATATTCCAAAGCCACAGATATCCTGTTTCTGGCAGGTGTGGATTATTCTCACATCGAAATATACCCTTTAAAAAATAAGTATAAGTCAGAATGGTGAAGCTATCCAAGGATATTGGCAACTTGTGCATGTGGCAAGCTATCTGATAAACTATGTGCAAATATGTTGTTTTAAATACAAATATGAATGCTCATGTATATGTCTATTTGCTTGTCAATTCTGCATTGCAGGACAATTTTAATGTTGTACTTTTGTTATTATTAAAATCTGTTTATTTGCATGTGCCTATGTCCCTCAAATGCTCTGTTCAACATTCAAACAGCTATTGACTATCCACAATGTGCGAAGCACCGTGCTTGGTACTATTCTTTGTAGCTCATGGCCCAAAGGACAAGTTGTACAGATTTTGCTTTTCTTTTACTTTTATTTATTTGCTTTACAGAATGTTTTCTTCATCAACTGCTTAAATACAGTGCAACAGTGTTGATTGTGTTTTTTAATGAAATAGTCTCAGGACAGTATTATGAATATGATGGGTATTCAGAAAATTAATGTCTTCTATAGACAAGAATACTGAGTTTAGAGAGGGAGAATAAAATCAGCAGGTCAAAATTAATCAAACCAAGGACTGTGTTAATCAGATTCTATCTCTGAAAACCTCCAAATAGTTCACGAAGGTCTGAAACCTCAGAGACAGTACTTAGAAGAAAAAATGTTCAGATCTACCTCTAGGCATCTTCAGAGACATTGTATTGAGGGCACCTTTCTGATGTGTAAGAGGGATATTGAGGTTTCTGTGGATTCAAGAGGGCAGGAATCATGAAAACTGAGTCAATTTCATGGAGACAGAAAAGCAAAGTGAGCTCCCCATTAAAAATGCTTAGTCTGAGAAAAATAAAAATCTTTCTTTTAGAATTCCAAATAATATATAGAGATATCACCACGACCACCACCTTCCTTGGATGTGGGACTGGGGGTTACATTTAGTGAAGCACTTTCTAAGAATAGATTACAGAAAGAGAAAACAAGTAATGTACAATGGGGAAACTGGAAATCACTACCTTATCCAAGGGCTCAACTTTGACATCAGCACTGATCATTCATGTGGGTATCATGTGCCTGCTGACATAATGTGATAAGAAGGCTTTATGACTATTGTAGTCTTCCCCAACATTTATATAACCCCAGTGTACTTGTGACAAAAAATCAGACAAACTCAAATCGAAGGACATTCTATGCAACATGACCAATACTCTTTAAAGCTGTGAAGATCATGAAAAGCAAGGAAAGTCTGATGCATTGCCAGTTTTTAATTTTTATTTCATAACTAGGGAGGCCTGTTAATTTAAAATATTTTCATCATTGAGTATTGATAATATGCTGATCAGGAGAAGATTCAAGTACACTGATTCTCTGACAGACTGGTAAGGGAATGAAAGGGTGTAATACTATTCCAAAGGCATTTTATTTTTCTGGGAAGACATACAAGGTGGTGACTAGCAAAAGCTGTTGCATTTGGTACAATTATATACAACTGATATTCGTCTTTACAATTGTACTGTTCCACCGTGATATATATCAGTGACAACTTTCTTAGGAATATTATAGAGAGTAAGAGTTTTGTTAGTACTATTACAGTAATCTCCCTGCATTAAATATCTGGATTTGAATTCAAAAAAATTGTGGATTGAAAGGTATTTTTCTCTTAGATTGTTTCAAAAGGTTATATATCACATTTTCCCTCAAATGTATACACTTTACACTTTCCCATCTCTCTAGTCCAGGGCATACTTGAGAGTGAAAAGTCTATTTTCTCTGTGCCGTAAAGAAATGAGCCTGCTGAGGGGAAAAAATCAAAGCTGTGTGGTGAAGTGTTAAGCAGACCTTCTTCCACCTTGTTAAGAGCAGTGGAAGGTTACTGTGGCCATGGCTTCATTAGAGAGCAAGCTCACCTTATTGGCTGTGTATTATCTTTTGATTCCCCCCCTGCAGATCTTTTTTTTTTTTTAACTTTATTTTCTTCTGTGTGACATCTGCTGTTGAGTCTGAGACTCAAAAAAGATGAGGTTTCAGCTGCTTGGGTTTATCTACCTGCAGTTCAGTGATGCGATGCTACAATCAATGCCTAGCCCAATAGGCAATGGGCTGATCCTCCTATGAGCCAATTCAAGCACCTATTGCAATAAAAGCGTAACAGTAAAATGTGAATTAAAAATACTTTCTAAAGGATTATCTTGTCACATAAATAAAACCATCTCTGGAAGTTCTTATAAGTAGGAACATTTTCAAGTATTTGTTGTTTTCATCACAAAATGATTAAAAAATAGCAATATTTTTTATCTTTAATTATTATTATTTTTTTAAACAGCAGTCTTTCCACTCTGATCACTTCAGAAAGGTTGTCTGAGTCAGGTACTACCTAAAAAATATGTCAAAAATGTATTGAAACCTGGAATATTCTAGAAAATAAATACAAATACCTGAAACACTAAAAAAGACAAGAAAATTACTCCAGAGTTTATCAAAATTATCAATGTAAAATCACTTTGATAAATGACATTGTTGACTGTCTTGATTTCTACCAAATTACTTCTAGCCAAATCATTTCCAGCTAAAAGATATAATATTTAATAAACAGCAGTGGGTAATAAAAAGCAAACAATGAAGAGTTTAAGAACTCTATTTCATGGAACTTTGTAAAAGTTGTTTTTTTTTTTTTTTTTTGAGACCGAGTCTCGCTCTGTCGCCCAGGCTGGAGTGCAGTGCGGTGGCTCTGTCTTGGCTCACTGCAACCTCTGCCTCCCTGGTTCAAGGAATTCTCCTGTCTCAGACTCCCAGGTAGCTAGGACTAAAGATGCGCTGCCATGCCCGGCTAATTTTTTCTTTTTTTTTTTTTTTTTTGAGATGGAGTCTCGCTCTATCACCAGGCTAGAGTGCAGTGGCGCCGTCTCCACTCGCTGCAAGCTCCGCCTCCCCGGTTCAAGCAATTCTCCCGCCTCAGCCTCCCGAGTAGCTGGGACTACAGGTGCCCGCCACCATGCCCCGCTAATTTTTGTATTTTTAGTAGAGACAAGGTTTCACCATGTTGGCCAGGATGGTCTCAATTTCTTGCCCACATGATCTGCCTGCCACCGCCTCCCGAAGTTCTGGGATTACATACATGAGCCACCGCACCAGACAAATTTTTTGTATTTTTAGTAGAGACAGAGGTTTCACCATGTTGGCCAGGATGGTCTTGATCTCCTGACCTCGTGATCCACTCGCCTCGGCCTCCCAAAGTGCTGGGATTACAGGTGTGAGCCATCGCCCCGGGCTTGACAGAAGCAATATCTAGCAGGTTGGGAATTTCAAAACATATTGAGTTGATCAGTTTGAAAAAAAAAAAAAAAAAAAAAAAAGGCATCGTAAATCAGAGTATAAATAAAGTTTATAAATGTAAAGATAATAAAATTAAATAAAATATCAGTAGAATTGTTATATCCTGGTTGATTGCAATGGTTTTTTGACTGATTTCCTGTTGCTACATGACCGTCTAGAGTCTATTTTCAGTCCAGCATTCAGAATGGTTCTTTTAAAACTGAAGGTTATTTCACTCTTGTGTTCAAAATCTCCAACAGATTTCCATCTCCCTCAGTGTAAAATCTGAAGTCCTTTCAACAGCCTCCGGACCCCGGATGCCTCTCTGACTCTTCTCTCTTCTCCTACATCTCCTTAACCCTTATTTCACTCCAAGTGGACCAAGCTCCTTTTGGTTTCTTGAATTCGTCAAGAAAACTTCTGCCTCAGGGTTTTGCTTCTGCTGTTCCTTCTTGGGAAACACTTCTCTCAGATATCCAAACGATTTGCTCTCTTGCCTCATTGAGATCTCCATTTAAATGTCATCTCCATAAGACTTCTCTAGCTACCTGCTCAAAACTTACCCCCTTTGGAAGTCACTGAGTCATTCTTTTTTTTGCTTCATTTTTCTGCCCAACCAAGAGGATATAAGGCAGGGCTTAAGAGAAGACTAGTAAAATCTCTTATCCTCATCTTCTACCATGTTTTTCCCTTTAATATCTAATGACAGAGATTTTTGTTATTCTTTAAATATGTCCAGTTTAGCTATGTCTTAGGCTTTTACACTTGCTGTTCTTCGTGCTTTAGCTCCTCTTTAAGTAAATGCTTATTACTCTTTATTGGTCAGGATTTTGCTCGACTGTCCCCCATAAGAGATGTCCTTCTATCTGAATACCACTTCCTTGTCTACCACCCCTCCACCACCATCCTTGGACACTTTGCCCTTTTGTATTCTCTTTACAGTTTTTAACATGATTTGAAATCACATTATCATTTTTTCACTTATTTATGGTCTATCTTTTCTATTAGAAAGTAAGCTTGATGAAGAGAAAAAATTAGTTAACAGTTGCATGTTAATTATAAAGGACCGTACAGGCCTGAAATATACTAGGTGTTCAAAATATATTTTAACGTTTTCTTGAATGAATATTTACAGAAGAAAGGAGGGGAAGAAATAATGAAAATAATCATTGGAATATAATTTCCCTGATATAAATATGTTTTGACCTTCAGTTGTAAATAAAATTAATATAAACTTGATGCTAGTAGCTTGAACCAGGAATGGGCTTATTGCTTATGGTAACACAAAGTCCAGAAGCAGACAACTGCAAGTTAATGCAGCAGCTAAGGAAGAGTATCAGGGCTCTTTCTAACGTCCTGCACTGCCATCCTTAACATGGCTCTGTTGTTTTCTTGGTCCAAAGATGGCCACTTTAACCCCAGGTATTAAGACTGTATTCCAGGCAGAAATAATGAGAAGAGTCAAGGTGAAGATCATCTGCAGGATCATTCTTCTCTGATGATTGTTTGGTCACAAAGCCAAAGCCTGTAGATACATTCTTGACATTTCCAAGTTCTTGCACAGGCTGCCTTTGGCATGGATATCTGATGCAGCATCAATAAATTTTCTATTAGCAAGATCTGCAAAGAAGCAACATCCTTGTCTTAACTAGGCAAAATATATTAAATAATTATATATTAAATATATAAAGGAAGATAACATTTCTGTAAGTCCTACGTGAAACACTTCCACTAACTGCCATAACTATGTCACTGTGCTACATAACCACCACTATTTTCAAAAGATCAGTCAATCAATTGATTTGCTAACTAAGAAGGCACTTGGAAAAGTATCAGGTAAATTATAAACATAATGCAATTTATTTTCCCTTCTCATTTGAAATAAATACATTTTTCCCCAGATATTATGCTCCCAAGGGGCAAGAGGCAAGTGGCAGAATTAATAGGTAGATTATACAATTTTTTTTTTATATTTCCCAAACTACCTTTTTTGGGGTCCAAAATGCTCTAACTTTATATTGAATCCATATAAAGTAGGGTAGAATTTTAAAACTTTTAGCTTATACTCTAGTTGTCATAAGTTTTATGTATATCAAAGAAGATTTTTAATTATGTAGCAGAATGAGATAAAATATCTTCACCAATTTCTATGTAGTGACTGACTATATATTAGGATCGTCAGTGGAAGGTTTAATATGTTTTGCTAATTAAGACAAGGCTGTTGCTTCTTTGCAGATCTTGCTAATAGAAAATTTATTGATGCTGCATCAGAAATCCAAGCCAAAGGGAGCCTGTGCAAGAACTTGGAAAGTTCGAGAATATATCTACAGGCTTTGACTTTGTGACCAAACAATAGTGCCTTGCCCCCATGAAAACAGAATAGTCTCCAAGCTATGCTTCTCTGCAATAAACTAATTGCTCCCTGACTACATTTAGGATTGTGCTTCAGTCACAATTCTAAAAGTCATTCAAAACGTGTTATTTTCTTTGTCACATTGAGGCTCTCTGATTGCATCAGTGTCACTGGCCACTTCCTCCTTTACATCTTCTTTCAGTCAAGGACATCAACCTCCATCGGATATTCATGACCATTTGAGGTTATGCAATTTTTATTACTCCAAGTTTTCATTTGAATTAGTCATATCTCCACAGCCATTTTGTGTGTGTCTTAAGAGAAGAAACTGCCAGCCTTTAATTGATGCTTACTCACAGTAAAAGTTTTAGCTTTAATTTATATATCTCTTCCCCATGATAAAGCATGCTCTACCTGTGCTTTTGTGGGCACCATAAAGTACCTGTCTGTTCATAGGTGTGTAAAAATTGGTTAATGAAGATGATCCTTCCTACTTTTTATAAGTTTTTTGCATTTTTCAGGCAAATTCTACAAGTTAGTACAAGATATTAGTCTCCCCTCCCTTCCCCTCCCCTCCCCTCCCCTCCCCTCCGGTCTCTCCTCTCCTCTCCTCTCCTCTCCTCTCCTCTCCTCTCCCTTTCCTTTCCTTTCCTTTCAGAGAGTCTTGCTCTGTTGCCCAGGCTGGAGTGCAGTGTCATGATCTCACCTCAATGCCTGCTTCCCAGGCTCAAGCAATTCTCATACTTCAGCCTCCCGGCTAGCTGGGATTACAGGCACATGCTGCCATGCCCAGCAAATTTTTGCATTTTTAGTAGAGACGGGGTTTTACCATGTTGGCCATCTGCTCGAGAAATGTTAGCCTCAAGTAATCAACCCACCTCAGCCTCCCAAAGTGCTGGGATTATCAGCATGAGCCACCGTGCCCAGCCTGCTTGTCTGTTTTAACAGAAATCAAATGACAGTAACTTAAAAAAGATAAAAAAATTATTTGGGGTTTACATGCTCATAATGAAAAGGCTAAGTTCATTGATTGTTCAGGCTAATTCTTCTCAATCAAGACACCTAGACACCCAGATTTCTTCTCTCTTATTGCTCTGTCTTTTCTGAGGGTATTCTCCTTGACCACACAGACGAATCTGGCTCACTAGCATCCCATCAGCATTCCAGACCACAGGGAGAGAGAAAATAAAACTAAAGGGCACGTAGCTTCCATTTAAGGATGTGACCTAGAAGTTGAACATATTGTTTCAGTCCTTTGGTCAAAATTCAATCACAACACCATACCTAACTGCAAGGAAGGCTTATAAATGCTGCCTTTACTAAAACTGGGGTTTTGTCACCAAAAGGAAGTAGGATGAGTGGTTACTAGGGATCATTTAGTGGTCTCTGCCACAACAGGATAGCCTGCAACCTAGATACAGCACTATAAACTTCTGATTTCAGATACCTCTGTTCAACAATACTTGAAGAGGCTCACTTATTCAAAGGCTTTATAAAGGTCAGAAAATGATGAATTGAAAAGGAAGTAACACCACATAATCAACATATACAATTTATAAAAACAATTAACCCTAGGAAAAGTTTGCAACAATTTACCGATAACATATGGGTGTAATTATTGCGTAGTCCAGATGTTAACTATCAATTTCTCCACACAAACTTATCACGGAGACAGGAAAGGGTAGGATAAATCTATCTGTCCTTGCTTCTTGTTCATTCTTCGTGTTTTGTTTGTTCAATGCATCCCTAAGTGGTAGCAATGCAGCCATCCCTTTATCTCATAGAGGTTTCTATGTTATTAACTAAAATCAGACTTCTTACTTCCTTAAATTAAGGTTGGTGTATAATTAAAAATAATTTCACTTACTCTGTTTTAATTACTGAAAGTCTGTGTTTTGGAATGTCAAGTATTTATCAGCAGCATGCTTACGTTTATCATTATTTTTTGTTTCCAATAGCTAAGAAACACATGAATACAAATTTAAGGATGTCCAAGAATATGGTTATATTCTATTGCATACTATACCGGTTGTTACAGAATGTTCTCTCTGCGCTCTTTCAGACAAACACATTTCTGGCAACTTTGGAAATCTGAAACATCTCCAGGTCTGGGAGATGTTTCCCTGCTACTTTAGGATCCTTTTTAACTGATATTTCTTGTGTCTCCACAGCAGGGTGTAGAAAATATTTCACTTGCTGTTTCACATGTTATGATATAAAACGTGTTATATTCTGAAAGAATTCATTGCAGAAGTGTAATGGTTTTAGAGGAAAACACCCAAACACACACACTATATACCTCAGCGTTGCCACAATGTAAATGAAAGACAGAATGATAGACATAATTGCAGAGCATTTGAGAAAAAATACCATTTCTTCCCTGTTTTTTAAAATTTCTGGGAAGGTTTTTTGAAGGAAATTGAAAGTCAAAATAAGTATTTTGAGAGTTTCTTCATCGTAAATAGCCTCTTAATAACATATATACACAAGGACTCCATCCTGGGAAGATTTCGGTAATTATCTTCCATCCTTTTAGACATCCTATTAGATATCTCTGAGACTTTTCTATCAGTCTTGGAAAATATATAATCTTCCATCAAAAGAAAACAGCAATTCAAGAAGCATCATAAGAAACAGCACAGTTGGCCGCATTTTTAAAAGTCAAAAGGAGCTTAACTATTTCATACAGTAAAAACAATGGGAAGAACTTGTACCAGACCTCTAGGTTGTCCATAGAAATACCACATAGACTAATAAAGTTAGGATTAAGTTCTTCACGAGGTCCCTGTGCCCGAGTGGTTAGCAAGCACCAGAGGCAAAAACATCTCATGTGAAACATCATTTAGATTACATCTCATCATGTCGTTGCATGTTCTGCCACCTCAAAAGCCAAGGTGTTCTGGCGTGCTAGGTTACTGTATCTCAGACAACGCTCTAATATTTAATCCATTTTCTATATACTACAGCCACTGATTATCTTCTCCAGATTTAGTAAAACATCTGTGATACCGTTCTTGACAAACAAGATTAAAATCCCTAGAGGTCTTTATTATTTTCAGTGACCTATGTATCCTGAAAATGGCTTATTTGTCATATCAAACAAAACTCCCTGCCATTTGTTGAACCTTTGAGTACTATTTCATTGTTCCAATTATTTTAAATGAGAATGTTCTCACACACTTCCATGCTTCATATTCATTGCCACACATTTCTTTGTAAAGTTGATAAACAATTTTGAACTCCAAATTATGCCCTACATGTCACAAAGCTGCAGCTGTAAGCTGTAGCATTAAATTATGAGCCAAGAGTCAACATCACAACAAACAAGGTCATCATCAAATAACTGCTAAGATTAGGTTCATTTTTATCAGTTGCTAATTGCTATATCTGTCGGGTTGGTGGGAAAACCCAATATGCTGTTTTTAGATAGCTTCATCAGCCAGTGTAGTATTGTAGCTAGTGTAAACACTTTGGCCCCTGTTGCTTTTAATAGGAATTTAATGCCAATTTATCTATTCCTTCTGCATGTATTGAGCACCTATTATTTATTTGTCAGGCATTGTTCTAATGCAATAGGGCTACAGGTGTGGGTAGACCACAATCTCTGTTTGTAAAGGTTTTACAGTCCACTTAGGGACCACTTAGTAATATACAGAGTTTTGGATGAATAGAAATATATTTATAAATATCAAGCCCTAAAAAGAGAAGGTAACATGCAATCACTTTTGGCTGCTATTGGTCTTCTACAATATTTTAAAAATCTGCCAAAGATGTCACAAAGAAGATTCCATTGTATAGTATGTGTAACATGAAGGAATTAAAAAAATAAAATGAATAAAGTGTTTATACATGAAAAAATATCAAAAGTGTGCATACTAGATACCTGACTTCCATCCCAAGAGTAATTTCCTTCATCTTTCACGTAATGGGTAATTTTATAGAATCTTTCTGAGTTCTGACATTCACTGAGGAGCTAGAAAGAGAGAGAAAATGTTTTTCATACATTACGTAGTATGTGCCTAGATAAAGCATGTGAGGGGCTCACTAATTCTCTCCAAAAAGAGTTTCCTTTCCACCTTCCCTTATAGGCCACTGTTATAAAAGCTTTGATTTACATAATAAAACAGCAGAAATCAGATTACATTAAAACTGACACATACAATATGCCACGTATAATGAACTTAGTGACATTTAAGTCAAACACTATTTGACTCAGCAAATTTTCATTTGGATAGTCTTCTGGTGCTTGTTTAATGGGATATTTGAATTATAAATTAGAAGGATCATATAATTATTATTTCACTCCTAATTTCCATGTAGATCTTTTCTTAACATGTACAATATAGTACTTTGTTCCCTGTGAACATTTCTGAGCAGATATTCTGTGACATAAAAAAGAAAAAAAAAAGCCTTTTGTTGGAGTGTGGGAGGCACAGGTAATATGATCCCCTTTGTTAAATATTCAGTGAGAATCACCAAAGGATCTCAGTAGATAAGCACTATTCATCAGAGGGCTTGCTGTTTGCCAGCTGGGGAAGTAGAGCTCTGGCTATTATTGAGCTTCCATATGGAAGTTGTCACAAAGGAGAATGGACAATTCGAATGAAGCCAGGTCTCCACTCAGAGTGGCAATTTACTGCGGCTGCTTTATCGATTGCTCAACCTAAAATACAGGAAATGATATTTAAACCACAGAATTCTGAGAAGTCTTTCCTCTATCATGTAATTATTATTGATATTAATTTTCAAGAAAGACTACTTCAAATTCGTTTTTTGGGAGGGATCATTCTAAGAGAAGGGAAAGAAGAAACCATCTCCATGGATGTAAATACAGCCAATTACCTCATCCTGTGGATTTTATTTCCCTTCCATTTCTTGATTCGATCCTTCTTTTTCATTATCATCTTCTTTTAGGCTACAATAATTAGATCCTTTATCATAATAAGTAGGCCTACAAACTCACCTTTTCCAAATCTCCTTTAATTTTCTCTCTCCACCCTCCTGCCTCCATCCTATCAAAACCCCCACTGTGTGTTTCTCTTCAAACTTATTATTTACTTTTAAATATACCAATGGCTTCCCATTGTTTATCATTTTAAAAGAAATCTCTTCCCAGTAGCTTTAAAGTTCTTCATAAAATACTTTACTCAACTATATCATTCACTGAACCCTACGGTCTTCCAAACCAAAATTGATTGGTTTGCAAATATTAGATTATTTCCCCATCATTGTGATTTATTTATTCTCTTTCCACTATCTGAAATATCTGCATATAATGCCAATTGCACTTAAAAATCTCAACTGACAGCTACCTCATTTTGCATTTTCTGATTGTCATTGGCCAACTTGATGCTATCTTTTACTATGTGAACTTTTCTAGCATTTCTATAGCTTTAATGACTATGACTGTTGGCTTTTGTCCAATGATGTTACATACTTATTGAGAATGATTTACATATCTTACTTTTGTTCACTACTGGAAATATGTGTAGTATTTGCTCAGTGAATCATTACATTGTTTACAGGTTTTATTGAGAAGGTAGTCTCATTATTAGAATATAAAAAGTAGGTCATTTTTCTTACTTTCATGATTTTTAAAAATCAGTCTGTTTCTTGATTGTAGGCTAAGTAAAATTGTGTAATGAGCCTGGCACATGTAAGCATGCTGCTGCAGGTAGTAAATGAGGAGGATATAAATATACATGGCATATTTACTACTCTCTAGAAGAAAGCAATTATTTTCGCTCAATACAGCCCTTCTTGATTAGGTTATGAGCTCTTGAGAGGTAGCAAATTATGCCCACAACTATTTTCCTAGCATCCAGCATAGCGCCAGGCACACCGGTTTTGCTTTGACCATTGCTGATAAATGAATTGTCTATTTCTAACACATAGTAATGGTGACCCTCTTTACCTACTAAAATACAACCATCAGATATGTGTATAAAATAAAAAATTCATTCAGTTTGAAAAATAAAGGTTTAATAATCTAGGACTTAAATATCTAATCAAATACTTATCACATCATCTTTTTCTAATATCACAATTTCTAAAGTTATTGCTATTGTAATCAAACAAGGAATTCCCTAGGAAAACAAGAAGCATGCCTGACTAGAAGTAAGTCCTAACTGAGTTTTAATCACAACACTTCTAGTTATGGTGGGCAGTTAGTTTTGATTTGTTGAATTATTAAGACTGTGTTGCCAAACCACATTTATTTAACAAGGTGTTTTCTTAGAGACTAGTCATGAGGTACTAGGCAGTTGTCACGTATCAGACAGACAAAATTAGGAAGCCATGGGCGAATTCTGTGTGTCTACCCAGGCACGGAGCAATGCTGAAAATTAAGCTAAAGAAGGTTCCATAGATTCAGACCAACTGACTGGGTCCAGAGTCCAGTGTTCTGGAATGGGTGGTAGGCAAGTACTGACTTTGGAATTCAGGCTTGGTCTTTGGGACTGTGGTCTGAAGGATGAGGAAACAGATCTGGGCAGCAAGAAAAAGAATGAATTCAGGCATTTGAGCAATGAGGATAAAATTTCAACAGTAGCTATGGAATTTGAGAAAAGAAATTTTTATTCCAGTCTTCTCTGCACTGCCTTAAATTCTGAGTACCCCAGATCCCTGTCTGCATCATGGGTGGAAGAGCTGGACAGCAGCCAGGTTGTCTGCACACAGAAGCATTTCAAAGGCCACTGTGACTTCTGGGGTCCAAATTTAGAAAGCAGACAATTGAGTCACTGTTTCCCTTCTCCATATCAAGATTTTTTAAAAAATTGACAAATCTACCTTCAACATCATATTATATTCTCGTCATTGGATTTCAATTCCAATGCTTTCCTGATGAGATATTGCTTTCAATTTCCCTTTAAACTAAAACCTAACTCTTTGTTTTTAGGCACAAAGAACTGAAAATTATTAATTAGCAATTTTGTAGCAGGTACCTCTGAGCAAGGATCTAGTCTGACACTCAGCTAGTGACTCAGCATGCATTTGGCTGAGATGATGGAGAGAGGTCACATATGCATCTTCGCTCCAGGTAGGGTGGCAGGTGTCTATCCGAAGGGCAGGCTGATTTCAGAGGTTGTAAACACAAGCCACATATGCAGAACTAACCAAACAACATCTCAAAAACACCTGTGTGCTAAGATTATTATTTTCTTTTCCTCTAAAGCAAAAAAAAAAAAAAAAAAAAAGGTCAAAGAAAAAAGAAACAGATAATGAGGCCTAGTCTTGCTCTTTTTGTAAATAGCACATACTTTAAATTCAACCTAGTAGACCACCATGCTAATGATATCAAGATATCTCAAAGTAGCTGAATCATAAAGACTAATGGTCACAGGCATAGAAAGCAAGGTATAGAGATGAATGAGTAAAAATCTATGCAGCCCCTATTAGGCTATGCTCAGAATGCGTGGACCAGTAACAATTGCTCAGTAGATTTATATTTTTTCTGTGGAAGAAAGTATACACAGCATAATTCTAAGAGACTATGCATTATTGACAATGTTAACATTTCACCATATCATTATTTGTATTTATAGTCAATCCATGTGGACAAAGATCTATATTATCCATGTAATATTCACCGATAAAGTCATTTCTAATAATGAAAACAGCATTAGGCTAATTCAAGAGAAAAAACCACAAAACATCAGCCACCTCTACATACAGATTATATCCCTTGTATTAGAAATTTTTTGAGTAATTTGCAACCTACATTTCAAAATCTCCTTTGAAGGAAAGAAAAGCTCAATATTTGTTTGGAGGCCTGTCATAACAAGAATGATTCTTGTTTTAAGACTGCTCACGTTTCTGTTGCAGTGAAGGGTTCAGTTAATTAAAGCCTTAATTTCTTGTGTTAAGGTTTTAATAATAATTATTCATTCCATGTACATATTTCTTGTCTTCTCTTCACTCATATATCAAATCATAGACATTACTTGGACAACATATAGGGTAAATTTGATGCTTTTGAATATATTCCTGGGAGATTTTTATTTCTCTGGGTATAATCCATAGGCCACCAGTTTTTATTTATTAAAGCAATCATATCACATGATTCATCTTCTACTAGAACAATAATTTCTAATGAATAAGCTCCCTTGTCCTTCATCATGTAATTAAACTTGCAATGATTGTTGAATATACATTGTATTTATTCATCAGTGGGAGAGGGAAGGATGAGCTATAGAGGTAATTACATATAGCCTCATTTTCTTGAATTGTTAACAGAGCATAAGTACATAATGTTCTTTAGCTTTCTGGAGTGAAGTCAGATGCTGTAGCAGAACACATCTGTCTTAAACTTTCAGGTTACTCTAAACTATTGCTAAGTGATTGGGATACAAAACAAGGAAACTTGCAGGTCTATATGTGAAAAACTAATATGATATATGAATAATGCAAATTTAAGAATTTAATACTTTCAAACTGGTTCTTTGTATACTGTGGGCTAGAAAAATAAGTCAATCTATTTAGGATTTTTGAGTCCTTGTCAAGAACTATCAAGGGTCTAAGATTTTACCATATTTGCAAGGTAACTTGTTTCATGGATACAGGCAGCAATTATGGATAATGTCAAAAGTCCCAAGATTCCTGGGTCAGAAACAAGGAACTTTATTACTTATGGCACAGCAAGCAGCAGAATCTTCATGTTTGCATCAATTTTTCTTGCTTCCTCACTCCTGTGGTCATGCAGAATGGTCTGGGTAGACTTATACAGTGGGTTTGCATCACAGTGGAAAATATCAGGTTTCTTAGGAAATCCTAATATTTTTATGGGTTGCAGGAAAACTGTCCCAACTTTTTCCCTGAAGAAAGACATTCTCTTTAATTCTTTAGTATCCTGATAAGGAAACAAATCTGCTTTCTACCTGGAGAAAAACACCATCTCTAATCTTTCAAGATTATTTGCTATAGAAACATCCTTGTAAAAATATTCTGGAACAAAATCTGATACAAGACATGCAGACTTGTGAGAGACCCATGGAAAATTGTCTCCCATCAGTCTTTTCAGTGTGAAAGTTTTTGTTCTAAGAACTCTGGGACATACATTTTTGATTTTCCAATATGAAAGACAGTTTACCTTGTTACAGTTGGAGTAAAATATAGGTATAAATATGACAGTATAACTTAAGAGATAAAATAAACATGTATTTTTATTGACTGACCTGAAGCTGAAAACTGCTCATGAATAAAATACCCCCACGCATCCCACACACAGACTTATACCGCACATGTATCCACAGCAACATTAGCTTACAATGAAATCATAAATATACATAAGAGGGTTGGTTTCATAAGTTGGACAGTAGATAATGTTATGGGGAAGTTAAGAAATGGGTCAAGAGAACGAGAGGAATGATAGGTGTAATAAACAAACTCCCATGTCTCCTTCCACTCCGAGTTCTGGTCACAGTCTACCCAATAAACAGAATCCAGCTTCACTTTCACAGCCTGTTATTTGGACCCCATGGAGGCATCTACAGGCAGCATCCTTGCAGCACATGCTATTCTTCCAACAATGAACATTTGAGTAGTAATGATTCTTCATGCTATTTCACAGTGGCAGCCAGAAGAGATGAAAACAAAAGAGAAAGCATGCTTCATGTTTTGTTGTGTGTGTGTGTGTGTGTGTGTGTGTGTGTATGTGATTTAATAACTAAAATTGACTGCATGTTTGCTATGTACCTGACCCTATTTTAATCACTTTACTTGTAATATTTTATCCATCATCTATAAAATCAATATTATTATTAGCCTTATTTTATGGGTAAGACAAATTATGCAGAGCAAGGTTAAACAAATAGTTCCAGGATCATTATTTGGGTAGTAGCATACTTGTTTTACAACAGGAGAAAGGACCAGGGAGTATCAGGTTAGCAGGCAATTGAATTAGAAGAGCATAAATGAGTCACATGAGACACAATAGTTCAGAGAGCAGGTAGACAACCCAAGAGACAAAACGGTAATTAAAGACTGATAAAATAGGTAGAATGCAATATAGGTCTTGTAAAATTATGGGTGAAATGACCCAAGGAAAGGCATGAATGTGGGAAAGTTCATGGCTTGTGTGGAGAGAACAGTGAGCAGATTAATATGATTACAATTAATGGTTCATCCATTTATTCAATTTATTTTGTTGTTGGACACCTAGTATTTGTCAACTTCTAAAGAATAATGAAAATCATACTGAATATACAGGTTGGGGTCAGATAAAGGAAACTTTCTATTTATCAAATATAGCTTTTCTTATATTACATTTGTTAATAATTTTATGATAGTTTCATATTATAAATTTGCCCTTTTCAAGCCTACTTGTAATTGTAATTCTAGTACTTAGCCTTAAAAACCGAAAGTTCTACAAACTACTTGATTAAAAAAGTAATAAGCTCAGGAGAATATTTTTTCTCCTTAAAACTGCAGATCATATTTTGTGTCATAACACCTTTCTTGCAACTGTTATATCTTAAAGAGGCGTCTTTAGGTACTCAGATTTCAGAGAATGTTACCAGGTCTTTGGGAAATTTTCCAAAAGGTTTGAAATTATTAAATACTTATGATGTGCCCACAATAAACTTTAAGTTGGTGTTTCTGTTTTCCATTTTCTTGGATCTACAGCCTCTGGTGCAGCCAGGGAGAAGCCTAGTTTTGCAGGGGGAAACTTTCTGAAGACATTTGTTGCCGACCCGCCAGAGAGAGGGGCTAGGCAACCCCACCTCCGACCTGTCCATCCTGAGCCTGTCAGGCAAGAGTTTTGTGGCATTTGATCAGGACCCTCTGGAGACAGGACTGGGAACAACTTAAACTCTCCCGCTCTGGGCCTTTCCCATTCTCTCCCCAAACATCGCAAGTTTCTCTTACTCAAGTACTCAGCTTTGTAGACACTGAGGCAGTTCCAGTGAGACGAGTACCCTCTGGTAAGAAATACTTGTGGTTCTTGGCAATGGTATTCATCCATTCAGAAGCCTGAGATATCATCTCCCACTCTGGATTTTTTTTCCGAAGCCAACTGAGAATCAATGGTAATTACTCTTTCCACATTGGTGAAAGAAGAAAATACATTAAAACCTGTCACTCTTAGATGTTTTAATTTAAAGAGACTTCTACATTTAAATTAATAACATTAGATTCCTGCAAAAAATTTTATATGACCTACAAGCCAAATATTGAGAATTGTTGTTTTGTTTCAATATGTAGTGAAAGTTCCAGAAGGTTTAGTAAAAGTGGAATGAAAAGGAGAGAGCTGCTTATCACTTGGGAAGTTTTCAAAGTGGGCTGACATTGTTAGTTGGTGGTGGCAGTAAACAAAATGGGGGTAGTCTCAGAAAACAATATTACAGAAGAATCACCTGGATTTAAGGAGTAGGAGGAAGAAGCAGCAAGAAGAAAGTGAGAAGTTTTGTCTTTAAAATTTTTATATACTAAACAGAGTAAAGGTGAGTATTCTAAAATTTTGATGGGCAGCCAGAAGAAGACTTTGATAACACCAACTCCTTTCCTTTCAGTGTGCAGCACAGAATTCCTAGGAACAAACATCTAAATGTGTGACTGTATTTGGTTCTTTTATAGAGATACTGATAGAGAATATACATTAAAATGTTCTTTCTCATCTGATATGTATTTAGACAAAGAGTTGTATGGGGGAAAATGACTCATAATATATTGATTTGGGATTAAATATTACAATTATACATCTGGACTTTGTGTCAATTTAAATAACTTAATCTGCTCTGCAAAACCCCATTAGAGGTATTGAAAATTACATAGCTCTGAACATATTTACAAATATCTCAGTAATTAAATCATCTATAAATGCTAACTGAAAATATTCCATTATACTTTAATTTTAAATGATCTAATATACTTCCAATAGAATATTGTCCATTTTTTTTTCTTCTGCTACTCTGGTAAAGCTATCACATTCTTAGAGCTATTGGATAGAAACACATTTTTAGTTAAATAGATGCAGCTATAAAATGCTAATTGTGTTCATATGCATGGATTACTCTGAAAAGATATACATGGCTTTACATTTGTAAAAAGCTGAATCTAAAATTGGACAGTAGTTAAAAGTATCAGTATATAAACTGGGTTAGTGATTCACATATGGATGTGAAAAAGCAAATCTTAAAAGTATGATGCAAACTTGTTAAAATTGTATGGTTCTATTTTCTTTTTCTTTTTTCTTTCTTTCTTTCTTTTTTTTTTAAGTGGAGTCTCACTCTGTTGCCCAGTCTGGAATGCAGTGGTGCAATCTTGGCTCACTGCAAACTCCGCCTCCGAGGTTCAAGCAATTCTCCTGCCTCAGTCTCCTGAGTAGCAGGGATTATAGGTGTCCACCACCATGGTCAGCTGATTTTTGTGTTTTTAGTAGAAATGGGGTTTCGCCATGTTGGCCAGGCTGATCTCCAACTCCTGACCTTAGGTAGTCCACCCACCTCAGCCTCCCAAAGTGCTGGGATTACAGGCATGAGTCACCACACCCGGCTAAGGCTATATTTTCACATGTACTAGAATGAAAGTTATGTGACAATGGGTTCTCCTGTGTGTGCTTTTTAAATTCTGTATTCTTAGTGCCTAGAGCAGAATCTGGCACAAATATTTCTGTCAAATATATCAGTAATATATATGTGATTTATGTATATGCATAAATATATGTGACTGTATTCATTAATGTATATGGAGAAACATATATATATGTGTATGTATGCATCCACACACTCACTGCAAAACACCCTAAAAATGTTGATTTAATCATTGAATGTGAAATTGTAACTTTATTTTTTATATATTTTTCCTAAATTTGGAATTTTTCTGTCATATGCAATTATTAATTTTAAAATTGGATAAAAGTAATGCTAGTAAGAATATAAATATTAATAAAATCATATGTAGAATAAAAATGAAAAAATCATATTTTCTTCAATATGTGCAAATTATATAATCGTTTGGATAATATCTACAATTAAAATTCATTGCAATTCTTCTCTATGTAATGTGGAAACTGCATAGATTATTATCTAGTTTAATAGCCATTTTTATTATTTCTCCAAGATCTTCCAGGGAGGATTAATTTATGTATAACTGCTTAAAGGCTATTTTGTTGCCCATTTTCTTATGTCTGGTGTTATTTGACATCTAGTGAGTTTTAGATTGGCAATAAGGTCTTAATTTTTTATTGAGGTAATCAATGATCTTGTGACCTCTAAATGCCAGTATAAACTGGAAAAGGAATGAACTAGAAAAGTCATGTTTCAAAAAGTCCCCATTACCTTATTTAGGGGAAAATTGAAAAGAAATGAGGAGTCCATTCAGGGTTTTTTCCTTTCAACCCATCAAATAATGACAAAGATGTGTTTAGGGTTTCTGATGTGTCAGGTGCTGTTCTAAGTGCATTACATGTAAAAATTTCATTTCACTTTCACAGTTCCCAAAGAAGTGTAAATTATTTTACAAATGAGGACAGTGGAGTACAGAGAGAAGTGTTATCTCACTGGTGTTCTAAATGAGGCAGATGGAATCCATGCCCTGACCACAGCCATCAACGGCCTGTCAACCCTGTAGATCAGAGCTTCACCGTGGTCTGGCAAAATGAGGACTGCCCAGAGAAACGAGGCGCCAGGGCTATCATTTTCTACCTCCTTGAAGTTTCTCTATGACCTTGGGTGAAACCTTCCATCCTTGATTGTTTATGAGCTCATGTACAAAATATGGAACAATTTTTCTTGTCTTCTCTAGAAGCATTATGGTGTCATTTGTGATGATTTTTAGGCCCTCCTACTTCTAAATATATAATTATGTAACACTCTATTATTCAATTCATTGGAAAATCTTGAGAGTTCGAAATGCCAGGAGAATATATTTGCTCAAACTATTTTTTATGTTTAAAATAAAAAGATGTCTTTTGTTAAAAAGGCTAAGAATAAAGTTTAAACAAAACTACCAGTGAAAATGTGCTGGTATATTTTTAAAACTTAGATTTAGCTAATTGTTCTTTAAAAGTAAGCCCCATGCCCTTTAACCTGTTTCATATTAGTTGTCTCAATTCATTTGTTAACTCTAGAATAACCTTGATACCAAAATCTGGAAAAAATAGAGCACAAAAAGAAAAATATGAAGCCATTCAGATCTCACTGTGTGAAAAATAAAATAACAGTGAAAGGAATTTAACCTCAATCTTAAAAAAAGTTAACAAGCAAGGCGATTACAGAAAGAAGGGGGTGACTAAAAATCTGAAACTTCATCAGTGAAAGTAATCACTAATCAAAGTAACAAATAAAGGCATTAATGAAAACATCAGCACAAGAAACGCTGAAAAAATCATAAACTTCTGCAACCTTTTTGATAAGAGAGGAATAGTATTAATAATACTATGATTTAACCATATCTATGTTAAACCGACACGTGTTATTATCAGATGGAATTCTGCTAAGTAGGCATTCAACTTAAGCAGGATAAAATAATCTGGTATTATTTTTGAATACTTTCTAGACAAAAAAATAAGACTAGAAAAAGAAGGGAAATGTAAGAAAAATCCGACAAAAAGATACTATGTTAACGTTTTTAACGGCTAATTTGTCTGTCTATAGTGACATTTTAATATGTCACCTTGGCCAGGCCAAATTACATTTCCCAGAATCCCTTGCCTGTAGGTTTCGAGTTAGAGGGATCCACCAGAGAAATTTCTGTGACAGATTTAGAGGGCAGAAGTAAAACATCAGACATTTTGTTACCCACACACATCACTGTCTGCTGACTCATCTTGTTGGATCTATAATTGCTTGCTCTACCATCTCCTGAACACTGTATTAGCTTCTATGATACGTGGGCCAGAAGTAATCAAGAAGAGTTTTGGCTTCTGCAGCATACCATATCATCAAGGTTAGACGCAACAAGAACTGACAAGGATTTCTGTCTCTGGTTGTAGGCCTCAGCTCATTTGTGGGGTTCAGCTTCTTTTTGCTCTTCCCCACTTTACATCCATTTTCCCTTCCCATCTGCCTGCCCTGTGGATATCAAGCTCCAGCATAAAACCTGAGGACAGCAACTTCACAGAGATTGCTTAACCAGCTCCAACTGTGTAAGGTTAAATCCCTCTATGTGTATATGTTTTGTCACGTCTCTGATTGGAACCTAATGATATACTGTCTAACAGGAAAACTTAAGAGAATCAATGAAAAATTCTTTTGAACTTATATAGACAGTTCTAGGAGGTGACTAGTCTCAAAGAAACCATTAAGGGGCAATAGGTATTTTATTTACTGATAGGCAAAAGAAAAAACTGGGGAACAAAACAATGACCCCACTCACAAAATGAACAAAGCCATAAATCACATAGGAACAAATGAAATGAGAAATGGGTGAGCACCTAGAAAAAGAAAAGTTAAGCCTTTTCTGTGAGACGTAAACAAGGACTAGACTAAATAAAGAGAGATGATGTAGTTCATAAACAGAAAAAAAAAATACTGCAACAATTTTAATTGTTGGTTTACAAATTTAAAATTCTAGCATTTTATAGTACATTTCTATAAAAGTAAAAACCAAGATAATGATGCTACAGATCATTAGGAAAAATAGAAATGATACATTTTTATAAAATGAAAATGACACAAGAACATTTTATGAGAATGGCAACAATGAAGATTTTATTCAATTAGGTAGTACAAAATAATAAATGCCATTGTGTTCCAGGCATGAACAAACAATTGAGTAAATGTACCAGACTAATAAATCTAGAAACATACCTAAATAGATAAATATGCATTTAATAAAGGTAAAACCCCAAATCAGTAAGAAATAGGTATTATTGTTTTGGAAAAAATAATAGACTTTACCTCACATCATATACCAAAATGTGTTATATAAATTAACTATACTGATATAAAACAAACAAATTAAATTTTATAGGAAACACAAATTATATTTTATATAATTTTTCAATTGTGAAGTTTTCCTAAACATGAGGCTAAAGTCAAAATTGATAGATATAAATGGAGTACAAGTCAAAAGATATCTATTAAAAATAAATCTTAAACACTCAAAATGTTAAATAAGTGGAAAAATTATTTGCAATACACATGACAATGAATTGAAGATGTTATTTTATATTTGATGAGATCTCATATCTAAAAGAAAAAGTCAAACATTTCATTAGAAAATGAAATAGCACATAAATAAATGACAAAAGATTAAATATTCATGAACATTTAAAAATTACTTAGCCTCACTCTAAAAAGTGAAAATTGATGCAAGAATGATGTATCCGCATATCTTATCAAATCACCAGAGATTTATAACAGAAAGGAAAATGAAAACATTAATTGTTGGATAGGAATCAGAGATATATTAAATCAAAACTTACAAATCAACAATTGAGAAATATCTAGCAATAACTGAGAAGCTTACATTCCCTTTTTTCTAAATGATTCACTTATTGGTTTATGTACAGGAATACATAATGAGCAAGATGAAGGCAATTTTTTGTATCAGTGACTTAAGAAAATAAAAGATCAAAGATAATTTAAATATCCAATATTAAGGAATTGGTTAAATGAATGAGGATACATCAAAAAATGGAATTATCTGTTCAAAAAGATGGAATAGTCTATTTAATTAAAAGCTAAACTGACAAGGAAAACTATTTACTATGCATTCTAATATGAACAAGTAGCAGAATATCAAAAGTGCTTTACATGTATTATTCAGTTAATACATATGATAGGTTTTGTTAGGACTCTCATTTTCCAGGTGGGAGAATTGGGGCACAGAGTGGTTAAATGACTTGTCTATGTTCACACAGAGAATAAGTCTTGGTTGGAGCTAGGAATCAAACATAAGTAGTGGGGGTATAGATTTTATCTTACCTTTATATGATTTTATTTCAGAATTTTGAATTATATTTGTCATTTTTTGATAGCTGTTTTTCAACTGTTGGTATAAAAGTTGTGTTGTAGCTCAATTCAAGACTTTCAACCTTTTATAATCTCTGGAGTGCAATATGATAGTATCTCCTTCTGAAGGGTCAAAGGAAATAACTCGCAAAATACTCTTTATTATTATCTTTTCAGAAATAGCATTCCAATACCTTCTTTGATTTTTCTCCTATTTTTATTTATGTGCAATATTTTAACTTCATTTTAGTCAATGCAGTAATTTATTTTCCCTAAAAAAAATTAAGGGCATTATCTGGTCTTTGTTCAAATTCTTCAGGCTTTATATAGTCCAAACCTCCTTTAAAATATTTGATCACTTGCCACTTTTTTTTTCTTTTCTTCAGTGAAAGATAGATAGATACAACAAATTGTAACTGTTCACTTTTTTTTTCCAAATAAATCTCTGTGTATATTTCTCAGAAAGATACGTCCCATATTATTGCCAAAAACTGCATTCATAATGCAAGAATTCCTATACACTTCTTTCATCCAAAAATGGTGCCAGCTGGCTGTTATTATTGCTAGTAAATTTACTAATAAATTTGATGCCTGCCCATCAAATCTGCCGTTACAGAGGTAATAGTGTTGTGACTGATGTTAGCATGGCCTGTTTTATTCCTCAGGAGAGTATATAAATAATCCGGAGCAACTTTTCTATTTTGAAAGAGAGGCCCATTTGCAGACAAAAGCCTCTGGGTCCAAGCATTGTGTGCGTGTGTATTATTTGCTCAGAATATTAAAACAGAACTAATTTCACAGGTGAGGTCCAAGCTTCTGAGGATGTCTCTGAATGTTTCGTAATATTCTGGCTGCTGTCTGTGTCTCCTCCCTTTGATTCTGTACAATCTTCGTGACTGGTTCACAGGGAATAGCATGCAGCAGATGCGATAATGCATTACTTCTAAGGCTGGTTCAGAAAACATCAATAAGCTTCTGACTGGTTCCCTGGGCATGCTACCTCTGGAGTCTCCAATTGCTATGTAAGAAGTGTAGCTATCAAGAGGCCTTCATGTCTCAAACAGGGGATCTGGTAGAATCCCAAGCTGAGCTCCAGGTGGGAAGCCAATAGTACCTGCCAGTCTTGTAAGGGAGCTATCTTGGATGCCCATTCCACAAAGCTTGCTAATGATTGTAGCCTAGTGGACATCTGACAGCAACTTTACAAAAACTTGTAAATATTTACAAGACTGTCCTACCAAGCACTCTTTAAATTCTTGCTATGACTCTAATGTCATGATTAAAGTAAAATGGTTATTTCAAGTGACTAAGTTTTGGGATAATTTGTTATCTAGCAATAATAACTAGAATGATTTTTAAATAAAGAATATAATGACAAATGAATGAAAGACTTAAAAATAAGGGCTGAAATTATACTACTACTAGAAGAAAACACAGGAGAAAAGCTTCTTGATATTGGCCTGGACAAGGATTTTTTGGTTATTACCCAAAAGCACAGGAACCAAAAGCAAAATTAGACAAATGGGACTTCATCAAACTAAAAAGCTTTTGTACAGCGAAGGAAATAACAGAGTGAAGAGACAACCTACAAAATAGGAGAAAATAGTTGCAAACCTTACATCTGAGAGGGTGTTATTATTCAAAATATGTAGGGAATTCAAACAACTCAATAGCAAGACAACAAATAGCCTAACTTTAAAAATTGGTCAAGAAACCTGAAAAGAATACACTCAAATAGCCAACAGATATTCAACATCACTAATCATCAAGGAAATGCAAGTTAAAACCAGAATAAGCAATCACCTCACACCTAATAGGGTGGCTGTTATCACAAAAATAAGAGATATCAAGGTTTGGTAAAGGTATAGAGAAATGGAAACAATTTTACATTGTTGGTAGGAATGTAAATTGTTACAACAGTAATGGAAAACTGCATGGAAGTTTTCTTTAAAAATTAAAAATAGGCCTACGATTTGATCCAGCAATCTCACTATTGGGTATATATCCAAATGAAATGAAATCAGTCTGTTCAAGAGATATCTAGATTCCCGTACTCATTATGGCATTGTTTATAATAATCAATATATCAAAAGAACCTAAGTGTCTATCAACAGATGAATTGATAAATAACATGTGGTATACATACACAACAAAATAGTATGCAGTCTTAAAAAGAAGGAAATCCTATCATTTGCGACAACATGGATGAACCTGGAGATGTTAGTTAAATTAAATAATTCAGGCACTGAAAGGCAAAGACTGCACAGTTTTACTTACACGTGGGAATGAAAAAAGGTGAACTCATTGGAGCAGAGAATAGAATGATGGTTAAAGAAGTCTCAAGAGTAGGTGGGGACTGAGGAAACATTTGTCAAATACAAAATTGCAGTTCTATAGGAGGAATAAATTCTGAAGATCTTGAAAAACATTGTGACTACAGTTAATAATAATGTATCATATTTTGAAAATTGCTGAGAGAGTAGATTTTGAATGCTTGTATCAAGAAAGAGAACTATGTGAGGTAATGGATATTTTATCTAGCTTGACTTAATCATTCAACAATATATACATCTATAAAAACATGATGTTGTTCACCATAAATATAGAGAATTATTATTTGTCAATTTAAAAAAAGAATATAGCAAAGGATAGATACCTTGGATTGTTTTTTGTCTCTTGGTTTCCTAAAATTTTTGCTTCATCTTTTTATTCTAAAAACTCCAACAGATTAAGTTAGCTTCAGAGATTTTGGTTTTTATTTTGACAAGCATCTAAAAGGACTGATTATCAATTTAATGTTTCATTGTGCATAGTAACATATCTCATAATTTTCTCATCTCCATATCTGTGATTTAATCACATTTATCATTCCTGCTATGTATTTATTAACAGTCTTATTCTTTATGCTTGATTATATAGTCTAGTAATTCCCCTTTTTATCTAATTTTTGAAAGAAAAACTTCTTGAATTTATTATGAGTTATTTTTCATTTTTAGTTCACCAGTTTGTTTTTGTCTATATTAATATAATTTTAATTATATTAATATAATATATTATTAATTATATATTAATAGTTATATATTAATTATATATTAATATATATTAATTATATATTAATTATATATTAATATAATTTACCCTACTTTGTTTTTGCTTTGTTGTCACGGATCTTTTTAAGTTGAATACTTATTCATTTATTCTTTAATAAAAGCAAAGTCTATGAACTTGCCTATTAGAGAATAAAGATTAAGATTTGCTTTTTTTTTACTCCAAAGTTATAATAATCTGATACAATGTCTTCTTTATAAAAATTAATATTTATTTTCTAGAGCAGTTTTAAGTGCAGAAAAAATGACGATAGTACAGAGTTCATTTTTCTCCAAGATTACTAACATATTGCATTAGTATGATATATTTGTCACAATTGAGGAATCAATATTGATACAATTTTAATAACTAAAGCCCATAGTTTATTTTAGGGTTTGCTCATTATATTATGCAGTTATATGCATTTTAACAAATGCATAATGTCATATATCTACTCTTGACATACATACAGAATATCACACAGAATAGTTTCACTGTCCTAAAAACCCCCTGTATCCCATCTGTTCATCCTTCCTCCTGGTTCCCTCTCCCCTAGCAACCACTGATCTTTTTACTATCTCTATAGTTTTGCCTTTTCCAGAATGTTATATAATTGAAATCATTCATTATGTAGCCTTGTCAGACTGGGCTTCTTTCACTTGGTAATAGGCATTTAAAATATCTTTGTGTCTTTTTGTGGTTTGGTAGCTCATTTGTTTTTATCATGGAATAATATTCTACTGTATGGATGGACTACAGTTTGCTTATCCATTTACCTATTAAAGGATATCCTGGTTGCTTCAAGTTTTTAACAACGATGAATAAAGCTACTGTAATTATTCAGGTGCAAATTTGTGTGGGGACATAAGTTTCCCATTCATTTGAGTAAATACCTAGAAGCATAGCTGCTAGATCTTACAGTGGGACTATATTTAGCTTTGTAAGAAATTGCTCAACTGTTTTATGAAGTGGTTGTGTCATTTTGCATTTCCACCAGCAATGAATGAAAGTTCCCATTGCTGCCTATTTTTGCCAGCAGTTAATATCGTTAATGCTTTTGATTTTAGCTGTTCTAGTAGGTGTATAACGCTCTCTTATTGTGGTTTCAATTAGCAATTTTCTAATGCCATCTGATATTGAACATCTTTACCTATGTTTGTCATCTGTATATCTTCTTTGGTAGAGTGTCTGTTCAGATCTTTTCCCATTTTTAATTGCTTTCTTATTGTTGAGGTTCAAGAGTTCTATGTTTTAAATACAAAGTCTTTATCAAACATGTGTTTTGTAAATATTTGTCCCCAGTCTGTGGCTTTACTTTCTCTCTGTCTTTCACAGAGCAGTTTTCTGTTGTCGTTATTGTTTTTTAAAATTTTAATGAGCCTAACTCATCCGTTTATTCTTTCATGGATCATGCTTCTGGTGTTGTATCTAAAACCTCATCGCTAAATCCAAGATCATCTATATTTTCTCCTATGTTATTTTCTGGAAGTTTTATCGTTTTACATTTAACATTTGGGTCAATGGTCCATTTTAAGTTAGTTTCTGTGAAATATGTAAGGTCAAAGTCTACATTCATTTTTGTGTTTATAAATATCCAGTTATTCCAGCACTCTTTGTTGAAAAGACAATCCTTTTTCCATTGAATTGCTTTTCTCCTTTGTAAAGATCTGTTGACATTGTATCTGTTTGTATTTTTTAATCCATTTCTGTTTTCTCTATTCTATTTTATGTTGATATATTTGTCTTTTCTTTCATTAATACCATACTGTTTTGATTATTTAGTTATATAAGAGAGTATATTATAGTTTATTTTGTAAGTGTGATAATTTATAAATTTCTTACAAATTAATCTTTTTGCTCTCTAATTTAGCTCAGACAATAATTTTTACAAGTAGTTGCTTGAGATTCATTTTATGGCTTATATTATGGGTTGAATTGTGTCATTGAAAAAGGTATGTTCAAGTCCTAACTTCTTGTATACCTAACAATTCATATGCTGCCTTGACATCTTTGAGCCTCCTGGGGCCCCAAAGGTCTAACCAAGAACTCCCCTGCTCTCACCAGATATACCCCTTACTTAGTGAGAGGGGCTCCCTTCTCTGCTAGGGCCCATCAGCTGGTCTACATGTACTCCACTTGGCGATTAACCTAACAGTCTTCAGCTGCCTGCCAGCCTGTAAAATTATTTAAAGAAACTAATCACATGGTCTTATGGGAAACATAGGCACCCCACTCCCCGGTTACTATAAAGCCTTCCTCCCACAACTCCTGCTGGTTCGCTCTGCTCCCAAGTGCAGACTCCATTTGGCCGTGAATGGTATGCAGTGTTTCTCTCGCTGAGATTATGAGTGTGACTAATGAACTGCTGCCAATCTTACCTGTCCAGTGGAGACTGTTGTGTGTCTGGCCATCTTGTATTATCCAGGGTGTTATTCAACAACAGGATATATAGGTGTTGACCAGAATATCCTGGTGCCTGTGAATGGAACCTTATTTAAAAATAGGGTCTTTGTTAAGATGAGGTCTCAGGGAGAAAGGAGAAAGGATGCTGGAGGAAACACCATCCTTGTCATAAAGTGTTAGAGGATTTAGCTGAATTGTTCTGCTGTAGGATGGAAAGTAGGATCTGTAAGCCAGTGATCTTATATATTCATCTGAAGAGATTCCAAAGAAAGTACAGAAGATGCTTTCTGATTTCTCCTTGCTGTCTATGGTAAAATGTAAGAGGAGGAAATACATTTAGGAAGAAACTGCCAAGCAAAAAGGAACCAGCACTCGATGATTTGAAAAATCCTTGACTGATCCAGATAGCATGCTCTGAAGAGAAGTGCAAGTGTGTGGCTGGATGACCTATTGCTGGAGAAATTCGGTGTGTTCTTTACTGATCCAATTAACTATACATCAAAAACACTGCCAGTACAGGTTGAAGGGTATAGAGAGGAGAAGGGCATACAAAGACTGAGGCAGATATTGGAATTATGCTGCCAAAAGCCAAGGGATGTCAAAGATTGCTGATAACTGCCAGAAGCTAGGAGAGACCCGGAAAGAAACAGCTTTGCCGACACCTTGATTTCAGACTTCTAGCCTTCAGAACTGTGAGAAAATACAGTTTTCTTCTAGCCTTCAGAACTGTGAGAAAATATATTTCTGTTGTTTTAAGGCAACCATTTTTTACAGCAATCCTGGGAAACATATAACATATATATGCATATAAACATATATATAACATATATATATGTTTCCTAGGATTGCTGTAAATATGGTTTATATATATATATGTATATACACACATAATTTGTTGTTGTTGTCACCATTATTGGACAAGAATAAAACAATTTTCTCTACTTGTATAACACAGACACACTTGGCCTGTTAATTTCATTATTAAAAATCTATACATCCTTATTTACTATTCATACTTTGCCATGACAAATAAGTTAAATGTCCACTAAAGTCTCCCATTACTATGTTCTTTCAATCATTTTCTAATTTTTAAATGTGTTTCTATGCTAGGTTTATTTGCAAACTAATTTAAAGCTAGTATTCCTTGTGACTTACATCAACCATTAACTACAATCATTTTTTAAAATTTTTGCTTTCTTTATCTTTTTAATTTCAATTATTTAATCCTGGCTATTGAGTCTAAGCATTTTTTTTTTATTTTGTTGTTAATGTTGCTTTGGAAGTTATGTTCTTCTCTGTAGTGTTGATTTTTCTCTTTCATTTATTGAACTTTGCCAACTTGCCTTTATTTTTATTTCCTTTTTTTTAACCAAAATCTCTCCTTTGAACTGTGCTCTAGTTTGTGAGTTGTTTTACAAATTTTGTTTGTGTCAGGAAATCATGTTTCGTAATATCTCTAAGAGAATAAAGAACAAATTATTCTAACTCTTTTTTTTTCCCAGGGTAAACTATGTATATTTTTAAAACTTTGCCTTTACTTGTGATCCTTCTTCTTAATTGTACTTTATATTTTTTCATTTTAAAAATTTTGGTTAAGGTTATAAACATGTAGTACGAAAAATCAAAAAGTACAAAGACATAAGGAAAAAAAAATACCCTGAACCAGCCCCACTCAAATCTTCACATTAGAGGTAACTTCTCTAAACATTCATAGATACTCTTTTTGATATTTCCAGTTTTCTTTATTGAGCTTTACAACCATTTCTGCTTGTTCTTCAATGTTATAGATTATAGATTTTATACTGCCATTCTACTACCTTTCTTACACCAACCTACCCTGCGTTGAGCTCTTGCCGTGCTCATCACTAAACACTCTTCTGCTCCTTCAGTGTGTTTATTCATAATGCAATTTGGTAAGTTAGTGTTTGATGCTTATATTATTACGAACATATAACTATTATTATTACTATATAAGTATAACTGAGTCACTAAGGGTGCTATGCATGTACTGCTTTTCTTGTACAGTTTCTTTTTTCTGCCCCTAGAGTTAATAAATGTCTTAACTTTTTGTTTGCTTTTTGCCTTAGTTTCTATGCAATTATCATTAGTTCAGTCTACAACTTTCCAAAATAACAACAAAAAAGGTAAAACAAAACAAAAAACAATAAAAATCTTTTACAGTGACTAAAGACACCAGGTAGTCCTTCCTATTAACCCCTCACTCCATACTCCCAAAGACATCCTTCCTAGACCCTTCCTTACTTCCACTTCAAAATAATTAACATCTGTCTGGTAGAAATTTGGCTTTATCTAAAGAGAGCTCTGCTTTTGTCCAAGCTCCTGGGGATAGAGGGTAACTTCTAAACCCCTGGAATTTTCTAAGTGATAGAAATGTCTTTGTTAATTATGGTAGGCCTTTTTAGTTTATCCTAATGAGATAGGATGAGGCCAGACATACTGATAGTTCTTAGGTAAAGGGTAACCTTGCTAGAAAGACCACATATGTCATTAGAGGTTTGAGGCATGACCCACATGATATCAATCTGACCTCTAAGGAAGGAAAGGCACTAGAAATTAAATCCAACATAATGGACAATGACTCAGCCTTGCCTAAATAATGAGATCCCGATAAAACCTCTGGAAAACAGGCTCAGGACAATTTCTCTGATTGGCAATACTCAGCATTGCCACATATTGAGGCTGAGAGGGTAACATATCCCTGAGGTTGTTGGAAGTTTCACGTTTAGAACCTTCTCAGAATCTGCCCTATATATCTCTTCCTTTGCCTTGTTCTACTTTATATCCTTTTGCTGTAATAAACTATTAGGTTGGTGCAAAAGCAATTGTGGTTTTTGCCATTAAAAGTAATGTTAGTAAGTAATATTAGTAAGTAATATTTATTAGTAGTATTAATATTAATTGGTAGTTAATAGTGATATTAATTAGTAGTTAAAAAGCACTATTAGTAAGATAGCACTTCCTTGAATTGTATGTCTTTCTAACAAATTATTGAACCTAAGGGGGCCCATAAGGACCCTCAAGTTTATATCCAGTTGTTCAGAAGTGAGACAAGGTCTGAAAACCAGTGAATTTGTAGCTGGTATTTGAAGTGAGGTCAGTCAGTCTTGTGGGGACTGTTCCCTCAGACTTTGCACTTTAGCCAAACTCTTGGTGGCAGAAGTCCGGCCGACTTGGCAGTCTGAGTGACTGTGCCGTTAACTTCATATTTGACTAATTCAGGGAAATTTCTAAGTCTGTTGCCCAGCTATAGTACTGCATCTTTCCTTAACTAGTATCCTAAATATATTTTTAAATTCTTTTCTGTGTGAATCTTCTCTGTTGTGGATGCCATGTTTTTGTTTTCTAATTTATGACCTTAGTAGGTTCCACAGAAAAGGTCAGTATAGACTGAAATCTTGTATGTTGGAGAGTCACTTGGTTCTACATGTTTGTCATTATTATTTGAGTTTGTACAGACATCCGGGTAGGAAATTGTTTTTCCTCAAAATCTGAAGGGGTTCTTCTATTGACATCTTGCTAAATCCATCCCATGATATTATTACTTTTCTTTCTTTAGAAATCTTTAGTTTCTATTTCTGCTGTTATGAAAATTTTATAGTATGTTTACTGTGTTTGTTGTGTAAAGTCTTTTTTTTTTTTTTTTTTCATTTAATGGGTCACAGGATGGCCTTGCAATCTAGAAGGATTCATGCTATTCAATTGTGACAAATTTTCTGGCAGTTAAGTTTTTTGTAATTTTTCTCCCAAGTCTTCTTTGTTCTCTGCCTTTGAAACAACTATTAATCAATCACTAATCAGCCAGGATTATTGTCTGAATTTCTCATGTTTTCTTTCTTCTATCTTTATTTATTCATTTTCTTTTGTACTTATATCTGGAAAAGTTACTGATTTGGGAATGAACTTTGACGTATGTTTTTTCTTTGGAATATTTAATTGGAAATGCTGAGTCCTTGTTTTGTTTAAATTTTTTTTTTTTTTTGAGACGGTGTGTTGCTCTGTTGCCCTGGATGGAGTGCAGTGGGGCAATCTCGGCTCACTGCAAGCTCCGCCTCCTGAGTTCACGCCATTCTCCTGCCTCAGCCTCCTGAATAGCTGGGACTACAGGCGCCGCCACCATGCCCAGCTAATTTTTTGTATTTTTAGTAGAGTTTGGGGTTTCACCATGTTAGCCAGGATGGTCTCGATTTCCTGACCTTGTGATCGACCCACCAAGGCCTCCCAAAGTGCTGGGATTACAGGTGTGAGCCACCGCACCAGACCTGTTTTAATGTTTGCTGTTTTTGTTTTGTTTCATTTTCGTTTAGTTTTCATTTTTATTTATTTTGGAAATTTTTAGTTCATTTCACTAACTGTAGTAGCTGAGATACTATTTAAAATATTTAACAACCTATGTGACACAGATAGCAACACCTCAGGATGGTCTGAAGACATTTATTGTATCATGAGTACTAGCTGAATATCAGACATGGAACTTTTATATGCTATTTTATTGTTATCTCATTTTATGTTTCTTACATTTTGTTTTTATTCAACTTTGGAAGATACAGATTTTTTAATTATTGTTTTTATTCTAATAAAATCATGGTTGAAAATTCTACATAAAAAAGTGAATTGACCTTATATTTCTGAAATTGTTAATTGCTTAAGAAATAGTATTCATTGACCTGTTTATATTTAAAATAAAGAAATGAACTCAATTAAATTTTTCCACATCTTTTATTTTCAAACCTACAGATTTTGTTGGTTTAATTTTTTATAATATTCAAATTTTATTTTTCTGTTTCTATGTGATTCAACATCTTATGTATTTAATATTTCAAATAATAAATATGCAGATTGATATGTAAAAATATTTTAAATCATTTTTAGCCTTAGTTTTAATTTCTATATGGAATTAAAACAGATAGAAACTAAAATATATCTGCCTCCTGCAATAATTTGTTTTCAAAAGTGTGCTCTTACTCTACCTCCTGAGAGTTATGTTTATTTATCTTTGCCATAAATCATGTGTATGTGCATATTTTCTATCTTTGAGTCATTAATTATGTTTTTCACTCTTTGTCTCCAAAACTTTAGATATTGCATCTCTTAGGTGATGCTACACTTTCTACTCTGATGTTATTAGAACTGTTGGATCTTAAACTGTGTGTTTGATGCAGGCTCAGTGACCCAGAAAACTAAAGCAAATTGATGAGAAAAGCATCTAGGAAGACGTAAAACAATCTGATTTTGAAATCTCCTTCTCTCTCTGATTCCTTTTCTATGCTGGATTATGCCATTCTGCTTTGCTAAGCACTATGTGCAGGACAAAGACACACGTGATTATTTCTCTAATTTTCTGGCATATGGATAATATCCTTCTCTAGAAATTGTGCATTCCAGGTCACATTTTTTGTGTATGAAGAAAATCATTAGCAAATAAACAGAGTCCAGAGAGCCTTAATTTTAAACACAAACTAATCAGATTTCCATTTATGTTTTCTCATAAAGTTATTTTGTTAAATCAAAATATCTTATTACTTACTCATAGAACCAATGACTATGGGACATGCCCTGCTGGTCACAAAAATGTAACCTTACTTTGAGGATGAAAAAGGCAAAACCATGAGGAGAAATTCTCAGCAGGAATATTTAATGTCAGGCTAAGATTCAAGTGGCTTTAATAAAATTAAAGTTTCATGAGAAATTCACCAAAATATATTTTTAGGCTATTGTTTCTTTTAAAAATATTAACTAATTTATTGTTATGAATTAATGTACTAATTTAAAATTCTGTGTCTTATAAGAAGAAAACAAAATGCAGATCTAAGTAATCTGCTTTGTTAAAAATGCTCGATTATATTGAAAACAAATTATAAATGCTTTTTAACTAACATGCCGAAAAAATGTTTATTTCCGTCTCAAGTTGCCTATGGATAAAGCATTCCTATTCAGATTCTGTGGCTGTGTCCAGCTTTATAAACTAAAAGCATCATAAATAGTTGATAATACTTTGTAGTTTTGTTATTTGAAAGATAAAGCAAAACTTTGTGTCAGTTGAAATAAGAAAGCTTAGTAAATGGAGTGAGGGCAATATTTTGAAACTAACAAATGATTATCAGGAGCAGTCCTGGAGGCCTATTAAAGTGGACAAGTGAGTACCTACATTTCACAACTCCATTCAAGGTAGCCAGGAAGAGGCACTGGGCTTATCCAAACAATGTTGATATTTATCTCCCAGTTAATGTATAGAATTATTTGGAATGTTATTAGAGTTCATTAGATTCCAGATCAAGTATACATAAATAATAGATGTAATGCTTGATATTATAAATTCATTACATGAAAATATTAATCTAATCTAAAGAGTCACTTAATATAGATATTCTAATTCATAGGTTAATATAAATTATTCTGAGATACATACACATGCACACACGCATGCAAACCTAATGTCAAAATGTCTCTGGGATTACACACTTAGAAGTTAGAAACATGAGATCTGGAATCATATAGATGTGGGTTTTGAAGTCTAACAATTTAACTTCAGTCATACTGTAATTTTTACAGATGTTCCACTTCAGTCAGCCACAGTTTCCTCATCGATAAAAATCAAGATGATAATACAAACTTACAGATTAATACAGATTTAAATGAGAAGTCACACACATACATATATATAGATATATATTCAAACCTGTGTCTTTCTGTACACCTTTACTATATCTACATTATAACTATAGCCATCTATCTCTCCAGCTATTTTTTCTTTTATCTGTATCTGGGCCTAGTATTCCATCACACAGAAACTGGCCCTAATATCTCAGGAAAGCAATATAAGTATAAAAAATAATAGAAAAAGGGGTAACTTCTTGCATTTTGAGTTTTAGAGGCCACAACACAGAGTAGAATGGAAAGAACTCATGGCAGACTCCAAGATGGCATCATCAACCACCTTTAATTACCATCAAAATAGAAACGACTCTCAAGGCTATGGAGAAAGGAGACATCAAAGAGATGAGGAGCCTTTGGGTCCTTTGAAGGGAACTCTAAACTCTCCCTCCTTGGTCATTCCCTGTGGAGATGACAAGCATAAGTTTATGAGAATGGAACACAGGGACTCTGGGCTTTTATCTCAGGTTGACCCCTAAAAAGAAAGTACCCAGAAAATAAATAGTATTTATAGAAGAATTTAGATAAGTATTTATAGAAGAGCAGGGCTTGGAGAGCATCACGTTTCCTTTAATATTGCACAGTATAGGAATAGAAGAATGATTTTTTGTGTGCCTAACAGTGGCATAGAATTTATAGTCACTGAACCTGAAGGGCTGTTATTTGCCAGAATATGGAAAAATCCATCACTCCCCTGGGTAGATCCAAATGAAATAGCAGGTGGGGCAGTAGCTATATCAACAGTTGCCAACAAGCAAAATGATATCAACAAATGGATATCCTCTTCTAATATCTTGCTCTTATCCCACCCTCTCAATTTGTGGGTACTATGTAAGGCCCCTTGGGAATCTGACATTGCAGAGGGAAAATGGGAGCTAGGAACCAAACTAAGTGAAATGAAGTCTTTTCATTCCCTAAGAATGCATGTTTGAAATTAGGTAAAGTTTTAGGTGAACAAACAAGCAAAACAAAACAAAAAACCTCCTGCACATCTGAGTTTGTGGACTGTTTTAATTAAGTATTTCATGAAGAGTTGCTAATCAAATACTATTTTGAACCAGGCCTGACTCTCATCATTTTCAAAACACTTGGTCTACTGTCTTTGAAATGTTTTACTTTCATTAAACTGTTCCATCAATCCTCTTATGAGATACAAATGAAGAAGAAAGCATGCCACATCTTACAGTCAATGTATTTTTAAACCAACTTCAAAGAGGGAGTGGTTAGATGTGCTTCAAAAGAAGCTTTCCTCCTTCTTTTTATTATATCAGTATCATTTTCTTTATTGAACATTTCATAGAGGAGTTCTGTTGTAGCAGCCACTCCTATTTGTCAGTTAGCACTATCAAAGGAGTTGTAGGAGGAGTGTAATTACCAAATAGTTCTAGCCTGGTGAAGTGGATAATGAGAAGTGCAGTGAACATGGATTTGGAGTATGTATGTGTGTGCGTATGTGTGAACCAGCATTTAGATTCTCTTTATTATTCCCATGCTTAACAAACAAGTCTATGTTTTGAAAAGTACTGCAGAGAAGGGATCTAATTTTAGCAAAGTGGGGAGGGGATGTCTGCCTGAACTGAATAGTGAGAGAGCCTCTCAAAAATAAATCTATGGCAGACATTGAATCATGCAGACACTAAAGAATTTTTTAAGAATCAGGTTTACCAAGCATTCAAGAGATAGTCAGTGTTTTTCCACATCTATAAGGACATTGAATCTCAAACCATTGCATCCCAATAGTGCATTCAAATCTTAAAGAAAAATCCAGTACTATATTTTACACATTCATTTCAGCTGAAAACAATTTTCTTTTGTCTGTCATTAATGCATATTTTCAGCGGAAGAAATAATGGTAAAATAGAACAGAAAATTTTTTGATGACACAAATAGCATGTGTTATATTGTCTTCTCTGAATTCTTCATTAGTTCTAAGTGCTTCATCAAGAAATTTAAGACTCAATATACTTCAAAAGAATGCGAGCAAATTTGTTTATACTGGTTTGCCTTTGACTTGATACCTGTTGGTAACGATCATATCTATAAAGTGGCACACCTTTGTGCCTGAGCTCTTTCATTTCCAAGATTCTTACACAAAGTCTGGTCATACCGCCACAGTCTAGTGACTGTAAGCCTCAACAAATCACAGCACAAATCAAGTGCATTTTATTGATGTCAGTAACCAGGAACACCACCAAAATGCTTGGGCATATATAATCTTGTCTTTCCTGTATTAATTATAATCCAAGAAGTTTGAATATGCATTTTCCCATCATTATTTAAAAGTGTTAAATAGTCCCTCTTCATTATACATTGTGTCTATCAACTGTATGTACACATATTTCTTCTGGGTGTAAGTACAGAGGAAAGTAAAGAGAATTTTGAGTAAGCCAAATAGATATAGAAAATAGAAAATCTGTACCAAAAGCAAGAGAAAATAATCAGTAGTGACAAAGTAGAAGAAAAGATCATCAGCGTTTTGCAGAGAGAAATTAATACGGGGTCCCAAAAAGAGATTTGAATCCCATAGCTCAATTCCATGCCTCCAGAAAAATGGAGCCTCTGATGGGCTCTACTAATTGTAATTAAATCACAATAGAACATAATAAATCAAATAGTAAACTGAGGTAGCAAAAGCTGCAAACAAGTCTTTATAGTAAACATGAGTAATACTGAGTGGGCACTTTGTGCTGAACACAGTTTGAAGGTCCTCACATAAAGACCAACTCAAATGTCAAACCTGCTGTTTAAGTGGGTGTCATCATGATCTTTATTTCACAGATAATGTAACCTATTTTCTGGCCAAAGTCAGAAAATGATTGTCCAAAGTTATGTAACAAATAAGAGGTTTTGAATTCAGAGAGGGGATTTTAACTCAGTCAATTGGATTCCAGAGCTTACCAGCTCTTAACCTACACAAAATAAAAGCTAATTACTTCTGTATAACTCTAACCTGGTAGCAGGAAGAATATGGGCTGACAAGTAAACCACAGTCTTATTGTTGACTCTGATTTGGTGCTAGTTGACTGGAAACCTCATAGAAGACACTCAGGTTGACACTGGATCACCAACCTGGGTGAAAATCAGAAATAAGCCAAAAACATCCTGCCCTCAGTAGTAAGTCAGACTCAGTAAGGATAATCAGATGATCAAACTCATTAAAATAATAGACAATTTCTATTTTTTAAAAAGGAATTTTTTATACATCTTTAGTTACTATATTTGAGAAAAAAGTAATTAAAAATAGTCTAGAAAATGAGACAATGCAAAAATACCGACCTATGGAAGTCCTCATATAACTACTGATGATGCTCCATCGCCACACTCCACTCCCAGTGTTCCTCTTGAGGTAACTCCTTGGCTAGCTGCTGTTCCTTACCTGATAAAATGACTCTAGTAGACATTCGTCATTTTGAAGAGTCCCTAATTTATTGCATAATTTCTAATTCTGGAAAATTTCCAACTTTTTATAGTTTGGATGGGAAGCAGAGCTTCACCTCGCACGAGTGAAGCTGTCACTCTACTAGTCATATGGCCAATCGGAAGTTCACTAAGGATGAAGTTCCTTATTGTCAATCAAGGGAGCAATGGTATAGAACAGATGAACTTCTTTTTTGACCTTCAGATGCTTCATTGATTCATGCCTATTTTCCAATCTTGCCCTTCAGCCTTCCCTCAAATCTGTTAGCTCCTGTTATCTCTCCAATAGTTTTCCTAATTGATTGATTTCCTATTATTTACAATAGAAGGCTTTGTAATTGATTCAGTAATCAAACCTCTCAATCTGTATTTAACATGAAGGTTTCCTGCCTGTACAGTGTTATGGTGGTTTTCCACAAAGTTGCTCAGGCATGCTGGTGCCTGTGCCTATATATGCTCTTCCAAATACCCATCGAATACTGGAAGCCTCATTTTCCCCTGATGAGCAAAATCCATCACCATAGCCATGCATCCTTTTCATCGTATTCCACTGGTGACATGATGTGATTGAAATAGCAATATGGGTCTCTGTGCTTCTGGCTTAAAAATAGTGTGTGTGTGTGTATGTGTGTGTGTGTGTGTGTGTGTGTCTTAAAGAAAAGGAACTTCCCCTGGGTATTAAAACAATAGAAAACTAATTGCAAACTCATTTAATTGTTGTCATTAAAATATACTGTAACCTCCACTTAAGCAGATGAGGAAATATAGACTCTGAGGTGTTTGAGTTTGGAACTCAACACTGTTGTCAGTGCTATCCCATAAAGATTTTTCTCTATGTCAAGACTGAAGCTGGAGGCCGAGCGCGGTGGCTCACGCCTGTAATCCCAGCACTTTGGGAGGCCGAGGGGGGTGGATCACGAGGTTAGGAGATCAAGACCATCCTGGCCAACATGGTGAAACCCCGTCTCTACTGAAAATACAAAAAATAAAAAAATTAGCAGGGCATGGTGGCGGGCACCTGTACTCCCAGCTTCTAGGGAGGCTAAGGCAGGAGAATGGCGTTAACCCGGGAGGCGGTGGAGCTTGCAGTGAGCGGAGATCGCGCCACTGCACTCCAGCCTGGGCGACAGAGGCTGACTCCGTCTCAAAAATAATAATAATAATAATAATAATAATAATAATAATGAAGCTGGAAAAGACAGACTCTGCAAACCACTTAACTGTTGGACTAAGAAGTTCATGGAAAAAAGCACCCCTTTTCTTTCTAAGGGTAGAGGATCCCTTAAAGCTCAAATCAGCTGTATGGGAATGGTCACTCAATAGCTAGCCCCTCCCCATCTCCTATTATTATTTTTAAAAATTATTATTATTATACTTTAAGTTCTAGGGTACATGTGCATCCTACTCTTGACTGAATGAAGAACAGCCAAGTCAAGGAAGGTTTATTCCACGAGGCTGGGTTCAGCATTTTTTTTTTTTTTTTGAGACGGAGTCTCGCTCTGTCGCCCAGGCTGGAGTGCAGTGGCACATCTCAACTCACTGCAAGCTCCACCTGCCCGGTTCAAACGATTCTCCTACCTTAGTCTCCCGAGTACTTGGGATTACTGGAGCCCACCACCACGTCCAGCTAATTTTTGTAATTTTAATAGAGACAGGGTTTCACTACATTGGCCAGGCTAGTCTTGAAGTCCTGATCTCAGGTGATCCACTCTCCTCGGCCTCTCAAAGTGTTGGGATTACAGGCGTGAGCCACTGCACCCGGCCGGGTTCAGCTTCCTTAAGGGTCTGAGTGTAAAAGACATTGCTGGGGTGACTGGACTCTTGAGTGTTAAACAGGGACCCTTTCTTCACCTTAGACCATAACTGTCCTTGGTCCTGTTTCCTAAATTTAGGAGCAAAACTTCAGTAAGCCTCTGAAGAGGCACAAACGGTGCTCAGAGGAGATGGTAGCTCCATTGGCCGAGGGAATCGTCTCTCTCACTCTCTAGCCAGTTTGACTCAATTTTAAATAGCCTAGCCTTTATAGGGAGTCTGAGCAAAAAAAAAAAAAAAAACACATGGAATAAACTGGACACCTTAACTGACCTTCCCAGCAAGCGAGTGACCCAGAGAGACCTGTTGAAGCTTTCTACATGCCCAGCCTTCCTCATTCAGAACAGGGGGAGGGCCGCCTAGAGATTTTCTGGAAACCTTATCACCAAGTTGTGTCTAATGGATCTATATCAATTATTTGAGCACATTTTTTTTTTCCTTTAAGAATTTCTTACATTTTTTTAATTAAAATTTTTCCTTTTTTAAAAAAATTTGACTGGCTTGCGTTTTCATGTGCTAACTCCAACTAAAAAGCTTGAAAGTCTCCTGTGCTGTATTCATGATATCTATGTATGTTTATAAATGTTTATGTTGAAAAGCAGCATATAATTATTAAATGAATCATTACTTTCTGTTCATTTCATTATTTTAAATTTCTTTCAGAAATTTTATTAAGTGTGATATCAAACTGACTTTTTATGAATCTTCGCATTTGTCAAAAAATCAATTTCACATACCTAATGAAACTTGTGTTTAAATGATAAACAATTGAATGCTGATTTCTCAATAGTTGAATTGTTGGGTTTATTATATTAAAACAATATTTATGACTGTGTTTAAAAGAAAATACACCATTTAATTATATTAGTACTTTATTGCTTATTTAGTATCACTTGATGCTAGTATTTACAATTATCTCTAATTTAACCAATTTTAATGTTTAAGAGATTATTTTTCAGAAATACTGCATAGGTGCTGTTTTTCATGAACTCTTGCATATAGAAGCTTATCTCTGTAAATGAAAGACACCTTGACTGAATACAGCGAAACTGGATTAGTATGTTCTTTTTAAATGTTACACTGCATTACTTTAATTATGTTTGATATTTGAGGTTTAGAAGAAAAGTTAAGGGCCAATTTAATGTTTATTTATTGTAATCAATTTATTTTTTGACTTAGCTATTTGTAGGCTAGTTTTGTTTTTTCTTCTGCTTGTTGTTAATAGTTTTTTTTTTAAGCAAACATACCTTGGTATCTATTTTATTGTTTATATATTTTTTCTGAAGTGCAGTGATTTCTTTTTTATCTGGCTATATAGAGTTAGCAAAAGTTTTCCTCTCTTTTATGTTCCATTTTTGCTTTTGTGTTTTGTTCTTCTTCAACGAACACTAATAATTTTTATTTTGACTCTGATTTTTGTGCTGTATACTGTCATTTTCTTCATTATTCAAGTCTTTTTGTGCCTATATTTGAAGCTTAAGAGATTTTCTTATATAGAACCATCTATATTCAATTATTCATATCACATGTTACGTTTTTGAGTCTCATCTAGATTATCATTGCATTTTAAAATTTCCAACTTTCATATAACCATCATTTTTATTTTTATATCAGGCACTTAAAAATTTTTAGTTTGTTTCTTTTTCATCTCAATCTGTTATTCTATTTGGAGTTCTGCTTTTTCTTTCCCCCCAGCCCCATTGAAGCCATGTCTTTTCACATGGTATGTGGGATTTCATGCAACTTCCTGACATTTTCTTCTAGATTCTGCATTATTTTCAGTGGTACACTTTCTTCTTATTCTTTACAATGTGTTTTCCCTTTCATTTACTTTGAAGGTTTTTTTATATATTTATTTACGTAGAGGTGTGTATAGTGTTCTCTGATGGTAGTTTGTATTTCTGTGGGATTAGCAGTGATATGCCCTTTATCATTTTTTATTGCATCTATTTGATTCTTCTCTCTTTTTATAGACCTTGCATTGCTTTCATTTTCCTTCCTTCCTTCCTTCCTTCCCTCCTCCTCCTTTTCTTTCTTTCTTTCTTTCTTTCTTTCTTTCTTTCTTTCTTTCTTTCTTTCTTTCTTTCTTTCTTTCTTTCTTTCTTTCTTTCTTTCTTTCTTTTCTTTCTTTCTTTCTTTCTTTCTTTCTCTCTCTCCTTCTCCTCCTTCCTTCCTTCCTTCCTTCCTTCCTTCCTTCCTTCCTTCCTTCCTTCCTTCCTTCCTTCCTTCCTCCCTCCTTCCTTTCTCTCTGTCTCTCTCTCTTTCTTTTTCTTTTATTTTTTGTTTGAGGCAAGATCTCAGTCCATCATCCAGGATGGAGTGCAGAGGTGCAATCAGGGCTAATTGCAGCGTGCACTTCCCTGCCTCAGGTGATTCTCCCACCTTGACCACCTGAGTAGCTGGGACTAAAGACACATGCCACCACGCTGGCTTTTTCTTTTCTCTTTATTTATTTTTGTACAAGATGGGGTTTAGCCATCTCGAACCCAGGCTGGTCTAGAACTCCTGGGCTCAAGTGATCCCCCTGCCTCGGCCTCCCAAAGTGCTGGGATTACTAGCAGGACTCACTGCGCCTGGCTTGCTTTCATTCTTTTAACTAATTTTAAAGCAAGATGATATATATTGATACTGAAATTTGATAAAAACAGTGTGACTAGATTATCTTCAAGTTCACTTTTTTTCTCTTTGTTGAGTAGAAGGACCTCCTGTTCCAATCCATAGCTGAAGGGCTGCTAATGCATATAGCTTCCACTCTCATTTTCGGTTCCTAGTATGTTTTCAAAACTGAAAGGTGTAATTGACTCATTTCCTCATTATCTAGCTGTTGTCTGGAGCCATGAACCAATGTAGGACATAAAATACACTTTTCAGCATGTGCTGCTACTAGGATTTTTTTCTCTATCTGGGAAACCTACTACATTTTACTCCTACCATATACCATCTTGATAGAATCAGCATGGGCTCAGTCAAGAGCTTACATGCATGTGTGTGCCTGTGTATGCATACATCCACCCATCACACAGAGAATAGGGGACTTCAGATGGGAATACTTTTCTCCTCAGTTTATAGAGTTATAATGGAAGTTCAAACAAAGAATATTGTGTGGTGCTCCAGTTGTCACAGGTCATGTAATTATAGATGTCTGATAATCCTCGTTTTTAATCTTTTTTTGTATGTCTGTATTTATGGTTAAGACTGCATTTAAGGTAATTTACCAAGCTCAAGTTTGAACCAAAGTATCCCCTTGCCTTTATAATATATATACTCCTCAAACCTCAAACCAGAGGCAAAAAAAAAAAAAAAAGAAAAAAGAAAAGAAAAAATGAAAGAAAATGATTTACGCTGAAGCTAATGAAGCTTAAGCTTGGAGGCTCTTCATTTACCTGGGCCCCCACCGGGGTCCTTACTGAGGAAACTAAAATCTGTTCAGATGGTCACTCCAAAATAGGATATTTTAATTGTAAATTACTAAGACCACTGTGTCTTTCCACCTGGATTTCTCCTACGTAACACACCTTCCCTGTCGTATAGTTTTGGAGTGGCTGTGGGCAATTTTGGAATGTGGCTAATGGGAAATTGACTTGGGGATACAAGGCTAGTAAGGAAGTTTACTCTGGGTTTATTGGGACCTGTTTATATGATTTTTGATACTTCTTTATTCAATTTAATTGTCAGTTACTGTCTTAGTACATAAATGGCTTCCAGGAATACTCCTACTGCCCCAAGGACTAACTCTTCTCCGACCTTTGACTTGAGGATAGCAGTGAAAAACTGATAATAAGTATAGTCAATTTAAAAAAGTATCTAAGTTTAGTCACTTCCCAGAAACACTTGATAGAGGTTTTCATAAATGTGATAGCAATCCTAAAGTTTACAGAACATTACCATAAAGAATGTGAAGCTAAAATAAGCATTTTTATACCATAAAATTTTTGACCAATCAAATTAGAGAAAGATCAATTTGTCTATTTTCTTTATGAAAATATAAAATTATTGTCACATGAATAGCTGATCACAGTGTGAGCAGCCTAAAATATAGAAATTCTACTTTAAAGGTAAAAATAATCATTTTTGTGTGCGAATGTGATGGTTTTTTCAGATTTTTATAAGTTTATGCTGCTTTTTCCTCATTTGAAATCAGTAAGCATTTAGGCACCTCATTTTGTATTCACATATTTGTATTTTTAAAGGAGGCGCTCCCTTCACACACACGCACAAAAATGGAGTAAACATGTCACACTACCTAGATCCACTCCTGCACCAAGAGTTGGTCCCAAACAAAATCAGAAAAAAAATAAAATAATGAAATTATTAGCAACATGTTGAGATAAAAGTGCACATGAAACATGTACGTCAAAGCTGAGCTTTATCAGAAGACAATGAAACATAAGACAAATAAATATAAGTAGTCTTATTTGTATATGGGTTTATGTCTCTAAGCTAAAGTAAATCATACTTTTATTTATCATTAATTATTTTCTTCTCACAGCCAAATCAGAATGTAAATGATGCAATTGAAATAATGCACTGTAGGTATCCCACTGCTGGGGAACCAGATGCAGTGTTATCCGCAACAAACAAAATGGTATATTGCACACAATAGGGATTTATCAGATTAGGCTTCTGGGCAAGGTGAAACAAGGTGCCTTGCTTCAAGAAGAAAGATAATTTTGTCTCCTATTGTACTATCTTAAAACAGCATTGCTTTCTGTGGTGAATCAGATAATGTTGTACCTATTATAACTTTTATTTTTGTCAAGTTATTATAATAAAACAAAAACCTCAAGCATCAAAGACTCTATTTCCATGCAAATCTTCCTAGTAATAAAAGATGAGCAAAGAAAAATTAAAAAAAAATTTCTGTAAGGAGCAGACTTCAAATTAAATAGCATTTAAACAATTCTCATTAACTCTGAAATCTTTTTTGCATTTGTTCTTAATTGTTCTAAACAAGGAATTCTCTTAAATATACGTGGGTGCATCTTCTTTCAGCTACTCTTCCTTTTTAGGACTTATTTCATCTCTGAAATCAAAGAAGTATGTTAAAACTGCAAACAAAGTTGGTTTTTAATTAGGATGTTGGCAATTAGTTCACTCATTTATATCTCATTTTCTATCTTGGCTGGTTTTAATTTGCATATATCTTCAAATTACCTTTCTAAGGTAAATACTGCATTCTTTCCTACTCCCTTATAGATCACTCACAAAATTATGTTAGTACAGTAAAATAATTGTTATTATAATTAAATAGAAATCTTAGTCACATCATAGTTGGATAACTCAATTTTTAGTTGTGAAGATCACAGAATAATCCATTACTAAAGATGGGTTTTATGAACTTCGTGGGCAAAAAGTAATATCTACTTCTTATTTGGCAGAATAGTAGAGCATTTTTGTGGATACCAGAACCTCTTATTCTAAGAAAAGTAGGGTACGATAACTTGGTTATTTGAATTAGAAAGAAAGAAATTATAGAAATATTAAAAAGTAAAATTATACTTCTGTGATGGTTAATATTGAGTGTCAACTTGATTGAATTGAAGTATGTAAAGTTTTGTTCCTGGGCGTGTCTGTGAGGATGCTTCCTGCCCTTGAACATCGGACTCCAAGTTCTTCAGCTTTTGGACTCCTGGACCTACACCAGTGGTTTGCCAAAGGCTGTCGGGCCTTCAGGCACAGACTGAAGGCTGCACTGCTGGCTTCCCTACTTTTGAGGTTTTGAGACTCTGACTGGCTTCCTAGCTCTCACTTCATGATCATGTGAGTCAATACTCCTTAATAAACTCTTCTTCATATATACATCTATCCTATTAGTCCCGTCCCTCTAGAGAAGCCTGACCAATACAACTTCCAAAAAGACATATATTTTCTAGATCTGTCACCAAAGTGGGCTAGCAGAAGCTGGCTCAACGAGAGCTCTGGTGGGTTCCCCAGGCCCTGGATACTGGTCTCTGACACACTATTCTCCATGGAGAGTGGATCACTCTATGTCCCTGCACCAGGAAAGTCAGAGTGTTCTTGGAATATTATGGTAGTTCCTGAAAGAATAATAATCACAAGATGTTTGGTGTCAGTGAGGAAAGAACAAAGGATCTGTGCTGGAGCAGCCCCATGGCCCTACTCTGACAATTTTAGCAACATATTATTGAAAACGGGAGTGAACAATTTAAACTTCTGAAAAGCTATAATGATGCTCCAAAAAGAGGCATTAAAATGAAGTATACAAAGTGACATTAGATGGCTGGGCATCATCCTCTGAAACACCCATGAAGAGCGCCTTTCAAACTTGTGCTGTGTTCATCCACCAAGGTGTCGGTGTTGGAGTTTGTATTTTGCTGCTGATCACATTTCTGGTGACATTTTGATTCCTTGAACACATTTCAAAATGTCGTATAGAAAGCCTGTCCAGGCAACTGTTTTGCTGGCTCTCCCTTTCGTAGTGTTCTGCTTGTCAAATTATATGTGACAGTAACTATATATTATTAAATGAAAGTTAAATTGAGGCAGAACCATACAATACACACTTCACTGCCTATGTTACCACATGAGATAACACAACAAAATGCCCTTCAATATGGTTATTTTTATGTCATAGTTTACAAAGCCCTTCTACATGCATGATAGGATTTGACTTTGCAACAGCCTGGGAAAGAGGGTACGAATAATAGCCTAATTATCTCTATTTACAATAAAATAAGAATCTAAGTGTATAAACATTAAATCTGGCTAGGTGCAGCAGCTTATGCCTATAATCTCAGCACTTTGGGAGGCCAAAGTAGGACGATTGTTTGATTCCAGGAGTTTGAAATCAACCTGGGCAACATAGGGAGATCCTATCTCTACAGAAAATTACAAAAATTAGCCAGGTGTGTAGGCGTGTGTCTCAGCTACATGAGAGGCTGAGGTCGGGGGATGGCTTGACCCTGGGTGGTCAAGTCTGCAGTGAGCAGTGATCACACCACTGTACTCCAGCCTGGTTGACAGAGTGACACTCTGTTTCAATAAATAAATACATAAAATAAATACAAAATATTAGAGGGTTATATAACTCAGGAATGCTAGGGAAGAGATTTAAATTTAGGTATGTTGATGCCGAGCCTGTGTTGTTTCCATGAAACAAATGCAAAATGCTACGAGGTTTTCCAGCAAATACTTTTTTTCCATTTAGTCATGGGATTAAAACACATATACTAAATATATTAAAAATATGTGTATTCTAAGATTTCTTAATTCAGAAGAAAGGGACAGTATGGTTCCCTAAACACAGCCTGGTACCAAATTACTAAAAGACGTTGAACTAACCTGTTTACTTCTCTCTGTTTGCATCTGCTAGCCTACTGCATGAGTGGAATAGACTATATGAATATAACTATTTCATTCAGCTCTAAAACAAATTCTCTGTGTATTTTATGTGTCACACCAGTGGTTCTCAGCGCCATTTATTCTCTGACATCATCTAGATCAATGATGGGACCAGATAGAGAAATGGAAGAAAGAAGTACAAAATGAGTTCTCCAAGTATAAAATGAGGGCAGCTGTGGAGCTTCAGATGTCTCAATAAACTCTAAAACATGACCGTTTATTAATAAAGGGTGACTCCTTTTTATTGATTTTGAGAAGTAGCTCTTATCTCCATACTACTAATCCCCGCTGCTATATGTAGAAGTGATATTTGTCAGCAGAGATTTAAGGAACTTTATGCCAAGGCTGTAGAATTTTGCATTTCATTTTAAGCCATTTTTTAGAATCACATAGGTATAGGACCCTTCTGGTGCCAGGCTCACGTTCTTTCAGCTTGGCTCTGATTTCAGCCGGAGCCAAGTAGACACTTTCATGTGGGCTTTAACTCTCTGCTCAACAATGCTGATGTTTCTGGGCTCACTTTTTTGTTTTATTTATTTATTTATTTATTTTTTGTCCCTGGGCTTCTCCAGACTATAGAAATGAATTACTGTCAAACAAACATGGAAACATTGAAGGTGGGACTTTTGCAGTGGAAGGCCATGGTAAGGGGATCAGTTCTCAAACAACAAAGGATGGATTGAAGGTAGAGAATACTTTTCCTAAACTATTCTTGGGAAGACAATTTTGAGGGGGTCACTGTATATTCCTCAAAATGTCCCAGTAGGGATCACACCTCAGTTTTCCCTTAAACCTTTAAAACGTACTTTATATTACGTTTTTCTCCTTTTACTCTCACATGTCCTACATACCTATTTCCTTGAACTACTTTCAATTAAAGAAAGTGAATACATGTCTTTGTTTTAGTTTCTCATTTTGGGTAACCCAAGCTAAGCTACTGTGGCCCTGACTTTATAGACTAACTGTAAAACTCGCTTTTAGCTCTGTTCATCAAGCTACACTTAGTATACAATTATGAAAAAGAATTATCCATCTTATTCCCTGCAAGCAATCTACTATCAATCTGGATTTTTTTTTTTTTTGTATTTCAGCCTAAGGCCTGTTTTACTCTTAGTATCCATTTTCCAAAATACCCAATTCCTTTCTCTGAACTTTTAATTGATGTCTTGTTGGCCATGCCTGTAGGTCTACAGTGCCTCCTGAATTTAGCCTCATTTATATATGTGGCCCAGGGAATACTTCATAGGCAATCACAAACTGCGGATTAGTCAACGTATTTTCACAGACCAGCATCCAAGTGTTAGGGTGAAACCCCCTCCCCCAGCCCCAGTTCAGTGCCTTGTGCAAGGGTACAAGCATTCACTCCTAGAGCTTGAGTGGGTGTCCATTAGTGCAAATAGGGTGCCGATCTTTTGAGTATTTGGGCTCTGGGCATGAATTTCTTTTATTTACCCTGAATTGTATGTAAGACTGAAAGACTGGTAAGGAACTGCACATTTACAACAGCTGTCAATTTTGGTAATTTAGAATGTTCTCTCAATTCCAGTGGCTTTGTGAGAAGAAAGATAAAAAGAAATAAGACCACTTATTTCCCTATGGGGTATCAAGAGAGGGTGGTGGCAGCAGGTGGATGATATTTTCTCTTCTTAGATTGCTTGGGAAAAAATATCTCAGTGGACATGAGGAAATCCAAGGCTAAATGAAAAATAATGGTGACTTTTAGAAGTCTGGAAACATCCAGGTTTTAGACATTTGAGAACACTTTGTAAGAAGCATAGAAAAAAATATAATGAGAAGTAAGAAAGGCTTCACAATTATGTATGCTATCACAATAGTTGCTTGGGCTTTGGACATCCAAAACTCAGAGATAAATAGGATTAGAGCAAAATTGGCTCTGATGCTAAAATTTAAAATTTATGAGAAATAAGAAGCAAAAGAGGAACACATTTAAATTGATCAAAATAAGTACCTTCATATGGTAAAAGAGGAAGGAGACCCGCTGGCAATTAGTTTGAAAGAAACTGGGGAGCATTAAAGAGAAATGGAAATTGGCTCTAAATAAATGAAGAGTTGAAAAAGAAGGACTTTCCTGGCCTTAAGATTTCAAAAGCTGGCAAAACATAGAGTTCAGGAAAGAACCATATGCCACATGATGCGGTGTTTCTTATTAGCTCCTCAAGGATACAATCTCCAGTAGTACCAGCAGATCCCAGCTGGCTATCTTTTGAGAAGGATTTTCTAACAGGAACAACTTGGAGACAATCAGCCTAAAGACAGAATCCCCAGACCGAAGCAATTCCACAGTAGGAGGCAGACATAGTAGCCTCCAAGGGAGAAACATGACAGCACAGAGTTGAGAAAGCCTTAGGATATTTCTAGGTATGAAAAAACAACAAGGACAGAAAACAAGGATTGTGGGACATTTAATATCATGACATTTGCTTGGAGAATTGCCTGTAATTGGCATGAAAATCTCCATATGCATAGAGATGGGATGTTGTCTCTCTAGCCAAGGCTTATTACTCATCATCAAGGTACAAGAAACACAGGAGGTCAATTGAAAGTTTATATAGGAAATGGAGGTTTTAAATTTTGCCTACAGACATTGAAAGGAGGAAGTGATCTTCATACAGATTTAGGGGATGGACAATAAAGCCATGTCAATTTCTATATATTATACACACACAAAATAACAAGTGTATTTGACCTACTTTCTTAGAGAGAAGAGACAGTCTAAGTAGTGTATTTTGTTTTTAATCTTAGGATTTTGAAAGCACAGTGTCAAATTCATCTTTTGGTAAATTTCTCCTATTAAGTGTTACATTTAGAGGTATTGATTGATCTTTGCTAAAGCAGTATGGATTAGTTTATTGTTCATTAGTCAAGCTGAAAACAAACAAACACTATTTTTCTTTTCTCATTTTTTCTCTATCTACCACTTTTGTCTCAAAGAATACTAATTTCTTCTCTACTCTGATAATATTACTGTACTTGTACGTCTTACAGGATTGGATCTTGGGAGCATGAATTTGGTTAGGGAAATGATGTTTAAAACCTGGAAGCTTGGAATGTCACCTGTTATTACTCAGGAACTTTAGAAGATTGAAGCAGTTTTTATAGATGGAAAATTAGTTGCTGAAGAGTGCAACCCTGGAGAACAATTCACATGCCCTCTGGGATCCCAGGGAGATTCCTCTAATTGGGACGAAATCGAATTAGAAGATGAGGGAGAAGGGATGCCTTGTCAATATTTTGTTTCTAAATTTATCTGTAGGGAGAAAGAAGGACAAAATTAATTTTATTTTAGATTTAATTTATAAGTGGGAACTGAGTGGGCTTATTGATGGGAGAGGTGACATATTAGAATTTTATAGGGTGCAGATAAATTCAAGACATTATATATTTCCAGAGCTTTATTTTCGAGACTCATGCTCTCAATTGATGCACTTGGATAACCCTGTCTGGAGGACTCTATTTGGCAGCAGAAATTGTTATAATTTGAACAGGAGAGATTCAACAAGAGTATATGCTTTGGGGAAATTTAATAATCTATTTTGATAGATTTTAAATGATTTCAGGGCAAAAAATATATTCATAAAAATCCTTGAAGATCTGAGGGTTCATATCCATTTTCCTAAGCTCCCAGAGCAGTTGAAAGATTGAACAGTACTTTAAAAATATATTTTGCTAAGTGTTTCCCTTAATGGGAAGAGCCACACCACTGACTAATATCACCTGTACTTCCATTACTTTTGTTCCGAAGAAAGTTCAATGTTTCTCTACCTTGTCCATAACTCACAAAAAGAAACCTGAATTGATAATGAAGATATGTATTTGGAAAAAATGTCGTATTCATTCCCTTTTGTTTATTTTTCTCTATTCTTCTAGGCAGGTACTGTAGTGAAATATGTCCATAGTTGTTTCTGATGTAAGAGGTGTGGCCTAGGATGAACAGTTTTGATTGACTTTGCACAATAGAGTTGCTAGATTTAACAGATGAAAATACAGGACACACATGTGGACATATGTTTCCCTATTCCTCCTGCTAAGGAAAACAAAAATTCTTAGAAAATATTTATCAAACAAACATAAGAAACCTTTGAAGGATGGGAAGAAAAGGGACCTCGGGACCTAAGAAATGGCACAGGGGTAAATTGATTATCTTTTTCTTCCATATATCTCAGACTTGTGGTTGAAGAAGCTGGCAACCCAAAAATGCCTATGAATTTGGACAAAAAAAAAAAAATGCTCCCCCACCAAAAACCTGTTATCTCTACAAAAATTCCAGAAAGAGCTATCCCAGTAAGACAAAAACACTTAGATGATGATGACTCTACTCTAACCAAACACCACAGAAAAAAACTGTGCACCACACCCATCCAAACCAGAAAAGGCTTCGTGGGGAACCTAAACTTCTACCCTCACAAGGGCTGTAAGAAGCCACCTCAATACATTTGCTGGAGCAGTGTCAGAGAAGGCCAAGTAGGGAGCCAGGACTTTCTATCCTGTCAGCTATTAAGGAGGCTTCTCACCTCTATGGTATCAATGAAGATCATTTGGGGATCAGACTTCCACCCCATACAATGGTAATAAGGTACCTCTGTCTCTGTTGATGTGGTTTCAGAGGAGACCCAGTGGAGCGTCAAGAGTACCATTGCCTAGGGGTAATAAGGACACATTTGTAATGGTGTCAGTGGAGACCACATGGGAGCTGGAACTCTCATCCTCACCCAACTGAAATGCACCCCTGTCCAGCAGTAATGAGAAATTGCTCCATCTTAGGTGTCAAAGGATGCCAAGTAGGGAAGCTAGACTTCCACCTCCACCTTGAAATAGTAAGCTACCCCCTTGCCAGAATGCTATAAAAGCCAACAAAAATAGAAGGCTTAGGTAAGATTCAGAGTCTTATAATACAAAAATATTCAGATTTCAACAGAAATTATCAATTATCATACCAAGAAATAGCAAAATCTCAAACTGAATGAAAAAAGAACAATGAATATATGTTAAGAGTAGGAGATGTTAGACGTTTCTGATGATTTTAAAGAACCCATGATAAAAATGCCTCAAGGAGAAATTACAAACATAATTGAAACAAATAAAAAATAAAGGGTCTTAACAATGAAATAGAAAGTTTCAGCAAAGAAGGTGAAAATATAAAGAAGAATCAAATGGAAATTTTAGAACTGAAAACTGAAGTTAAAAGATCAATAGATGAACTTAAAAGTAGAATGAAAGGAAGAAAACAAGGTAAAAAAATTGGTAAACTAGAAGACAGAAACAGAAATTAATCTGAACCATACAGAGAAAATATTTTAAAAAGGAACAAAAATAGTATCTTGCAGAAATGTGGGATTATAACAATATGTTGTGTCATTGATGCTCCAGAAGGAGAGATGAAAGCACAATTTAGGAAAATAATCAAAGAAATAATGACTGAAAAATTCCCTAATTTTGTAAGAGACATAAACATAAAAATTCAAATATCTGAGTAAACCCCAAACACGGTAAATCTGAAGAAATTAATGTCAAGGGCTATCTTCTGAATGTTTGTGTCTCCCCATAATTCATATTTTGAAATCAATCACCAATGGGATGGTATTCAGAGGTTGGACTTCTGAAAGGTGATTAGATCATGAAGGCAAAGCCCTCATAAAAGGGATTGGTGCCCTTATGAAAGAGGCCTGAGAGCTGCCTTGTTTCTTCTCCCATGTAAGAACACAGCAAGAAGGCATCATCTATGTAACAGAAAATGGGCCCTCACCAGATACTGAGCATGCAAGTGCCCTGATCTTAGACTCATTTCTGTCTCAAAAATTGTGAAAAAAAAATTTCGTTGTTTATAAGCTGGTCAGTCTGAGGTAATTTGTTATAGCAACTTGAGTGTACTAAGATACCAAGACACATTACAATGAAATCTCTAAAAGGCAAAGAATAAGTTTTGAAAGCAGAGATAAATAAAAGACACATTACCTATATGGCTAAAACAAGTTAAGTTACAGTGGACTTATCATCAGAACTGTAGAGGCCAGAAGGAAATCACGACATATTTTATATGTTGAAAGAAAAGAACTGTCAACCCAGAATCCTATGCATGGCAAAAATATCATTCAGAAATGAAGGATAATGAAAAACATTCTTAATAATGAAAACCTAAAATAATTTATAACCAGCAGACCTAGACTGAAAGAGTAACTAAAGGAATTTCTCTAAACAGAACAGATAAATTAAAAGAAAACATACTGAAATGTTAGGAAGATATAAAATAATATGCAAAAATATGAATGAATATAACAAACATTCTTCTATGTGTTTTCTAAATTATATTTGATGCTTGAGGAAAAAGTGTAGGACATGGTCTGATGTGGTTCTAAGTAACTGTAGAGGAAAACATTTAAAACAATTATATTTGAACAAGAAAGGTAAAAATATGTAAAGGGAGGCAAGTTTTCTATACTTCAATTAAATTTGTAAATAGCAACACCAGCAGACTGTGATAAGTCATTTGTATATAATGTCATAACTATAGCAAACACTACAAATAGATGTTAAAAAAGATACACTCAAAAACACTATAAATAAATCAAAATGAAATTTTAAAAATTCTAATGATGTCTGAGAAGACAAAAAGAAAAAAATAAAAATACAGAGAACAAATACAAAGCAAAATATGAAATAAATATTTAAGCCCTAATATACGTATAATTACAGTAATATAAATGCTCTAAGTATGCAAATTAAAAAATATATTAGCATTATTATGTTTTGAGATGGGGTTTCACTCTTGTTGCCCAGACTAGAATTCAATGGCACAATCCCGGCTCACTGTAACCTCTGCCTCCTGGGTTCAAGCGATTCTCCTGCCTCAGCTTCCCAAGTAGCTGGAATCAACACACCAAGCTAATTTTGTATTTTTAGTAGAGACGGGGTTTCATCATGTTGGTCAGGCTGGTCTTTGACTCCTGATCTTAGGTGATCTGCCCACCTCGGCCTCCCAAAGTGCTGGGATTACAGGCATGAGCCACTGTGCCCAATCATTAAAAAAAATATATTGACAGAGTGCATTAAAAAACTTGACACAGCAATATGCTCTCTACAAGAAAGTTATTTTAAATATAACTATAGAGTCAGTTTGAAAGTAAAACTACTAAACAACAAATATAAACAGTAATCGATAATCAATAACACACAGTAATCTATAGTACACAGAAATGGCTATGTTAATATTAACAAAGTAGCTGTCAGAGCATAGAAAATTACCAGAGACAGAGATGAACATTATTTAATGATAACAGGGTCAGTCTACCAAGAACACATAGCCATCATATATGGACCTACACAAAAAACAAGCTACAAAACTTGTGGGGCAAAAACTGATTGAACTAAAAGGAGAAACAGACAGATACATAATTATACTTGTAGACTTCAATATTCCTCTCTCAACAATTGATAAAATGACCAGATAGAAAATTGGCGAGAGTATAGAATAAGTCAATAATATAATCAACCAACAGAGTTTTATCAACATTTATAAAATGCTCTACCCAAAAACAGAGAATGCTCATTATTTTCAAGAGTCCTTTGAACATATACTAAGAGAGACTACATCCTGAAACTTAAAAAGGTATGTCAACAAATGTAAAATAATTGAATTTAATAACAGAAACAACAGGAAAATTACAAACACTTGGAAATTAAACAAGGCACACTTCTAAATGATCCATGAGTCAAAGTTGAAATGTCAAGGGAAATAAAAAATATATACATTAAACTGAATAAAAATAAAAACACAACGTATCTTAATTTTTAGGATACAGTTAAAGCAGTACTAAAAGGGTAATTTATAGCACAAAATATATGTGTTATAAAAGAAAAAATCTCAAATAATCTGAGTTCATACATCAAGAATATTAAAAAGAGAAAAATATACCCAAAGCAAGCAGAAGAAAGGAAATAAAGATCAGCAACCAATGAATTTGAAAACAATGATAAAGTGATAGAGAAAAATCCCATAATTAAAGAGCTTGCTCTTTGAAAAGAACAATAAAATACACAAAACTCTAGTAAGACTGCAGAAAAATAAGAGAGGTCGTAAATTACTAACATTAGGAATAAAACAGAGATAATCACTACAGACTCCGAAGTTATCAGAAAAGCTTATAAGGGAATAGGATAAACAACTATAGGCACAGAAATTTGACAATGTAGGTGGAACGGACAATTCCTTGAAAACCGTAAACTACCACAACTCATCTAATATAAAATACATAATTTGAAGATAATATGTAATTTAAAAAATTCCCAAACAGAAATTATGAGGCTCAGATGTATTCGCTGGACAATTCTATAAAACATCTAAAGAAAAAAATAACCTATCTGATATTTGACAATGCCAAAAAAATGAGCAATGGTGGAAGAATTCCCTATTCAATAAATGGTGCTGGGATAGCTGGTTAGCCATATGTAGAAGAATGAAACTAGACTCCTACCTTTCACAAATAAAAATTAACTCAAAGTGGAGTAAAGATTTAAATATAAGACCTCAAACTATACAAATACTAAAAGAAAACCTAGGAAATACCTTTCTCAACATAGGCATTGGCAAAGAAGTTTTGGTTAAGTCCCCAAAAGCATTGACAACAAAAACAAAAATAGACAAGTGGGACCTAATGAAAACAAAGAGCTTCTGCAGAGCAAAAGAAACTATCAGCAGAATAAACATGGAACCTACATAATGGAAGAAAATATTTGCAAACTATGCATTGAACGAAAGTGTAATGTCGAGAATCCATAAGGAAGTTAAATAAATCAACAAACAATGAACAAAAAACACAACTGAAAAATGGGCAAAGGACATGAACATGCACTTCTCAAAAGAAGACATAGTTTGTCAACAAATATGAAAAAGTACTCATCATCACTGAATATCAGAGAAGTGCACATCAAAGCCACAATAAGATACCATCTCATTCTAGTCAGAATGGCTATTACTAAAAATTCAATAAAATAAAAGATTCTGACAAGGCTGTAGAGAAAAGAGGATACTTACACACTTTTGATGGGAAGGTAAATTAGTTCAGCAACTGTGGAAAGAAGTTTGGAGATTTCTCAAAATGCTTGAAAGAGAGCTAGCATTTATCCCACCAATCTCATTACTGAGTATATCCACAAAGAAAACAAATTGTTCTACCAGGAAGACACATGCACTCATATGTTCATCACAACGGTATCCACAATAGCAAAGACATGGAATCAACCTAGCTTCTCATCAAAGGTGGACTGCATAAAGAAAATATGGTACAAATACACTGTGTGATACCATGCGGGCATAAAAATGAATAAAAGTATGTCTTTTGCAGTGACACATATACAGCTGAAGGTCATAACTCTAGTAAATTAAAACAGAAACAGAAAACCAAATACCATATATTCTCATTTATAAGTGGGAGTTAAATATTGCATACACATGAATATAAAGATGGGAACAATAGACACTGTGGCTTACTAGAAAAGGGAGAGAAAGGGGAGGTGTGAGTTGAAAAACCACCTATTTGGTACTATGTTCACTACCTGGGTGACAGGATCCATACCCCAAACCTCAGCATCACACAATATGCCCATGTAACAAACCTGCACGTATGTCCTCTTTATATAAAATACAAGTTGAAATTATTTTTAAAAGATTCAATAAATAATTTCACACACACACACACATGCTGACTAAGTGGAATTAATTCCAGGGATGCAAACTTGCTACAATATCTAAAAGTCAATCGTGTTATCCAACCACATTAAGAGGCTACAGAAGAGAAATATGATCATAGTACTACAGAGAAATAATTGGACAAAATTCACCACCCATTCATGATAAAAACTGTTGGAAAAATAATACTAGAAAGGAACTTCTTCAATTTATTAAAGGCTCTAAGAACTCCACAGGTAATATTATACTTAATGGTGAAAGACCAAATGTTTCACCCCCAAGATTGGAAATAATATAAGGATATCCACTCTCAACCACTCTCATTCAACATAGTGTTTGAAACTCTAGCCAGTGCAATAAGACAACAAAAACAGTTTTTTTTAAAAAAAGACACAGATTGTAAAGAAAGAGAAAATTGCCACTATTTGTAGATGACATAATTGCCAAAATAGAAAATCTCAAGTAATCTATACAAAAACTCTCAGAACTGATAAGTTCAGCAATATCACTAGATAGAATATAAATATACAAAAAAGGCATTTCTATGTACTAGTAAAATTAAAATTTTACTACTATGAGTAGTAAAATTAAAATGCAATCATTCAATAAAAAAGAAATACTTAGGTGTAAGTCTGTCAAAATATCTACAGATAATAATATACATACTGAGGACTACAAAACATTGATGAAAGGATTTCAAGAAAATCTATATAAATGGAGAGACATACAATATTCATGTATTGGAAGACCCAACATAGTAAAGAGGTCAGTTCTTTCAAGATTAATACTCAGGTTTTCTGTAATTCCTATTACATGACAAGCAATTTTATTTGCAGATATATACAAGATTATGCTAAAATTTATATGTTAAGGCAAATTAACTACAATAGCTAAACAAATATGGAAAAAAGAATAAGGTAGGAAGCATCAGTCTACCCAAATTCAATACATTATACAGCTACATTAATCAAGACTATGTGGTCTGGTGGACAGACAGACATGCAGAACAACAGAATAGAATAGAGAACCCAGAAACAGATCCATACAAATATGCCCAAGAGATCTTAGGTGCTCTTCACACAGACAAACACACAATCACACAAGGTAACTATGGAAGGTGATGGATAGGTTAATGTGCTTCACTGAAGCAATCATTTACTGTTTATGTATATTCAAACATCATTGCCATACCCCTTAAATACAAACAATAAAAAAATTAACCTAGAGGGACATAGTTACAGGATAACCATTGGAAAACGTGTTGGCCCAGCTACTCATTCTGGTTTTAGTCTAGATCTGTATGGTCCAGTCTAAATCACCAGAAAACGATTTTGTGACTATAACATGGATTCCCAGTGGGGCATCATAGCACCCTCAAGGAACAAAAATTGATTCTTTGGGGGTAGAAAAAAATTCTACTTATTTTATATATAAAACACAGTTATACATATGCTACATAAACAGATATACAATCGCATCACTGTGGTAAGAAATTTAATGGAAGTGTCATAGTGTGATAGAAAAACAGATTGAGAAACATTGCTCTGTAGTAGTAAACCGAGTGAATTGATTTTTTAATATATCTTGCTTTGAATCTGTTATGGCAATAGGTGGCTGCTTGAGGATTTATGAATACACTATTCAGGCCTACTAAAATTTCATGTAATCCTAGCCAACTGCTGGCCCAATATTTGAAAATTATACAGTGAGTAATGACGAATATAGGACAAAATAAACTTAAACAACCCATAGCCACTGCAATTAGCTTCATGATTAGACTAGAATCATGAAATGGTTATATTCAAATAGGGGAGGAAGCGGGAGAGACAGAATAAGAGAAAGAAAAAGAGAGAAAAGAAGTTCTGTCACACATTTCCAAAACTATCATGATTTTTAAAAAATGTTTTGTGTTTTACCTTCACAACATTTGTGATAATAGTTATTTCCCAGAAAGTACTGCTTTCGTTGTTTGGTTTTGTTTGCTTTGTTCTTGTTGTATCACAATTCTTTTTCAATGGAGAATTCAAGCAGGTAAGAGGATTCTGTGGTAATAAATCTTGCAGCAAGCTTAGTAGGAAGGCATACTCTTCAGTGATAGGAGCAAGCTGTCAGTAACATATAGATGTGAGTGTCCGGGTTTATACAGGTAGAGCAGACATTCTTTTCTAAAGATTGATGCTACCAGATCCTGCAGACTATTGCTCCTTGGCAAGTGCATAAGTGATACTATATGTTACCCATTAACTTCAAATAATAACCTTACAGAGTTTAATTACTTTAAATACTTATTTAAAAAGGTGAAAGGACTGGTCTCAATACAAATGGACATTAATGTTTTAGAATGTAAATGATAGTTTCTCGTGTAAGTAACCTTAAGTAACCCATTTAAGTGATCTGTATCTCATTACAAATGGCAGCCTATTTCACCTGGAAGGTATTTATGCCCCAAGCTAATAGGCAATCAAGGCCGTGAGAGAAATAGATATCAATGTGCAGTGGGACAAATTCAAGGAACCCAAATTACATTTACATTAAACAATCAGGTAAAGCAAATCCCAACAGGGATAAGAAACACAAGGACAGCATTACATATAGACCAACTAGATGAGACAGAGAGTTATTCTGAAGTAAGACCGTTCTTCAAAATCTCTGATTATGCTAAATTTTAAAGGAATGTAAATTGTGCATGCTTTACAGATGATAATATATGGATATGTGCCAAAATAAGATACACTTGTCACAGGAAATAATGATAACCTAAAGTCATACGACTAGCAGGAAAGACAATGTGATGCTAAATCACCTAATTTTTCAACCAGAGTTTAATTTAATAAATTTTTTGGTTGCTGGATTCTAGGAACTTTATAAGCAAAGAGAAAGGCGGAATATGTACCTGATGCCAGTGCAATAATAGCAAAGATAAACATTACATCAAGGACATCTTTTTGTAGTCAAAATGACCTGCATTCAAAGTCCAGGACAATCTCTTACAAGCTTTGCGTTCTCAGATAGGATCCACAAAGTTTTACTGTAAAGGTCAGATAGTAAACATTTTTTGGCTAGAGGAACTGCATATGGTCTCTGTTCCATATTTCTTGTGTGTATATTTGCAACTCTTTCAAAATGTAAAAATCACAGCCTGTATAAAAACAGGTCATATGATGTATCTGGCCTAAAGGCTGTAGTTTACAAATCCCTGGTCTAAGACAAGTTACTTCTTTTCACTGTACCTCAGTTTCTTCACCTTTTTAGTGGGTATAATCCTTCCCTTGCTAAGCTATATTAAATATTAAATAAGCAAATGATTGCAAAGCATCTAAAATGTGGTATTTGGTCCATAAATGGTGGTAGCTAGAGTCATTATGGTAGCTGTCATAATTGGGTGTTCAGTTTTAAAAAATTATTAATATTATAATTATATTAGTAATTTAAATAGTAATTTTATAATAATAATCTTATAACAATAATTATAAATTACTAGTATTTTTTTTCTCCAAAGTATTGCGGGTGTTCTACTGAGGAACACTATGTCCATTTTGGGAAAGAGGAAAATCTTTGAGAAAAAATTGCTTCAACTCTGTCTAGCGGGTTTCACAAGTAGATACAGAAAGAGAAGTCATAGATGGGAGAGCATCAAGTCATGTACTAGAGTGGTGAGAATCACGTTCAGTGTGGCATTTGTGGCATGTACATTAATGTGGGATTCAGGTAATGGGGCATTTCCAGTGCCTGCTCTCAGTGGAGTATCAGAAGCAGTTAGGTAGGCCCAAATAATAGAGTACTTTTTCAACACAGTAGAGCAGTGGATGTTATCCTCTAGGGAAACGACAAAGGGAACGGACAAAGGATTTGAAGTTTAGGAGTCACATGGGCCTTTTGATAGTCAGAAAATACCTGAACAGATCATTTGTTCAAGGAAAAAAAAGAAGGTTGCTCTGACTGGAAAGTAGAGAATGATAAAAACAAGGGTTAGACTTAAAGCAGTGAAAGCAGTTAGGAACTGTTCAGATCAAAGATTGTGAGTGTCTGAAATGGAAGGAAAAGTGGAAGAGATAGGATTGGGGCAGGCTTTAGAAAGATTTTCAAAAACAGTTCCGGATTTTACGTAGTGTCTACTGGAAAGGTATCTGGGGTGGGTCTTGAATTTCTGGCACGAGTGCTGCCTGGATGGGGGCACATAAAGGCATTGTGAAGACAGAAGCAGTTACAGGTAGGACAAAGAGAATGCACTCAATTTTGAACATGTTGGATTTGGTATCTATTTAAATGACTAGACCTGGTCACTTAATTAGACATGTCCAACAGGTAGTTGTATATTCAAGTTTGAAGATCAGGATTGAAGATACATATTGTATTTTTAAAGATATTTTACATACGTGAGTTTTTAAACTATAAAAGTGAATGAATTTGATAAGGAGAATAATAGGTGAAGCAAACAAAAATGTGAGCAGAATGACTGTGTGGCAAAACAAATAAACAAAAAAAAGGTTTGGTGTTAAAGCCTTAAAAAAGGACTGATTTTGCAGTTCTGGTTCAAATGAACCATCCTAAGAAAATAAAATGAGGCAAAGACGAGGAATCATGGTGAAACTGTGAGATTAACCTATTAACAGTCCCTCAAAATATTACAGATTTTAAAATCAATATATTGTAGAATTTACAAAAATGCAATTCCAGTACACATTAATGTTAATTCTGTACAAAATTTGTAACTATGACCTACATCAAAACATGACCCAAAAGGAAATAAAGCATGTTGGTATGGCAGGTGCAATTGCTATTCTGCGTGGTGATACATATGATTGTCCTCTCTTTATCTATCCATTATTACACATTGTTTAAAAATGATTAACCTAATTAAATGCAGATCTATCTATTAAGGCAAACTGATCACATGATCTTATTGGTCTTTGAACTTATATGGAATATAGAGGCAGTTGGATTCCTTTGCCAGTGTCAAAATCAATTACATCGAAATAGAAGTGTGGTATTCACCACTGGAAATTGATCCTTCTTAAACAATTCTACACAGCAGGACAATACCCTTAGCAAATGCTGATGTTGTATGGGCCACAGGCAGCTATTTCCATGCATGTAGCAGGGTGTTGGCATTTTAAAAACATATTTTGCAGCCCAATAACACTTACATGACACAAACATTTGGGGTCACATATAATAAATATTGAAGTCAAACACACAAAGATAATATGCTTCTTTTGCCTCACATTTTGTAGAGCACGGCTGTCAGACAATGCTAGCTGGAATGGCAGATACTTCAAAATAGTACCTGCATAACTACTGTGATGTTTGATGACATTTGTTCCATTTAGTATAATTGATGCCAGCCAAGAAAAAAAAAAATCACTACCATTGTAATAAGCATTTATATAGAGCTTATTTTGGCAGCCTGTCTTCTGGAATCTTCATATAAATTTCCTCTTTTAATTCTCACAATAACCCTGTTCTTTAGGTACGATTATTATAATAATTTTTGAAGATGAGGCTGCAGAGACAATATAAGTGATTTACTCAAGTATTTCCCAAATACGAAATAACTAGTAACTAGCAAGGATGGGTTTAATTTATTTATTCGTCTGTTTGTTTGTTTGTTTATTTATTTATTTATTTATTTATTTATTTATTTATTTTGAGGCAGGATCTCACTCTGTCACCCAAGCTGGAGTACAGTGATGCTATCATGGCTTACTGCAGCCTCAACCCTCTCAGGCTTCTCCCACCTCAACATCAGCATCCCAAGTAGCTGAGAACACAGGTGCACACAACCACACCTGGCTAATTTTTAAATTTTTTGTAGAGATAGGGTCTCGCTATGTTGCTAAGACTGGTCTCGAACTCCTAGGCTCAAGTGAATCGTCTGCCCTGGCCTCCTAAAGTGCTGGAATTACAGGTGTGAACCATTTCCCCTGGCCAAAGAATGGGTTTTATACATAGGTGGCATGGCTGCACAGTCTGGGCTTTTAACTACTGTATTTCACCTCACTAATACTACCTCTCAGCTCACTATGAATACTTTGTAAATGTCCACAGTTGGAGACAGGAGACACTAGAGCTGGAATATCCCAGTGACAGAAGAATTTGTTAGACTAGCAAGGATAGGTTTAGAACATTAAAAGATCTTTATCTGTAGGAAGAAATAAATTTATCTTCTTCATCTTTTTAAGGGATTCATTATCAGAAAATGGAGGCAGTTCATTTAATCCTTGCCTCTGAATGAAGGTGCAAAGATAAGTGAAATAATGGAATTTCAACTGTGGCCAATTCAGAAGTCTGTGAGTAATGCTAATGGTACTTGAGGGCAGGTAGGGTTAGCAATTATATGTCTCAGAGCCATAAGGAAGACTGTGTAGTCTTCAAGTAATGAGACATCCAGTTTTCCATAACTTTCTCTCAGTTGAAAACAAGTAATAAAACTCACCAATTTACCTACAAACATGCAGCTTAATGGTTGTTTATGAAGATGTGGAAATAAATAAAGGCCACCTAAAAGGGAACACACGGAGTCTATTTATTCAGAGTTTGCTGTTGCAAGGGCATCAGCCACCATTACTTACATCAGGTGGAGACTCAAAGGCAGGCAAAGGAGTGGGAAAGCTTTATAGTTAGGAGAAGGAAGACATCAGTTATGCTCTGATTGGAAATCGTTGCATAGGGAAGGTGGAGACAGGCTATCTAGAAGTTACATTTTATATGATGGGTTCAGGGAATATAATTGTCTTTCTCTGGCTTGTCCCTAGTTGGAAACAGGGCAAAAAAAAAAAAAAAAAAAAAAAAAAAAAAAAAGGAATCTAGCACTCATTGACCAAGTTTTGGCTGTTTGGGGCTTATTGCTGCAGAGGTTGTGGGTAGAGTTCTATTATCGTATATCATCTGACCATTGTTTGTTTGTATATTCAGTATCTCACAGACAAATTTAAAAAGAACATAGTGCAATTTTCAAGCCTGTGTAGAAAATTATTCAGGGATAAAAATAACTATAGTGGAAGTACAACAAAGAAAATGGCAACAGTTAGTTATTCAAAATCACAAAGTTAGTCATTCCAAGATCTGTTCTAGCTCTCAGTGCATGTACAAAAATATAAAGTATACAAGTCAGGACATAGATGGAGCTTCTGTGTCAGCTGATGCCACCACATTTCCCATCATGGGGAAGGGACAGGTTGAACCCCAGGCGCTGGTTGTTCTCAAGTGTGTATTTTGCCTTCCTTTCACATGAGATGAATCCTGGATATGGGTCTGTTCTGTGCAGGACCTAAAGGATGATAATAGAAAACAGAGTTTCCATAAAGTCAAAGAGTTCACAGTTAGGGGCTGACAAAGTCGAAGGCAATTTGATTAGTCTTTAAGAAGGATGTTAAGCAAGTAAGAATGGAGTGGGGTAATTTGCCTGGGATGGTAGTGGACTTTGGAGGGTTAGGGTATCAAAGGGCTACAACAAGCCAGTAAACTGTAGATGGGAATAAATTTTTGAGAAACTGACAAGTGCCTCCATTAACTCTTTATGAACACATAGATGGCCTTTGCATATGAATGAAGAGGATGTTTAAAGGAGCTAAAACAACATAAACAGCCATGGTTGGGAGCACATCACATGTTAGTAAATCATAGGTGTTGCTACTGTTATTTTCAAGGAATAGTTATTAAACACCCAGGCAAAAGAACCACATAGATGCCTTATGTATCTTTTAAGATGCTGTACAGTTACATATTAGTGCTAATGGAAGGTCCAATGAATAAAAATAACATTAATCATTCAATCATTTGTTATTAATCTCTAAAGTAGGGTATTTATAACATCTACATCATAGGGTTGTTGTGAGTTTTCAATGAATCAATAATGTGACATTCTGAAAGTACTTGGCACAAACAAAATGCTATATAAGCATTAAGTATTATTATTATTACTACTCTTATCAAATAATTCAATAAGCTTTGAGAACTTCACAAAAGACCAAGGAAACAAAGACATAAGACACCGTCCCAGCCAAAGAAGTTTATGGATGAGAGAGGGAATGAGGGATATAAGCAAATAATTACAACAAAACCAAAGTGCCATGTTTAGGGTTGTATACAATGTACCACAGTAACACAGAGGAAAAAAGTCACAACTGGCTATATCAACCCTGAAACTGGGATACCCTATTGGTGCAATTTCATGAATATTGAAATCACAAGGTTGCTTTCTGTTGTAACATAAGCATCCCAGATGGCATCTGATTAAACTTGACCTGAGTGAACTTTCAAAAGAATTAATTCTGATATAAGAGATGGGTGAAGGGTTTGCTTTTGAAAATTTATAATTTAGAAGCTCTCTAATTTTACTCTAATTTAACTCAAACTACTTTAAATTGAAACATGTCTCCATGGGGCTGGTCTGTATTAATTGAGTATTTGCATATGCAATTCATAATTGCTGCCAAGATTTTAAAGTTATTTATGCCAGTTATTGCTCTCACAGATGAAATTAAGGATACTCCAAAAGATAACACTATTTATTAAATTCAAATATATCATTTAACCCTCAAAATACTCATTTCATAAAGGAATCACCAACTCCATTTAACAAAAGATATTTTATATCAACAGGTTGAGTAACTTCCTGAAAAATATTTATCACAAATGTATTTAAACTCATGGATATCTAATTCTGAACATAAAACTTTGGTATTGCTTTTAAAACCCATGCTGCTTCCTGAAACATAATCATCAACAATTATTGACTAAATTAATAGAACTCAATACTGATAAAGATATTTCTGGTATCTAGTCATAGTATTATACAGGCCTATTCACATCATTCACATTTATGTGGAAGTATACATGCTATATTCAAATTAACAATAATTAAGAAAATATATTTAATTTTTCAAAATCATATTAGCATTCCAATATTGATCTGGAAAAGATATGTTGCTTTAAATAGATTAAAGTTTACAAGAGGCCTGGTGCAGTGGCTCACGCCTGTAATCCCAGCACTTTGGGAGGCCGAAGTGGGTGGATTACCTGAGGTCAGGAGTTCAAGACCAGCCTGACCAACATGGTGAAACCCCGTCTTTACTAAAAATACAAAAATTAGCCAGGCGTGATGGCAGACACCTGTAATCTCAGCTACTCGGGAGGCTAAGGCAGGAGAATCGCGTGAACCCTGGAGGCGGAGATTGAAGTGAGCCGAGATAGAGCTACTGTACTCCAGTCTAGGCTACAGAGCCAGACTCTGTCTTAAAAATTAAATAAGTAAATAAATAAATAAATAAATAAAGTTTATAAGAATCTCTTATAATTATTATTATTATTGTTTTGAGACGGAGTCTCCCTCTGTCGCCCAGGCTGGAGTGCAGTGGCACAATTTCCTCTCACTGCAATCTCTGTCTCGCAGGTTCAAGCAATTCTCCTGTCTCAGTCTCCAGAGTAGCTGGGATTACAGGCCTATGCTACCACGCCCAGCTCATTTTTGTATTTTAGTACACAGGGGTTTTACCATGTTAGTCAGACTGGTTTTGAACTTCTCACCTCAAATGATCCATCAGCCTCAGCCTCCCAAAGTGCTGGGATTACAAGTGTGAGCCATCACGCCCTGTCCTAAGAATCTCTGATTATTTAAGTGACAATATTGATAAAATCAAATACATCAATGAATTAGAAATACAATATATATGACCATGTCTAGTGAATGCAAAGCAGTGTTATTTTAGAAATTCTTATAACCAAAAAAGCCAAATTGATAATCTTAATGATGTAAAAAATATTTTTTGACAAAACTTAATACTAATTCTTGATAAAAATATGGCAGCAACTAAGAAGAGAACCGCACTACCGTTGTCTGAAAAATAGTATTTATCAAGATCTATGGCGAAACAATATTTAATGAAAATGTTAGAAGCATTATCTTTAAAATCAGGGGGAAGACAAGAATGCAATTATCTTTGTTTCTACTAAGCATTCTACTGGAGATTTAATAGTTATTAACTCACCACTTTACGTGATAAGACTTTTAAAAATAAAGTTATATCATGGTAAAGATGTCATCTATGAAAAACATGTATTGGTTTCCTCCAAATTGGTATATTTAGTCAATGTAATTTTTATCAAAACTCCATTTTTTTGCTACTTCTAAATTTATATTGATAGCAAAACATATATGAATTTGTACAGAGGAAATATAGTCCTTTTTAGAGAAGAGGAATACATTTGAGAGCCCAGAAGCTAAATATAATGTTTTATATAAATATGCATCGTATAACATATACATACCTATGTATATTTGAAAGTGTGATATGTAATAGATTCAGTGATACATGACACTGAGAACAAATTAGAATACTTCTAACATAAACTATAATAATTCCAAGGAGGAGCATGAGGTTACACCAAAAATATGATACAATTATAAGTTTGGGTCCATACAGAATTTTTAAACAAAGCATACACACTGTAAAACAAAAAGGACTAATTTCCAATGAACAAAGTTATCCTAAATGCCAGAGATACCTCAAAAAATGAAAAATATAAGTCACAAGCTGGAATAGGAAATATAAGCTCCAAACAATTGAAAAAAGAGTGAATTCTTATAAAGTATTTTAAAAAATAAAAGCAAAATCTCCTCTATTTTTTTAAAGAAAGACACAGCTCAGCAGAGAATGAGCAAAATACATGAGTAGGTATTTCACAAAAGAGGTCATAGAACTAACCAATAAAGACGAAAATGCACAAAACATTATTAGGATTCAGGAAATCCATACTAAAACGACACCAACATTCCATTTAATGAAAACCGGGCTGGCAAAAATGAAAAGATCACCGTGTTTTGGGAGAGCACGCACTAATCTAGAATTCCTGTCTACTGCTCCAGAATATGTAAATTTTTATAACACCTTTGAAAAACAGGCATTGCCTAGTAAAACCAAAGCCATGCATATCCCCAAATTCCAGCACTTCTCTTCTTAGATATGTAGTCCAGAGAAAAGTCTGTAATCTCTGCACTGAGAAGGATTCACATGAGGGAAAACTGCAGCTATGCTTAAGCAGCACAATTCTGGAAACAATGCAAGCATCCATCAACCAGGAGAACAGATAAACAAATTGTGTTTCACAATGGAATATCATGCAGCAGTCCAATGAATAAAATAACATGACATTCATAAACTTTAATGAACCTCAGAAATAAAATGATGCATTAAAAAAGCAAATCAAAGATGAGTATATATCCTATATAATTTCACATAAAGTTCAAAAACATCAACAGAGTTTTAAAGATTATACAAACATAATAGAACTATGCAAAGAAGCAGGGAAATAGAAACATAAAATTTAGGAGAGTCTTTGATTTCCCCTCGTGGAGGAGGGAGGAATGCCTTGTGAGATTTGCATTCAAAGAAAGATACTCAGAGGATTTTAATTATATCAATAATATTCCATTTCTTACTCTGTGTGGTAAGTCTTAGGTATATGTTTTATTAATCTTAATATTTTATTTATATTTTTTCTTTATATGTATTATTTCATAATAAAGATGCTCTTTAAAAAGCTTTAAGAAGTCATCTCTAAGATATATTGTTAAGTGCAAAATTTAAAAATAAAAAACATCAAGAAGTGCAAGCCTGGGTGTATAAAATGCTCAGTTTTACATGTACAAAAATATTACATAGGTATATTTCCTCACCTATTAAAGTAAATTAGCTCTAGAAGTAATATATAAAAATATGTTTGTATGTCTCTCACACAAGTGGAAGGAAAAATTTCCACTGCACACCTTTTTGTTCCTGAACTATTTAAATTTTATATATTCGATCACAAATGACAAAAATAAATATATAAAATTTAAGCACTATTTTGCAGATTGTCTTATGCAATAGCAGTCTTAGGTAGATAATTACATTTCACATCTGAAGAGGTTTCAAACCAGAAAGGTTAAAAAGCACACTGAAAATCACAGAATAGTGACAGAGTCAGATCCAAATTCCTTCTTCCTTTAGCAAATATTCATTGAGAACCAGCTATGTTCCAGAAACTGGCAAGGTTTTTCGGATGTATCAACAAACAAAACAAGAAACTTGACCCTCATAGAACTAAATTCCAGCGACAGGAAATGAGGATAAAATATAAGCAGGATACACAAATAAGCAAATAATACACCATGTTAGAAAGTCATAAATTCTAGAGCATGATGATGGTGTAGGGGGTTAAAGAGGCCTGGTAGAGGGAAGGCAGGGTGACATTGCAGTGTTAAATAAGGCAGTCAGGACAAACCTCATCCAGCAGGTGAAAAAGGAGAAAAGACTTGAAGGCGATGAGTGAGTGAGCCAAGCCAGTTGGTATGTGGAGAGTGTGCCAGGCAGCTGAAGCAAGGTCCTATGAAGTGGGTTTGGTATCCAGGCTGGCAAAGTCAAGTGGTGATCTGAAGGTTCATTACTATCATCACTGCATAGTGTACCCATAAAAACATCATGAAAATCATGAGCAAGGATGAGGTGCAGAGGCTTGAAGTCTCTCTCATCTTTCCTATCATCCACATATGTGGTCGAAGCTCAAGGGGAACATATGAAATACTTGCTGTTAAAGATTAAATGCATTTACTCCAAAACAAAGGAAATAGAAAAGAAAAGTATTGTCTAAGTCTAGGTCACTTTTTTCCTAGCAGATTTTTAAAACAACGGTGGGAGGTAAAATCCTCCCTTTCCAGGAAAGTTGCTCAAGGAAAAGCATATTTTCTCTTTTTTTTTTTTTTTAAAGTATCAGCCTATAAAGAGGAAAGAAGGCGGTCAATATTGAAAATGTAACTTTAAGTTAAAGGGGGAGATAAATCAGTCACATTCTTCCTGGGGGGATTTGCAAAGGAAAAAGGAAAAAGAACAGGACTTGCAACTTTTATCCTTACAAAATGTGCTGCTGTAAGGACTTAAGTTGTTTAATCTCTCTACATACTGCTGATTTTCTTGACCTTGCAAAAGTCATTCAGTATCTGTTCATGTATCTGTGAAAACAAGGGCAGTGATCTCTCCTCTCTCTGGATTCTTTGTGATAATTTAGTGACTTTAATCTCTAATTCCAACGACTATTATGTTCATTGCCTTTGTTCTCAAAACTCACACCACTGACCTAATAATGGACAAAATGACAGCCATGTCTATAGCCACTTGCAACAAAAGACTCTCCATAGCCTCATATTGCAGGATAATGAAGAGAAATTACAGGTGGTTAGAGAGCTGCAACTACCTAGAAGAGAATCCAGGAATAGAATAAAAGGAACAGTCCCGATGATGTCCTTATAAATGTGCCACTAGTCTAATGGGAGAGAAGGCATGCTTCCTAGTTAATTTTCCATATTAGTGTAATGAGAAGAAATAGACAAACTGCCAGCAGGTTCACTTGGCTAATGTTTCAGCCAGCAGACCTGGCACAGCTCCTACTAAAAGGGGTTAAAGGTGAACAAAAATATATATAATTCTAAGCTGCTTCTTTTGGCCTTACAAAATAACAGAGTAGGGCCACTATGGATAGTGCTTTGGGGATGATACCAATCATTTATAGCTCATTTCTCCTAGCATATTCTGATTTTTGAAAAAGATTTTATTGTAATAAAACTCTGCTGGCTGAACTATACCTAGAGCATCAAACCTTGCATTATGCTTTCCATTTCTATGAATAGTTCCCTGGACAGTTGAATAAATATCCATTTTTGTGAATGCTCATTCTGCTTGTTTTCAAAATGCAATAGTGAGTATTTATTTTTCAAGTTAAATAGCAACTATTCAACCTAAAGACGACATTCCCTTAGAATTTTGACAAGGAACAAACAAACATAATACAAATATGCAGTAAGTACTTTTCTTAAATTATGGAATGGAAAAACTGATTACGTCCAGCACAAATGCTTCATCCTTAGTGTAACCGTGGAATGACTTGCTAACGGATTGTACTTATTAGGTCAAAACATTAAAGATCCCCTGGGAATACAAGATTGGTTATGAAGCATTTATATGGCATATTTTTCTAAAATGCTTTACAATCATTAGCTGTTCTTGACAACAGCTCTGTGAGAATTGTGAAGTGGATTATTATCCACTAGGTGCTGCACTGGGGAGTCAGGATGGAGACTATCTGCCTGAAAATTACCCAGGCTGATCATCCATGGCAGGAGTTGGGCTGAGATTACGACATAAAGTTACTAGATTCACAGTCAATTCATTTACCATGCTCTTCATTTGAGAAAACACTTAATGCAAAAAAAAAAAAAAAAAAAAGAAAACACTTAATGCTTGTTTACCACTTTGTTCCTTTAAATTGCTACAATTCCAGGGTTATTTCAGAGAGCTCTCTTTTTGCAATAATTGTCAGGATTTAAAGATAGCAATTATCCATAAATGAGTTACCTTTTACTGATTATCCGACATATCCATGAGTAATAAGCATGGCTTAATGGAAAGAGGACATGATTTGGAATCAAGCCTACCTCTGTCATTTGTGAAAAGGTTTGGGCAAGTAACTTTACTCTTTTTATTCATCTGAATAATAAGGGATTTGGAACTACTGATTTCTAAAGTCATTTCTAGCATTAAAATTCGTAATTTTATACTATTCATAGTCATATAACAGTATGTTCAAAAATTACATCTTTTTCTCTGGATTATCTTCCGAAAAAAAGAAATAAACCTATCGATGATTCAAGCTTATATTTTAGTGACTGCCGTTTTTGGCAACATCATTATATTTGGGCTGGCAAAATCCTTGATATTGACTGTAACTTGTTTATTGTAACAAATTCATATCAATGGGAAAGAATAAGATGAAGACACAGGCGGTTGACCAGGAATTGTAAGTAAATACATGGCCCACTGTAGATGTTAATGAAATTCATTAAATTTATCCTGAATAGAAGATAACTGGAGACGTATTCTGGTACTAATTACTTTTCAAGACTATAAGTAAATAGTCCAAAATTGTTTTCAGCTCACTTTACTTAGTGTAAACAATTCAGTATGTAGGGTAAAATGCAAATATCTTTAAGCAAGCTATTAGAAGTTTCAGTAGGTGCTTAACACTTGAGTAAGAATTAATTTATGCAGGTTACCCATCCAACTGTAAAACATCTGTCAGTGTGGTGGGCAGGAGGTTTACAGCTGGAGTCTCATTAAGGGCGAACAGATACGGATAACCAGCAAGAATGCTGGTGAGGAAGTGATTCTAGAACCCTACAGATGATGCCAAGTGGAATCTTTCAATGCCTTTTTTTTACCTTTTGGCTAGCTTTGGTGTCAACAAATCTTACGTAGGAAATTGAATTATTGGTGTCAATTCTTCACTCTGTTGTTTGGAAATTTTGCATCTACATCCTTCCACGTCCTCATGGAGAAATCATATGCCTTTTTACTTTGAGGATGACTAGGTGACTTGCTTTTTTCAATCAATGTGATGACTGATTTTTGTTGGTAAAAGATTTTTACCAAGTATCAAAAATCCTTGTTTATAATTCTCCAACAACTTTTCAAACTGCTCTGATTTCATAATGGAATACTAATAATATTAGAGCAAAATAAGTCATAATATTATTATTAATTATATTTTCAGCTTCACTGGCATTAATATTCTCTCCAAAGCCAAACATAGTCCGTCATGGCTCAGCAGATCAAGAATATATACAATGGACTGGGAATTAAGCCCTACCTGAACAAGTGGCAATAACATTTACATCTGCTGACATAGCAGTTTCTTATCTTTTATACCTCTAAATATCCTTCATACCCCTATATGGGCCTTGCTTTCATGAAGGTAAGATATTTGCTTTGAGGTTGAGAAAGTTTCTGAGAATTCAAACTGTTATTGCAACTAACTGCATTTCTTGCTGACAGAATCTTATAAAGAGTGGAAGAAATTAGAAGATAGAATTTGGTCTAGCCAGGAAGAGGATTTCATTTTAGGAGTTGGAGTAGACTTATGTAGGGTCTCAAATTTTAAGGCAGTTGAACCCATACCCATATATATAGAAAAATCCTTGGTTTCTTATCCTTGATTAGGGATTTCTTTGCAGAAACAGGGATGCATTACTTAAAGAACTTCAGTGGAAAGAACTGGCTTAGAAAATGCTAAGGTCTAAATGTTTGTGTCCTGCCAAAATTTCATTTTTTGAAATCCTAACCCCTGAGGTGATGGTATTAGGATATGGAGCCTTTGGGAGATAATAAGCTCATGGGAGTGTAGCCCTCCCAACCCGGATTAGTGCCCTTATAAAAGTGATTCAAGAAAGACTCCTCAGTCCTTCTGCCATGTGAGGTTAGAGTGAGAAGATGGTTACATATGAGAAAGAGGACCTCAATGAACATGAAATCTGCTGGCATCTTGATCTTGAACATCCAGCCTTCACAACTGTGAGAAATAAATTTCTATTATTTATAAGCCACCAAGTCTACAGTACTTTGTTATGGCAGCCCAAATTAAGACACAAATTCATTGGAGAGAATTTAGAAGGTAATTTTGTATATTTTATTTTCCTCAATCTATAAACAAATTTAAATTTATATCAATTTTGTCTTGAATCTATATAGAAAAACAAATAAAATGGACATTATGTCCACAAAAATAAATCTATATTAAATATTTTTACTCCTGTGAATAATTTCATTGTATTATGGGAATCTGCAAAGGAGTATTAGAATTGAAATTGAGCTTAAGCTGGAAAAATATTCCTTGAGTGTGGACTAGTAGATTATCAGGTTACCTAAAGGAAATTAAACTAAATATTGATAGGATGCATGAATATCTAGAAACAAAAATTTGTGGAACAATTTTGATAAGTGGAGGAAGAGATAGATATGTTCAACCTTCTCAGAAATGGGAACGAGTAGCTATACATAATTTTCTTAGTAATTGTTCATAAAATTGTAATTCTCAGTGATTCTTTGCTACATTTTAATTTTGATAAATAAGCAGGGATAATTTATTTTAAATTCATAAATTTAATCTGAGCTAGTATTTGTAATATATTTATGCTGAGGTTTTTCCACTCTCTAAATTTGCCAGACTATATAAAATCAAACCATCTCACATCAGGTGGCCAGTGAATGAAGTGTGAGAATATGCTACACAATATCTAGAAAATAACTTGCATGTTTCAAAACATCCGAGTAATAAATTCATGGAAATGATAGTAATATTAATTGTAAATTGTATCATTGATTACAGTTTTACTATATGCCAAACATTGTGACAAGCATTCTAGATTGTCATTTAATTATTACAATTATTTGAGTAGGTTCTAGTAATATCCTCATTTTATAGTTGAGGAAATTAAGGAAAAAAAATCTATATTTCTAAAATTCGTAAAGCCATATTGAAGCAAAAATGTCTGGTATCTTCTGTAAACATAAGGAAAATATGATCCATTGACAAATCAACTGATTTATATAAGTAATTGCTGCTTCATGTTAGACCATTACAGAATGGGGTAGGGACTGGTGTGACCCCATGTCCCACCATTGCTACCACTGACATTACGTCAAAGGCTTTTCAAATATCTGCTTACCCATCTAATAAATACAGACTTGGCCACATTTTTCCTTATTTGTTAGTGATTGATGGTGTTAAATGGAACAGCACTGAAAATCTTGTTAACATCAAGATATATTTAATCTATTGCTTCGCCTTTCTCTCCTAAGTCACTATGACATATAAATAAATTAGATTAATCTGACATGATTCATTTTTTTATACAGCCTTGTTTATTACTCCCCAAAACGGGATTGCTGGTGTTCATCTAGCTGTTGCCAATTGATTCTTGATGATAAATTCTATCTTCTTTTTTTATATTGCATTGAAATTTAGCTAAAATGTGTCATTACTTTCTGAACCTTATGGTGAGTTGGGGAAATGATTTAAATATAAATAATTGTGCTGATCAACTTTATCAATAATTCTTCATATTAAATTTCTTGAATCTCTAAGCTTAATATATCAAAAATAACATATATACTCATCTAATTAATGTCCTCTTTATCAGAGGCTACTGGTTATTAGGATAAACAGATTTGAACATATAAAATTCAGTTCTAATTTTTAACTCATTTAACTTTACTTCCTCCAGTCTGGCTCAAATGTAGAGTTCCTTTTATTTTGTCTTTCTTTTTTATTGTTACTATAAGGGAGGTTTTAAAATAAAACAGAAGACAAAAATAACTGATTACAAGTTTGCTTTTGGAGTGCTTTGGTTATGTGTAGATCCTTCAGTTTTGCCAATTCATTAAAACAACCAGTTACGGATTTTCTTTGAGAATCCACCTCATTTTCTTTGCCCTATAGGCAGTGTAATAGAAACAAGATGTCTAAGACGTTATCTTTACTTGAAATGAGCTTATAATATTATTAGTCAAAATAAACCAAGTAGTTAAAGGATAGGTTAAGATATAATGAAATAGCATTACGTCATCAAATGAGGGTAGGTCTGAAAACATTGATAGAAAGCAAGACTTTCACACTTAAAATTTTTATTACCTTGAAAAAGTTCCCTCTGACAGCCCACACTCCTCGTTTCTTCTCTTACAGACAGAAATAAGGACAGCTACTTTTCTAAGAAGTAGAACAAGTATAAAATTCTTGCAATCATTTTAAATCTTTCTCACTAAAAAAACCTGAATAAATCAAAGAATATTGCTCCTTAGGGTAGGCCCGTGGCACTTATGGCCTTCCTAGTAATTCCCTGTCCCTATTGGCCATGAAATGATCAGATTGTAGCCACTTGGTCAACAGTGTATATCCTTTCCATGCAGCCACTTTCTGGATATCACTTATATTCCACTTATATATGTCAGGCCTCTGGATGCCAAAAGATCATAGGCCAAGCACTTATGAGAAGAAGAAAAAAATTATCTAAGATAATAGTAAATAATATTTAAACATTCAAAAAAACCACAAAAGAGTCGAATAAAGAAGAGCTACTGTATCTCAGAAAAAGTAGTGAGTAGGGATGTGTGGGCAAAATTATGAAGATGAACAGGGAGGTATCAAAAGGTTCTGCCATCATTCTTGCTCTCTTTCAGAATCACACAGGCAAGATCCAGTGTCCAAGTCATTTCTAGATAATTCCTTGTTAATCTACTCTGCAGGCTTCATCCTATCAGTCAGTCAGTACTTTTTGCTGAGCTTCTTCCAATTTGGAAGCACCTTAAAAAGTATTAAATTAAGTAAAATAATGTAAGTTAAAAGTGTTTGGAGATGTATTCGTTGAATATACATTAAATACTCAAGCATACTGCTAGAAAGTTTCTCTCATGTCTTGTTTCTTTGTTCTCATTGTATCTTGATGTAATTTTTTCATTTTTTATATTATTAGGACAAAGCATTTTTCTAACGTTTGTTTAGTCATGTAGTTTTTCCTACCCTTCTTTCCTAGCTTAGTGTAGGTTTTCTCATTCAGCTATCAATAGTTCTTAAATATTATTCTACAATGCTTTGATACTTAAACTACATTTTCAGGGATCATCTCTTGTGATTTTCATTAAGGCCTCTGAAATCCACTTTCTACCACAGCATACTGAAACTTTCTAGTAGTTCGAAAATGCTCAGAATGACAGCAAGTTGAAGAAGCAGAGACGGGTTCTCTAAGCAACAAAAAACATCCTGCTCCAAGAATTTAAAGCTCTTGTATGCTCTCAGGCATGCTGGCTGCAGTGTGGGCTCCTTGTGAGGCTGCTTCTGGGCCAAGCATACCATAAGGAGCTTCCACAGCTGACACCAGGGAACCCGGTGGTGCCCAGAATCTTGAAGACGCCAGGAACTGCTGAGCCCTAAAGAGAGTGTCACAGCCCTGGTTCAGGGAGCTCCTAGGTCTGGGCTCCCTGAAGAGCCACAGCTCTCCCTTTCTTTCTTTCCCTCCCTCCCTCCTTCCCTCCCTCCCTCCCTCCCTCCCTCTCTCTCCCTCCCCCCTCCCTCCCTCCCTCCCTCCCTCCCTCCCTCCTTCCTTCCTTCCTTCCTTCCTTCCTTCCTTCCTTCCTCCCTTCTTTCCTCCCTTCCTCTCTCTTCCTTTCTCTATTTCTTTCTTTTTCTTTCTTTTCTTTCTTCCTCTCTTCAGTCCTTCTTTTTGCCCACAACGTGGCAAGCAAGACCTGTGTTTCAGCCCTGTTTGTGTTACAGCACTTTTGGCCCCGCCATTCCACGGTCCTGAGTTCATGTACTGGATCTAGGAGAATGAGGTTTGCAGACGAGTGGAGGGTGAGTAAGACGAAGAGGAACATCACTGAGTGATAGAACAGCTGAGAGGAGACCCGCAGGGGGGCAGTTCCTCTCAGTAGTCAGGGTGCCCCCACAAGTGTTCAGCTCTCAGCAGCGAAGGTAGCTCCTCTCTGCAGCTGGTCATCCAGTGGTTTCCTCGAGTCTTGCTGAGTACGGTGCTTTCATGGGCTTCAGAGGGAAGGAAGTGTGTGCAGATTGGTCCATTGGCAGCAATGGGCTGGCCCAGAAAAAGCACCAGCAGCTTCCACTTCAGTCCACAGGACCTACAGCCCCTCCATGCCAGGATGAGGGGGGCAGAGTTGGCTGCCTCGGGGACATGGGGCACAGAGGATGCAGGGCACAGGGGTCCCGTGGCTGCCACTGCTCCTCCTGCAGCCGCTCCTGCCACCACTGGCTACACTTCCCCACTTCCGCGCTGCAGCTGGTGTGTTGACCACTCCAGACAGCCCACTGCTACCATCAGTAATGAGGGTAGAGACCAAGTGTGGTGGCTCATGCCTGTAATCCCTGCACTTTGGGAGGCTGAGGTGGGTGGACACCTGAGGTCAGGAGTTCGAGACCAGCCTGGCCACCATGGCTACACCCCGTTTTTACTAAATATACAAAAATTAGCCAGGCGTGGTGGCATGTGCCTGTAATGTCAGCTACTCGGGAGGCTGAGGCAGGAGTATTGCTGGAATCCAAGAGGCAGAGGCTGTAGTGAGCCAAGACTCCAGTCTGGGTGACAGAGTGAGACTCCGTCTCAAAAAAATAAATACATAAAAATAAAATAATAAAATAATGAGGATAGATGGGATCCTGAAATATCTCAAAGATTGGAATGATTGTAGTTTGCCTTTTCACTAAGTGTTTCCAACATTTCCAGTATTATCAACATTTCCAATAATTCCAATATTAACTTCCTGCTATAAAAGAACAGACAATCTGTGTATTGATACTTTCTTTTACTTCCCCTCCTCCAAAATTCTGATTTTATATGTTTATTATTTTTTACACTTTTAAAGTGCTGTAACTGTATTTTCCACAGTTACAGGGCTTTAATTTGTCACTTAAACGATTACCTTTCACCAGACTTCCTCTTTCCTCCATTGCAGACCTCTTAACATTGATGTTTGGGAATCTGTCATACAATAAATGCGCAGCAAGTATTTTCCCTTTTCCTTCCTGCCATTAGTGTAAAGTTATTTGCTCCATTACAGTTCCTTCCTTCCTTCCTTCCTTCCTTCCTTCCTTCCTTCCTTCCTTCCTTCCTTCCTTCCTTCCTTCCTTCCTTCCTTCCCTCTCTCACTCTTCTTTCTTTTTTCGAGTTAACCTTTACTCTCCCAATGATTTCTCTGTGACTCACTACTACAGTTTAAAAAATGTTGTTGGTATTTGTATCTTTGCATATGTTGTGAGGAATCATTAGAATTATTTCTTCTCTGTGTCACATATAAAATTTGCATGCACAACAAAAGCACAGATCATTGCTATTTATTTGTTGCTGATATAAAATGCATTTCAAAGAGAAGGAGGGGGGTGGAAATCTAAATTGAGATGATTTAAAAGAGAGTTCACTTCCCAGGCAACATACCAGAAAGATCATTTCATTGCAACATAAAACTGACTGATAGTGTTATAGCAATATATGATCTAAACTATTTTCATTTTTGCAAGGTCCATATTAATATTATTAGTAAACATTTGGAATTTATATTATGCTTGATAAACTAAAGCATCATAAAATTAAAACACATAGCTGATCTTCGTTTTAGAAATGAATAAAAGTAATAAAAGTAATGAAATATAGAAGATTCTGTAAGACACATTTTTGCATAGTTTAGAATTATTTTATCTTAGAGCAACACTTTTGCAAGACAAATTTTATCCACACAGAAGTGGCATCTCTTTTAATAATTGTTATACCTTCCTCTCAATGCCAACTGTAGCAACATCAATAATAACAAAGACAAGTAACATATATTTCTATTGCTTTTGGAACACATCAACTTTTAATAATTGTGATTTTTACCAAGTGTAATGATGCTCATCTTAGCAAAAACCTCACCAAGCAAATGAGCTGCAGGAGTTCAAATTATAATAAAAATTTAAAAAATTAAAGACCAAATAAGAAGTCTCATAATAATTTATGTCATAATCTAAGATTTTTATTTCTAGTTAGAGATGCAGAAGTCAAAGGAAGAGGCAAAGTAGAAACAAAATTCATACACAAAGGAAAGACAAGACACAGTCACACGCACATGCACACCCAATGATATTTTCAGTTTACATCTAAAAGAAAAAATCACATATATTTTTCTAATACTTCTTATCTTAAACATACACAATATGATAATAATATCAACAGTAAATCAAGTAAATCACGTTGTATTTTGCATATTTAAAATATCAAAACATCTTAGGCATATAAAGGCATCTGACATTAATAGTAGTACTAGGTTACAAATTTTCTTAACTGCTCTTCTTGGGAAATTTCATTATTTCTGATGCCTTTAAATCTTTTGGAGTTCTGCATTTCTGCCATTAGTCCTATTAATGTCTTTTTCTGAAACTACCTTTGTAAAAATTATGCTACTTAACTAGTCATCCAGTAGCAGCCACTGTGTGTTTTATTAAAATTTAACACTTATTCTTTATTCCCAAAATGAAAAAAAATCACATACATTTTAGAAACAGCTTATAACTAAATATTAATCCATGTCAAGTAAGTTGGTGAATATTGTTGAAGTTTTCATTGTGATGATCTAACTTTCAGCTGATAATCTTAAAGCCTAATTTTTAAATATATTTTCTCAACAAATATGACTGTTTTGCCTTTTAAGTCAGCTAGCGTGATGCCTCCAGCTTTGTTCTTTTGACTTAGGATTGTCTTGGAGATGCGGGCTCTTTTTTGGTTCCATATGAACTTTAAAGCAGTTTTTTCCAATTCTGTGAAGAAACTCATTGGTAGCTTGATGGGGATGGCATTGAATCTATAAATTACCTTGGGCAGTATGGCCATTTTCACGATATTGATTCTTCCTATCCATGAGCATGGTATGTTCTTCCATTTGTTTGTGTCCTCTTTGATTTCACTGAGCAGTGGTTTGTAGTTCTCCTTGAAGAGGTCCTTTACATCCCTTGTAAGTTGGATTCCTAGGTATTTTATTCTCTTTGAAGCAATTGTGAATGGAAGTTCATTCCTGATTTGGCTCTCTGTTTGTCTGTTACTGGTGTATAAGAATGCTTGTGATTTTTGCACATTAATTTTGTATCCTGAGACTTTGCTGAAGTTGCTTATCAGCTTAAGGAGATTTTGGGCTGAGGTGATGGGGTTTTCTAAATATACAATCATGTCATCTGCAAACAGGGACAATTTGACTTCTTCTTTTCCTAACTGAATACCCTTGATTTCTTTCTCTTGCCTGATTGCCCTAGCCAGAACTTCCAACACTATGTTGAATAGGAGTGGTGAGAGAGGGCATCCCTGTCTTGTGCCAGTTTTCAAAGGGAATTTTTCCCGTTTTTGCCCATTCAGTATGATATTGGCTGTGGGTTTGTCATAAATAGCTCTTATTATTTTGAGGTACGTTCCATCAATACCGAATTTATTGAGCGTTTTTAGCATGAAGGGCTGTTGAATTTTGTCAAAAGCCTTTTCTGCATCAATTGAGATAATCATGTGGTTCTTGTCTTTGGTTCTGTTTATATGCTGGATTATGTTTATTGATTTGCGAATGTTGAACCAGCCTTGCATCCCAGGGATGAAGCCCACTTGATCATGGTGGATAAGCTTTTTGATGTGTTGCTGAATCCAGTTTGCCAGTATTTTATTGAGGATTTTTGCATCGATGTTCATCAGGGATATTGGTCTAAAATTCTCTTTTTTTGTTGTGTCTCTGCCAGGCTTTGGTATCAGGATGATGTTGGCCTCATAAAATGAGTTAGGGAGGATTCCCTCTTTTTCTATTGATTGGAATAGTTTCAGAAGGAATGGTACCAACTCCTCCTTGTACCTCTGGTAGAATTCAGCTGTGAATCCATCTGGTCCTGGACTTTTTTTGGTTGGTAGGCTATTAATTGTTGCCTCAATTTCAGAGCCTGCTATTGGTCTATTCAGGGATTCAACTTCTTCCTGGTTTAGTCTTGGAAGAGTGTAAGTGTCCAGGAAATTATCCATTTCTTCTAGATTTTCCAGTTTATTTGCGTAGAGGTGTTTATAGTATTCTCTGATGGTAGTTTGTATTTCTGTGGGGTCGGTGGTGATATCCCCTTTATCATTTTTAATTGCGTCGATTTGATTCTTCTCTCTTTTCTTCTTTATTAGTCTGGCTAGTGGGCTGTCAATTTTGTTGATCTTTACAAGAAACCAACTCCTGGATTCATTGATTTTTTGGAGGGTTTTTTGTGTCTCTATCTCCTTCAGTTCTGCTCTGATCTTAGTTATTTCTTGCCTTCTGCTAGCTTTCGAATGTGTTTGCTCTTGCTTCTCTAGTTCTTTTAATTGCGATGTTAGAGTGTCAATTTTAGATCTTTCCTGCTTTCTCTTGCCTTTTAAAACATAGTGAAATAACATAATTATCTTAAGATGTTAAAATAGTATTAACATACACTCTTGTGTAAGGTAATATTGTACTGGCAGAATAATTTAAATATTGAAACCTTTAAATTTCTAGTATTACAAAAACATTTTTCTTCAATTTAAGTCATGGAGCCATGCCCCTCTCTGCTCTAATTAGATATTAGGAAAAAGTAAGTTATTAAGAAATTCCATCTTTATTGTGATGGCTCTGAGTCAAAGTCACATGGTAAGCTAGCCCTACCCTGAATCACAGGATTCCTTAGAAAAGTCACTGTCAGTCAAGGGATGGTGATGCTGTAAAGCAGTGGTTCCCAACCTTTCTGGCTCCAGAGATTGGTTTCATGGAAGGCAATTTTTCCATGGACTGGGGTGGGAGGATGGTTTCAGGATGATTCAAGCACATTACATGTATTATGCACTTTATTTCTATTATACTACATAGTAATATGTAATGAAATAATTATACAACTCATCATAATGTAGAATGAGTAGGAGCCCTGAGTTGTTTTCCTGCAACTAGACAGTACCATCTGGGGGCAATGGGAGATGTTGACAGATCATCAGGAATTAGATTCTCATAGGGAGTGCACAACCTAGATTCCTCACATGTGCAGTTTATAATAGGGTTTGTGCTCCTATGAGAATCTAAAGTCACTGCTGGTCTGACAGGAGGAAGAGCTCAAGCAGTAATGCAAGCGATGGGGAGCCACTGTAAATATAGATGAAACTTTGGCCAGGTGCTGTAACTCGTTCCTGTAATCCCAGCACTTTGGGAGGATGAGGTGGGCAGATTGCTTGAGTCCAGGAGTTCGAGACAAGCCTGGGAAACACAGTGAAAACCTGTCTTTACCCTTCCCCCCCCCAAAAAAAATAGCCAGGCTTGCACATTTGTAGTCCCAGCTACTTGGGAGGCTGAGGTAGAAGAATCTCTTGAACCCAGGAGGCAGAGGTTGCCGGGAGCTGAGATCCTGCCACTGCACGCCAGCCTGGGCAACAGTGTGAGACCCTGCCCCCCCCCAAAAAAAGAAAGAAAGAAATACAAGTGAAGCTTATCTCACTTGCCTGTGGCTACCTCCTGCTGTGCTGTCTGGTTGCTAACCAGGGGTCAGGGACCCCTGCTGTAGAGTGCACCTACCTTTGTTAAGGATGGTTTAAGAGCCACCAGGAATCCTGGGCATTTTCTGCATGTAAATGATCCAAGTAACAAACAAGGGAAGATCAGCAGAGCCAGGGCACCTACACGTTATCACAGCTATTGTGTCTGAGAAAGAATATCAACTTATGACAATCTTTTACCTTGGGACTTTCTGTGGGCCTAAGTAAAAGTAAAGTGCCACATACGTTATTTTATTTTTCTCTCATACTTCCTATAAAATGCCTAGTATTCCAAAAAGTAACTAGATTGAACTATGGGGCTAGTATTTGTAAATTAAACTCACCTAGAAGCCATTCTGTAATCAAGATCACATTCAGGAGTTATCAATTATAAATATCAACATACATCATTTTGATTGAACAGCTGTCCTTCCTGTGAAGCACAACATAATTAACCTTGATATCACAATTATAAATGGTTTGATATTATTTGTTGAAAATACAAAGTAACATTTTAACTTTGGCTATCAAATACAGACTCTATGATGAATGCCCTTTAAGTGTTTATATGCTGAAAAAGTGCTCTGACAGTTTCTCTTATTTCATACAATTTTACTTTTCTTATCTGAACACTCTTGATTTTGTCATGTTTTAACCCACAGTAGGATACTCGGGAAGGTAGAAAAACCTGATTTGTCTCGTGGGGCTTCAGCCTTTTTCCCTTAGGTTTCCACAGCACTTTATAAGACAATGTGGCTTTAGTTTCTTATATTCTAGTTATTTTCTCTGATATCTGATTTTATATCATTGGCATGAGGTCTGATTTGTTTTGCTTTTTTCTTATTCATTATCCTAGAAGCTAGCTGGGAAACCAGCCTGGGAAACATAATGAAACCCTGCCTTTACCAAAAAATACAAAAAATAGCCAGACATGGTGGTACACACCTGTAGTCCCAGCCTACTTGGGAGGCTGAGGTGAGAGAATCTCATGAACCTGGAAGCTAACTCAGTACACAGCTAATATTGGCTCTCAAAAATCTATGAAGACTAAATAAATTAGTCCACCAAGATCCTGAAAAGTCTAACTCATACTTGAATAAGGCACACTCAAACCATCACTGACAAACTTACCACATTAATTAATGAAATATGGGGTTCAGGCCTAATTTATGTACCACCAGCAATGTCCTTTCACCAATAGCTATAAAAATCATTTTATTGGTCATTTTTCTGAGATTTCTTCAAATATAAATTTCTAAAATAGAAGAATTAACATAAAGAGGTAGAATGCAGGTGAACATTCGTTAGAGCTGCAAGCTAGTAAACATGCCTGCTCATAATTAATGTATCTATTTTATATTTTATCTCCCTGGCATCTCCAAAACCCATATTCTACATTTTTGTTTTGTCTTTTATAAATATCTTTTAAAGGAGGGAGATCATGCCTTGTTTTGCATTATTTTCTCTTGCATAATAAAGGTACATCTTATTATTGGCATTTTATTTTCCCCTGGGTGAGTCATTGAAAATGGTAAAGCAAATGAGACCAGGAAGCAGGTGCATTTCTTACATTATTCTGCAGTGTTCTTTCCACATGCCCAAACTTTCGTGTTCAACTTGATAGGAATTAAATATGCGTTTCTTCCTTTAATGAATAAAGTTCTCTTGACAAGCACCTCCAACTGGAGAAGGAGACACTGTACGAGAATAAACGTCAGGATTTTTACTTTTGCTTCCTTTGAAAATCTTGTCTCCCCAAGGGCAAAAACATATTTCTGAGGAAACATCAAGAAGAATGATGTTTCACTTGGCTCTATGAACTCTGAGCAGATATATGTTCGTGTTCAGTATTTGTTTGCACACAGTGTTTTTACATATAATGAGAAATACAGGTTCTCCTCTTTCTAACATATTCCACTGTCCATCAAGAGGAAATTTATGTGTATTTATTGCTGCAGACAAAAAGCAGAATATTTTCAGGACATTGTTATTTTGATTTGACATCTAAATTTTTCCATCTGTGAAATGGGTAAATATATACCACCCTTATAAGCTGTTCGTGAAGGCTACTTGAGAAAATACTTGCAAATTGAATGTGATATGCAGATGAAAAATGCTTGAATCAGTTCTTCAATGAGAACATTTGTCCTGTCAATGTTAACCTCATAATTTCACCCTTTTTCATTTTTAATTAACTTATTTTTCCTCTTTCTTCAGGAGTCTGAAAAGTATGAGTGAGACAGCGCTAAGCCTCTCAACCATAATCTGTAAGATGGAAGAAAACTCCTACTAGTGTGGAGCTGCCGGGTGTCCAGGTGGTCTGTCAGGACAATGAGCTGAAATGAAACTAACAATCAAGCCTTTGTTCACCTACTGTGATAATGTAATCAAGGGTCAAAATAAGCGCCAGCTCCCTAGTGTTAATTTTTCTCATGGGATAGCACTGGTCAGGAATGTGATGTATGCAGTGCAGGCCAGAGAAGTCTTCCCACTGCCCAGGAACACTAAACAAAAGGCTCCTGTTTTTTTTAAGGACCCAGGATGCCAGAGTGAGAAAGAGGGACAGGGAAGGGAAGCCATAGGAGCAGAGGAACACTGAGTGAGGGTGGCTGAAAGCCAAGAACTCAAGGTCTCCGTGGAGACACTTGGGCTAAGAATGCAGATCTACATAACAGCAATGTTCACCAGGGAGGGGCCTGAGTCCTTAACTGCAACTCCCTCCAGAACATTCTAATGCACTGGCTGTGCACCACGTCTGAGGTGGGGAAGGCAAGGTTTCTCCCGTAAGATTTGCCTGGCAAAGGCTTATAATTGCTAAGGGTCAGGCATAAAAAAAAATCACACAAAGGATTTTTGCCTAGAGTTGCTTTTGTGGATGTAAAATTGGAAAACAACTCACCCATATTAGGGAGAAAATAATATAATAGAGAAAAACTCCTTGCAATTTTAAATTACAACGTAGACATAAGTGACCTTCATAAGAAATGAGCATGTCTAGTATTGTTCAATAGCTAAAGAGGCTATAACGTATCTACATGATGATATATTAAGTAGTAGCTGTAAATGGTGTTTTGAAGAAATATTGAACAGTGAGAGAAAATATTTGCAGTGCTTGAAGTCAGGAATGTAGAGGAGCACATTTTATATTGAGTGAGCTACCAATTTATGGAGTGTGTGCGTATACAAACTTACATCTAAGGTGCAAATTAGCTATTATGGACAAATGGATTGCAAAAATTGTAATTCTACAAAATTTGACGAATTCTCAAAAAGCATGCATAACTATTATAATTATTAAATATATTATTATACAAGTAACTAAAATAACTTTAAAGATATGCTGTCTGGGCAAAGGGGAAGGGTCTGTCAGAGCCAGCTCAGGGGCACTTGTTACCACTCGCAGCACAGATTGGGCAGGGGAAAGAAACAGAATTCCCAGAGACAGAAAGGAAAGTTCATTGAAACTTCTCACTCTGTGAAGCTTAAGTTTGCTACTTTGTTGGGCTTTTAGCTTGTCTTTTGCTTTTTTGAAAATATATCATGCTTCAAATAATAATTTAGTAAACCCAATGTGAATGAATTGATACCACAAATAGTTGGTGTGTGGGGACCTAAGAGAAGAAAACATTCATTGAGATAAGAAGTGGGATCATGACTGTTAGGGATGAACCTCTTCTTTACTCTTTACTGCCTCCTCATATCTCCCTGGGCTCTGTACTGCCTTTGTTCTTTAACTGTGTGTCTTAGTCCATTTGGGTTGCTATAACAAAATACCATCCACTAGGTAGCTTATAAACAGAAATTTATTGCTTATAGTTCTAGAAGCTGGCACGTCTAAGATCAAGGCACTAGCAGATTCAGCATCTGGTGAGGGCTTTTTCCTGTTTCACAGATGGCTGTTTCTCACGATGTCCTCACCTAGGAGAAGGGGACAACTCTGCTCTCTTCGGCCCCTTATAAGGGCACTAATTCCATTCATGAGGTCTCCACCCTCATGATCTCACCACTTCCCACAGGATCCGTATCCCCTAATACTCTCACCTTAGGAATTAAGATTTTAAAATATCAATTTTGGAAGAGCAAACCTTCAGACCATAGCACCATTTGTGCCCAGCTGGGTTGCCGCCTGTTGTTCTGACTGCACACCTGAGGAGCTTGTTCACACCGTATATCTCTCTGCAAATGTCACCTCTGCCATTTCAGCTGTGATACATGTTACTGACTAGCAAAGGGATTGGAGAAAATTACTGCATTTTTCCTATTTTATATCATCTTGACAACTTTAAACCTCCCCAAACAGCACAATCCTTTCAGAATTCTCAGTTACCTTTTGATTTTATAGAGATTTGTTTTAGAGGATTAAGGACTCTTCACCTTAGCCTCACCTCTTTTTAATCACTGGTCTTGATTCTGACATTTAAGCTTTATTTTCCTCGAGAAATTCTAAGGCGGAATTACTGCCATTTAGCAAAGTAAGAGAAGCAGATCCTGAAATAACAGCGGTAAACAAAGCAAGTTCTTTTCCTGAAGAATAGATGTAGAAGTAAAGCCACTGTTTCATTCCAGAATGATTCTTTCTGTTCGGAGCTGTTTCCTTCCCGTTCAGAATAATCAAAGCAGAAGCAAGTAAATTTCAGATGTACTGGAAAGCTCAACCTATAATCACTGAGCAAGTCAATCAAGAAAAGACATTTACCTCAAAATGAATATGTTTTTTTAAAATTTTGTGTGTAATCAATGCAGACAACCGTGTACTAATGGACAATGACCAGAAGATGGAATATTTTCATTTCTTTTTTAAAAATTGACTTTAACCTTATTAGTAATTGTCTTTTCAATTCAAATATATATACAATCATGAAAATGTTAACATTTTAATGGCTTTATATGCACATCTCAGGAAATTCATGCTCCCCTTCAAGGTGTTTTAACTGAAGAGGCCATCTCATAAACATAAACGATAAAAAGGAATCCCAAGCTATCAAGATAGACGTAGGTGGAATGTAATGTTTTCAGTCAAAGGAATTAAAAGGATTTACTTACAACCACGAAGTAAACAACCTGTGTTCTCAGATTTATCTTGACCTTCATTATTTGCTGTAGCCTGTGGTAGGACATATTTGAAGCAATCTTCCATTGTGGGTTGAGGCATCCCTTCTTTTGGAAAATCACACAGGACCCAGGATAGAGACTGACAGAGATCAGAGTCTGCCCATGTGTCTTGAATCCACTCTAAGCCAAGAGAGAAGAATCTCTCTCAACCTCCCTGGTATGTGATTAAACCAATTAACTTAGAGAAAACATGAGATTGAATTTACAGGGCAAAAGTCACCCATCAATTGTTCAGTTTCTTAGCATCCTAATTCATTTTTCATTAGAGGATGAGCAACTTCAACTCCTGGATCTACCACTTACTAGCAGTGAGACATGGGCAAGCTTTTAACCATTATGGTCATCAGTTTCTTCATCTGTAAATTACGGCTACCACTGATTCTTCCCTCACAGGGTTATTGGAAAGATCAAATGAATTAACACATGAAAATGGGCCTGATTCATGCTGAGCACTGGGTATGTGTTTATATTCCATCATTCCCTTTCTCTCTTTAGCTAATTAAACAATTGGGATTCTGAGTACGTCTTTGTTCAGAGAAATGATTAATAATTTCAAAATTTCAAAATGTCAAGCTAATTATGTAAACCAAATCACTGAAAATTTGCATTTAACTTGGGTCTCGTCTTTGGTCAACAGAAATAATGTGATATCATGGATATACTGTGGATTTATCAAAATGCAGAGCAATTGCTTCTCTGATCACCCACAGATCACATTTAAAATAATTAATCATGCATTACAACAGATTGGTTAATTTGGAAAATTTTGTATGAGTTTCTATTTCATTATTTTTATTGTTATTGGTTTAATATAATTTATCTCAGATACATGAAGTCACATGGTGCTCTGGTAGCCAGTCTGGATCAGGATAAGATTTGTCCCTCATTTTATTATTTATTATTTCTGCCTCTGTCCCCTGTCTACTTTGCTCCTTTCTGTTGTAGAGACTGTATTTCACTCAGTTCTAATATCCAAGTGGTCTGCTTTTCCTCCTCCCCTTCCCCTGGTCTGTTTCTTAATATAGGGAACTGACCTTCCATGAATGAAATTCCAGTGCTATAATACTTTTTGGCTTCCAGTTAGGCTGGGTAGATAGGAGGCACTGATGGGGAATGGAAGAAAAGAGGAGAGGAAAAAGCCAGATGATTCTCCTCTGGTCTCTCTTTCAACAGTCTTTAGCTGTGACATCAGTGCCTGCTAAGCAGTCCCCCTTCCAAGGTATGAACTCCCCCTAAATATCCCACACCCCCCCCCCCAGTGGCTCAGCCAGGGCCAGCTTTATGAATTAGAGACCTGTGAGGTCATAGTTGCATAGCGCCTCATGCATAAAAGGGTCCCATGCTTGCTTAATGCTCTGCTATCGCCATCTTGAAATTCTTAATGATTTTGAAAAAGGGCTCACTCATTTTCATTTTACACTCAGCCCTGTAAGTTATGCAGCCAGTCTTGGTTCCAGCACTGGTCAAGGAACCCCCTTCACATTTCTAGCTTTTCAGGTTTCACATTCACCTATAAATAGCAAAGAATGTAATTTTATTTTCTGCTACTGTAATACCAGTCTATTAATTTGACAAATGAAAGGAGCAGCTAACTTTCATTTTTTACTATCTTTAACAATATATATGTTAGAATTATATGTTCCTTGAAAGGGCATGTTAAAATAGCATTTATCTATAGAACTACCTGACTCTGAAATGGTAGGGAGTGATGCAAGGAAGAGCGTCTTTCATTATTTTAATTTGTTCAATATTGATTTAATTTTTTAAGTTTTTTTTTTTTTTTTTTTTTTTTTTTTTTTTTTTTTTTTTTTGAGACGGAGTCTCGCTCTGTCGCCCAGGCTGGAGTGCAGTGGCACGATCTCGGCTCACTGCAAGCTCCGCCTCCCGGGTTCACGCCATTCTCCTGCCTCAGCCTCCTGAGTAGCTGGGACTACAGGCGCCCGCCACCGCGCCCGGCCAATTTTTTTTTTGTATTTTCAGTAGAGACGGGGTTTCACCGTGGTCTCTATCTCCTGACCTTGTGATCCGCCCGCCTCGGCCCCCCAAAGTGCTGGGATTACAGGCGTGAGCCACCGCGCCCGGCCTAAGTTTTTTCTTTTATAAATTTTAGTATCTTGTATTTTTCCAATAATGCATCTCTTCTAAGGTTTCAAATTCGTTACTGTTTATATTATCTTTATATTACCACAATACATCAAGATTATCATATCGTATTATATCCTATATACTATATTTGTTATCATAATTATAGAATTATATTTTCTTCTAATCTGTATATTCATTAAATATTTAATCTGTTGTAGTAAATTCTCTCTTGCTACGTTGCACTTAGTTTTTTGCTCATCTTACAGCTTAAGTTGCACAAATATTTTTCTCAGAGTTTCAGCTGTATACCAAACTTTTTTTTTTTTTTTTTTTTTTTTTTTTTTGAGACAGAGTCTCGCTCTGTCACCCAGGCTGGAGTGCAGTGGCCGGATCTCAGCTCACTGCAAGCTCCGCCTCCCGGGTTTACGCCATTCTCCTGCCTCAGCCTCCCGAGTAGCTGGGACTAAAGGCGCCCGCTACCTCGCCCGGCTAGTTTTTTGTATTTTTTAGTAGAGATGGGGTTTCACCGTGTTAGCCAGGATGGTCTCGATCTCCTGACCTCGTGATCCGCCTGTCTCGGTCTCCCAAAGTGCTGGGATTACAGGATTGAGCCACCACGCCCGGCTACAAACTTCTTAAATTACTTTCATTTTATGGATTATTTCACTAAACATTTTCTCTTCAATGAAGAATCATTTAATATATATTTTTTAACACGTGGAACTTTTTAGCTATAAAATATTTGTCTTTTGTTGATTTCTAATATCACTGCATTATGGTAAATATCTGTATTTTTCTTTAGTCTACAATTGACCATTAAACAACACAGTTTCGAACTGCATAGGTCCAATTATATGCAGACGTTTTCAATAAATATATTGGAAAAATTTTTGTAGACTTTTGACAATTTGAAAAAACTCATAGATGTGTTGTATTGCCTAAAATATCAAAAAATAAGAAAAAGATATGTCATTAATCCATTAAAATTTATGTAGGTCTTATTTATGTGTTACTTGGCTGTTTATGTTACTGGTGAGGCCTCCATTCAACAGTAAGCTATTAATAGTTAAATTTTAGAGGAGTCAAATTTATATGTAGATTTTCAACTGTGTAGGGGGTCAACACCCCAACCCTTATGTTGTTTAAGGGTTAACTGTGTGTTTATATACATATGTATGTGTATATATATACACACATACACATACACATGTGTATATATATACACACATATACATACACACGTGATATCCATTTCTTTCATCAATATCCATTTATTTTTCACCTTTTTCTCTATATACTGAAATCCTAACCTCACAAAAACTACGTTTTTCTGCTCTTTTCCTAGTTCAGGACATTGTTTATTTAAACCACTAAAAGATTTGTAGACTTATTTATTCAGTGTGATCATCTATATCTTGTTTCTTCCTGGATCTGGCTTCTATTTCTGTTTGAGTACTTCCTCCAAGAGTGTTTTCAAAGAAAAGTTTGTATAGTAAATTTTATAAAGTCTCATATGCCTGAGAATAATATTTCTCCCTCCTATTTAAATTATAGTTTTACTGGATTAAAAACATGTTCAAATTTCTCTTCTGTCAACACATAAATATTATTGCATTGCCTTCTGGTATGCAGTGTAGCCGTTGCAAAACCTAATTTTTAATCTAATACTTGTAGTTTCTAAGGCTGTCTACACTATTATTTCTTGCAGCTTTTAAGATGGTCTCTGTATTGAATGATCTCAAATATTACAATAGTGTATACAAACGTGGTCTTACCTTTCTGTTTAATATTACATAGGCATTTGTCATATTTTTTAAATGAAAACATTATTTAGATATTGTTTCAAATATTTCCTTGTCTGTTCATCTGTCAAAAAACACTTAACATAGTTTCCATATCTTGGGTATTGTAAATAATGGCAAAATGATCATGGGAGCACAGATATACCTTTGAGATACTCATTTCACTTCTTTGGATTTTTACTACTTAGTGGGATTGTTGTACCACGTGGTTCAATTTTCACTTTTTTAAGAAAACTGCCTACTGTTTTTCACAATGGTTTATTTTTCTCTACACTTCACCAATACTTGTTATCTCTGGTCTTTTTGATATAGCCATACTAACAGGTGTGAGGTGACATCTTGTGGTTTTGAGTTGCATTTCCCTGATGATTAGTGATATTGAATACCTTTTAGTATACCTTTGGCCATTTTTAAGTCTTCTATGGAAAAATGTCTCATGAGGTTCTTTGCCTACTTTCTATTTGGGTTACTTGGTTTTGTGTGCTATTGAGTTTTATGAGTTGCCTATATATTTTGGATTTAACTCTTTAAAACATACATGCTTTGCAAATATTTTCTCCCATTTTTATAGATAGGCTTTCCATTTTATTGACTTTTTTTATTTTTATTTTTTATTTTTTTGCTGTGTAAAAACATTTTAGTTTGATGTAGCCTCACTTGTTTTTGTGTTTTTGTTTGTTTTGCTTTGCTTTTGCTTTTTTGTGTTATTTTTGCCTGTGATTTTGGTGTTATATTCAAAATAATCACTACCAAGACCCATGTCAAGGAGATTTTTCTCCTATGTTTTCTTTCAGGATTTTTTTTTCAGGCATTATCTTTAAGTCTTTTATCCATGTTGAGTTAATATTTGTGTATGGTTTAAGATAAGGGCACACTTTCATTTGTCTGCATCTGGATATTCAGTTTCTCCAACACCATTTATTAAAGAGACTATCTTTTCCTCATTGTGTATTCTTGTCACCCTTGCCAAAAATTAGTTGGCTGTACATGTGTAGATTTATTTCTAGACTCGATATTCTGTTGCATTGGCTTAATGTGTCTGTTTTTATGGCAATACCATAGGGTTTTGATTACTATAGCTTTGTAATATACTTTGAAATCAGGATGTGTAATGCCTCTAGTTTGTTTGTATTCCTTAAGATTGTGTCTTTTGTCATTCCATACATGTTAGGATTGTTTTCTCTATTTCTGTAAAAATTGTCATTGGAATTTTGATAGAATTATCATTGAACCTATAGATTGTTCTGTGCAGTGTGGACATTTGTACAATATTAATTATTCCAAACCCTGTATAGAACTTTCAGTCCTATGTTGAATAAAAGTGGTGAGAGTGGGAACCATTGCCTTTTTCAGATCTTAGAGGCATAGCTTTCAATTTTTCAAAATTGATGATAATGTTACTGTGGGCTTTTCATGTATAGTCTTTATTATGTTGAGGTGCACTCCCTAATTTGTTGAGAATTTTTCATGACAGTGTGTTGAATTTTGTCAAATGTTTTTTCTGTATCTACTGAGATGATCATATGTGTTTTGTCCTTTATTCTCTTAATTTGATATCACATTTATAGTTTTGCGTATGTTGACACATTCTTGTATTCCAGGGACAAATTCCACTTGATCATAGTGAATGATCCCTTTAATAAGCTGTTGAATTTAGTTTGCAAATATTTTGTTGAAGATTTTTGCATCTGTGTTCATCAGGGCTATTGGCCTGTAGTTGTCTTTTCTTATAGTGTTCTTGTCTGGCTTATTGCCCTCATAAAAGGAGTGTGGAATTGTTCTTTTCCTCTTCCTCTATTTTTTTTTTGGAAGAGTTTGAAAAAATATTGGTGTTAATTCTTCTTTAAATATTTGATAGAATTCACCTGCAAAGTCATCTGATCTTGGGCTTTTCTTTGTTAAGAGGTTTTTGATTACTATTTCAGTCTCCTTACTCATTATTGGTTTGTTCAGATTTTCTGTCTTCGTGAGTCAGCCTTGTATATGCGTAGGTTTATATCTAGTCAGGTTGTATATTTCTAGAATTTTGTACATTTTCTTCTAGGTTATCTGATTTATTGGCATACAGTCATTCACAGTAGTCTCTTACCATCCTTTCATTGTATTTCTGTGGTATCAGTTGTAATGACTCCACTTTTATTTATAATTTTATAAAAAAAAATATCCTTGTGATATCAGTGATAAAATTACATCCCTGGGATATCATTGATTTTTAGCTTTATTGTATACATGGAGAAATAGCAATGACTCCTTTCTCTTTTTCTCGTGGTTAGCCTAGGTAAAACTTGATTACTTTTTTTCATTTTTTCAAAGGAAACCTCCATTTCATTGATCTTTTCTATTGTCCATCTAGTCTTTCTTTATTTTTGTGTAATTGTTGTTATTTGCTTCCTTCTGCTAACTTTGGGCTCAGTTTTGTTCTTATTTTTCTAGTTCCTTGAGGTATAAAGTTAGATTGTTTATTTGAGATTCTTTTTCTAAATGTAGGCATTTACCATATGAACTTCTGTCTTTGAACTGCTTGTGCTGCATCCCACAGGTGTTAGTATGCTGTGTGAGATTTCATTTTCATTTTCTCCATATATCTTAAAATGTCCCTTTTGTTTTCTTTCTTTGTCTGTTGTTTGCTCAAGAGCATGCTAATTTAGACATACTTGTAAATTTCTCAGTTTTTCTCCTGTTACTGATGCCTAGTTTTTTATCATTTTGGTCAGGAAGGTTACTTGATATTACTTCAATCTTATTTTATTTTATTTATTTTTTTGAGACAGAGTCTCACTCTGTCACAAGGCTGGGGTGCAGTGGTGCGATCTTGGCTCACTGCAACCTCCGCCCCCCCCCCCGGGTTCAAGTGATTCTCCTGTCTCAACCTCCTGAGTAGCTGGGACTACAGGCGTGCGCCACCACACCCAGCTAATTTTTGTATTTTTAGTAGAGATGAGGTTTCACCATGTTGACCAGGATTGTCTCGATCTCTTGATCTCGTGATCTGCCCACCTCAGCCTCCCAAAGTGCTGGGATTATAGGCGTGAGCCACCACACCTGGCCTATTTATTTATTTCTTGAGACAGAGTCTTACTCTGTAACCCAGGCTGGAGTGCAGCGGTGAGATCTCGGCTCTCTGCAACCTCCACCTCCCAGGTACAAGTGATTCTCCTGCCTCAGCCTCCAAAGTAGCTGGGATTACAGGGGCCCGTCACCTGGCTAATTTTTTTGTATTGTTAGTAGAGATGGAGTTTCACCACATTGGCCAGGCTGGTCTCAAACTCCTGACCTCAGGTGATTCACCCACCTTGGCCTCCCAAAGTGTTGGGGTTACAAGCGTGAGCCACCGTGCCTAGCTTATCTTAAATTTGTAAAGCCTTGCTTTGTGGCCTAATTTTTTTCTTTATTATATTTTAGTTCCTTATTTAATATTTTATATTGGTCACATCAGTGTCTCCAATTGGTTCTTCTTTATATGGCTTGTATGTCTGCTAAAAAGTCTATCCCTTATCTGTGAAAATATATTATTGTGCTTGGTGTAAGTTCAAACTTCGTGTGGTCCACTGTTAGTTTTTTTCTGACGGGTTGTTCATTCTGTCATTTTCTGTCATGGATCTCAAGTTCCCACATGCTTTGTTATATCTTCCTGTTGTTTCTTATTCCCTTGGGATATCAGTGATTTTTTTTTTTTTTTTAGCTTTATTGTGTACATAGACAAATGGCAAAAGCCATGGTCTGCACTATGCCTGGCAACTTAAGTTTAGAGAGTCTTTCGGACAAGACATCAGGGCCAAAAATCTCTGGTGCTCCCACATGGTCTCAACTTCATTCCCATCAGATGAACTTGTTTATTAGGGAACAGTATTGCCTGCACTCTAGGCTCTCCTATTTTCCAAGTGCTCCTTTTATGACAGCATTTTTAGGCCTCTGGGGTTGGGCGAAGGGAAGGAAGGATCACTTACAAGCAGTCTGCCTTGTTCTCCCTCAGTCAGACAGCACTAGCTTATGCTGTCAATTTTTTTTTCAGTTGGCATTGGTGTTTTCCTGCCAGGCAGGACCCAGGAAAGCAGGGATACTCCAAACCTGCATTGAAGGAAAGAGATGAGCATATCAGAAACCTCTTCTGCAGCCTATTCTCTCATTTGGCTCTTGGCCTTGCTCCACCTTGTGTCCCCATTTTCTTCCTTGAAGAAGATGCTATCAACTTCGTACTCCTCAAAGATCTGTCAGAGTTGTGACTTGTGTTCTGGGTTCCATCAATCTCTTTTTAGGTTCTGTGGTATATCCAAGGTTCGATTCATCAGCAGTTTAAATGAAACCATGATCTTTTTTCCTTTTTTATTTAGAAATGCAAAAATTATGTTCATGGAATATATAGATAATATTTGGTAATGTGCCATATTCACTTCCTAGTAACGGGCACATACATTAATGTAGACTAGAATGCTAGAGTTGAAGTGACAGCTTATTTGTTTCTATATGAGATCCAGACTTGTATCTAAAGTTGAGTAATTGTGTGATATCAGTCAGTTGTTTTATTTTTCTCCTTATTTTTAACATTCTATTTTATAATTTAGAATCTATTCAGCTAAAACTTCAAAGCTATATTGAATGGTTGGCGGTAAATTATGGATAGTAGCTCAGTGATTGTGCCTGGTAGCAGAGCAGACATCCTGACATGCTAAAAATAACTAATACTTGTTTAGCATTTTACAAAGCATTATCTTAAGTGACTGATAAAACTGTAAAACAAGCCTTATTATAATTCTCATTTTATGGATGAGGAAACCAGAGCTGAGGAAGGCTCTTTGACGTTTTCAAAATCATTCAGCCAAGAAAGTCAGGTAAATGGTACAAAGAAAATCACAAAGCCCGAGATGTCTCAAATGCAAGGATAAGCAGGCACAAATACCAAGAATGCTAGTAGTAAGCCAAACCAGCAAAATCAAGCAAATGCAAGGAATAGGTGTCTACTTACGGATGCAAAACAAGAGACTGATGAGGGACATGTATGTTCTTTTAATCTGAAAGAACTATAATGGTCTCACTACCAGAATTTAGCCCCAGTTACACATCTGTAAAATGGAACAAAAAGAACTAGAAAATTTAAGAGAACAAATTCTCAGTTTAAACATATCTCAGTGGGGAAGAGGATGATGGGGTGGGATTGGTACTCAAGTGCTTTTTTCACAAACTTCCAGAGAGGAAAATGTTTTGGTTACTACATATATTCTTAAAATATGTCAAAAATAATGATCATCTCCTTCTGTACATAACTCTCCCATCTCTGTTTTCCTGTTTCTCTTTTTGACTATTTGCTTCTTTGTATTTCTTCTCTTCTTCTTCTTCCCCACTTCTGTAGCTCAGCAATTTCTGTGTATAGATGTATAGATTTCTATATGTAGATTATCTGACATCATTCTATATAATGATGTACACAGATGTATATCTCCTATTTGCCTCTGTCTTGCATCTCATTTTTCTTTTCTGTCTCCCTCCACTCCAGCATCTGGATCATAACAAGTATGCAACGATACATGAGGACCCTCCAACTTGCAACATTTTGTCTACCATATGCTTAAAAAAAGGGAAGCTTCATAGAGTTTGGGTATTTGAGTTAAGTTGAAAATTTTGCCTTTTTCTTTCTAAGATTAATATATTTTATCACTTTAAAAGATTATTATCTATGAGATTCTGATGTAAGTAATCAAAGTGGACATCTGCGTCTCCTTTCTCAGAGTTTAAGAAAAAATGATATATATGAGTTGTTCTGGGTCTTATAAACATCTTACACATGGTTCAACATGGTCCTTCTATACTTAGCTTAACTAAATCTTTTGAAATTCATTTTCTTTTAAATCAAAACCAGGTATTAAAGTGATCATTTTTAAACATCTATTAAAATAATCATATTTTCAAAAATTTAATCTTGAGCATAATGACTCATGGTAAGCTATCATTTTATCCTTAAGATAAAGCCTACCTAATACTATTTATAAATATCATATTTAAAAGTGTTGCACTGTATTTGTAAATTAGATTACTCTATGGATTTTTCTTTACGTGCACTACTTGTTTAGGTTTGATTTCAGATTTGCTTTAGCCTTGAGGAATAAGTTAAGCAATTTTTTTTTCTTTCATTTTGGTTTCTCTTAATTGTATTTCTAACATAGGTACTATCTCCTTCTTGAAATTTTGGAAAAAACTCATCTGCAAACTGTCTAGAACTGACATCTATTTTAGAAGTACTTCACTTTTTGATTTTTTTTTTCAAATTCTATAGGTATTAGTTTATTTAGGTATTTTAATTTTCCTTGGACAAATTTTGTTCACGTTTATTGTTTCAATATATTAATTTCATTTAAATTTAAAACTTAATGGCATAAATTTGCTTGTAGCATTTTATTTTTATAACTATTCTCTGTTTATAGTTATTTATTTCTTCCCCTTTCCAATTTTGTGGTTTGTTTGTTTAGTTTGTTCTTCTTCATGTTTCTTGATAGGATTTCCTCAAGGTTTGTATATTGTATAGATCTTATAAAATAACTGTGTTTATATTAACCAAGTCTGTATTTTTGGTATTACATTGTTTCATACTTTTATAATTATGCTATTCCTATTTAAAAATCTATTTTGTTGTTTTATAAGTTCATAAATTGAAATCCAGTTGATAAATTTTTAATATTCATTTTATATTATGTATATTTAAGGCTGTACCTTTTCTCTGAGTGATATTCTGGACTATGCCAGGTTTAAATATGTAGTGATCTCATTGCCATTCATTTTCAAGTACTTTCTAATTTTCATATCATTTCTTCTTGCTTAATCAAGAAGAACATAGTAGCATGTCTGTTTTCACATGTGTAAGATGTGTGTGTGTGTGCGTATGGGGTGGAGTCACATTCTTTCTTGAAAAGTTTCAGTTTATTCCATAATTGTCAGAAACATAGCCTACATAATTTTTGCCTTGAGAAAATTATTGAATGTTACTTTCATGCTCACTGTGTAACCTGATGTATCAAATGGTCTAGATTTGTTTGAATACAAACTTATTTCTGTATTTCTTGATACTAACTATGTTTATAATATCTATCTATAACTACATGTTGATTAATTGCTTTCTAACAATTCCTCTATAATTTGTTTTAAGATACATTTTAGTTTCAGAGATAAGTGAATTTAAAAGATCCCATTATAATGGTGGATTCGTCAATTCCCCTTGTGTAATTTCAAGTTTTTTGTTATTTGTTTTTAATTTAATGTATTGCAACAATATCATATTAGGTCCAGAAAGAACTGTCATTACTATGTGTGCTGATAAAGTAAAATTTTGGTAAATTCTAGATAGCATCTAACATCTACTTTGGCTTCCTATGTTACAGACAGTGTTAAAATTCTTTGTATCACTACTAGATCCATACTATTATTGCTGTTGCTATTATTATTGCCATTTCACAGAAAAGAGACCAGGTGTAAAGAATGAACACATAGTGTTACTTTCAGCTAGCAAGCAAAGAAGCCACCCAGGGAGCTGCCCTGACCTCAAACCTACACAGACAGCTCCAGAGCCATTCTCCTTCAGCGCCATGCTCATCAGTACCATTCATGCTTTGTTTTGTTCCTTGAATTCTATTTTGTCTTTATTTGTACAATGTTGTCTGACCTATATGTTCTCATTCTTTGTTTTAAACCACTTAGTGCCAATTCATTTTACATTTAATGCTTAACACCGTATTGCTAAAATTTTTTTAGAGAATTTGATAGTCTTCAATAAAAGTCATATACATACATTTTAATTATGGATATTTTGACTTAATAATGTTATTTTACTTTCCTACTTTATATATATATTCCTTCCTTCTTTCCTTCCTTCCTTCCCTCCCTCTCTCCTTCCTTTCTCTCTCTCTCTCTCTCTCTCTCTCTCCCCCCTTCCCTCCCCTCCCCTCCTCTCCCCTCCCTTTCCCTTCCCTTCCCTTCCCAGATGGAGTCTTACTCTGTCGCCCAAGCTGGAGTGCAGTGGTGTGATCTGGACTTACTGCAAGCTCCGCCTCTCAGGTTCATGCCATTCTCCCACCTCAGCCTACCGAGTAGCTAGGACTACAGGCGCCCACCACCATGCCTGGCTAATTTTTGGCATTTTTAGTAGAGACAGGGTTTCACTGTGTTAGCCAGGATGGTCTTGATTTCCTGACCTCATGATCCGTTGTTCTTGGCCTCCCAAAGGGCTGGGATTACAGGCGTGTGCCACTGCACCTGGCCCCTACTTATTATATTTTATATATTTTTTTATTTATATTATTTATTATTTTTATTTTTATTTATATTATATTTTTATTGATTATTTTAATTTTTTCTTCAGTTTTTTGCAAATTTTCTATTATTCACTTTTTTTTATGCGTTAATTTTCTTGGAACACATCCACCTTTTCTCCTAAGATTTTATCATGTGCTTTCCCAAAAGTTTAAAGAAAACCAGTTTCATTTCATCTGAAATAATTAAAAAAAAATTTAGTTTACCCCTACCACAGATAGTAGGGAAATATTGAGCCAAAATATAACTTTAATATTTAAATTATCAATAATTCATATCTAATTTAAAAGATACCTTTTTCACCAAGGTTTCTTGCATATTAAATTTATTTTTTGACTTTGTTCCTGTTCTTCTAGTTAAAAAATTTTAATGATTTGTGCATGCCAAAATTTTTTACTTTCTATTATGAAGTTCACTTATATTTCTGCCCGTGTACTGTTGGATAATATTTTCACATTAAAAGCTCAAACTTTTACAAACTTATATGTTACTGTATCTCTATGAAAATTTGGAATAAGATTAGAATATTCAATATAATAACCTCATTTAGCTAAATAAAATTTTATGTTTTTCATTTCTTTGATTACTGTTTCTCTTCTACCTGCCTTGTTCTGTCCTGGGATTCCTATTACATGAATGCTAGATTTCTCATATTAGTCTTCCACATTTCTCATACTAAGATAACTGTTTTGTTATCCTTATTCATTTTTTTAATTCCAAGAAAAATAATACTGAGCTGATCATATAATAGCTACATTTTCAAATTGTTGCTTAATTTTTCCATGGCATATTTATTCCTGCCTTTTATCTTGAAGTAATCCATTTGTTCATTTGTGAATCCTGGCTCTAGGTCATAGATAAATAATTTTAGTGCTATAAAGTGGAGACTTTCTAGATTTTCAATGGCTTCATTTAAGAAATCTTATTTGTAAGGGAATATTTCTACTTCATTTGCCCAACTGACCTCATCTAACTTGATATTTAATTTTATATATCAAGCAATTTTTGCTTGTTTGCTTTTATTTTATATTTTTTATATATTATGATATATATCATATATACATCACAAATATAGTCATATATATATAGGATTTTGCAATTATGAAAACTTAGCTGACTTTCAGATTGTGTGAGCTTTTGCTCCTTTGATTTACAGATTAGACATGTTCTGAAAAAAATGAGACCCCTTGCTGATGACTGGAAATGCAAACCGAAGAATAGTGAGCAAGGGAGAAGAGAGAGGGAATAAGATCTGCAGCCCTCTACGTAATAATGAGGAGGGGATATTTTGTACCTAGGGAAGTTTTGGCAATATCTAAAGATATTTTGATGCTCAAAACTGGAGGGAAGCCACTGGCACCTAGTAGATAGAAGCCCGGGATGCTACTAAGCCTCCTACAACTCACAGAATAGCTCTCCATGACAATGAATTAGCCAGTCTAAAGTGCAGTAGTGTTGTGCTTGGGAAATTATTGCATATAGATTTATAGAAATGAAATGGAACCCATGCGTAAGGAAAGGAAGGGAGCAAAGTACTCAAAGAAAGGTATGAGACAACCTAGTAAGGCAGGCCAACATTCAAATTCAGGAAATACAGAGAATGCCACAAAGATACTCCCTGAGAAGAGCAACTCCAGGACACATAATTGTCAGATTCACCAAAGTTGAAATGAAAGAAAAAATGTTAAGGGCAGCCAGAGACAAAGGTCAGGTTACACACAAAGGGAAGCCCATCACACTAACAGCAGATCTCTTGGCAGAAACTCTCGAAGCCAGAAGAGAGTGGGGGCTAATATTCAACATCCTTAAAGAAAAGAATTTTCAACCCAGAATTTCATATAGACAAACTAAGTTTCATAAGTGAAGGAGAAATAAAATCCTTTACAGACAAGCAAATGCTTAGAGATTTTGTCACCACCAGGCCTGTCCTACAAGAGATCCTGAGGGAAGCACTAGACATGGAAAGGAAAAACAGGTACCAGCCATTGCAAAAACATGTCAAAATGTAAAGTCCATCAATGCTAGGAAGTAACTGCATCAACTAGCGAGCAAAATAACCAGCTAATATCGCAATGACAGGATCAAGTTCACACATAACAATCTTAACCTTAAATATAAATGGACTAAATGGTCCAATTAAAAGACACAGACTGGCAAATTGCATAAAGAGTCAAGACCCATCAGTTTGCTGTATTCAGGAGACCCATCTCACATGCAGAGACACACATAGGCTCAAAATAAAGGGATGGAGGAAGATCCACCAAGCAAATGGAAAACAAACAAAAAAAAAAGCAGGGGTTGCAATCCTAGTCTCTGATAAAACATACTTTAAACCATCAAAGATAAAAAGAGACAAAGAAGGCCATTGCGTAATGGTAAAGGGATCAATTAATCAGGAAGAGCTAACTATCCTAAATATATATGCACCCAATACAGGAGCACCCAGATTCATAAAGCAAGTCCTTAGAGACTTACAAAGAGACTTAGAATCCCATACAATAATAATGGGAGACTTTAACACCCAACTGTCAACATTAGACAGATCAACGAGACAGAAACTTAACAAGGATATCCAGGAATTGAAAACAACTCTGCACCAAGTGGACCTAATAGACATCTACAGAACTCTCCACCCCAAATTAACAGATTATACATTCTTCTCAGCACCACATCACATTTATTCCAAAATTGACCACATAGATGGAAGTAAAGCACACCTCAGCAAATGTAAGAAAACAGAAATTATAACAAACTGTCTCTCAGATCACAGTGCAATGAAACTAGAGATTTTGTCACCACCAGGCCTGCCCTACAAGAGATCCTGAAGGAAGCACTAGACATGGAAAGGAAAAACAGGTACCAGCCAGGTACTAAGAAACTCAATCAAAACTGCTCAACTACATGGAAACTGAACAACCTGCTCCTAAATGATTACTGGGTACATAACAAAATGAAGGCAGAAATAAAGATGTTCTTTGAAACCAATGAGAACAAAGATACAACATACCGGAATCTCTGGAACACATTTAAAGCAGTGTGTAGAGGGAAATTTATAGCACTAAAAGCCCACAAAAGAAAGCTGGAAAGATCTAAAATTGACACTCTAACATCACAATTAAAAGAACTAGAGAAGCAAGAGCAAACACATTCAAAAGCTAGCAGAAGGTAAGAAATAATTAAGATCAGAGCAGAACTAAAAGAGATAGAGACAAAAAAAAAAAAAAAAAAAAAAAAAAAACCCTCCAAAAATCAATGAATCCAGGAGCTGGTTTTTTGAAAAGATCAACAAAATTGATAGACCGCTAGCAAGACTAATAAAGAAGAAAACAGAGAAGAATCAAATACACGCAATAAAAAATGATAAAGGGGATATCACCACTGACCCCACAGAAATACAAACTGCCATCAGAGAATACTATAAACACCTCTATGCAAATAAACTAGAAAATCTAGAAGAAATGGATAATTTCCTGGACACTTACATTCTCCCATGAGTAAACCAGGAAGAAGTTGAATCCTTGAATAGACCAATAGCAGGCTCTGAAATTGAGGCAAAAATTAATAGCCTACCAACCAAAAAAAGTCCAGGACCAGACAGATTCACAGCCGAATTCTGCAAGAGGAACAAGGAGGAGTTGGTACCATTCCTTCTGAAACTATTCCAATCAATTGAAAAAGAGGGAATCCTCCCTAACTCATTTTACAAGGCCAACATCATCTTGATACCAAAGCCTGACAGAGATACAACAAAAAAAGAGAATTTTAGACCAATATCCCTGATGAACATTGATGCAAAAATCCTCAATAAAATACTGGCAAACCGAATCCAGCAGCACATCAAAAAGCTTATCCACCATGATCAAGTGGCCTTCATCCCTGGGATGCAAGGCTGGTTCAAAATATGCAAATCAATAAACGTAATCCAGCATATAAACAGAACCAAAGACAAAAATCACATGATTATCTCAATAGATGCAGAAAATGCCTTCAACAAAATCCAACAACCTTCGTGCTAAAAACTCTCAATAAATTAGGTATTGATGGAACGTATCTCAAAATAATAAGAGCTATTTATGACAAACCCACAGCCAATATCATACTGAATGGGCAAAAACTGGAAAAATTCCCTTTGAAAACTGGCACAAGACAGGGATGCCCTCTCTCACCACTCCTATTTAACATACTGTTGGAAATTCTGGCTAGGGTAATCAGGCAAGGGAAAGAAATCAGGGGTATTCAGTTCGGAAAAGAAGAAGTCAAATTGTCCCTGTTTGCAGATGACATGATTGTATATTTAGAAAACCCCATTGTGTCAGCCCAAAATCTCCTTAAGCTGATAAGCAACTTCAGCACAGTCTCAGGATATAAAATCAGTGTGCAAAAATTGCAAGCATTCTTATACACCAGTAACAGACAGAGAGCCAAATCATGAATGAACTTCCATTCACAATTGCTTCAAAGAGAATAAAATACCTAGGAATCCAACTTACAAGGGATGTAAAGGACCTCTTCAAGGAGAACTACAAACCACTGCTAAGTGAAATAAGAGGACACAAACAAATGGAAGAACATACCATGCTCATAGATAGGAAGAATCAATATCGTGAAAATGGCCATACTGTCCAAGGTAATTTATAGTTTCAATGCCATCCCCATTAAGCTACCAATGACTTTCTTCACAGAATTGGAAAAAAACTGCTTTAAAGTTCATATGGAACCAAAAAAAGACCCTGCATTGCCAAGACAATCCTGAGCCAAAAGAACAAAGCTGGAGGCATCACGCTACCTGACTTGAAACTGTACTAGAAGGCTACAGTAACCAAAACAGCATGGTACTTGTACCAAAACAGAGATATAGACAAATGGAACAGAACTGAGCCCTCAGATATAATACCACACATCTACAGCCATCTGATCTTTGACAAACCTGACAGAATCAAGAAATGGGGAAAGGATTCCCTATTTAATAAATGATGCTGGGAAAATTGGCTAGCCATAAGTAGAAAGCTGAAACTGGATCCTTTCCTTACTCCTTATACAAAAATTAATTCAAGATGGATTAGAGACTTAAATGTTAGACCTAATACCACAAAAACCCTAGAAGAAAACCTAGATAATACCATTCAGGACATAGGCATGGGCAAGGACTTCATGTCTAAAACACCAAAAGCAATGGCAACAAAAGCCAAATTGATAAATGGGATCTAATGAAACTAAAGAGCTTCTGCACAGCAAAAGAAACTATCATCAGAGTGAATAGGCAACCTACAGAATGGGAGAAAAGTTTGCAATCTACTCATCTGACAAAGGGCTAATATCCAGAACCTATAAAGAACTCAATCAAATTTATAAGAAAAAAACAAACAACCCCATCAAAAAGTGGGCAAAGGATATGAACAGACATTTCTCAAAAGAAGACATTCATACAGCCAACAGACACATGAAAAAATGCTCATCATCACTCGAAATCAGAGAAATGCAAATCAAAACCACAATGAGATACCATCTCACACCAATTAGAATGGCAATCATTAAAAAATCAGGAAACAACAGGTGCTGGAGAGGATGTGGAGAAATAGGAACACTTTTACACTCTTGGTGGGACTGTAAACTAGTTCAACCATTGTGGAAAACAGTGTGGCGATTCCTCAAGGATCTAGAACTAGAAATACCATTTGACCCAGCCATCCCATTACTGGGGATATACCCAAAGGAAAGTATATTTAAAAAGAAAAAAAAAGGTATGAGAGAGCAGAGGTAAGGTCCTTGCAACAACAAAAACAACAAAAAAGTAGGCAAAGCAGAGATTATCAAAAGATCACTGTAACATTATCATTACCTTTAGAATTATTGTACTTGTACTTAGCCATGTGAAAAGTTTCATACCCTTTGAGAAATAGCTGGGGTGAAATAGCCAACTGATATGACAAGTAAACTAAATGTTGTTCATATCTCTGATGGTTAACATTGCATGTCCACTTGATTGGATTGAAGGAGGCAAAGTATTGTTCCTGGGTGTGTCTGTGCGGGTGTTGCCAAAGGAGATTAACATTTGAGTCAGTAGACTGAAAGATGTAGACCCTCAATCTGGGTGGGCACCATCTACAATCAATTGTCAGTGTAAAAGAAGGCATGGAAAGAGCGGACTTGCTGAGTCTTCTGGCCTTCATCTTTCTCCCATGCTGGATGCTTCTTACCTTCAAATATCAGACTCCAAGTTACTCAGCTTTTGGACTATTGGACTTACAGCAGTGATTTGCCAGGGACTCTCAGGCCTTCAGCCACAGACTGATGTCTGCACTATCAGCTTCCCTACTTTTGAGGTTTTGGGACTGGGGCTGGCTTCCTGGCTCTTCAGCTTACAGACGGCCTATTGTGGGACTTCACCTTGTGATTGTGTGAGTCAATTCCCCGATCAACTCCCCTTTACATAGTCATTTATCTCATTAATTCTGTCCCTTTAGAGAACTGTGACTAATAAAATATTTTAGCCCAAAATAAGTGAATTTCTATTTAGGGCTCATACAAGTGCTACTGGTCAGCAAGAAGCTTTCCTTATATGATAATTTAGAGACTTTGGATCCATCAATTTTTGGTCCTACCATTCCAGAATCTTCTGCCTCTGGTCAGCAGATGAAAGATAAGAGTGAAAGGGGCTGAGCATGGTACTGGCATAAAACACGTAGACCAATGTAACAGAACTGAGAATTCAGAAATAAATTCACACATTTATGTTCAACTAATTTTTGACAAAATTGCCAGGAGTGCACAATGGGGAAAAATCAATGTCTTCAACAAATGGTGTTAAAACAACTGGATATCCACATCCAGAAGAGTGAACTTAAACCCTTATCTCATGCCACATACAAAACACAACTCAAAATGATTAAAGACTTAAACATAAGATCTAAACTGTAAAACTACTAGAAGAAAATATAGGAGAAAATCTCCTTGAAATTGGTCTGGGCAATGATTTTTTGAATATGAATCTGAAAGCACAAACAACAAAAGCAAAAATAGACAAATGGAATTCCAGCAACGAGAAAAATCTTCTGCACAGCAAAGAAAACCATCAACAGAGTGAAGAGGCAAAATATGGAATAGGAGAAAAATCTTTCCAAACCATACATTTGATATGGGGTTAATATCCAAAATATATAAAAAACTCAAACAACTCAAAAGTAAGAAAAAAAAACACAATTAGAAATCAGCAAATGATCTAAATAGATATTTCTCACAAGAAGACAGACATATAAATGGCCAACAGGTATAGGAAGAAATATTCAATATAACTAATAATTAGAAAAATGCAAATTAAAATCACAATGAGATATCACCTCATACCTGTTAGAATGGCTATTGCAAAAAAAAAAAAAAAAAAAAAAAAAAAAAAAAAAAGAAAAGGAAAGATAAGTGTTGGAGAGGATGTGGATAAAAGGGAACTCCTGTACACTGTTAGTGGAAATATAAATTGATAACACTCATTATGATAAACAGCATGGAGGTTCCTTAAAAAATTAAAAATAGAACTCTCATGATTCAGCAATTTCACCTCTGGCCTTTTATCAGAGTAACTGTGCATTGAGGAAAGGGAAATGATCAGACATTTTGGGGACTACTGGACACTGGCTCTGAGCTGACGTTGATTCCAGGGACACAAAACATCACTGTGGTCCTCCAGTTAAAGTAGAGGCTTATGGAAGTCAGGTGATTAATGAAGCTTTAGCTCATGTCCAACTTACAGTGGGTCCAGTGGGTCCCCAGACTCATCCTGTCATTTCCCCAGTGCCAGAATGCATAATTGGCATGGACATAGTGAGCAACTGAAAGAACCCTCACGCTGGCTCCCTGACTGGTAGGGTGAGGACCATTATGGTGGGAAAGGCCAAACGGAAGCCGTAGTAAATAGTAAATCTAATTTAACATATATATAAAATAAAATAAAACAATGTAGAATCCCTGCAGAGATTGCAGAGATCAGTGCCACCATCAATGACTTGAAGGATGCAGGCGTGGTGATTCCCACCACATCTCCGTTCAACTCTCCCATTTAGCCTGTGCAGAAGACAGACGGATCTTGGAGAATGACCATGGATTATTATAAGCTTAACAATGTAGTGATTCCTATTGCAGCTGCTGTACCCGATCTGGTTTCATTGCTTGAGCAAATTAACACATCTGCTGGTACCTGGTATCTAGCCATTGACTTGGCAAATGACTTTTTCTCCATTCCTGTCCATAGGCCCACCAGAAACAATTTTGCCTTCAGCTGGTAAGGTCAGCAATACCTATTTGCTTTCCTACCTCAGGGGCATATCAATATCAATTCTCTGGCTTTTTGTCATAATCTTATTCGGAGAGAACTTGATCACTTTTTGTTTCCACCAGATACCACACTGGTTGGTTACATTGATGACATTATGCTGATTGGATCCAGTGAGCAAGAAGTAGCAGACACATTGGACTTATTTGTGAGACATTTGTGTGCCAGAGGATAGGAAATTATACTAAAATTCAGGGACCTTCTACCTTAGTAAAATTTCTAGGGGTCCAGTGTTGTGGGGCTTGTTGAGATATTCCTTCTAAGGTGAAGACTAAGTTGCTGCATTTGGCCCCTCCTACAACCAAGAAAGAGGCACAGCACCTAGTGGACCTGTTTGGATTTTGGAGGCAACACATTCCTCATTTGGGTTACTCTGGCCCATTTATCTAGTGACCCAAAAGGCTGCCAGTTTCTAGTGTGATCCAGAACAGGAGAAGGCTCTACAACAGTTCCAGGCTGCTGTTCAAGCTGCTCTGCAAACATTGCTCAGCAGATCCAATGGTGCTTTTGGTGTCAGTGGCAGGAGGATTTTAATAATCAAGTGGATAGAATGACCTGTTCTGTGGACACCACTCAGCCTCTTTCCCCAGGCACCCCTGTCATCGCCCAATGGGCCCATGAACAAAGTGGCCATGGTGGCAGGGATTCAGGTTATACCTGGGCTCAGCAACATGGACTTCCACTCACCAAGGCTGACCTGGCTACAGGTACTGCTGAGTGCCCAATTTGCCAGCAGCAGAGACCAACAATGAGCCTTCGATATGGCACCATTCCTCAGGGCAATCAGCCAGCTACCTGGTGGGAGATTGATTATATTGGACCTCTTCCATCAACAAAAGGGCAGAGGTTTGTCTTCACTGGAATAGACACTTACCCTGGATATGGGTTTTCCTGTCCTGCATGCAATGCTTCTGCCAAGATTACCATCTGTGAACTCCCGAATGCTTTATCCACCATCATGGTATTCCACACGGCATTGCCTCTGACCAAGGCATTCACTTTATGGCCTTTATGACCAACTCATATTTCTAAAGGAAGGTGAAGACTGACTGATATCACTTTCAATTTTATCCATTATCTATTTTAGCTTCTGATAATGTTCAGGTTAATCACCTCATTGCTGTATTCTGCATTTTATGTGATTGAGATTTCACATTAAGAAGGCCAAAGGACTCTAGTTCTGTGAATATTAATGACTAAGTTGGCTTGTTAAATTATTTTTGCCAAGTTACCTTTGGCTTTTAATAACCATTAACAGTAAAAACAATGGTCATGTACTTTTCAGATAGATAGAGTTTTCTGTGACCTTCTCCTGGGGAATAAGAATACAATTAACTGAGAAAAACTACCATATGGGATGAGAAGACCTTCTTGAAGGCAAAGGAAGAAGGTTATAATGTCTACATCAGTTTGAAAACAAAATCTTCAATCCAAGTATCCTTAATGGCAGAGAGGAGTTAAACAAAGACTGGAGGAACTGAGAATGGAAGCCCAAAGTGGGTTTTTCCAAGATTTAATTGGCTTTATTTTTTCTGTGAAGGTTGTAAAATAATCCTGAGGTAAATTTTCAAAATTCAAAAAGCACACATGCACAATTAATGCGCCCACAACTAACAGATCAGTATATATATCCCAATCTTGTTTCTGCACATAAGTACATATTTTTAATTAATTAATTCATTCATTCATTCATTATTAAGAGCTACCTCGGTTCAATCTAGATCAGCAGCTCTCAACCAGGGCACCTTTGTCTTCAGAGGACATTTGTAAATGTCTGGATAAGATTTTGGTTGCCATAACTTGGCGTAGGAATACTACTGATATCTAGTGTATAGAAGCCAGGGATAGTACAGAACATCCTACAATAACAAGACATCCTCTCACATCAAAAAATTATCCATCCCCAAATGTCACTAGTGCTGAGGTGTAGAAACTTTAATGTAGATACTAGGAATTCAGTGGTTTATAAAACAAAGTTGCTGCTTTTATGGAGCTTTTCTCTATTTGTTTGAGTAGAACAAGAAATATGTAAAATGGAGGCAAAACAACTCTTCAGAGGTATTAGAGAGTACAGGTAAAGGGTGCCATTTTTATAGGATGGAAATAAGAGGTTGTCTAAAATACATTGTCATCTAAGCAAACATACATGACATGAGGAGTGAGAAATATGGCTCTCTGTTAAAAGAGTCCTCTGGGCAGAGTATAAGTAGAATAAAATATGCTGAGTATGTTCCAAGAAGAGCAAGAACATCGCGTGCTAAGATTACAGTGAACAAGTGATTGGTAGAAAATGAGGTCAAGAGATAAATGATTTCAAGTTGTGTAGTGCCTTGTTAAGCATGACAAAAATTTAGGTCTTATGCTCTGGCTGAGAGAAAAATGCATTGGAGGATATTAAACAGAGAAGGTATATGATTTGAATTGTATTTTTAAAAATCACTGTCTGCCGGCTGGGCGCGGTGGCTCATGCCTGTAATCCCAGCACATTGGGAGGCTGAGGTGGGTGAATCACAAGGTCAGGAGATGGAGACCATCCTGGCTAACATGGTGAAACCCTACCTTTACTAAAAATACAAAAATTAGCCAGGTGTGGTGGTGCGTGACTGTAGTCCCAGTTACTCAGGAGGCTGGATCAGGAGAATCGCTTGAACCTGGGAGACAGAGATTGCAGTGAGCTGATTATCACGCCACTGCACTCCAGCCTGGCAATAGAGCGAGACTCCGTCAAAAACAAACAAGCAAACTATATATATATATACACACACACACACACACACACATATATATATACACACACACACATACACACACACACACACACACATATACACATGTGTATCACTGTCTGTCATATGAATTGACTAAAGGGAGATAGGGAGATAGGGAGATAGGGTTGGTTAATGAGATAGTCCAGCCAAGAAATTATTGTGGTTTGGGCCAAAGTAATATTAATGGAGATAGTGAGAGCTTATTGGATTCTGGGTACATTTCGAGAGCAGAGCCAAAGCATTCTGCCTTTGAGAGCTAGCAAATCCAAATCAGCAGAGCTTAAAAGCAGGAATGAGGGCAAATATTCTATGAATTGGTTACTGAGTATATTAGGGAAATAAATACTTTCACTTCTATCATTCATTGACTTCTGAATTAATGTATTCTGGCTATGGAAAGTGAACAACCATATAATGTTTCTAATTCAAAACTTACATATTCCAAAACTTATATATGTAAGTGAGAAGACCATCTTTTCTTGGTATTATCTTTGTATTGAAGCTGTAACTGCGTCTGTGGTTAAGCCATTTCATCTTTCATTAGTCTAAGTGCTTCGTGGTGATAAGGAATGTGGTAAACCAGTTAATTCTATGGGTATGAACCCACTGCTGGACTTCCTCTGTTGTAAAGTTAATTCTTTGATTAGAAGCAGTGGGATGGGGAATTGCCTGTTCATCCATAAGTGGTGGTGCTGGCAGAAGCATCAGGGGCATTAAAGACAAATCAATTTTCAGAATACAAGTCAATTTCAGTCAGGTTAAATATTCCAATGCAATTAATGTACTACCAGAGAGCTTTCTGTTTTCCCGCATGAAGCGGTGTGATATCAGGAACTGCAGATCTCAGCTGCCAATAGATTAGGCATTCAGCAGTAGTGTTATCCAGGTCAGCTTTGGTTAGGAAAGACTATGTTGTTGAGCTCAGTAGGTAGCTTCCAGTCTTGCCCTTGTGGCTACTTTGTACATAGGTCCATTTGATCCAGCAATGGAATGACTGGAAAATGAGGCTGATTGATAACCACAGAGAATATATACCCCTTTGTCCCCCTGATTAGTAAGAATCTCCCATGTAGTGGATGCCATTTGCTGGGCACTCACATGGGACACAGACATCTTCACAGTATGTGTCCATTCTGGGAATGTCATGCACATACTTCTTCACTAGACTTTATTGGATTACTAATCTTTTGGATACATGGGTATGAACATCAATTCAGAGCTACAGTTTGGTAAACCCCTGGAAACTGCAGACTTTTCTCTTTTTACTTTTTATGGTCATTTTAACCTTTTACTTTTTTTACCTTTTACCTTATACCATTTTTACATTTTACCTTGTTATTGTCATCTTACGTAATAGTCCTTTTGAGCAAAGATTTAGAGGAAGATTTATTGTGGGTATTTTTGACAATTAATGCAAATTTCTTTCTCAAAGGGACTGAACCTTCAATAAGGAGTCTGAGAATTGCTTTAAGACAGTGTATCAGTCTGTTTTCATGCTCCTGATAAAGATATAACCAAGACTGGGGGGGGGCGGGGGAAGGAGGTTTAATGGATTTACAATTCCACATGGCTGAGGAGGCCTCACAATCATGGCAGAAGGCAAAGAGAGGCAAGTCACCTCTTACATGGATGGCAGCAGGCAAAGAGAGAGAGCTTATGCAGGGAAACTCCTGTTTTTAAAACCATCAGATCTTGTGAGGCTCATTCACTATAATGAGAACAGCATGGGAAAGACTCACCCCTATGATTCAATTATCTCCCACGGGGTTTCTCCCACAACCCATGGGAATTATGGGAGCTACAAGATGAGATTTAGGTGGGGACACAGAGCCAAACCATATAATTCCATAACTGGCCCCTCCCAAATCTCATGTCTTCAAATTTCAAAACCAACCATGCCTTCCAAACAGTCCCCCAAATTCTTAATTCATTTAATCATTAACTCAAAAGTCCACAGTCCAAAATCTCACCTGAAACAAGGCAAATCTTTTCCTCCTATGAGCCTGTAAAATCAAAAGCAAGTTAATTACTTCCTACATACAATGGAGTACAGGCACTGGGTAAATACAGCTTTTCCAAATGGAAGAAATTGGTCAGCACAAAGGGGCTAAAGGGCTCATGCAGGTCTGAAATCCAGTGGGACAGTTAAATCTTAAAGCTACAAAATGATCTCCTTTGACTCCATGTCTCACATGTAGGTCATGCTGATGCAAGAGGTGAGTTCCCATGGTCTTGGGCAGCTCCATCCCTGTGGCTCTGCAGGGTACAACGTCCAACCTCCCTTCAGCTGTTTCACTGACTGGTGTTGAGTGTCTGTGCCTTTACCAGGCAGACGGTGAAAGCTGTCAGTGGATCTTTCATTCTGAAGTCTGGAGGATGGTGAGCATCTTCTCACAGCTCTACTAGGAAGTACCCCAGTAGGGACTCTGTGTGGGGGCTCTGACCCCACATTTCCCTTCAGCACTGCCCTAGCAGAGGTTCTCCATGAGAGCCCCGCCCCTGAAGCATACTTCTGCCTGGACATTCAGGCATTTCCATACATCCACTGAAATCTAGGCAGAGGTTCTCAAACCTCAATTCTTGACTTCTTACACCTGCAGGCCCAAAACAATGTGAAAGCTGCTAAGGCTTGAGGATTGCACTCTCTGAAACCATGGCTTGAGCTCTACATTTGCCCCTTTCAGACATGACTGGTCCAGCTGGGATGAAGGGCACCAAGTCCCTAGGCTGCACACAGCATGGGGACCCAGGGCCAGGCCTGGGAAACCAGTTTTTCCTCCTAGACCTCCAGGCTTGTGATGGGAGGCATTGCTATGAAGACCTCCGACATGCCCTGGAGACATTTTCCCTATTGTCTTGGGGATTAATATTTGGTTCCTTGATAACTTAACGCAAATTTCTGTAGCCAGCTTGAATTTCTACCAGAGAATGGGATTTTATTTTCTATCACATTGTCAGGCTGCAAATTTTCCAAAGTTTTATGCTCTGCTTCCCTTGTAAAACTGAATTCCTATAACAGCACCCAAGTCATCTCTTGAATGCTTTGCTAATTAGAAATTTTTTCTGCCAGATACTCTAAATCATCCCTCTCAAGTTCAAATTTCCGCACATCTCTAGGTCAGGGGCAAAATACCACCAGCCTCTTTGCTAAAATATAACAAGAATCAGTTTTGCTCCAGTTCCCAACAAGTTCCTCATCTGCATTTGAGGCCACCTTAGCCTGAATTTCATTGTCCATATCATTATCAGCACTTTGGTCAAAGCCATGCAACAAATTTCTAGAGAGAGTTCTGAACTTTCCCACATTTTATTGTCTTCTACTGAGCTCTCCAAACTGTTCCAACTTCTGCCTGTTATCCAGTTCCAAAGCCGCTTCAGATCTCATGAGACTTACTCACTATCATGAGCATAGCATGGAAAGACCCACTCCCCACAATTCAATTATCTCCCACTGGGTCCCTCCCACAAGACATGGGACTTATGGGAACTAGAAGATGACATTTGCATGAGGACACAGACCCAAACCATGTCAGACAGCTGAATGAGAAGTTGGGATTCAATATTGTGATTACTCAACTCAGTTTTTTTGGTCATCAAATCTAGAGTTTTTATTTTCCTGTTCTATTGATCAAGAAATACTCCAGAGGGCTGTCTGACTACTTCATTAGTAAAGACACCATGATCAACTAGCAACTGCCAAATAACTCTCCAGGCCAAAGCATTCTGATTACTGCTATGCCCCTGCTTCCCTTTCCAGTAGACATACCCCTCTTGTATTTTGTGGTTAAGTGTTGCTACCTGACCTCTGCTATTCCTGGATTTCATTAACTCCATTGAAATCAGGAAACCCATCTCAGTGGTAGGAATATTAGGATCATACCTGATTTAAAAGTGCGCAATTTGAGGTGTTTTAGAAGCTGTTGGCTACCAGTTACTGCTAGATACAGTGCAGTGCAGGAGCCTGGCCAGAGGAGCACATCAAAACCAGAAAGTAAGTGGTCTTTTTCAAGTGTCCCTCTAGCGCCCTCTACTGATAATTTACATAGTCTTGGCTGGCAAAGAAGAAGAAATATTTATAGGGTCCAAATTCTTCATCATAGAAAAGAGAATTTGAAGCTAAGGGGCAATAAATTGATAACTAGCATACTTTCTACTGTAAAAGTCTAAACATGACAATTTGGAGGCTTAAATGGAAACTCCAAAGCCTTGGGGAAACAATTTATTTTTGCTCTGCCCTCATTAAAGATGTTTTAAGAACACAACTAAATACCAGGAAGCAAGATAGAAGGAGATAGAGAAGCATGCTCCTTTCCTTTAAAGTGGCGACTTGGAATCTACATGTTGCTTCCACATGTGTACCCTTGTCCATAACCTAGTCACAGAGATACAACTAATAGTTACCTGGGAGGCTGCAGTCTTTAGCGGGGCAGCCAGTGACCAGCTAAAATTCAAGGTTTCAATTACTGTAGTAAGAATGGAGAAAGGATATTGAAAACCAGCTCTACTACTATTCAGTGACATTAAGTTTGGAATGTTTATTAGACATCCAAATCTACCTCATACACCACTACTAAACTGAAATCATACAGTATCTGTTTTGTGATTGAACTTCTCCACTTAAAATATGTCTCATATTTCATAACAAGAAGCATTTTACTGTATCCTGAGACCAAATGTTGCATTAGAGTTTATTAAAAGCCTATAATGTACTTGATCAGTCCCTTACTCCTAGACATTTCTGCTGCTTCCAATTTTTAGTATAAGAATAAAGCTCTAAGTATTAGATAAGACCCTGCACACATTCTTATGTTTTTCATTTAAAATATATTCTGAAAAGCGGCATTATTCAGTCAATAAGTATATGAATTTTTAAATGTTTTGTTATGTGTTGATAAATTACTTCTCAGAAAAATATAAACCCACAGTGATGCATAAGATACCTATTTTATCACATCCTATTTTTGTTTTATTTTTATTACTTGTCCATTTATTTGAGTCATTTGTAATTTTTCCTATCTATACTTTTGTAAAATATTTAATAAGATATGTTGTAATGTATTCTGATCAGAGATTTACACAATGTATATATAATATGACTCAATTTTAATGGGCTATGTTTGTATATAGGAAATATTGATATTTGTATATGGGAAATATTGATATTCACTTTTTATCTGCACAAAGTACTTGCCTCTATATGATTCTTTTTAGTTTTCCAGCTATAAACTCACATCATCTATAAATAGTGATTAGATGGTGTGACTGTAATAGTTCACATTTCTTTTTCTTTTCTTTGTTTCAGCTAAAACATTTAAAGCACTATTAATAAATGCTTTAGAGGTGATGCCAGTTGATCTTGTCTTGTTTCTCAGTGTAATCAGAATGCCTATACTATCTCATCACTAAGTATAATGCCATTGGTTAATACAATTACTGTCCATCGTAATTGAGAAGCATCTTTCTGTTACCAATGTATCAAGATTCAATCATCCAGACAATAGTTTATCCTACAGGACTGTGGCATCAGCAGTGTCCTAGTTAACTTCAGGAGACATACATATAACAAAGTCTGTGAAAAATTGTAGAGATTTGGGGTTTTGTTTGCAATGCTTACTGCTCAGTGGGGAATTACAGGTAACTCATTATCTGATTTTGGGGACTCTGAAGTTTGGGGCTTGTGACCTGACACAGGTGCTCCTAAACTGATAAGGGCATTAACAAAAATTAAGGTAGACCTGCAATTACAAGTCTGAAGAAAGCCAATCTCCACCACATGAGTAAGTCTGAAACTTCACTTTCCATTACTCTGATATATGTCTTGCATATCAATGGCAATTCTAATATGTAGGTGAAGGCTTTGCACATAGTAGGCACTCAATACACACTGCTGAATGAAATTGTATATCCCTGTAAAATCAATAGCAAGCTAGTTACTTCCTAGACACAATGGCGGTATAGGGGTTGGATAAATACAGCTGTTCCAAATGGGAGAAATTGGCCAAAACAAAGGGGTTACAGGGCCCATACAAGTCCGAAATCCAGTGGGGTAGTCAAATTTTAAAGCTCCAAAATGACCTCCTTTGAATCCAGGTCTCACATCCAGGTCATGCTGATGCAAGAGGTGGGTTCTCATGGTCTTAGGGAGCTCCTCCTTTGTGACTTTGCAGGGTACAGCCTTCCTCCTGGCTGCTTTCATGGGTTGGTGCTGAGTGTCTGCAGCTTTTCCAGGTGCACAGTACAAGCTGTGGGTGGATCTAGCATCCTGAGGTTTGGAGGAGAGAGGATGGTGACCCTCTTCTCACATTTCCACTAGGCAGTGCTTCAACACTGCCCTGGCAGAGGTTCTCCATGAGGGCACTGCCCCTGCATCAAACTTTTGCCTGGGTATCCAGGCGTTTCTATACATCTTCTGAAATCTAGGCGGAGGTTCCCAAGCCTCAATTCTTGACTTCTGTGCACCTGCGGGCTCAACAGCATGTGGATGCTCCCAAGGCTTGGGGCTTCCTCCCTCTGAAGCCACAGCTCAGACTCTACGTTGTCCTCTTTCAGCCATGGCTGGAGCAGCTGGGACACAGAGAACCAAGTCCCTAGGCTGCACACAGCACAGAACCCTGGGGTCAGCCCATGAAACCACTTTTTCCTTCTGGGCTTCCAGGCCTGTGATGGGAAGGACTGCTGTGAAAGTCTCTGAGAAGGTCCTGAGACATTTTCCCCAGGGTCTTGGGGATTAACATTAGGCTCCTTGCTACTTATGCAAATTTCTGCAGTCTGCTTGAATTTCTCCTCAAAAAATCGGTTCTTCTTTTCTACTGCATTGTCATGCTGCAAATTTTCTGAACTTTTATGCTCTGTTTCCCTTTTAAAATGGAATGCTTTTAACAGCAACCAAGTCACCTTTAGAATGCTTTGCTGCTTAGAAATTTCTTCTGCCAGATACACTAAATCATCTGTCTCAAGTTCAAAGTCTCACAAATCTCTAGGGCAGGAGCAAAATGCCACCCGTCTTTTTGCTAAAATATAACAAGAGTCACCTTTGCCCCAGTTCCTAAGTTCCTCATCTCCATCTGAGACCACCTTAGGCTGGACCTTATTGTTGATATCACCATCAGCATTTTTGTCAAAGTCATTCAACAAGTCTCTAGGAAGTTGCAAACTTTCCCACATTTTCCTGTCTTTTGAGACTTCCAAACTGTTCCAGTCTCTGCCTGTTACCCAGTTCCAAAGTTACTCCCACATTTTCAGGTATCTTTTCAGCATCTCCCCTCTCTACTGGTATCAATTTACTGTATTAGTTCATTTTCACACTGCTGATAAAGACATACTCAAGATTGGCAGGAAAAAGAGGTTTTATTGGACTTAAAGTTCCCATGGCTGGGGGGGCCTCAGAATCAAGGCGGCAGACAAATGGTTGGTTATTCTTATATGGTGGCAGCAAGAGAAAATGAGGAAGAAGCAATAGCAGAAACCCCTGATAAACTCATCAGATCTCGTGAGACTTATTTACTATCACGAGAATAGCACAGGAAAGACTGGCCGGCCCCCATGATTCAATTACCTTCCCCTGGGTCCCTCCCACAACACATAGGAATTCTGGGAGATAGAATTCAAGTTGAGATTTGGGTGGGAACACAGCCAAATCACATCAAATGGCAAAAGAATAAAATAATAGAATAGGAAACAGTTTACAGTTTTATGAAAGATAGAGAATTAATATTCTTCCTTTGTAAAAAGAATTTGCTAATTAAAATTTAAAATGGAATATCTCAATATAAAAGTGAGGCAAGGCCTGAAATATTGAATCACAAAAGAAATATAGATGGCTAATAGGCATTTTGAAAAAAAAGTTTGAGCTTAACAGAAAAAATGAATTGTTAAAAGATACCATTATTCTCAAATTGTATAATAGCAAACTTTTAAAAGTTATCCTCTTCAATGATTTCAGAACTGCCATGGTATGCAAATTAGAATGCAAATTGGAATAATATTTTGGAGATGATTAAGTTACATATGCATTGCAATATTTTGTATACTAATTTCACATCTAGAATTAACAATAAGTTATTCATATTGGTATTTGTATGACTATCTAGAGGGATAATCACAGAAATTTTGTATCACTGTTAAATTGAAAATAACATAAATATCCAATCACGTAGAAACAGTTCATTCATTAATTTAGCCAGTGTTTGATTCGCCAATGTGTTCCAGGCAATGTGTTAGGGGTTCTAAGAAGAATGATTTTTTTTTTTTTTAAGTAATTATGCTATGCTGGTTGTGTTAAATGGGTTATGTATAGTGTATACTACTTTCTTCTACTTAAAGTATCACCAAATGGTATATTTCAGTTGTTTTGATTTTACTGATGAATAAACTGAGGTAAAAGAGTTTACGTAACTTGTCCAAAATGTTAAAGTACATGGAAGTACCTGAAAATGAGTTCAAAAGTTGTAATGCTTTGAAGCAATAAAACTTACTAGTATTAATCAAATGGTATTCTCTTGCCATTTATTACACATTTCTGAGACTGTCATAAATATTATATTTATGTAATAGCTTAATAAAGTAAATACAAGTATTATGCTAGTTTATCAGGTGAGGACATCATCATACTAGAAGGACAGAGTAACTTATCCAAGTTCCTCACGTACAAGGTAGAAATCAGGATTAAAAATTAAATCAAAGAATAAACTACTTATAATTTTAGGGAAAATATTTAATTAAAACATTCTTGCTGAAAATGATTTTTAAAACTTTATCTCTTACTCGATAAATTATATTACAAAAATTACAATTGATAATATAAACTTTTTAAACCAAACAACATAGCAACAAATAATTAGACATATTATTTGTAAAATATAGAAATTTATCAAAGTAGAGACCAGCAAATATAAGGAGGAAAGATAAAATATTCAAATAAATATTTTAGAAGACATTTTCTTGGAAAGATCAGTGTCTTCAACTTAAAAGAGCATTTGAAGTACCAGATAAAATTAAATAAAGACACATTGACCAAATAAAATGTGATTTTATTTTTTTAATTTTCAAAATAGAGAGAAAAATATTTATATTTACTCAGATTAAAAAAATATAGCTTACAAATATAAAAATTACACATGTGATTCTGCCTCTTTCCCAAATACTAAATATTGAAAGATAACATTTTCAATATTTTCATAGCTTGGCATAAATTTACACTCAGTCAAATTATAGTTAATACATAAATTTTATAGAAAGATATTATGGGCTATTAGTTGAAACAAAAAATAAACCACAAAACATACTACCTTTTCTGGAAAGTAAATTCTTAAATAAATAGTCCAACCAATCAAGCAAATTAAAAGAATCAATCACAAACCAAACATAAGGAAGACACATAAAATTAAAAACTAATACCAATGAAAATAATACAATTAAGGTTTACATTTAAAGAATTAATGTTGACTTTTTACTTAATTTTATATATATATATATATACACATATGTATTTATTTATTTTTTTCTGAGACAGAGTCTCACTCTATCACCCAGGCTGGAGTGCAGTGGTACGATCTTGCTCATTGCAACCTCCATGTCCTGGGCTCAAGTGATTCTCGGGTCACAGCCTCTTGAGCAGTTGGGATTACAGGCATGTGCCACCACGTCCAGCAAATTTTTGTATTTTTGTTAAAGATGGCGTTTTGCCATGTTTCTCAGGCTGGTCACGAACTCGTAACTTCAAGTGATTTGCCCACCTTGGCCTCCCGAAGTGCTGGGATTACAGGCATGAGCTACCACACCCGGCCTAAATAATAAATTATACTAAGAAATTCTTGAAAGAGAAATATATCAAGCTGTATGAAACAGTTCATTAATAAACTGGATCTGAAATCACAGGTCATTTTAGTAGATTTGGAATTCAGTATTGTTGAGAAAAATTATAGATTTACTACATTTTCTACCCTCCTCAGAAAGATTCTAGCTCAATAGAAAAAAAAATTGCAAAATAAAAATTCATAAAGATAAAAAACCAGACATTTGCAAAAAAAAAAAAAAAAAAAAAAAGCAAGAATCACACACAGAAAGAATAATGTAGAGAAATGTTCTAAAAAGTAAATTTGAAGACACATTACATATATAAGCAAATTAATAAAAAGTTAATGGGAAATTAATAGGAAATATGGAAATTAATATAAATTAATAGGAAAAAAGGAAATTAACAGGAAATATGGAAAGAATAATGATAATATTAGACAAAATATACTTGCTATAGTTTGGGTATTTGCCCAAACTTTATGTTGAATTGTAATTATCAATGCTGGAAGTGGCTTGGGGCCTGATGGGAAGTGCTTGGGACATGAGGCCTGTTCCCTCATGGCTTGTTGCTGTCTTTGAGTTCTCTGGAGATCTGTTCATTTAAAAGTGTGGCCGTGCGCGGTGGCTCACGCCGTAATCCCAGCACTTTGGGAGGCCGAAGCGGGTGGATCACGAGGTCAGGAAATCGAGACCATCCTGGCTAACACGGTGAAACCCCGTCTCTACTAAAAATACAAAAAATTAGCCGGGCGAGGTGGCGGGGGCCTGTAGTCCCAGCTACTGGGGAGGCTGAGGCAGGAGAATGGCGTAAACCCGGGAGGTGGAGCTTGCAGTGAGCGGAGATTGCCCCACTGCACTCCAGCCTGGACGACAGAGCCAGACTCCCTCTCAAAAAAAAAAAAAAAAAAAGTGTGGCACCTACTCCTTGCACCCCCTCTCTGGCCCCTGCTTTCCACATGTGCTATACCTACTCCCACTTCACCTTAACGCCATGAGTAAAAGCTTTCTGAGGCCTCCAGAGTGATGTAGTGCTACTCCAGAGTAGCACAGTGATGTCAGTGCCGTGTTGGTACAGCCTGAAGAACTGTGAGTCAATTAAACCTCTTTTCTTTAGAAAGTACTCAGTCTCTGATATTTCTTTATAACAATACAAGAAGGGCCTAATATAATACTTCAAAATAAAGAATCTATAACTAAACTAAAAGGATCTTTATAGTCATGTCATATATTTATAAATACATATTCCTCTTACATATTAAACATATGTAAACAAATATTTCATATAGTTCTATTTATAAAATATAAAATTAACAATAAAGTTATAAATATCTTGAATATATGTATACCCTCAAAAGTCAATTGAAATAAATCAAAAATTGCTTCAATATGAAAGACCATTTGACACACCATGACATCAGTGTGTCACATGAGTGTTTAAGGCTTTGACTACCTAAGCAGGCAAACATACACACACACACACACACACACACACACACATTGATGATAGCTATATAGAAACATAGATGATTGTTCAATGAAAACGTTGTTCAAGAAAATAAAAACATTTGATTGTATTTATATCTAATAAACACATATGCCTGTAGATACACTATAGCATATATAAACCTATTTACATCAAACTTTTGTACTTTAATGAATATGTTTTTGGTTTACATATATCCTTGGAATAAAAATAAGCTTTGATAATGTTTTAGGCACCAGAAAAGTTACAGTACATTCACAATTTAGAAATTCTATCAACCATATTCTTCAACTTCGATTAGTAGAGGTATAATTTACCTGCAAAAATTATTTATTGAGTATATATTATCTTCTAGGCAATGGATTTACTCAGAAACGGGTAGATTTTTTTAATCAATAATAACTGAGAAAGAGATTCTAATCATTTTGAAGTTAGTAAAATATGTCTTTTTATGGCATATAATTAATCAAAATTGCAAATTGCCATTTCAAGGTAATTGCCAACTATTATTAATAATAATAACATTTATTAAAACTAACGTGACATTGGCAAAGGTGTAGTGTCAACTGATAGACTTTTTAAAATTTAAACAAGAAAACATAATAAGAAGTAGGTATAATAAGCTAAATGGAATAAATTTTGGAGGACGTAATTAATGATGATACAGATAAAATTAGCATGTCGTTTATTCAATAGAAAAAGGAGAATTGATAAAGGGAAGACCTAGTTTTGCTTAAAAAATAATAAAATAGACAAACTCAGATAAGTTCACTCACCACCAAGAAGGAAGAGAAAATTTTAAAATATTATGTATGAGAGAAGAATATATTAACACTGATAGGGATGTGATTTTTAAAACATAATTCTAATGTGCTAATTTGAAAACCATAATAAACTATACTATTTTGAAGGAACGAAAAATTTTAAAATATTGTTCAGGAACAGTTAGAATAATTTAAGTACAATAGTAATAGCTGAATAATAATTCAAGAAACTGAAAGAGTTGTCAAAGAACTACGCAGAAAAGAGTAATCTCATGCAAATAGTTTTAATACTAGGTTTTAGGAAAATTCATTTATGTTCTATTTTTAACTGCTTAGGGATTTAAAAAATCTTAAGAGTCTCTAAAATCGTTTTACAAAACTTGTATAACCTGAGAAAGAACACAGACACACAAAGGAAATTTACAGATAATGTTGGTTTTGCATACAGAGTCAAAAATCCTAACAATGTTAGCCAAAAAAGCCTACATATAAGCTAGTGAGATTCATTCTGGGAGTGGGAAAAGAGTCTAATAATAAGAAATACACCAAAAGAGTTTATTATGTAAATTATACTATACAAGAGAAGAGAGACTTTGCATTTGTATATTCTTTCATTCCCAGTGACTATAACAGTATGTATTTTATATCAATTGCTCAATAAACATTATCTAAATGACTTCATCATCAATAAGGGAAGAAAAAATACATGTAAAGTAACAATAGCTAGCATTTTATTAATTGCTTACTATTTGTCAGGCACTGTATTAGGTGTTTAATCTAGTTAATTCCCACATCTATCTGTGAAGTGGGTAGAAAAAGTATGTAAGCAAACTGAGACATAGAGCAAGTAAATTGCTCAGTCATGTGGTGAAGCTGAATGAAGCTCAGTGAAGGAAGTCTGCCTCAGATCTAGAAACTGCACTATATTGTTTATAACTTTTACATGCCAGAAGAGCAATTGATGTGATTCAGTATTTATTGCTAAAAAAAACTTTAACAAATCTCATTGACTAGTATACTATAAGGATAATTTTTCTTAATACTAAAATAAAATAAATGTATATGTAATAATTATAATAGCCAGAAATGTGCTGAGCTATCATGTTGACTAGGAAACACCAGAAGCATTCTCATTAAAACTAGAAAACAATACATGAATAATGCAACTTTATTTAGGATTGTAGGACTGTTTTGCACTGAGTTTGCATTGAGACAGTAATTACAAACTCTGAATATTCCAAAGGAGTCAAAAGTATCACTATTTGCAGATAATATTATTTTCTTTTTTACATTTTAATTACAAAATATTCAAATGTAGATGATAATACAACTCCATTATATTGACTACCAAAATGTAATAGTTATAAAATTTTGCCATGTATTCATCTTATTACTTATCTATAAAAATATGAATGAAAAATTACAGGTAAAACTAAAGCTCCACCCCTAAATTATGTGGACACTTTTCCTTCCCCTACTTCCAAGTTAGTATTAATATCTTGAAATTGATTTGAGCATTTCTTATTCATGGTTTTTGTATTTTCCAACATACAAGTGTATCTTATCAACAATAGATAATATGGTTTGCATTTTTTATAACTTAACTAGATTTGCTGTTTTCTTAGGTAGAGTAATTTATACATTACACTTTGAGATTCGTTCATGTTGTTATTGGTAGTCAATTTATTAATGTAAATTCTATACTTACTGTTTAATGGGGTCTTATAATCAAGTTATAGGAATTTCCATCACCCCATGAAGGTCTCGGTATCCCTTTCATTGACTGTTTTCCTCCTCCCAGCATCAGGATTTCTTTCACTATATGTAGATTTATATCCAACAAGTTTTTATGGTTTGTAGGTAATTCTCTGGTTGCTTTTAAGATTGGGCTTGGTCCTTCAGGTTCATTGTTATGTATCTAAGTTAGATTTATTTTTAATTATTTTGCTTAAGATTTTTTAAAAACTTTTCACCAATTTAGGAAGATTCTCAGCAAGTACAAATTCTATTGCTTCTTTTCCCCAATTTCTTTATCCATTTCTCTAAATCCTATTATTCGCAGGTAGCAACTTTTCACTTTGTCCTGTATTTTGTAGCATTTTTACTGCTTCATTCTTTACAATTTCTTCATATCTAACTTGGATTTGATGAGTTCTGGCCATGTAAATGTCCAATCTACTACAGAATTCATCTACTGGCTTTTTAGATTTCTTTATAATCTTTAGAATATGTAGATATTGTTTAGCTCTTTTTAAAATCTAACCATTCTTTTATTAAAAAAAAAACATGACTCTGAAACTTAGTTTCTTAACCACTGTAAAAAGATATTTTTATTATGTTTTAGATTATTTTTCATTACCTGATATTGATCCTTTCAATTATTGCTGTTTAAGATTTGCTTACTATACCAGTTTCTTCCTTTCTTGTGTACTGTGTAAATTCTGATGATAAATTCACATTTATAGGGCTTTTATTTCTTTGTTTTAGAATTCTGTGTGCCTCAGGATGATCTTTCTAGAGTGATTTTTATTTCTTTCTGCAAATCAATGCTTACATGATTGGTTTGGTTTAATATCACTATCTATATCAATTTCTCAGATTAAAAGTTACAGGTCCACTCAGGTCGCGTGAACTGGAACACCAAATTTAGGTAAGTTATATGCTAGAGGTTTTAAATTCTCAGGGAAGACTTTTCTACATCAACAGCTCAAGCAAAGATATGCAACATTTTTGTCATCCCTGATAATTTTTTAATATTTATATTTGTATCTGAGATTGAACAAACTTTCTTAATCAAGACAGATTATCTTTATTACAGAAATAACTGCATCAGTTTCAATTTTTCCTTTTTCTTGAGTTATGCAGTAGGGTTGAGGAATCTTGAAATATAAATTTGGGAATTTATATAAGACAGATGGCATAGAACTTCTTCGTACCCTCTAAGAAAGGGGGAAAAGGAGAAAGATTTATGCGACCCTAGAACTTAAAGTATAATAAAAAATAATCAAAAAAAAAAAAAAAAAAAAAAAAGAAAGGGGGAAAAAGAAACGAACCCTCTCCTGTCTATTGTAAGTAAATCCTTTGGAATTTAAATGATAGCTCAAGGTATGTTCTCCCCTCTGGGGAGAAAACTTTCCCCTCCAGAGAGATGGAAATCATGTTTTAAATTCCAAGGTCTGCCCTTTAACCATGTCTGAAGTTTCTGTGTTCAGAAGGCCTTAACCATGCAGACACCAAAATATTTTCTCTACAATAACACAGTCTCCGAGTGTAGGTAAGTAAAAATTTTCATTATCATTTGTTCAAATAAGGTGTATGCAGGCTTTCTGATAGTCCCAAACAAATATGAGGGCCTTAATTCCAACTCCACAATCCACTCAGTTTGAAGGTATTATCATTATTATTATTATTATTATTATTATACCCGCATGGGTATTAAAACTCAGGCCTAAATTACCAGGATCAAGAATCCCCTCAGACTCCATTCTAATGCCGTTGCAGTCATTTTAAGTTCTTTATTTCTGGTACCTGAGAATTTTTCTTTGTTCTTTGCAAGTTGTTCTCACACGCATTAACTTAAAAAAGTCTCATACAGCATTTCTAAGTATTTATGTCTGAAGGATATTCAGGTTATGCTTGTCACATTGTCAGAAATGAGCAACCAATGATTGCATTTTGTAACAGTAACAATAACAGAGGTCAATAAGGTGTCTGGATAAAACATGAAAGCAATAGATGTTCAATATGCAGCAATAATCAAACAAAAATGAGTGTGATTTAATCTCATTCAAAATAGTAGCAGCGTATGCCCAAGGGTATCTGGTGCTTTACAGAAAAACATAAGGAAAGAGAAACTCCTGTTGAGACAGTAAATATCCTGACAATATTTATTTATTTTATTTCCCTACTACCTTCTATTATAACCTACAATATTATTTCCCTACTATCTCATATTCTAAACATTTATTCTAAGCAAATTATGAGGGATGTGTGCAAAAATGTCTGTAAGAAGATGTTCCTGAAAGTACTTTATATAGATATGACTGATAAAATGGAAAAAACGAAATGCCCAATAGCAGGATATTGGTTAGTTAAATTATGGTGCATAGTGTTATATAACATGCAGAACTTAGAGTTATATTGTAGAACAATATTAACATGAAGACACATTAAGAATACATAAACTTATAAAAAAACAAGGCAATAAGTATATGTAGAATTCAATATTATATTTGAGATGATAGAAGTATATTAATTATTAGGCATTTTCTATGTGCGAGGCCCTCTTTACATGTATTATCTTTGTTACTTGTAACGCAGACTCTATAAAGAATTATGTTACATATTAAATGCCTGGGAAAACTGAAGCTAGGTTATGTGCCCAAGGATTCACAGTGAGGAAGTAGAAGGCTAACATAAGAACCAAGTAATTGGCCTTCAGAGGCTGCTTGGTAATAAGGGAATATTCTAAGGCTGCATGTTCGTGTCACTCCTTTAATACATTAGATTTTGACTAATTGTCATTTAAGAAATCAAGGCAAACAAAAAATATAAAGTGATAATGTGGGTTTCTGGTAGGCATTTAACAAAGATTCATGTAACAGTATAATAATGTTAAAGCCTTGGAAGGTTTTAGAGCATGCCATAGTTAACGTATAAATATTGCATTTAATGAATTTCTCATTTTTATATCTTACAATTTATCAATTTATATATAGTGTCAGATTCATTCTCACATGAGTCATTTATAGAAGTCATCATGTTAGAGTTCATTACAGCTTATTTTTATTATTTTGATTCTGGTTAGAGATTCTGCATATGTCAACAAGAACAAAGGAGAAAGTATTAAAAGGTATAAAAACAAATTTCCAAGTACCGTATTCTCCCACGTACCATCCCTAGAAACACATGTATTTGTGGCACTATGAACTCATGTGTGAAACTGAAGTTGAGATTCTGGAGAAGAGCAGAATTGGAAAACAAAAAGGAATTAGATTTTGCTGCATTGTTACTATTTCCCACATCAAACTGAATAACAGACAGGAGACTGTCCTAAAATGATATTTATTTGGGAGTAGCATTGCAATGGGAATACATGTGCTGTAGTAAATTTTATGTGTGTGTTCAAAGAGGTTGAGGCAATTGGAAACCTTTAAAGGCAACACGAGGAAGATTACATAAGTTGTTTTGAATCAATTATCCTTGGCTACCAGAATCAATAGCAAGGGTGGCATTAGTCCAAGATAGGACAGTCAGTTGCTAGACAGGCATCCTGGCAGAATTATTTTCTGTGTAACGTTGCAGTGGCCTTTGTGCAAGATTGTGTTTTTTGCGTAGTCTTTTGTGATATTTCTTATCAGGCATACATGCATGAAAACCCTCCCATGATAACTTTCCTTGGCTCGCCTTATCAGGGATTGACACAAGTGGCTCCACTTTGATTATAACAACTTTCACAACCACATGTGCTGCATACATGGGTTTAATTAAACATCAAAGTAAGTGTTTTTTTGTTTGTTTTATTTTGTTTGTTTTTTTAGAAAAGCAGGTTATTTTACCTTTAATAGGTGAGAAAAGTGAAGTTTGAAGAGGGCTAAGGTGCTTCTGTCAATGCTGGAAATAGAAGCCAGTCTGACCCTCTGAGAAATGTTATTTCTCTCCTCAAAAGTAGATGGGATTCTGGCTATTCTTTCATGCAGTTTCACTCTCCATTCACCAGTCAAACACGATTTTAAGAAGAACGTAATATATTTGCTAGACACTCTGCTGGAAGCTAGAAATGGTGAAGGCACTAACAGAATGTCCCCAACAAAAAAGAGCTCTGAGCCAGACAGAGGACAGAGACTAGACCTACAATCAGAAAACCGGATTCCATTGAGATAATTACTGACAGGAGAATATAAGGAGTGCTGCGGTAGGTTGGGGGAAGCCCAACTTCTCTTGAGTTTTTGGGAATGCTTTCCTGAGGAGGTGGTAGAGGTTTAAAGCATTGCAGACAGTTGCCTATAAATAGCTGCTGAGGGCTTCCTGCTCGTAGATTCCTAAAGGCAGCTGCAAGTTCTTACCATACTCCTCTGCATCAGGCACTGTAGGGATCCCCACATGGGAATAATGCAAATTGAAAGTAATGTACTTGATTTTCAGACTCTCATCTCTCCCTTGGAGATTTCACAATTACCATTATCCCTAGTAATAGCAAGTCCTTGAAGAAATGGAAAACATGTCTTCTCTTTCATTCCGGAGGGAATACCAACCTTATAAATAAACCTCTTTTTATACGTGATTCTTTCTCCAACACTCAAAAAATTAAATCTTAGATAAGCACTAATTACAACACATACACACAATATAAAGAGTTTACACTTAGAATCTAAAAAATAAAATATGAAAAATTTCAAAAATGTCTTTTTAAACCTTTTACTCAGTTATATGTTATTGAACCTCAAGTATGTTTTTCCAAATAAGACCTATTTTAAAAATCCAAACTCATATATTAAAAGAAAACAAATTAAATACCTTTTTGTACCTAAAAATCTGGATATTTGCATTAACATTTACCCAAGCCATTAAAGTAGATGAATATTAGACACCTTCCTCAGCCCTACCCAATGGATCACCTTGTCTAATTCATTGTCTTCTTCCTTTAAATTTTTATGATAATTGCCTTAGTTTGTCATCATCATTTATTTTATATTTACTCATTAAGTAGTCACTAAGATTAATCTTAACTATTAATATCTTAGCTCAAATCCTTATTTCCCACCTGAATTTTTATAATTACTCCCTAATTGGGTTCCAGGGTTAGCATCACCCTTATTACCAAATGCAAATATAATGAGATCATGTATCTACTAAACAATCCTATATATAACCCTTATTTACAAAATTAGTTCTATGTGCTTTACCACGACATGCAAAGTTCTCCATGATCCAATCTTTTCCATTACATTTTCTTTCCATGAACATCATACCTATGCCTCCAAACTCTAACGTGTTTTGAATCTTCCAGTTTCAGAATTGGCCATGCTCTCTTATGTCTCTACATATTTTTCTTTTCACTTGCTATTTTTCTGTTTGAGAGTCTCTTCCCATTTCTCAACTATTTAGCACTTCAAATGTTATCCCTAGTAAAACTCCTTTACTTACCTAGATGAAGTTAGGTATTTCTTTTTCCTTGAGTCCAGACTCTCTTGAGAGTCTGAATTTGTGTAAGTCCTACTGATTTTTTCCCCAGTAGCACTGCATTTTAAATAGGGCCACATTAGCACATATACCTAATTTTTTTTAAAAAAATCTTCTACCCTCTATTTCAGGAACTCCATTCTATTGCTACCTCCTTATTATTTCTGGTTGTCCCTAGTTATCGATCTAAAAATAACAAACACTTATATCCTATGTGATTTATTGAGGTTGATAACAGAGGCAAAATTATCGTCAGTTCCTTCTTCTTACCTTTGCACAGCTGGATCCCCTGATGTTTTTCATCCAAACTTATTACCACCTCAGTCTCTAAGTAAATCTTTACTCAAGTGGCCAGCAGAAAACCATATGCAAGAGAGCTTTAAAATATCTGCCCTTTGACCAGATGGGAATTTAAATTTCCTAGTATGAATGTCAGGCTCATTCATTGCTCCCAAGAGCCCCCTTGCTTTCTAGTTAAACCTCGGATACTGCAGACCCAGGAAAATATTCTTCACATCCATGCTCACTAAATAAATACCATTACACATCAGCCCTGGGTTTATACGTTACCATTCTCTTTTTATGATTTAAGCTGAGATGCAAGAAAAAGCACAAATACATGTTTGTTAAAAGATAAATGATGGATATTCCAATATGTTTGGGGCGAGCAATGCTGTTCAGCCAAATCAATAAGATCAGCTTCACGTTTTTTATCTATGGCTAGCTTGGCTGATATCCCAGGTCCTGATCTTTCTGTTTCCTATTCTCAGCTGTTTTCTATGACCAATTTATGGCATCTCCCACTAACTGCTGGCTAATCAAACTTGAAGAGCATTCAAAACTCTACTTCCAGAATTACTAACCGGGCCCATAATCTGCTTGTTGTTGCCACATACTGACATTAGCAAACCTCCTTCAATTTTTACTCTCAGCTTTCAATGTTTCAAATTACAAGAAACGTGGAGACAGGGAAAGACTGTAAAGAGAATCCTAAATAGATTATTTATGAGTATCAGACATAATTTTCCATTGCAAAATAATAGATAGCTTATAGATCATCTCTCCCAGTTTTAACTCAGTACAACCCAAACTCCTCAATTCTGTTTTGGAAACTGCCTGCATATTATAAAATCTGTGAGAAAAAAGATATACTATAAAAATTAACTTTTAGTTTATTAGTTTATTTAGTTTATATACTAAAATTAACTTTTAAATTATTTTTAATATGATTTACAATATACTGAATCCATCTATATATTATGTATAATATTAAGGTACATGTTAATTTCATTAAACAAATCCCTTTAGGCTGGGAGCAGTGGCTCACACTTGTAATCCCAGCACTTTGGGAGGCCGAGGCGGGTTGATTACTTCAGCGCAGGAGTTCCAGATCAGCCTGGGAAACATGGAGAAACCTCATCTCTATTAAAAACTGAAAAACTTAGCCAGGCATCATGGTGCACCCCTGTAGTTCCAGGTACTGGGAGGCTAAGGTGAGGAAGTCACCCGAGCCCAGGAAGTCAAGACTGCAGTGAGCTGTGATCACGCCACTGCACTCCGCCCTGGGCAATGGGAGTCAGGTCCTGTCTCTAACAACAACAAAAATACCAAGACAACAACAACAACAAAAACCTCTTGATGACTACTATAATTAAGAACTCTGTAAGTCTAAATGTAGTTTCTAGAAATTCTCTCTCCATTACTTTCTAGTGACTTGTATATCACTATATGTTAATATTATCATATGTACTGTTTTGTGTTTTTAGTACATGAAAATTAGCACCAGATCCAAAACATACATGAAGATTAAACTACATACAGAAGAATTTCTTATATTTTATAATTCATTACCATTCATTACTACCTCCAGATCACTTCCCTTCTAAGCCAACAATTTTACTTTCAGATTCTGGAATGTCTCCAGTGACGTCAAAAGAGCTTGAACTACCACTGAACTACTCTTCTACCTTTCAGAACATCATAGTTTGGACTGTTTTATTTCTTTTAGAAGACCTGAAGATATAAATTGCTAACATAAGGCACACCATTCATCCTAATACTAAATGTTCCCCTTAGCACAAGTTTCTTTTTTTCTTGAACTAGTCTCCAGAAAAATACTTTTATTTTAATAGTGAACCACACTATCTAAAGCAGCACCAGAAAAATTATTTCACATAGTTATTGCCGTTGCTGCTTGGCTTTCTTGTCTGCTCCTCATTTTAAAGTATGGGGATTTTTATTAGCCAGCTTCCCAGTCGCTTTCTATTTATCAAGCTCTGCTTGGTAAGATTTGGAACAAACTTGCAAGTTTGTAGGATTTCTGTAACACATTCAATTGTCTAATAGCTACATTAAATTAAAAATAACTATTGGATAGCTTACGAAACATCTGATAAAGTGAAAATAGGTTAATCTTGTTTTACTAACACATGATCTTTAATCCAGTTTCCAAGGTTACTTGTGTACTAAATATATATTTTAGATGTACCAGAGGTCTGCAAAATATATCTCAAATTTTGACTCATGCATGAAACCAAGTCTATTTTGGATTTTCACACTGTGTGACATCTTATGAGATAAGAAACATGATTATATCAAAAGGTCCTGACTTAATTGTGCCCCAGACCTAAAAAAGACTCAGTAATTACCTTTCAAAGTGTTATTAGAGCAGATAATGCAGAAAAAGGATGTTCTCATTTATCTTTTTTTCCTTTACATCCAAAATGGCAACTTTGTCACAAACTTTGCAAGTCTATTAATAAGGAATCAAATCATTTAATTTTGTCATTTCAAAATTGTTGCTCACAATTGTCGATGATTAAGAGAAGGTATAAGATATAGCCCTGATCTCAGTGAGTCCAAATCAAGGAAGGAGAAGAAAAAAACTCAAACAATTAATAAATGCTAGAAACTAAGGACTAAAAGTAGTAAAAGACAAAATTTTAGAAATTCAGATTAAAGAGTTAATATATCAAGAAGAATTTCTTTTAAAAAAGGTGAAATTAAGGAGTGCTATGAAAACTAAACAAAAAGGAGAGCCAGTCAACAGCTGCATGGCGGGTGACTCCCATTGCCAAAGTCAAAACATGGAACAGGCTATAAGTACTTCCCAAGACCTTGTTGTATCATTATTATATTCTATTGCAATGTACTGTGCTAGATAGCTGTGAGAGACTTGAATTCTCATTATGTTTTCTATCTGAACATCTGCAATTTAGTAGAGTTTTAATACTTGCAAGTACAAATATTTACATTTATTTCTTATGATTTTCTCTCTTACACATATATTTATTTATGTACTTATTTTGATTTGTACACATTTATGAGGACCATGTGAAATGTTGTTACATATATAATGCATAGTGATCAAGTCAGGTATTTAGGGTAACCATTACCCAAGTACAATAAATTTTTATTAATTGTCCTTCTCTGCTTTCAAACATTGAATTTATTCTTTCTATCTTAATATATGCTTATACCTTTTAATCTATTTCTCTTCACCTTCCCCTCTCATACCCACTCACCCTTCCCACCTCTTTTATGTTTTGTTGCACTCTACCTCCACGAGATCCAAGTTTTTAGCTCACATGTATAAGAGAGGACATGCAATATTTGTCTTCTTGTGCCTTGGTTATTTCACTTAAGGTAATTATCTCAGCTGGGCACAGTGGCTCACACCTATAAATCACAGCTATTTGAGAGGCCAAAGTGGGCAGATCACTTGAGCCCAAGAGTTTGTGATCAACCTGGGCAACATGGCAAAACCTCATCTCTACAAAAGAAATGCAAAAATTAGCCAGATGTGATATCATGTGCCTGTAGTCCCAGGTACTCAAGAGGCTGAGGTGGGAGGATCAATTGAGCTTAGGAGGTTGAGGCTGCAGTGAGTTGTGATCGCACCACTGAACTCCAGCCTGGATGACAGAGCAAGAATTTGTCTCAAAAAAGAAAAAAGATAATGTTCTCTAATTCCACCCATGTACTGCAAATGACATACTTTCGTTATTTTTTATTGATGAATAATATTCCATTGGTTACATGTACCACATTTTCTTTGTCCATTCATCGATTAATGGACATTTATGTGGATTCTGTAATTTTGTGATTGTGAATAGTACTGCAATAAACATGTAAGTGCAGGTCTCTCTTTGATATAATGATTTATTTTCCTTTTCCTTTAGGTAGATAGCTGGTAGTGGGAATCCTAGATCAAATGATTGCTGTATCTTTAGGTTTTTTTGTTTTTTTGAAATCATTATACTTTTTTATTGTGGCAGTAGTAGTTTACATTTTCCTAAACAGTGTATAATAATTCCCTTTTCCATGCATTCTTGGCAACATCAATAATTTTTTATCTTTTTAATAACAGCCATTCTGACTTGGTTAAGATGATATCATGTTGTGCTTTTTATTTGCATTTCTCAGATGATTATTCATGTTAAGCATTTTTCATATTTCTGTTGCTCATTTGTATGTCTTTAGAGAACTACCTGTTCATATTCTGTCCTTTGCCCACTTTTTAATGGGGTTATTTGCTTTTTTTATTTCCTGTTGTGGTGTTTAACTTCCTTGTATATTTTTGATATATCCTCTTGGATACATAGTGGGCAAATATTTTCTCCCATTCAACAAGTTGTCTCTTCACTTTGTTGATTATTTTCCTGTGTGGAAGCTATTTTATTTTTTTAACTCCCATTTGTCTATTTCTCTTTTTGTTGCCTATGCTTTTGGGGTATTAGTCATAAATTATTTGCCTATACCAGCGTCCAGGAGAATTTTCCCTAGGTTTTCTTCTGTCACTGCTATGGTTTCAGGTCTTATATGTAAGTCTAATCCACTTTGAATTGATTTTAGTATGTGGTGAGAGATGGTGTTTAATGTCATTCTTCCGCATATGGATATACAATTTCCTCAACACCACATATTGAATATTTTCTTTCCCCAATGTAAGTTCTTATCAGCTTTGTCGAAGATTGGTTGGTTGTAAGTTACTGTCTTTATTTCTGAGTTCTCTGTTCTTTTACATTGATCTATGTGTCTATTTTTATACCCAAATCATACTGTTTTGTATACTATAGCCTTGTAGTATATATACAAATATTTATAAATTTATTTCTATAAAATGTCAACTTTTATTTTAGAAAAAAGGGGTACATGTGCAGGTTTTTTACATGGAAATATTTTATGATGCTGAGGTTTGGGGGTATGGATCCTGTCACCCCAGTAGTAAGCATAGTACTTGATAGGTAGTATTTCAGCCAGCAGTTGTTAATGTTTGTTGGCTGCTTGTATGTCTTTTGAGAAGTGTCTGTTCATGTCCTTTGCCCATTTTTTAATGTGGTTATTTGCTTTTTGCTTGTAGGTTTGTATAAGTTTCCTTTAGATTCTGGATATTAGGCCTTTGTCAGATGCATAGTTTGTGAATGTCTTTTCCCATTCTGTAAATTGTCTGTTTACTCTATCGATAGTCGCTTTTGCTGTGCAGAAGCTTTTTAGTTTAATTAGGTCTCACTCGTCAATTTTTGGTTTTGCTGCAATTGTTTTTGCTGAGTTAGCCAATAATTCTCTGCCAGGGCTGATGCCAAGAAGATAATTTCCTAGGTTGTCTTCTGCGATTCTTAGTTTGAGGTCTTACATTCAAATCTTTGATCTATTTTTAATTAATTTTTTGTGTATGTTGAATGAGAGGAGTCAAGCTTCAATCTTCTACGTGTTGCTAGCCAGTTATCCCAGCATCATTTACATAATGGGGAGTCCTTTCCCCATTGCTTGTTTTTGTTGGCCTTGTTGAAGTTCAGATGATAGTAGGTGTGACGTTTTATCTCTGAGTTTTCTATTCTGTTTCATTGGTGTATGTGACTGTTTTTGTACCAGTACCATGCTCTTTGGGTTGCTTGAGCGTTATAGTACAGTTTGAAGTCAAGTAATGTGATATCTTTGGCTTTGTTCCTTTCGCTTAAGATTGCTTTGTCTATTCAAACTGTTTTTTGGTTCCATATAAATTTCAGAACGGTTCTTTCTAATTATGTGAAGAATGATAGTAGTTTGATAGAAATAGTGTTAAATCTGGCCGGGCACAGTGGCTCAAGCCTGTAATCCCAGCACTTTGGGAGGCTGAGATGGGCAGATCACGAGGTCAGGAGATCGAGACCATCCTGGATAACACGGTGAAACCCCATCTCTACTAAAAAATACAAAAAAAAAAAAAACAAAAAAAAAAAAAAACAAAAAAAAACTAGCCAGGCAAGGTGGCGGGCGCCTGTAGTCCCAGCTACTCGGGAGGCTGAGGCAGGAGAATGGCATAAACCCGGGAGGCGGAGCTTGCAGTGAGCTGAGATCCAGCCACTGCACTCCAGTCTGGGCAACAGAGTGAGACTCCATCTCAAAAAAAAAAAAAAAAAAAGAAAGAAATAGTGTTAAATCTGTAGATTGCTTTGTGTAGTATGGTCATTTTTATGATATTAATACTTCTAATTCACGAGTATGGAATGTTTTTCAAATTATTTGTGTTATTTCTGATTTTTTTCAACAGTGTTTTTTAGTTCTCCTTGTGGAGATCTTTCGCCTTCTTGTTTGCTGTATTTCTAGGTATTTCATTTTGTTTGTAGCTATTGAAAGTGGGATTGTGTCCTTAATTTGCCTCTCAGGCTAGATATAATTGGTATATGGAATATTACTGATTTTTGTACATTGGTTTTGTATTTTGAAACAGGACATTTATCAGTTCTAGGAACCTTTTGACAGAGTCTTCAGGATTTTCTAGGTATAGAATCATTATCATCAGTAGACAGCTACTTTAGTTTCTTCTTTTCCTATTTGGATGCTTTGATTTCTTTCTCTTGCCTGATTGCCCTTGCTAGGGCTTTCATTACTATGATGAATAGGAATGTTGACAGGGGGCATCCCCTTGTCTTGTTCCAGTTCTCAAGGGGAGTGGTTCAAACTTTGGTCCATTCAGTATAATGTTGGCTGTAGGTTTGTCACAGATGGCTCTTCCAATTTTGAGTTATGTTCCTTCAATGACTAGTTTATTGAGAGCTTTTATCACGAAGAGATGTTGGATTTTGTTGAACGCTTTTTTTCTGCATCTATTGAGATGATCATATGAATTTTACTTTTTAATCTGTTTATGTGCTGAGTCACATTTATTGAATCACATATGTTGAACCAACCTTGCATCCCTGGAATAAAGCCTACTTGATTGTGATATATTAACTTTTTGATGTGGTGCTGGATTTGAATTGCTAATATTTTGTTGATAATTTTGGTGTCTATGTTCACAAAAGATATTGGCCAAAAATTTTCTTTTTTTGTTGTGTCTCTGCCAGATTTTGGTATAGATGGAAGTTAGCTTCATAAAATGCATTGGGGAGGAGCTCTTCCTCCTCAATGTTTTGGAATACTTTCAATAGGATTGGTATCAGTTCTTCTTTGTAGGTCTGGTAGAATTTGGCTGTGAATCCCTCTGGTCCAGGGCAGTTTTTGGTTGATAGATTCTTTATTACTGATTCAATTTTAGGTGTTGATATTGGTGTATTTAGGGTTTTAATCTCTCCCTGATTCTATCTTGGGATACTATGTGCTTCCAGAATGTATCTATTTTATTTAGATTTTCTAGTTTGTGTGGAAAGCATTCTTCATAATAGTCTCTGAGGATCTTTTGTATTTCAGTGGGATCAGTTGTAAGATTGATTTTATTATTTCTGATTTTTGTGCTTATTTGAGTCTTCTCTTTCTTTTCCCTTGCTAATCTAGCTAGGGGTTATCAATTTATTATTTTAAATAACCAACTATTGTGTTTTATTGCTTTTGTTGCGTGGGTTTTTGCATTTCAATTCCATTCAGTTCTCTAATTTTAGCTATCTCTTTTCTTCTGCTAGCTTTGGGGTGGTTTGTTCTTTTTCTTTCTAGTTCTTTTAGGTGTAAAGTTGAAGTGTTAATTTGAGATCTTTCTAACTTCTTGATGAAGGTATTTAGGGCTATAAACTTTCATCTTAACACAGCTTTTGCTGTATACAATGATTTTGGTAAGTTGTATCCCAATTTTCATTAATTTCAAAGATTTTTTTTGATTTTTGTCTTAGTTTCAATCTCTACCCAAGAATCATTCAGGAGTAACTTGTTTAATTTCTATGTATTTGTGTAGTTTTTTAGAGATCTTCTTGATATTAGTTTCTATCTTTATTGCATTGTGGTCTGAGAGTGTGCTTGGTATAATTTTGATTTTTTTGAACTTATCGAGACTTGCTTTATGACCTAGTATATGGTTGATCTTGGAATATTTTCTGTGTGTAGGTGAGAAGAATGTATATTCTGTAATTACCAGGTATAGTGTTCTGTAGATGTCTCCTAGGTTCATTTGACCAAATGTTGAGTCTAGGTCCCAAGTTTCTTTGTTAGTTTTCTGCCTTAATGATTTGTCTAATGCTGTCAGTGGGAGTGTTCATGCCTCCCACTGTTATTTATGTGTCTGTCTAAGTATTTTTATAGGTTAAGAAGGATTGGTTTTATGAATCTGAATGCTCCAATGTTGGGTCCATATGTATTTAAGATAATAATATCTTCTTGTTATATTGTACCCTTTATCATTATGCAATGCCCTTTTTTGTCCTCCTTAATTGTTAAAGGTTTAATGTCTATTTTTGTGCGATATAAGAATAGCAACTTCTTCTCTTTTTTGTTTTCCATTTGCATAGTAGAGCTTTCTCCAACTCATTTCTTTCAGCCTGCGAGTGTCATTATGTGCGAGATGGTCTGTCGAAAATAGCAGACAGTTGAGTCTTGTCTTTTATGCAGCTTTCCATTCTCTGTCTTTTAAGTGGTATATTTAGCCCACTTATATTCAGGATTAGTATTGATATGTGAGATTTAGTCCTGCCATTGTGTTTTTTAGTTGATTTTAATGTAAACTTGGTTATGTAATTGCTTTTTAGTGTCTGTAGGCCCTGTGTGTATTTGTGGTAACAGGTGTTCTTTCAATTTCATATTTAGCACTCTCTTAAGAACCTGTTGTGAGACTTGTCTAGTTAATTCAGGTTTCCTGAGCTTTTGCTTGTGTGAGAGAACTATATTTCTCTTTCAGTTGTGAAGCTTAGTTTGGTGGAGTATGAAATTCTTGGTTAGAATTTCTTTCCTTTAAGGACACAGAAAATCGACTCCCAATCTCTTCTGGCTTGTAAGGTTTCTGCTGAGAACTCTGCTGCCAGCCTGATGGGGGTCCCTCTGTATGTAACCTGGCATTTCTTTTTAGCTGCCTTTAAGATTTTTTCTTTTGCATTAATTTTAGTGAATTTAATAACTATGTGCTTTGGGGGTGGTCATCTTTTATAGTATGTAGCTGGGGTTCTCCGTATTACTTGAACTTGCATGTCAATCTCTCTAGCAAAATTAGAGAACTTTTCATGGACTACATCCTCAAATATATTTTCCAAGTTGCTTATTCTCTCTCCTCTCTTAGGAATGCCAATGAGTTGTAGATTTCATCTCTTTACATAATCCAGTATTTCTCAGAAGTTTTGTTCATTTTTTATATTCTTTTTTCTTTATTTTTGTCTCACTGAGTGCATCCTAAGAATCAATCTTTGACTTCTGGGATTATTTCCTCAGCTTGGTCTATTCTGCTGTTAATCTTTCTGATAGTATCATGAAATTATTGTATGAATTATTCAACTTGATGAGATCAGTTTGAGTCTTTCTTAAAATGGCTATTTTGCCCTTCAGCTCTTGAGTTGTTTTACTGGATTGCTTGGCTTTCTTGGATTGAATTTCCACTTTCTCATCGATCTCAATGAGTTTCCTTGCCATCCAGATTCTAAATTCCATGTCTGTCATTTCAGTCATATCAGATTGGTTAACAACTATTGCTAGAGGACTAGTGTTCTTGTTTGAAGATAAGGGTACCCTCTGGCTTTTTGAATTAGTAGAGTTCTTGCACTACTTTTTTTTCTCATCTGTTAGTGTCAATGTTCCTTTAACTGTGGTTTAAATTGAATATAGTCAGTTGGTTTCATTTCTGAAAGTTTTCAGAGGACTTATACTCTGTACAGGGTATTTGTTGTGGAATTTTTGCCCCTGGCCTTACAGGAGAGAGAATTAGCAATGGTTTTTTTGTTTGTTTGTTTTGTGGGTTTTTTTTTTTTTTTTTTTTTTTTTTTTTGTATTGTTGTTTAGGATGTGGTTCAATAGATGGTGCTTAAGAGCAACGGTGGTAAATAGGCTCTTACTCAGACACATGCTTGCATTTATTTTCTGCTGTGCTGTGGTGCCGGGTGAAAAGTAGTGAGACCTCAATAGGCTTACTCCTGGGCCTTGGGGAAGTCACTTCCAATCATTGGTTTTGTGTCCATGATTTTGTCCTTGTTGTTAGGTGTTTTAGGCTCCAGGGCTCCCTTCAGTGGAGGTCTGGGAGTGACACAGGCCCCACGTTTACCAGACTAGCCTTGTGAAGCAAGGCATACCTAGTTCTCCCAACAGCCTGTAAACCTCTGTGACTCACCTCTCTCCGTTTTCTGAGAGTGTGGGCTCCTCCCCAGCTCATGTACCAGGCATATATCCTGGCTTAGCATTTCCAAGTCCTGGGATACCAAGACCTGCTCATGCCTCCCTCCTCTGGACCCTTGGGGTTGGGTTCCCTGTGCCCTGGGAAATCTGAATTGTCTCCCAGGCTTCTGGAATTCACTCAGGTGTAGCAAAGCACCCTGGCTGGGCAGCAGAGGCTGCACTGTGTGTTAGATCCACTTGGTGTAAAGTCTCTTTAAAATAGTTTTTCTGTAGCTAATCTGTCTAATACTGAGAATGGGGTGTTTAAGTCCCCCACTATTATAGTATTGCAGCCGATCTCTCTCTTTTGATCTGGTAATATTTGCATTATGAATCTTGGACCCTCAGTGTTAGGTGCATGTATGCTGGAATTATTATATCATCTTGTTGAATTGATCTACTATGTAATGAACTTTCTTATCTTTTATAATTGTTCTTGACTTAAAGTCTATTTTATCTGATATAAACATGTCAACTCCTGCTCACTTTTGTTTCTGTTTTCATGGAATATCTTTTTTATCCCTTCACTTTCAGTCTATATGTGCCTTTAACGATAAGGTGATTTTCCTGTAAGTAGCATATAGTTACATCATGTTTTCTTTTTTAAAATCTATTCACTGATTCTATAATTTTTAAGTGGAGAGTTTAATCTGTTAACATTCGAGGTTATTATTAATATGTGAGGCTTTGTTCTTGTCATATTGTATTATCACTTCTGGTTGTTGTACATATTCTTTTTTTCTTTCCTTTACTCTTAGTGTTTGTTATTGTGGTCTAGTGGATTTCTGCAGTGTTACTATTTGAGTCTTTTCTCTTCCTTTTTGTGTGATTGCTTTACCAATACATTTTATATTTTCATGTGTTTTAATGATGGCAAATGTCATCATTTTAATTCCATGTTTAAGACACCCTTATGCTTTTCCTTAAGGCAGGTCTATTGGAAGCAAATTTTCTCAACATTTGCTTGCCTGGAAAAGACTTTTGTTCTTGTTTCTTTATGAATAATAATTTTGCTGGATACAGTATTCTTGGCTCACATACAATTTTTTTCAGTCCTTTGAATATATTATCTCATTCTCTTTTGGCCCGTAAGATTTCTGCTGAAAAATCCACTTAGTCTAAAGGGTTTTCCTTTAAAAGTGACTAGAGTCTTTTCTCTTTCTGTTTTTTAATGTTCATTCTTTGTATTTGATTTTAGAGAAAAGACCCTCTTGCATTGTAACTGGGAATCATTCTGCCTCTGATATGTGAATATCTATGTCTTTTGCTAGACTTTAGAATTTTATCTATGATTTTGTTAAATAGATTTTTATATCTTTTCATTTTCTCTTCTCCCTCTGCAGGTTTCATATTTATAATTTTGTAAATATTTTTTTATATCCGTGTGTTTATATCCGTGCATGTGGTGTAACAGTCACTTCTTCCTATTTTTGAATTCATTTTATAGCAGAGAACATGTTATTGAAGATGTGTCTGTAATGTTGGCTGGGTAGGGTACTTCCTAGTGTGCAAAATAGTGTAGTCTCTGTATGGTTTCCTTGGCCGTAAACAGCATTAGGGTTTTCTGGGATTTTCATAGTGGAAATTATGTGAATTTGTACTGGGGACTGGGGAGCCAGGTGGGCCAGTCCTTAGACCTGACTGGTGGAAGTGGTGGGCTGAGCATGCCTGTTTTTGTGTGACTTAGCAATATACTCTGGCACCTGTGTTGGAGTTTACTGGCAGGCTGATTTTTTGGCCTCCAGGGGGCTTGCTCAAATTCCAGTAGTGGCAACAGAATTAGTGAATTCTTAGGTCTCTGGGAAGCCAGTGTGGTGTGGGCAATTGCACTAACAGTGACGTTACCACCCTCTGGGTCTCAGTTGGTGTGAACTGCTGGTGGCAGTGGCTGCTATAGGGGGTCACCTCCAACAGCCCTAAACATGCTACTCTCAGGCTCTCTTGCTCTCTGTGACAGCAATGCTGTAACACAACCAATGAGAAGGGACACTGTTTTCATGTGCAAGTCTGGATATGGAGGCCACACCATATCCAACCAGTGTGGTCACAGTCATCACTCACCACTGGACAGGTAGCCCTCTGGCTCGCCCACCTCAGCCCCTGGTGATAGAAGAACTGGGGGCATGGAGGGGAATGAGGAGTCCTGTTCTCTATGTAAGAGCTCAAGCACAGAGACCACTCCACCTATAAGGGGATTTTACTCTTCACTTGTCAAGCTAAGCACTAAGTTTGTGCTGTTACTCAGGGTAGCATCACTTCTCACAGCTCCAGACAATGAGTGCTCAGGCTCCAGAGGGTGCACACTTTTGTTTCTTTTGTTCCAGGGACTGCCTTTTGGTGAACTGCACCATCTTTTCCCCAAGGAGTAGTACTCCCTGTGGACTAGAGTACTGGGGACCTTCCAGCACCTTTGAGTATAGCCTGTGCTGTGCTGCTGCTGCACCCTTCTGAGTGGACATTGGGGAATGCCAGCAGGAGCTTCTGGGATGTGAATTTATGGGAGCTGTCATTCCCAGGGCCGAATGCAGCCTTGTACAGCTGCACTCACAAAATGCTGCCCTGTTGCAGTCATTCAGTTCTCAGAGAGGGGTGAATAACCCAGCCCACATTCTCTATCCGCTGCAATGCTCTCGTGGAGTCTCCAAATCACTGCCCACAGTAGTGTCAGATTTCATGTGTGTAGTGGAGCTCTCCTGTGGTTTGGGTTGCAGCAGTCTTTGGCAGGGATGTGGGCTCCCCAAGTTCTTTCACTTATTCTTTCCCTGCAATTCTAAGCCGCTGTGGGTTCCCAGTCAATCGTGGCCCAACTGGCAACTTCATTCTTCTCCTTCTGTGCTTCAGGTGTTTCCTGTGAGTTTTCCACTGGATTCTAGGGTTTTCTCCTGTATGTTCTATATAGATATGATGTCCTAGTCATATTATGAGTTCTTCATTCTGGAGAGGCCAGATGTCTGATGTCTCTAGTCACCCATCTTGAACCCTTCATCTATTTATTTATTTAAAAAATACATACATATACCTTTTTCCCTTTTTTGGCATTTGCAATTTAATTTTCTTTGTTATTGGCCTTCTGTAGGTAAAGTATCTTTCCATCCTTGTGTGTCTTTCAAAATTTTATTTTTGTATTTTATTTTCTGCAGTTAAAATACGATGTGCCTAGGTGTAGATTTTTTGGTATTTATATAATTGGTGCTTTATGAGTTTCCTGGATCTGTGGTTTGATGTCTGTCATTAGTTTTTGTAAATTCTTGGTATTATTGGTTCAAATTATTTCTTTTGTTCCCTTTTCATTTTATTTTCCTTCTGGTATTTCCATTACATGTATGTTAAACCTTAGGCAATTGTATCACAGTTCTTGAATATTCTCTTGTCTTTTTCATTTATTTTCCTCTTTGCATTTCAGATTTACAAGTTTTTATTGACATTTCAAGTTTGCTGATTTTTTTCCTTGGATATGCCTAGGCTATTGATGAGCCGATTAAAGACTTTATTCTTTATTTCTGATACAGTGATTTTGATTTCTAGCTTTTCCTTTTGATCTTTTCTTAGTTTTCATCTTTCTGCTTACATTGCACATCTGTTCTTTCATGCTGCACATTGTTTCCTTTAGAACTCTAAACATATTAATCATAGTTGTTTTAAATTCTGTGTCTTATAATTTCAACTCCTCTGCCATATCTGAATCTGAGATAATATACCAGATAAAAGGGACAGAGTTATATAGGCCTTTAGTGTGAGGTTTTATGTTTTTTTGAGGTAGGTTACATTTACTATTGGCTGTATTTGTATGTTTCAGAGGCTAAAATTTCCACCAGTGTTCTTGTTTATATCTCCTCTATTGTAGTTGGCATTTCTTTTTTAAATTTTTTTTTTTTAAATTTTTTTTTTTTTTTGAGACGGAGTCTCACTCTGTCACCCAGACTGGAGTGCAGTGGCCGGATCTCAGCTCACTGCTAGCTCCGCCTCCCGGGTTTACGCCATTCTCCTGCCTCAGCCTCCCCGGTAGGTGGGACTACAGGCGCCTGCCACCTCACCCGGCTAGTTTTTTGTATTTTTTTTTTAGTAGAGACGGGGTTTCACCGTGTTAGCCAGGATGGTCTCCATCTCCTGACCTCGTGATCCGCCCGTCTCGGCCTCCCAAAGTGCTGGGATTACAGGCTTGAGCCACCGCACCCGGCCTGTAGTTGGCATTTCTTATAGACATCTTTAATAAAATACAATTTGTTCAGTTCTTTCAGTTGTATTCTCCTGTGATTATAGAGGAGCCCTATTGGTATGGTAAAATATGGGGGATGAGAAGTCTTGTGATTAGGTTTTAATATTTTAATGAGTCTTCACAAGTGCTTCTCAGCTATCCTAACCCCTCCACTTTGTCAAGGATATAAGGCTAAAGGGGGCCAGAGTTTGGTATTTTCCTTCCTTTAAGCCAGTTAGGCTCTGATAAAATAGTTTCTCCTGAAGGCAGGCCTTGTTAAGAAGAATAGAATGCTCTGGTGTATTTTAAAGTAGCTACTATTCCCCTCCCCATTCCTGAAGAAAGAAGGTTTTTTTCTCCAGTTTTCACTGAGAATCTGGTATAGCTCCTGTAGGTAAAACTCACAAAAGTGTGAGTGGTCCTCTAAGACTGGACATACCTAACATTTTTAATTCTCAAACTTGTCTATTCTCAAGCTCCAGCAATTCACCAATTGTACTGTAGGTTTTATTATTTTGGAACTAGTTTCCATGGAGATTTCTGCCCATGAGTTTTTGCTCTGCTAAGTTACGATTATCTGTGTTTGCCTTTCTCTTTAATTTGGGGGGCATAGGTTTGCTTTGTGGCCTCAAATATTTTATGGGTCTATGAAGAGTTGTTGGTATTCAGTTTATTGAGCTTTCTTCTGGTATAAATGGTAGTGATGACTTTCAAGCTCCTTACATTCTGTACCAAAAGCCAAAATTCAAAAGGTGGTTTATACAAAGTAATGTTTCTTGGTAATCAAGCAAAGAGGAATCGAGCATGAATAGTCTCAGGAATATAAACTCACTCACACATTTTCACTCCTTTGTACTTAGTTAAGCTACCCTCAAAATTCACAGCACGTTATATTTAAATTCATCCCAAGGTGTTAACAACTATGTTAGGGCCAACCCCTCACACACACCCACTGGAGTCATTTTTATTTCTTGGTGTTCTTTTACCTGTCTGAGCATTCTAGATTAGCTGCTTCTGAATAATGTTTACTCTCAGTCAATGTTATGTTAACCTGGGTGCTCCTTTTGCTACTCCTTGGGCAACACTTCAAATTATAGTGTAGAGTGGTATTCTTCCAGGATTTCATCCAATATTTAATATAACTGTGCACATATGTCTTGATTAGGTATTTGTAAGTCAACCATCATCTTTCTTTCAGTTTTGTGCATCATCTTTTGTATTCAGTTTTATGCATATGTAAATGCCTATATGCATATATACACATGGGAACATGCACATATACACACATACACACAGACACATATTTCTATAAATTTTAGTTAAATAATGAAGAATGGGGTATGTAGAGAGGGTGAGTAGTTATTCTCAAGTAAGCATATTTTCTTTGTGTCTTCAGGTCTGTCCACAGAGTAAAGCAGCAAACAGGGAATCCCCAGAATACCCTGATAGAATTAATCATGAAGAACAGAAACTCTCAATTTCACAACATTTACTAGAGGACAGCCTGGTCTAGTTGGATCATGCCTTAAATAGAGAAAATCATAGAGTAAAACACATTTGAATCATAACACCTCTGCCAAGATGTAGGAAAAAAAGAGATTGTCAAAGAGATTTATTCATTGAGTCATCTAAGATCACTTATCCACAGCACAATATGGCTCACCTATATAATATAAACGATTGTGAAAAATGCTGGCATAGGGGCATAATTTTTCAAGTGAGTTGTTCTACTTCACCAACAAGGAGAAAGTACTACACAGACCCAACAAGTTTAAATAAAAACCTTGCATGTAAAGGAAGAAAAGATAATGTTTGCTTTGGATGTGATGGTAACAATTATGGTCACACATAACAATAATAAAGGCAAGAGTAAAGGAAGACTCACACAGACTCTGTAGGTAAGTATGCAATTGCTTTTGTTATTTATACCCAATTTGTACCCATTATATTGTTTATACCTGTTATGCCCTAAGAGGCTCAAAACTACATGACAGTTTGCTAATAGATTCTTGTCATCTGGTGTGAACACAGTTCCATAATCGTGAATTCTGTGACATCTTTTCAAACAGGTTGGAGTAATGCTTAACAGACATTTGTTAGCAGTCCAAACTTCTAAACACTGGAGGAAAAAAAAAAAAAAAAGGAATTATCAGCAAGAATGACAGTTGCACACTTGAGTCCATGTTATGATATTTATTGGGCTGCTCCAGAAAGCTTTAGCTGTGCACATTTGGTTGATTACATAAATAGTTGCCACTATTCTGACTATAACCAGCTTTGATGTTGATAAGGCTTTATTAAATAATATACTGATGAGGTCTGGCTGAGCAATAGGTGATAGCATATGGTTTCAATGCTGACCCACCATACTGAAAAAACTTATGGGTTAGGTTTTACAAGAAGAATACATATTAATTATTACTAAACTATTTGAATCCAGTAAATAAGGCAAGGGATTTAGCGATATAAAACACATGAGTCTGAGAGAGGAGTTCTAGGCTTTACTTTTGTCTCTCGCTATAGTTGAGTCCAATGTTCCCATTTTATAAGAAGTTAAGCTATATCACCTGTTTTCAAAAATTCCCAATCTTGGAAGCTCATCAAAAACATTTAGTGATCTTTTGAAAAAACTAAGTGTCATGCGCGTCCATGTGAAGAGACCACCAAACAGGTTTTGTGTGAGCAATAAAGCTTTTTAATCACCTGGGTGCAGGGGGGCTGAGTCCGAAAAGAGAGTCAGCAAAGGGAGATAAGGGTGGGGCTGTTTTATAGGATTTGGGTAGGTAAAGGAAAATTCCAGTCAGTGGCAGAATTGTTCTATGGCGGGCAGGAGTGGGAGTCACAAGGTGCTCAGTGGGGGAGTTTTCTGAGCCAGGATGAACCAGGAAAAGGAATTTCACAAGGTAATGTCATCGCTTAAGGCAAGGACCGGCCATTTTCAATTCTTTTGTGGTGGAATGTCATCAGTTAAGGTGGAACAGGACATTTTCACTTCTTTTGTGATTCTTCAGTTACTTCAGGCCATCTGGGCAGACTCGCAAGTCACAGGGGATGCAATGACTTGGCTCGGGCTCAGAGGCCTGACACTCAGGATATTTACGTCCTGTCTAGAACAACTGGAACAGAATATCCACCCAGGAATTAATTCATTCATGCATTTATTGTTTCCGATCCTTTATTCTTTTTTTTTTTTTTTTTTGCTTAGTATTTTTTAATTTTACAAGTATTTCTGATATATAATCAGCATTGAGAACCGCTCCTACAAGTCTTTTCTACATCCTAAATTAACATTATTATTGTACAACAGGACACTAGTATCCACCAGCTTTCCCAAGTCATCTGGCATACCTCAAAACAATAACTAAACCTAGAAAGAATTAAAGCAGCTGCCTAGAGCACAGGTGGGAACAAATAGCCACAATCAAAACTTAAGTAAGAAAAGTGTTATGGAAAAATCTAAGGCAATTCTAGACATTATAAATACTGAGATATTCTGACCTGAAGAACTAGGATTAGGATACATTTCAGAGTACTGAAACTGTGGCAGGCCAGGTCTCAGTAATGCAGGCCTCCATAACAACTGTTTTAGTACTGACTGAGTGGTTAAGTTAAATATTAAAAGCCAGTGCTGTTATACAAAGGCTGGAATGTAACAAAAATCCGTTAAGAGTTTGGCCTAGACATTTCCTAAACCTTAAAGCATGATTAAACAAGTCTTACCGAGGCTCTGAAGAAACTCCCCAGGACTCCACAAACAAGTTTATTGGGAGTCTGAAGGAACTCCCCAAACCTCCGTGATTTAGCAGGAGACCAGATCAGGGTAATCACCCCTGCACCTGGACCCATTTAGATTACGTAAATTTACTGGGGCTCCAGAGGAAGGTCTTCAAGACTCAGACCTTCGCTATAGATTAAAAGAAGTTAATGACATACGTCTTTAGATGAATGCACACTTACACGTAGACATATAGCTTAGAAGGTATATAAGCTCTGGAAAATGTTATTTTGAGTTGGCCTGGTGATAATTTCCAGGCCTTCTCCCTGTAACTGGTTACAGAAATAAAAACTCTCTTCCTCCCCAGTTCATCTGCATCTCCTTATTGGGCCACGAGAAATTGCAGCTCAGTTTGGTCCAGGAACAAAACTAGGAGTTTTTTTTAGGTCTGATGCAGCACAGGCAATTAAACAATATCATCAATTTATGCAAGATAAAGAAAGTCAATGGCAAGTGTACAACCCTGAGATAGAGCTGGAAGTAGGGCTGGTACTAATCCAGATAGCTGGTTGACCAGATTTACTATCCCTGGAGAGTAGATAGTAATTCTCCAAAAGAGTTTCCGTACCTTGACACCACTGTAATCAGGGGAGTATGTGTGAGAGAATGAAGAGGAAGTGTTACATATAGGGAAACATTTTCTAAATTAGTTCTAAAATGCCAGAGGGAGAACACTAATTAGGTTTTAGTGTTTTAGCCCTAGAGCAAGAAAGTTTCTAAACGCCATTATTTAATACAACAACAATTTATTTCTTTCCAATCTCTCACATCATGAAATCTAGGGAAATACTACTCATTCCTTTCCTCTCTTCTCAAATTCTCACTCTCTTGCCCTATTTCAGAGCCTCATTGTCTCCAGCATGAATTGATGCTCCAGTTTTCTCATTGGGTCCCCTGTTTCCTCTATCGTCCTCTTACAGACCCGTTTATCCTCCGCATCCACCAGGTATTGTTTATGTAAATATGAAATATGACTTAAAACTTTCGGTTTCTGCCTGTTACTTCCAGGACAAGGACTAATATTTCTTATGGTATGTGGCTGTTTTTTCACCATCTGACTACGTCTTAAGACTCTTATCCCTATGTTCTCCTTACATACTCATTTCCAATCAGTCACTTTCACTCGACTACTTCCCCTTAATAATTCATGTTGATGTAGCAAGTAGAAGCTTATCTTAGTATGTTCAAGCTGTTATAAAAAATGTAGGTGGCCTAAAAACAATAGAAGTTTATTTTTTACAGTTATGGTGACTGGGAAGTCCAAGATCAAGGTGCTGGCAAATTGGATGTCTGCTTCCTAGCAAGCTGTCTTTTTGCTGTAACCTCACGTGGCAGAAATGGTGAAGGATCCCTCTCAGGCCTCTTTTATAAGGGCACCAATCCCATTCATGGGAGCTGCACTCTCATGACCTAATTACCCTCCAAAGGCCCCACCTCCAAATACCATCGAAATTGGGGATTAGGTTTCAACAGAGGCGTTTGGGGGTGGTATTACCATTCAGTCTATGGCAAGGCTGCAAAAGCTAATCTTCTAAACTGGAATAAAGAAATAAAGGCTTCTGTGGATTGAGAGTAAGGAGGCCAGATGTATGAAGGCTGCCTCTCCCCTGTGTTACAGCAGAAGACTCTCCCCAGTCACCCAGGAACCTTTCAAGGCCAGCAATGTCTGTTGTCCTTCAGGCCTTCTTTGGTTGGGTTATAATGACTAGTTTCAGCACTTTTGAGTCAGTCTGTTCTCTATAGGTCGGTTCTCACGAAGCGGGGACAATGTGAGTTCATCATGTTCAGCAAGGATGAGCTCAGCTGTGTTTCAGGATCTATCCTCAACTTCTTTTCTAAAGAGAAAATACCTTTACCAATAATGCTCACTTTGTAAAGCTGATTATTTGCTTTTAGCTGATTGGAAAGGGAAGATTCTCTGAGTTACTGAAGAAGAGACGCAAAAGAATCCTGTTTCCTTACAATGGGATGGGGGCACTAAGGAGGAATTATTATTGAGTGTCAATCATCATGGTTCAATACAAAGTGATGGTTACCAAATGGAAATGCATAAAGTTATGAAATGGAAAGGTATGTTAAACTAGTAAATGTAGTACTTTTTGTAAAGCCAAAAGTACTCATTAAAATATTTTATATGAATGCCTAATTTATTTTATAAAATTGCATGCTAGTATTTTTTTTCAAATAACTTTACTAGGCAAATAAAAATTTCACAACTATGTCAAACAATCACATTTAAAAAAAATCTCTTATTGTATTGCTCTATAATGTTTGCAATCATTATGTGACACCATGGAATAGTTCTTATTGAATCAAAACAGCAGCACAGACAGAATTACAGTTTCTTGGTGCCCTAAATTCAGATATCTGTGAAATAACTTACAGAGTGTATTAGAATTTGTACATTGACTTATTACATATTTTATTTCTAAGTAGAGAAAGAAAACTCCCTTCAGATTATATCACCTTTGATTATCTTCTCATTACATTTTCTTTCACTTTGTCTATGGAAAATAATATACTTATTTGTATATTTCAATATTTTTTCATATTAAAAAATTTGCACTCAGGTTACACACATCATTTTCTGTGTGTGTGACTGTAGTTCTACTCCATCCTCTACTGTAAACTTCTCTCAGAAATTCACTCAAATTCATTTATATACTTGAAGTTTTAAGATAATTCAATCGTTCAATAAAGAGTAACACTGAATTCATATTCTTTCTTCACTCCAAAAGAAGAATTGTTTAGATACCATACTCATTTTTCTATTATTTGAATATTAAAGTACAAAATCTGTGTTACTTTCTGATGATAATAGTTTACTGTAGCACTTCTGCATATTGTCCTGATATTGATCCTTACAAGGATACCATGAAAGTAGAAGAGCAGACATTACTCCCATTTATAGATGAGCAAAATGAGATTTAGACGGGTTTGAAGACTTGCCTAAAGTAACTACAAACTGTGAAAGTCAGTGAAAACAAACACTTACAAAGTTAAGATTAAGCTATCAGAGTACTGGCATGTATTAGATAGAGATTTTGATTTGCAAGTTTGAGAGACCTTTTCTTAGGCAATTAACATTATTTAGACATTTAGTATGAATGAACTGATGAGATGTCACAGAACTTTGAAGAGTGGAATCACAGGATTTTACATTTTTAAAGAATTTCTCTGCTGCTTTTATGAGAGTAAACTGTAGAGGGTCAAAGATAGAAGAGACTATTGCAATAATCTAGATGAGAGGTGATGGGAATTTGGATCAGAAAACTAGTGGTAAAGATGGTGAAAAGAGATCTCACTCTGAATACATTTTGAAGAAAGGGTCAAAGAATTTGCCAGTAACATTTGGATGTGAGATAAAAGAGGAACAAAAGATAACCCAGCTTTTTTGTGTGTAAGATACTCTACATATGTAGTTACCCTGTAAGGGTGATGAATAGTTCCTGGACAAGAATTAAGTAGACCATGCTGTAGACGGTCCTTAATATATTTCTGAAATGAAAAAAAATGTGGATGCAATCAACTTTGATAGGATAGGAAATATATCTATTAATATCTGTACTATAGAGGAATACAAATGTGTATTAACCCATAATTTAAAATACCAAGAAAAATGAGAATACAATTCAATCAACCATCACTAACATCATCAAAGGTATAGCAGTATTATAAGCCAAATTCAAATTCAAATTTCATCAAATGATAATATTGAGACTCACTAATGGGTGCTATAATCTACTTTGAGAGTCAAATAATGAATTGCAATACTATCACCAGATAACTGAATTCTCATTAAATTTTATTTAAAATCAACTTCTGTAATACTCATCATAATAAATTACAGAATTTGTTTGTTAATTCTCTCATACTCTGCCCTTCTTTTTTCTTTCTTTTATTTGTGATTTATGGAAAAGATGCACATAACATTTATAAAAATAATATGATGAATTAATATGTATGCAGTATTATTATATTACATATTTCCTTCTGTTAAAGAGCTTAATATTCACTTCATGTTAATAATGACCGAGGCTTATTATTATCATTAACATAAACTTGACAACTATTTTGTAGGTCAAATCATTAGAGAGGTAGTGCCATAATTGAATCGATCATCCAGTAATGTTCTTTGCCATCAAAGATCTATTTTGATTAATGATAAGATTTATATTAAAATTGTTATTAAAAAGGATTATACGTTTTATTAGAACAAACATTACAAACAATGTGTTGTTAATACCCTCTGTTTCTTCCCAAAACTAAATCTAAAGTTCCCTTATGACATCTCTTCATGTAACATGGCGCTGGCAATACACGTGAAGTATAAAGTGCACATTGCTTTGTCTCACACCAGATCTCCGAGGAGCAACCAGGCAGGAAATTTGCATTTTTAATAAGCTCCCCAAGGTGACTTTTATGCACATTATAGTTTAAAAGGTACCTGCAACAGCCAATATAACTGAATTTATTTACAAATTCAGTATATGCAAAAAGAAAAAGAAAGTCAAATGGAGAATTGATGACAGCTTGTGCTTCACACCCTTAAATGTTAGTGGGGAAAGAAGGGCACAAATTATGATAAGAGTGGGCAGGATGCCAAGCTCATTAAAATTCTTACTGGCTCATTGCCTGATTTCCCAGTGACCTGGTCATATTTTAAGCAATTCATCAATCAACAATAAATATTTAGCGAGAATGTGTGGCATGTTCAAGGTGTGGTGTGATTTCTCCTGGTCCCCGGGCATATGGACATATGTTATATTTGCATGATTGATTGTGCATAATCTCTCAGTATTTCTCCACTCTGTTGGCAGGACGAAACCACTACTATACCCAAATTGCCCTCAACAGGCTACTTATGAAGGGGGAAATAGCAATGAAATAAGCGAGTCAGGTTTACACATTAGGCAAATCCAATAGGATTATTCTGAATGCAGATGAAGACTCAAAATAGTTTTGGGATGGACACAGAACCTGGGCTTTCAGATTGTTCTGTGTGTTTTTTAAATCATCTTAGCTAAACCACCTATTTGAAACGATATAAATTTAAAACATATTTCTCATATAGACTAGGTGAAGTTTAAGAAGCAAAGACGAAGGAATGGAATGATAGGTGTTTGAGTTGGACTGGGCTTCTCCGACACGTCATCTCTAAAATGTGGATAAAAATGGACACTTTCAGGACTTCTGGAACCATGAAGAGTGCGTGAGTTATTGTATCAAATAATAAGAGCATCTTGACATCGTAAAGTGCTATAGAAATATTATTTGAAAGTCAACTGTTCCTTTCAGGTAGACCCATGACAAAACTAATGTTTAGAGCTTTTCACTTACACTAGGGTTTTGATAACATACCCTGTGAAACACATAAAGAGTCAAAAATCAGCAGGCTTTTTGGCTCAAGGTGTGGAAATTTTCTCAGGAGAGGCACCACACTAAGATCTAATTAGGGTATACAGTGCTCACAAAGAACTGGCAAGTGGGTGCTAAAAATATTAATAACTTGCAGGGTTTCACCACCCTTGCCTACAACATATCCATGATCATTTATTATAGTGATTTCCTACATCACTTGTGGTGGATTCTCTTAGTTTTCCTCTTTATCTATGATTCTTTTTGAGGCACTGTGTAGAACAATTTACCTGCAATAGTTTAAACCCTTCACAGTACTGATCTGAGAAACACACTAACCTGGCTCCATTTTCATTTATGAATACAATGAACTCTGGTATCAAGATGCACCTTGTTGATGGTTATACAGATAACAAAAGATAAAACTAGAATTTAAAAAATGAGACAACTCCAGAACTCATACTGTGAAGTACCTCATTATAATTCCCCCTGGGGTTTTAAATTATGTTGCATGACATATATTAAAAGATGTGTCGATTATACTCTTTATTTACATTTTAAGAGTTTTATGTAGTTTTAAATTTTTCTATTGAAATATTTTAAACAATTAAAATCAGATTCCTTACATATTGGGTCCTAAGCTTTAGAATTCTTCTCAGAAATATTCATTTGGCCTTTAATAAAGAATAAATGGATACTACACTTTACATATAATACTATTGTCATTTTTAACAATTTTTTAAATCTCAATAATATATCTGCATCTGCTTCCAGGATTAAACACCTCAGGATTAAACACCTGAGGTAAACCCTGAGGTAAATCCTGAGGTAAAAGCCTCTACAAGGCTTGGAAGTAAGCCTCTACGAAAGTGCCACGTAGAAAGGATAAAGTTGTGAGAAGTTTATTTGTCTGGCAAGTCAAGGGAATCTAGTGATCTAAGATTAGAAAGAGACAAGGTGGAGAAGGACAAATAAACAATTGAGTGAGCTTGGCCAGCTACAGATGGATAGAATCTGGTGACAGCAATAGATCTGTACTCTTGAACATAAGTGTGCATGCCCAGGCCTCTGAGTCTCAGTCACCCCCTCACTGCCAGTGGGTAGAATGACTAAATATATTCCAGTATGCTGAGAAACAAATGATGCAGTTGTCTAAATAAGTCACACCACATACTCTAAATAATTATTTCACAGTGTAGGTGTTGACTTGAGTCCTGGTTTGAGTCTCTCTGGCATTTACTTATTGAATGATCCTGAGAAAGATACTTTAATTATCTACATCTATGTCTCCTTATGAGTAAAATAGCGGATCATAATAATGCTTATTTTATTAAGTTGTTGAGGACAGCAAATGAGGCAATACATATAAAATATATAAATAAACAGAAAGAGGCTTGGCCTATAGTAAGTGTTCAATATTTCTACCTATAGTTTTCATTAGCTATTTTTGTCTATTTTATTCCTGGTCATAACACATGAAAAAATAAACCTGGCATAAGGGGTGGTGCAAAGATGGTGCTCAGAAAATGTTTATTGAATTAATCTTCTCCTGAGAAATTACTTACCTGTTTATAAAAATATTACATTATCTGTATCACAAGAAATCCATGCAGTTAGAAAGAATTCACATATAAACCTGCCCTTATGGGATACTGTTAGAAATATTTTCTTTGTTAAAGTCATAGGTAAAAGTATTATATATTTTCAGAAAAATATCACATCAGATGCCCTCTAAGATATATGAGTCTTAAGATTTCCAATTAAAAAAACTCTGCTGAGAAGGAGAGATTTGGCTCTGTGCTGCATGTTTCCAAAAGAATTCTGAGGTATTTGCCTGACAATTCATTATTAACAGAAATACTTGGCTAAGACATAATTTGTTATCATTGATAGAACTTTCTTTCAAAGCAGGCCATATAGATTTTAAACCATTCAATCAAGCTCTAAAAAACTGTATTTAATTGTCCTTTATCTCTCTTACTTTCTCTCTCTTCTAATTTTTACCCTCCTACATTACTGTATTGATATGGACAACAACTGAAATCTCTAAGAACTAAGAGAATGAACAAACTGGGCCTTATAATTTTCACTCCAGTTTTACAGTTTAGTCAAAAATGATTATGGTGTAGGGAGTGGTCCCTACACCATACTCCAAACCTTGAGAAACGCACCCAGCACTTCTCTTTGTTATATAAATATCCTCCCCCTCTACCTGAAAGAGACAGCTTGAGTTTGCTTGAATCCACCAGTTCTCCTCTCAGTGATAAGAAGTGGTGCAAGGCTTGCATATGCTCAGTATCATTCACTAGAGCTGTGAACACTGACAGGTTTCCCAACCCCCTTCTTCCCTCAGTTGCCAGCCAAGTTGATGTTGCCAGTGTCTTTTGCTGTTTCACAAGTCTTTCTTACACTCATTCTTTCTCCAAGAAGGCATTATATGTCATGAAAGAAGCCTGGTCTTGCAGCCAGGAACGAGAATATAAAAGGAGAAAATATCAGTGTTCCAGCTTTATTAGAAATTAACTAATAAGAAAAGAGATATATCATTAGTAGTGGTCAGCATTCACTACTCCAGAGTTGAGCTAAGGAAATTCCTCTGTTATCACATTTGCAATCCCTTAGATCAAGACCTGATCTCTTCTCTTAAATTACGATATTAGATTAGGTGATCCTTTGAGACTTTTCCTATTCAAAAGTAACACTAATATAGAAATTAAAAATTGGAATTTTCAGGAAGAAGACAAATTTGATATATCCAGAGTCTTACAAAAAATTTGCTAGATAGATCAGCATGCAAAAATATTCAGTCAAGTAACTTCATTTTATAAAGAATAAAACTAAAATATACACAAAGGTTAAGTGTGACAGACCCAGGATTGGAACTCAGATTATCTAATTTCCAGTATACTGTTCTTTCCATAAAATGTCATCAATGTTTTCAAGTTTTAATTTCCAATAGAATATTGCCAGGCATCTTCTGGTAGCTTGTGGAGGATAATTTAACATTAAGAAAACATCTGGAAATCATTTGTATTGACTTTCTGACTTTCCATTTGTGGAATTCATCCTGTACTCAGATCTTCAGACATTCAATCTGACTATTATAGGCTTTTTTTTTTTTTTTTTTTTTTGGCAGGAATGGTTTATATCACTCTGTAAGAATGCCTATATAAGAGAGGATAGAGTAGAGGTGTCCAACCTCACTGTTTATATGTATAATACCTGCCTCTTAAGATAAACTCATTAAATTTTTACCTCTGGATAGCATTTTAAATAAATGCACACAGATAATGATTATATTTTGAAATGGATTTTCTGTCCATTTGGATAGAATTTGGATTTGCCTCCAAATTTTAATAACCCATTCAAGGTATTTATTCACATGATTCTATCTCATGATATATTCACTTCTGCAATTCTAACTCAAAGATTTTTCTTTACTGTCTCCAATTTAGGAAGTCTAAAATGAAAGTTTCTTCCCAGACTTTTATCATGGACATCTAGGCTGAAATAAAATCCCTGATATGAATGGATTCATCAGAGATAGTTACTATGGTTTCTCAGGGAGGTTAAGATATCTTTGTCCAACTTTTCCTATGTGAAGATCATGCAATCCAGACAGGGAACCAATCTTTGTAAACTATACCCAGTTTAGAGCTGTAGATCATGAATCATTAATTGGTAAGGCAAATTATATTTAGCTATGCATATATTAAGAATGAAAGTGAGATAATTGAAATTGCTCTGGATGAGTAATGAGGTATCAAGTGAGAAGGAGACAAAGTCAAATAAATTAAGAAATTATCGAATAAGTGTTAATACACAAATCTATTTTTATTATCTGAGCATGGGGTAAGCCATTCCCTGAGTGGACAAACGGTATCTGCTAGTTGAGGCTATTTTAATGCTATAACAAATAACACCAAAATCTCAATAACTCACAACAAAAAGTGTATTTTTAACTTAAATTTTATGTCTATTGTAAGTTGACTCTTTTTCTTGTTATCTTACTCCAGCATTCGGGCTTACAGAGAGCCCCTATCTAGGACATTCTCAGGCTAAGCATAGGCTTTAAAAACAGCATAGAAACATTACTCAGTAAACAAATAGCTACAGCCCACAGCAAATAACAAAACAAACCCTGAAGATGGAACAAAATCTTTCTTCCAGCATTATCAAATTATATAATTCAAATATACAGTTTTTAACAAAAATTATGAAACATGCAAGAAATAAGAAAGCATAACCCATTCACAGAAAAAATTTACAGACACTATCTCTGAGAAAATACAGACATTGAATTTACTAGGCAAAGACTTTAAGTTAACTATATTAAATGTGCTTAAAGAACTAAAGAAAACTATAGACAAAGATCTAGTGGGAAGCAGTAGAACGATGAGTAAGCAAATAGAGGTATCAGTAAAGAGACAAAAGTTATTAGAAAGTAACCAAACAGAAATTCTGAAGCTGAAAAGTATAATAAATGAAATGAAAAACTCAGTAGAGGGCTTTCATAGCAGGTGGAATGAAAGAATCAGTGAGCTTGAAGAGAGATTAATTGAAATTATTCAGTCTGAGGAGCAGAAAAAAGGAATGAAGAAAGTGAGCAGTGCCTTAGAGATCTGAAGGACAGTATCATTGTACAAACTATATGTAATAGGAATCTCAAATGAGAGGAAAGAGAGAAAGAGGCAGAAAGAATACTTGAAGAAATAATGGCTGAAATCTCCCAAAATCTGATAAAAATTTATGACTCTACACATCTCAGAAGCACAGTAAAATCAAATAAGGATAAACTCAAGAAGATCCACATTGATACACATTATGATCAATTTGCTTTTAAAAGACAAAAGCAAAGAGATTATCTTGGACGCAGCAAGAGAGAGGTGACTCATTATACATAAGGGATTTTTAATAAGATTAACAGCTGAGTTCTCATTATGAACCATGGAGGTGAGAATAGAGTGGGTTAACATTTTTAAACTGCTGAAGAAAAAAACACTGCCAAGAAAGATTTCTATACTAACAATACTCTCCTTCAATATGAAGGGAATAGCAAGATAGTTTTAGAAGAACAAGAACAAAGTTTGACCCCTACCAGATATACCAACCCCATATATTTCAAAATATGTGAAATACCTAAATCTATAAGCTACAAGTATACAATTCTTAAAAGAAAACATTGGAATAAATCTTCATGTTCTTGGATTTGGCAATAGATTCTTAGGTATGACAACAGAAGCATAAACAACAGAAGAAAAATAGATAATTTTGACTTTATCAAAATTAAATTTTTTTGCAGCAAAGGACATTATAAAGAACATAAAAAAGCAACATACAGAATGGGAGAAAATATTTGCAAATGATATATTAGATAAGGGTCTAGTATCCAGAATATATGCAAAATTCTTACAATTCAATAACAAAAAGGCAATCTAATTTTTAAATGGGTAAAAGACATTTCTTCAAAGACGATATATACTTTTTGAGGAATCACCACACTGCTTTTCACAATTTTTTTTTTTTTAATTTGCTTCTTGGCAGCATATATGTCTCCTACCCAGCAATTCCATTACTGAGTCTATACCCAGAGGGATAAAAAACATTCTACCAGAAAGACATACACAAAAATGTTTATTTATGCACTATTCACAATAACAAATATGTGAAATCAACTTAAATGCCCGTCAGTGATAGATTGCATAAAGAAAATATGGTACATATATACCATGGAATACCATGCAGCCATAAAAAGAATGAGATCATTATTTTTTTGCAGGAACATGAATGGAGGTGGAAGATGAATGGAGTGGAAGCTATTATCTTTAGCAAATTAATGCAGGAACAGAAAACTAAATACCACATATTCTCACTTATAAGTGGGGTCTAAATGATGAGAACTCATGAACACAAAGAAGGGAAACACAGATACTGGTATCTACATGAAGGTCAAGGGTGGGAAGAGGGAGAGGAGCAGAAAAAAACAACTACTGAGTACTAGGCCTAATACTGAGGTTACCTATATAATTAACTTTCGCATGTACCCTTGAACCTAAAATAAAAGTTAAGAAAAAGAAGATATACAAATGCCATGAAGCACATGGAAATATTCTGAACATTATCAGTCATAAGGTGAATGCAAATAAAAACCACTATGAGTTACCACTTCACACACACACTGTGATGACTAAAACAAAACAAAACAAAACAACAAAAGAAAAGTGTTATGGAGCTATAGATAAATTAGAACATTTGTACATTACTAATGGCAATGTGAAATGATGTAGCCACTAAAAGAGCACTTTGGTAGTTACTCAAAATATATAATTATCATATAATCCAGCAGTTTTATTCCTAGGTTGAAAAGAATTGAAAAGAGGTACTCAGCTACTTGTTAATGAATGTTTATAGCAGCATGACTCTCCGTAGCAAAAAAAGGGGAAATAACCCAAATGTTCATCAACTATTGAATGGATGCACAAAATAGGGTATATATACACAATAGAATATTTTCAATCATTAAAAGAAATGAAGCAATAATATGAGTTATTATGTACAAGTACCACAAAAATATTATGCTATAGAAAGCAACAATACTCTTCTTCAAATATGAAGGGGACTATAGTATTTTTTGAGATGAACAAGAACAAAGTTGGACCCGAATAAAATCCATGGACCCCATATATTTCAAAAGATATGAAATACCTAAATATATGAGCTGAATCTATACAATTCTTAGATGAAAACATAAAGATAAATCTTCATGTCCTTGGATTTAACAGTAGATTTTTAGGTATGATTTTAAATTTTTAAAAGTACAATGTTTTACATATTTTATGACATGAAAAATGCTGAAAATGCATTTTATTAACAGAATATGTATTAAGATGTTTTTGATCTTATATGGATTTTTTTTCACCACTGTATTTTTTTTCACTACTGTATTCCCAGAACCAGTACCTGGCATTAATGTGCATTTAAAACACTTTTGCTGAGTGAATGAATACATCTATGAATAGATGGAGGATTAAGAGACATACTCTATAGGCAAACACCAAAGTATTACCTCTTGCCTTCCTGCTATCATTCAGAGGATTATGGATGATTTTTGTTTTCTTATATTTGATTATTTATACATTTCTAACTTCTACATTCTAACTAGAATTTATACATTTCTAGTTCTTTTAAATAAATATGATTTATATGAATGAAATTTGTAATGAAATTTTAACTGCAACAAACGTGTTTAAAAAGGAGTAAGATGACTTTTAAATTGGGGTCCACAGAACTGACCACCTTCTCGTTTCAGTTAAAAAAAATAAGTATCATTTTCCAGGTCATCATTTTATCAGAGCACAATACAAGCCAGCCACTAAATTCCAGGGAAAGTCATTGAAAATGATTTTGTTAGAATGTTGCTTAAAATGTCCTCATGCTTCAATTGTGAACCTACATTGATACATCATTATCACTCAAAGTTTATAGTTTACTTTAGGGTGTCTCTGTGTTGTACATTCTATGAGTTTGAAATAATGTATGATGACATGTATCCGCCATTATAGTGTCATACAGAATAGTTTCCCTGCTCTACATTTGTCGAATTTACTTTGTTCAGTCTACTCATCCCTGCCTTTTCTTCGGCCCCTAGCAACCAGTGATCATTTTACTGCCTTTTATGTATTTTCCAGAATGGAAAATATAGTTGGAATCATATAGTACATAGCCTTTTCAGATTGGTTTCTTTCACTGACTAATGTGTATCTAAGTTTTTTCCATGTCTTTTCATGACTTTATAGCATATTTGTTTTTAACACTGAATAATATTCCACTGTCTGGATATATCACAGTTTATTTATCCATTCAACTACTGAACGACATCTTGGTTGCCTCCAAGGTTTTGCAGTTATAAATAAAGCTGCCATACACATCTTTGTGTGGATGTTAAGTTTCCAACTGCTTTGCATAAATACCAAATAATACACTTCCTATGTCTTATTGTAAGAGTATATGTAATTTTGTAAGAAACTACCAAACTATCTTCCAGAGTAGCTGTACTATTTTGCATTACTACCTGCAATGAATGAGAGTCACTGTTGCTCCACATTCTCACCACTATTCACTGTTGTGAGTGTTCCAGGTTTTGGCCATTCTAATACATTCATAGTGGTATCTCATGGCTGTTTTAATGACCCTCTCTCTGATGACATATAATGTAGAACATCCTTATGTATATTTATTGGCCATCTGTATATCTTCTTTGATTTAGTGTGCGCTAAGATCTTTGGCCCATTTTAAAATCAAATTGTTGGTTTTCTTGTTGAATTTTAAGAATTCTTTGTATATTTTGAATTTATCCCATATGTCTTGTAAATATTTTCTCCAAGTCTGTGTCTTCTTTTTATTCTCTTGACAGTATCTTTTGCAGAGCAGTTTTTTAAAATGAAGTCCAGTTCGTCCATTTTTTTTTTTTTCTTTCATGGATTGTGTTTCTGGTGTTGAAATCTAAAAAGTTGTTACCAAACCCAAAATCATTTTTATTTTCTCCTATTTTAAATTTTAGGAGTTTTAAAGTTTTGTTTTTTACATTTAGGTCTACAGTCCATTTTGAGTGAATTTTTGTGAAGGATGTAAAGTTTGTGTTTTATTTTCCAAAGATCAGTTGACTAAATAGGTGGTGGTCTGTTTGTAGACTTTCTATTCTGTTCCATTTATCTGTTTCTCTATTGCTTCACCAGAGTCATACTTCCTTGTTTACTGTAGTGTTATCACAAATCTTGAAGTTGAGTAGTGTCAGTCCTCCAACTTTGTTCCTCTCATTTAATATTGTGTTAGTTATTCTGGGTATTTTGCCTTTCTAGATAAACTTTAGATAAGTCTGTTGCTATCCACAAATAACTTGTTGAGATTTTGATTGAGATTAAATTAAATATATAAATCAAGATGAGAAGAAGTGACATCTTAACAATATTTACTGTTTTAATCCATGAACATAGAATCAATTTATGTATTTAATTTTTGATTTTTTAAAATCAGAGTTCTGTAGTATTCCTTATATAGATCTTATACGTACATGGTATATTTATATCTGAGTATCTTGGGGGGGTGCTCATATAAAAAGGCATTATGATTTAAATTTGAAATGCACTGTTCATTGCTGCTGTATTCAAAAGTGATTGACTTTTGTATTTTTTTTTTGTGTGTGGTACAAACTTACTGTAGTCACTTCTTAGATTTTGGAGTTTTTTGTTATCATTTTGGATTTTTAATATAGCCAGTAAGACATCTGCAAACAAAAAGAGTTTTGAGACTTTCTTTCCAATGCGATACTTTTTATTTCCTTTTCATGTCTTACTGCATTAGCTAGGACTTCCAATATGATGTTGAAAAAGTGTGGTGAGAGGTGCTATATGTACCTTGCTCCTGATCTTAATGGGAAAGCATCTTCTTTTTCACTATTAAATATCATGTTAACTGTAGGTTTTTTTGTAAATATTATTTATCATGTTAAAAAAAGTTTCACTCTATTTGTAGTTCACTCACTGGATTTTTTCAAATATTTTTCTGCATCTATTGCTATGATTCTGTGTTTTTCTTCTTTAGCCTGTTGATGTGATAAATTACATGAATTGATTTTTGAATGTTGAACCAGACTTGCATACTTGAGATGAATCCCACTTTGTTGTGGTGTATGTTCTTTTTATACACTTTTTTATCAATATGCTAATATTTCATTTAGGGTTTTTGCATTATGTTCATGAGAAAGGTTTGTCTGTAGTTTTCTTATAATATCCTTATCTTGTTTGATACTAGGGTAATGGAGGCCTTACAGAATAAGTAAGGAAATATCTACTCTGCTTTTATCTTCTGAAAACGATTTTATAAAATTGGTATAACTTACTGCCCAAATGTCTGGAAGAATTTACCAGTGAACTTATAGGAGGTAACTATTTTGAAAGGTTATTATCTATCAATTTAACTTTTACTAGATACCGCCTATTCAGGTTGTCTACTTGTTCTTAAGTGAATTTTGGCAGATTATGTCATTAAAGGAATTTACTCACTTTATCTGGGTTATCAAATTTATGGGTATAAAGTTTATATTATCCTTTTATTGCCCAGGATATCTGCAGTGATATTTTCTTCTTTCATTATCTGACATGAGTTATTAGGAACCTCTCTTTTTCCTAGTTTGACTGGCTTATCAAATTTTTTGATCTTTACTAAAATCCAGGTTTTAGTTTTATTAATTTTTAAATTTATTTCCTGTTATAATTTTATTGATATTTTCTCTAATTTTTGCTATTTATTTTATTCTGCTTATTTTGTATTTAATTTATTCTTCTTTTTCTAGCATTCTTAAGGTAAAAGCTTATATTATTAATTTGGCACATTTTCTCTTTTCTAATAAGAACATTCAGTATTATGATTTATCTCTAAACACTGCTTTTGCTGCATTCAACATATTCTTTTATTTTCATTTTCATTTAGTCCACAACTTTTGTTTTAATTCTCTTGAAATTTCTTCTTTGACCCATGCATTATTTAGAAGTGAACCATTTAATTATGATATATTTTGGGATTTTCAAGCCATCTTTCTGCTATTGACTTATAATTTTGTATCCATTGTGCTTTGAAAGCAGACACTGTATGATTTTTATTTTTTTAATTTGTAAGAACATGTTTATGGCTTAGAACATGGTCTATTTCTGTGAATGCCTTATTTGAGTGTGAGAAGAATGTTTATTCTAGGGTTACTGAATAAAGTAGTTTGTAAGTGGCAACTGTATCCAGTTGATTGGGAGTTCTGATTTCAACTATATCTTTGCTGATTTTCTACCTGATGGATCTGTTCATTTGTGGTACAGGAGTGTTACATTCTCCGACTACAATCATGAATTCATCGATTTGTCCTTGCAGTTCTATCAATTTTTGCCTCATGCTCTTTGATTTGTTGTTTTTGCTTGTGTATTTTGATGCTCCGTTTTTAGGCACAGACATGATGAGAATTGTTATGTCTTTTTGGAGAATTAAACTCTTTATTATTACGTAGGGCCCCTTTTCATTCCTAATAACTTACCTTGCTGTGAAGTTCTGTCTAAAATTAATATAGCTACTTCCACTTTCTTTGGCTTCATATTAGAATGGTATATCATTCTCCACCCATTTACCTTTTAATTTAGATGTATCTTTATATTTTTAAGTGAGTTTCTTATAACCAAGAGATAACTGGGTCTTATTTTTGATCCACTCTTACAATCTCTGTTTTTTAATTGGTGTACTTAGACCATTGACGTTTACACTGATTATTGATATAGATGGATAAATATCTTCAATATTTGTTACTGTTTTATATTTGTTGCCCTTCCTCTTTGTTCCTATTATCTTCTTCTTTTTTCTGCCTTTGGTGGTTTTAATTGAGCATTTTCTCTCCTTTCTTAGCATATAAGTTATACCTTCTTTTTTTTTTTTAACTTTTTTTAGTGGTTACCCTAGAGTTTGTAGTATTACAACTAATTTAAGTCCACTTTCCAATAACACTATACCAATTCACAGGTAGGGCAAGTATCTTATCATAACAAAATAATACTAATTCCTCCTTCCTATCTCTTGTACTATTACTGTCATTTATTTTACATACATAAAACAATTTATTTTACATGCATATATAACTTATAATAAGCATAAGTGAGCATACACATTTATATGTATACATAATGAAATACATTGCTGCTATTATTCTTTTGAACAATCTGTTAGCTGTGAGATCAATTAAAAACAAGAAATACAATTTTTAAAATTTTATCCTCACTTATTCCCACCATGATGCACTTCCATTCTTTAAGTATACCTGAATTTCTGGGCTATTTCATTTTTCTTCTGTAAATTTCTTTTGACATTTCTTGCAAGGCAGGTTTATTGGCAAAAATTTTTTCAAGTTTTGTTTGTCTGAAGAAGTCTTTAATTTTCTCACACTCTTCAAGAATATTTTTTCAGGCTATTAAATGATAGGTTCTTAAACTTTTTCTTTCAACACTTTAAGTATTTCAGTCAGCTTTCTTCTTGATTGCATGGTTTCTGAGAAGTTGGATGTAGTTTTTGCTCCTCCATAGGTAAAATATTTTTTCTTTCTGGCTTCCTTCAGATTTTTTTTTTTTATCTTTGATTTTCTGCAACTTGAATATTGATTATACCTACTTCTAGGGTGTAGTTTTTTGTGTGTTTGTTTTTACATTTCTGTTTCCTGAGCTTCCTGGATCTGTAGGTTGGTATCTGATGTTAATTTAATCACTGATTCAAATATTTCTTCTGTTTCTTTTTTTTCTCCTTCTTTTGGTATTCTCATTACATTAATGTTACATACTTTGTATTTGTCCCAGTTATTGGTTGTTCTATTCTTTCACACAGTTCTTGGATATTACATTTTTTTGTTTGTTTGTTTTTAGTTAGTCTTTTCTTCTATTTTCTTTTCAGTTTTGGAAGTTTCTACCGAGATATCTTCAAGTTAAGATACTTTTTCCTCAGCCATGTCCCATATTCAAATGAACTCATCAAAGGCATTCTTCATTTTGTGTTTTTGAACTCTAGCATTTCTTTGTGATTCTTAGATTTTCCATCTCTCTGCTCATACTGCCCATCTATCCTTATATGCCGTTTACTTTATCCATCAGAGCCCTTGGCATATTAATAGTTGTCTTACATTTCTGCTCTGGTAATTCCTGTATCCCTGATGAATTCCAGTCCAGTTCTGATACTTCTTGTTTCTTCAAACTGTATTGTTTTTGTCTTTGGATTTTTTTAAATACATGAATATGTTGTCCTGAATAAAAGGACTTGCTCTATATAAATCTTTAGTAATGCGCTAGTAAGTTGTAGGAGGAGGAGAAGCATTTTATTGTCCTATGTTATGGTTCAGTTTCTTGGTGAACACATGTCTCTGGACTGTGAATTCACAAGTGCTTTTCAGCCTCTGTCCGTCAACCTTTAGGTAAGCTGGATGAGCCAGTGTTAGGTATTTCTCTTTCTTCATATGGAAGCTTAGCGCTAGAGTAGGATATTTATTTTCCCCCAGGTCAGTTGCATTCTGATAAAACTCCAGCATCTTAGGCTCTGATTAAGTAGTATCTTTGGCAGACTTTGTTAAGAACAGAATGATCTAGTGTCTTTCAAAATGGCTCTTTTTTTCTCTATGCCTCCTGAAAGAATCAGAGATTTTTTTTTTTCCCAACATTTGCTGTGAGAACTTGGTCAAACTCCCAAAGGAAAAAACTCACAAAATTGTGGGGATTGCTCCCTGGATAGCTGGGTCCCCCTGAATTTTTGACTCTCATACTTGTGTATACTGAGGCTTCAGTAATTTGTGAACCAAAGTTTAGGTTTTACTACCCTGGCACTCATTCTTATTACAGAGGTTTCTACTCAAGGGTTTCTGCTCTAGTAAGTTGTGATTCTCTGCATCTACCTGTCTGTCTCTCTAATTTTGCAAGCAGTGCTTTGCCCTGTGTCCTGACTCTCTTTTGGGTCTAAGATTTGTTGAGTTTTCAGTTTGTTCATCTCCTTACTGGTTATAACTGAGTGGTGACTTCCAAGCTCCTTATATCCTGAACCAGAAATCGATGTCCAGGCATTTCTTTTTAGAACAATAAAAAAGTCAGATGATGAGTAGAAAGTATTTTATTTTGAAGAGATCTCAGTTATCAAAACAATAATGTAGAATGTGATGACCGTGTCATAACTGTGGGTGCAAATTGCTGAAAATATGCAACAGAAGAAGCAAGGTCAATAAAAACACCATAAAATATTTCAGAGCCTCATGCAGGAGAATAATGGGCTGCCTCATAAAACACAATTGTTTCAGAAGTGACTGTTTAATGAACAATTATAACACCCTAGATGTTAGAGAAAGAGCTGAAGAAGGCATAGCATTTTGGGACCCATAATGAGTGTAGATATACTAAAATCTACTTCAATAATGAAAGCACAATAGATCTGAAACATGGATATCTGAAGCAGTGATGAGTTAACCTTTAAAAAACATTGTGAAATATAGTTAAGAGAAAGAGGTGAATGCTTAGATTCTTTAACCTTATTAACTGGAAACTTCTACTGCACACACTGAAAATCAGCTTCATTATAACTGGAGGCCTCAACTATATCATGTAAAAAATGATTTTTACTAGAATATTATTTGAAACCAAACTAGAGAATTTAAATTAAGGGAAAAATAGCCTTAATCAGTCATGCTCACTTGGAAAAAATTTTAAAAAGCAACAGTCTGAACTGCTTTCATTTTATCAAAATTGACTTTTAAACTTTAGCTGGAGGCTGTCATATTTCTCTTGAGCATTTATTAATGATGCATTTGGAGTTCCAATTAAAAATTCAATATGAGAAAATAACAGGAGCTCTCTGTCCATTATGAAAATCCGAATCTGTGTGTTTAATATGACATTATTTTGCCACATCTGCGCTAAAATGACCACACAAACAGAATAGGAACAAACAACATTTTATCGTTGATGAAAATGACTTTTAAAAGCTAAAATTTATTTAAAGCATATTAATTTGTTGAAATGCTAACAGAATCACCAGGGGTCCTTGATATCAGACTTGGACAACAGGTGGAATCAAGCACAGCTATGAACTATGAGATCTCTCTACTGATGCTGTCAGTGGGGTGCTAAAATGTTCTAGCTCACCCCATTGATGCTGATGTACGGGACTCAGAATACCACTGTGTGCACTGTTGTATCCAGAAAATTGATTTTCCTGCCACCACTACTATTGCCAAAATTGAGCCTACAGTGTTTCAGCTTCTATGTATTACTAACTTCCATTTTAAAATCAGTGTGTCTGAGTTTTAAGGATTATATCCTTTGCCTGCTCCTTTACTGCAAGGGAGGCTGGCATCTCAGTTTCTATAGTAAGCAGCAGATCCTGGTGTCTATGAAGACTTAAAAATAGAAAACATTCCCAAAATGAGAAGGATATTCAAATGATGGATGAGCATAAATGATTAAAAATAGCTACAATCTAAAACTTTGGCGGTTTGACATCATGTATGTGTTTCTCATATTTCAAAATAATGCTCTTGTCTATCATAATGCAGTTATCCTAAATTGCAAGCAAAACATGTCACCTTTTCACCAAAAGAAGACAGGCAAAGTCCAGCTCAGTACAGTTTCACCATGACTTATGAATTTTTATGTTTCCATTTTTTTTTGAGATAGAATCTCACTCTAACACCCAGGCTGGAGTGCAGTGGTGCAACCACAGCTCACTACAGCTTCGATATCCTGGGCTCAAGCAACCCTCTCACCTCAACCTCCCAAATAGCTGGGGCTACAGTCATATGCACCACTAACATTTTTTGTTGTTGCGGTTGTTGTTGTTGTTTTAGAAACAGTCTTGTCATCTTGAACTCAGGCTGGTCTAGAACTCCAGCACTCTGCCTGCCTTGGTCTCCCAAAATGCTGGGATTCCAGGCATAAATCACTGTGCCCAGATACATTTCTTGACTTCTCCCTGACAAAATCATAAAAGTAGCCAAACCCAGCTGGGTGCGGTGGCTCACGCCTGTAATCCCAGCACTTTGGGAGGCCGAGGCGGGCGGATCACGAGGTTAGGAGATTGAGACCAACTCTGGCTGGCATGGTGAAACCCCGTCTCTATTAAAAATACAAAAAATTAGCTGGGTGTGGTGGCAGGCACCTGTAGTCCCAGCTACTCGGGAGGCTGAGGCAGGAGAATGGCGTGAACCCGGGAGGCAGAGTTTGCAGTGAGCCGAGATCACAGCACTGCCCTCCAGCCTGGACCACAGAGCAAGATTCCGTCTTCTTTTTTTTTTTTTTTTTTTTTTTTAAAAAGGAGGCAGACCCGTTATATTCAATGAGCAAAATTAGAAAAAAAAAAATTTAAAAGTATTCTCTGTCTCTCCCAACACACAGGGGAAGAAAGAAAACATTTGTGTATATTATAGTTTATAATTATGTGACTAGTAGCCAGAGATGGATTTAGATTCCCCTTCTCTAGTACCAACTAAAAGTCCCTTTTCTCTTCACCCAGAACTTCAGCTAGTCAATGATCTGTCCACGGGGTGGTGACTCAAATCTTCAGTCCTAACAGATCTAAACTTTCAGTGGTTCTGTCTGTGTAGGGTTGCTGCAGTCTTACATTTCTTGTTACTTGTGAACCTGGTAGTAATAACAGGCACCTTAGAGATTCCCGCGGGTGCCATCTGTACTCCCCCCCTTGACTCCACAATGTAGCAGCACAACATTCTGTAATTAATTCTCAACATTCAAGAGCTATTACCTAGATGACACCATAACACTTTTTCTAAGCCTATTTATCCAGAGACTTCATAAGCATCAGAAAATGGCCTGGTGGCAGTCTTATTCAGCTTCCAATTCAGAGTAAATGTTGTTGTGTCCCTAGCAGAAATATTTCTCCCTTAAGTTTTAAAATCTCTAAGCAGAGTTCAGAATAGGAAGCAAATATTTTGCCAGTTGACTCAGTGGGATAATTGTGAGAGCACCTGCTGCTACCCCAGAAACGTGAAATGTTCCACTCTGTAAATATCAGCCTTCCCTGGAAAGTCCCTCCCTAACCTAGTGATTTCTGGCTGGCAAAAATATTATAATTTGGTTTTCCTTTTACCTTTAGAAGATTTTTAAAAGGATGGATACATTCATCAAAAGTACCCTCATAATTTCCAATACATGAAACATCAAATCCTAGTTAACACCATGGATGTTAGAGTCAGACAGTTCTAGACTAATTCTAGCCAAGCCAGTTACTGGCAGTGTGATCTTGGGCAAGTCACTTAATACCCTTTGAGCTGTAGTTTTCCCATTGTTTATAAGGGAGATAACACCAATTATTCAGGGATGTTGTATTTTTATTCTTTTAATATGGCAACTAGTTAAAGTGTTGAGCACACTGACTAAGAATATGAGTGCTTGAGTCATTGAAGCTAGAGAAATATTTAAAATATTTTGCAACCAGCATATCATAGTCACCAATCAGAGCAGATTCAGGTCTTAATGCTCAAGGAGGGCCTTGCAGCCTTGGCATTGGCTCTTATGGGGGTGAATACTGCTGCATTTGGGGCCATGTGGGGAACTATAAGGAAGCCATGTTTTACCAAACCACGTAGGAGTCCGTCAGTGGTATAACAATTGGGAAAGCTAGTGTGTAATAGCTGATTACCAGCCCATCAGAGAAACAAGTAATATGGATGGGAGTGACAAGGGTGGTGATAGTAGTTGTGACAAAAGTACAGACAGTAAGGATAAACAAAAAGAGATAAATCATCCAAAACATTAAAAGACTAATAGTAAGAGAATTTAAGAAAAAAATACTCCACCCATAATTGGTATAGGGTAAAAAAGAAGAAAGTTGTAAACTGAATGCAAATGATGTCCTTGAAATTTCAAAGCACTACAGCTATTCAATACCTTTTAACAGAATAAAAAAAGTGACTCATTATTCTTGGAAATAGGAACACTCCATAATGTTTGGGCTTGCTTTTATGAAACAATTAGTTTTCAAGGGAAATTTAATTTTGTTTGTCAATGTTTTCTTCTAACCAAATGGAAAACTCTTATTGAAAGTTAATTATATTTCATTTTCTAGAATTTGTGAGTAAGGAAGAAAAAAGTCAACTTCTGAGTCATATGTTTTGCTCCACAGAAGAAAATAATATGAGCAACCTTCAGTTTTAGTTTTCGTGTATTTATGTTTTAAGATAATAGCTATAATTAAAGATGTGCTCTCCTTTATAGAGACTCTATTTACTTTCAAGTCTATTCATTGAGCACTTATCATCTTGTGCTGAGGTAGACAATAGGATACAATGATTAATAGGGTGTGGTATTTGTGAGGGAGACCAACATTCAAGCTCAATGTTTGCTGCATGATGAATAAGGCCCTGCTTAGCTTTCTAAGTTCATCTCCTGTCAATTCCTCCCTGTCCACTATGCTCAAGAAAGACAAGTCTCTTCTCCCATCCCCGGTACTGGCCAAGCTTAGACTTGCTCTAGCTTCTTTGCATGTACTCTGTCCACTCTCTGAAACACTCTTTCCATGACTGTCTTCCTTGCAACATTTATCCTAAAGGCTACCTTTTCAAAGAGGCCTCATATAAGAATCTTAGCTTAAAGTAACAACCACTTACATTTTCTAACTCACTTGCCTTTTTACAAATTTTGGAGACACATACTATTATCTAAAAATATTCATGTATTTATATACTTATGGTCTATCCTATCAGTATAAGCTATATTAAGTCAAGCTTCTGGCATGGTCACCAACACATCCTTAGTTATAAGACCAGCTCTTGGCACATAGTAAAATCTCAAAAATGTGTATTTAGTAAAAGCAGTAACATGAAACAAGACCAAATCCTTGATTCTCAATTACAGCATATCAGTTTTAAAATTGTTACAAGGTTGAACTGCATTTTAGGGAATCTCTCATTACACACATCATGTACTTAAGGAAACAAGCAAACAGCTGTCCTTTGGCATGGTGTGAAAGTCTATTTCATATGAGTTATTTGACTACACTACCACATCTCAGTAGTAGATGAGGCTTTTATGAAAACAATAAAACTTAAGCCTCAATTATGCTTCTTAATTTTTTAAACATTTTGGAGACTTGTTATGAGGCCTTGAACTAATTTGTACTAATCTACCCTATCCAGTCCCATGTTGTGAGGTTTTGTTAATACAGTTTATTTAATTTTTAAAACTGGTGCTCAAAAGAGAAATAGATTTTCCCCCCTCTGGCTCCTTGTGAAGATATGAAAGGGCTCTAGGGATGAAAGAACAATAGATCAAATGTGAAACCACACATATAAAGCAAGAGGAAAAGAACAGAAGATAGCTAGATACAAACTTTTAAGAGAAGAGATGTTCATATTGGAGAAAAGTAAAAGAAAGACAAGGAGGAGAAAGGATTTTCCGGTATGAACTTTTCCAGAGAGTAGAACAATATGAAAAGTCCACCCATTTCAATATTTACCTAACATGTAATTTTTATCCAATTCTGATGGATAATTTTAAGACTGTGCACACAAAAACAACAAATATTTACATAATACATAACGGATAGAAAAACATCCCGGGCACAATAACAAGAAATATAAAATATGTGGGACTATCACAATAATAAATATGTGCAAGTAAATAGAAATAATACTTTATTGACTTCAATAAATTGAAAGATACTGGTTAATCATACTGTTGAATGGAAATACTGAATAGTAAAAACACGAAATAATTCCAAATTCAGCTAAGGTTTAATTCAACTCAAGTGAAAATCTTAATTATGCATCTCTTGATAAAATTTTATAAAATTATTCTAAAATTCCTTCAACTACAATATAAAATGTATAATAATTTTCCCTCAAATAGTTTTTACCTAATTTTTCTTCTAGGGAAAATAATTTGAATAAATGGAAGAGAAATATAAAGAATGTATAGACACTAATATTAAATAATATAAAAATTACTTATACAGTCAACCTAACTTAAATAATATGATATTGGCCATTGATTAGACAAGTAAAGTGAACAGAAAGCCCAAAAATATATCAGAGTGTAGTTAGTTTATGAATAAGATGCCATTTTAAGTTATTAGTAAATACACAAATTACTCTATAAAGGTAGAAAACAAGAATAATTGATCAGTTCTTTAGAGATGGGGAAGAAGATGCTTATCTTGCTTGATACATCAAAATAAATTCTAAAATCATTAAATAAGTAACAGTAAAGCATGAAACAAAATATAACTATAATGTAAATATTAATATAGAATTTTAATCTGGAGAAGGCTTTCTATAAATGACACCAAAGGAAGAAATCATAAATAAAAATATTGATAAGTTTAAATGTTCCATCATCAAAAGCACAACAAATAATTAGAACAAAACCTATACCATTCAAAGTTAACCTTTATTCTTTTTGTAGAACTCACAAGTCTTATTGTAAGATATTAAAACTATTCAGAAAAGTGCAGAGAATAAAAGAAAAATGATTCCCAAGCTCTTCCACACAGATTATTAGAGAGTTATCATTTTAATGAATTTTCCTCCAAATTAGATTCTCTACATTGATACACATAAAATTGCAAGGATATAACTGTACTTTTTATGTATGCTGTTCTGATAACCTGTTTTTTCCAAACAATATTTTCTGTAAATATTCTAATTTTAAAAAGTAGAGAGGTTTATGTCATTGTGTTAAATAACTACATATTGTTCCATCTCATGGCTTACAGAAAACTTCACTTAATTGTTCCCTTTTCCTCTGTTAGCATTTGCATAATAGTGTGTGTGACTGATTGTTAACAGTTATTCTCCCTTGCCTGGTAGTGAGTTCCCTAACATCAGAAATGGCATCCAAGACATTTCTTGATGTAATCTTAGGGCCCAGCTTATGTTGGGGTCTCCAAAAGAGCTGGTGGGTAAAAGAGGTACACTAGATACGTTACGATATATAATTATGAAAAAAATAATAGAGACCTTATATAGCCCATGATGGGCAGTGGCAGAATTTGAAATTCATATTTGTTAAGGACCTGAGTGGTAACAATAGTGTACAATAAATAAATTATAAGAAATAATTATCATTAAGCCATGTGACCATGGACCTAACATAGTCACACCCTTTGTGAAACTAAGGGCCAAAGTAAGTGTTGTGAAATTTATACATCTCTAATACAGAGGAATTATATATTGCTTCTTTAACTGGGGACCAAGCATGCAGGTAAGGGAAGTTAGAGACCAGAACTCTATATATTTTTGGTAAAATAACCTTTTTCTCTTAGTTCTCTAGGATGGAACTGGGTAAGAAGGAGAAGGAGCTCAGTGGATTCACTGGCTGACTCACCAACATTTATCTGTAGAAATTTAGAGCTACCCAAACATTAATGCACAAAGATTTAATAACAGAGTTACTTATAATAGAAAAATAATGGACAAAGTCTAGATGAACTGTAATAAAGAATTGGTTAAATCAGTGTGTGATTGATTATTAACATCCACATGAGCAGAAGCTTGGGAAATGGTGATGAGTTGGCCATTTCTGAAGTAAATGCTTTTCAAACTTTCTGTAGTGTAGTGATTGTTTTTTCCAATAGCCAATGTGTTTCAGATTGACATTTTATAAAACATAAGAAATTTTTTCAACAATATCAAATTGCCATAACTTATCTAAGCACTTATCCCAATTTTCTGTACTTACTGTTTGTGGACTGATTACAAGTAGTTCAGAAACTGGTATCAGGCCATAGAGAATACTTTTCGTAGAATAGATATATAAAACCTTGGCAAGCACATTCATTAATTCAAAATTGAAATGGCTTTTTAAAAATCTAAGCCAAAATGTGCCATATATATACATGGGTTTGCTTGGAATGTTTTATACTATGGTATGTCCTTTATCACAATAAAGACTTTATGTGTAATACTATGTAAACCACAGAATACAGGAATTATTGGTCATCAATTGGTTTTGTGCCATAAAATCTCAGGGAACTTTGAGGTTTTGTATAACAAATACTAAGGTAATATATTTTCTATTACATTAACTACTCTCCCATAAACAAAATGCCTTGACATTTACTTTTATCTGTTTCCTTCTATACATAAAGCTATCATTCAAGTCCATTTTGGGGAAAATGTTAGAGTTCACGTACATTAGGAAACAAATGACTAATACAATCCCAGCCAGAATCCTTTCCAAAGAGCTAATAAGTTCCAAGTACTGGAAGCCAACAAGATTGCCCACCCTCACCCTAGAAAAGTCATAGAGGCCTTATTTCCCTGTAATACACTCGCAGGCTCTGTTAATAGTTAAAGCCTGGCAGTAGAAACCCAGAGGTTGAGTTTTTAGTGCTGTTAGATTATCCCAGGGCAGTATCAATTTCTGGCAGTGATAACACATGCGATGGCTTTCCGGTAGGACACAGCCACGGGGTTCCTGGCAGAGCCACCGAGCAAGGTTTTTGTAAGCAGATCCATATCATTTTTGACAGGACTAACATATGGCTTTGGATTTCTGGCCAAAGACTCCTTCATGGTTCTTATCAGAGGAGACCCTACACGCTCTCTGGCAACACTGCCGTGCGATGTAAAGGATTTAATTCCTGGAAGTATATTGCCATGATGATTTGCTACAGAACAAATTTCAAAGTTGGTTTCCTGCCAGCATAAAATTCTATAGGTCATGTCAAGGCCAACACAGCAGTGAGTTTTCAACAAGAAGATACTGAGCTGATCTTTTAATAGCCTTCCTTTTCACACTTTGCCGCATTCTTAAGTGTTTCCATGTACACTGGGTATAAATAAAATATTTTGTACATGAAAGAATATTGCAATCATGTAATGTGTTTTGTGCCTGTACATACAAGAGCATTTGCAGCAGTACTTCTCACTTGTTCATCCAATGAAACAAATTGCAATTATTGTGAAATTTCACTTTAATTTGTGAAAGAGCCAAGGCATGTTCCTGTTAACGGTGACGATGGAAAGAATAATAACTTCCCAGAGTTCAGAAGGCAGTTTAATTCATCCTTTTATTCTGAACAGTATAATTCAGCAGCTAAAATGACTGCAAACATCTGAAAGGAGAAAGCCCTGGCCTTTGAAAGGTAATTAAAGTTCAAGATATAGAATAGGAAGTAGCAATATATCCTTCACTGGAGGTGATGCATCATTATATTTTCCTAAAACAGTACTACACACAGTGCATAATTTTAAAATACTGTTTTAATGCTGCTCTCATACCACTGCAATTAACAATATCACATCACATTTTACTAGTATTTCCACCACAACTGGTGTCATCCTGTCTGGTGTTAACTCAGTAAGCACTGCAATCTCTTCAAATGAGAGATTTCTCAAATTAAAAATCACAAAATCACTGTATTTAATTTGATTTATATAAAATATAAACAAACTAACAAGAGAAAATGAGCTGAGCATTCTTTAGCTCAATAGAAAATCAAATGCTTTTTATAAAATGATTATTATTCAACAGAAGCAAACAAAAAATGATACTGGGTCACTATCATCTGTTTTATGGTGACTTCGAGTCTTATTACAATTAATTCAGTGTAACTTTTAAAATTTGTTTATTATCATCCTTATAAAAACACTGCCCCCAAACTGAAGGCTATTCAAACTTAAGTAACCTTGGAGATGTATGTGGATGAACTCTAATGTGTAAAATCATTTGGGGAAATAGGTCTGGGTGATGTGGAGAGCTAGTAAAACTTACTGCCAAATGAAGATTGTAAGTTTAAGACTTGTTTCTTTGTTGTTCATTGTGAAATGCCTAAGAGACAGAAAGTAAAGGTTAGAAATAATCAGTAAAAATGTTTTCTGAGTGTCCTGTGGGACTGGAGCACTGTATTGATGGATATACTATTGTAATTCTAAATCAGCTCTTAACCTCACTGGAGTCCTTTCTCCAAAGTCTGAAGAAGAGTCCTGAAGCAGATACCTTGTCTTTTCTTTAACAGCTGCAAAGGCATCCTGAACTAGACGTAGGTCAGATTCTACTTCGGTAATCATTGTAATAATTTTGGTATTGTCTGGTTATATCTGATGCAAAGTTTAAGATACAGGTGTCACAGACTCTCAATATTTCCTTTATTTATTTATTTAATCAACAAATAGCAACCCAGTAGCAAATATGTACCAAGTACTCAGATACAGTTTCGTGTATGCACTTACATGGTTTCAAAAAACCATGTAAGAGCCTCATGTTTGAACCATGAAGAGGGAAGCCTTTTCAATTATAATAAATATTTGCATTGCCAAAACAAATGGGTCAAAGAAAATTAACGGAAAGATAAAACTTACAGTTCAATGAAGTTCGAGGGCTCATAATTTTCTAACCATTTCCAGTGAAACATATAAAAATCATGGTTTCGATTGAAAAAATAGTATGTTATACTAATCTACTAAGTAGATGTACAATGTAATTAAACACAAATAAGATACAGGAATATGGCACAAAGAAAAGAATAACATAATTGTAACTGATCAGTGCTTTGGTTTTCAATTTTGTGTTAGTGCAGGACCATCGCTCACTAACTCACCAAGTGCCAATGTTTTAAGTTAAAGAGTTGAATAATCATAGAGTTGGCTGCTTCAACCTATGGCTCATGCCCAAGAGACTCAGAAACACAGGGGAGCAAGAAATCTGGCTGGAGCAGAAGCACTGGGAATCACACTCACACTCATGATAGGGAAAGGCTTGTTCCTTGTCCTTTCTTTGACTTTGTATGTTGTAACTTGGGAGGTATGAATTTCTTAGATGGTAGTTACATCAGAAATAGGTCAATGAGGTGCCAGTTCATCCTTCTGAAGGCTTAGATATCAGCAGAGAAGCCAGGCTCTCTCTTGGCTTTGACAGAGCAACAGGAAGGAACTGAACTGCTCAGTAAACGGATTAGAATGAAGTAAACTACTCCAAAGGTGATGGGTATATTTCTAAGCAGGAACAATGAATTTCAGGCATATCAAATGAAAATATGCTCCCTTTTCCCATAGGAAAATAAAATTACTACAATGTTCTAAGTATTTACTAGGCACCAAAACAATTTTTCAGATAATGTGTATATTATTACGTTACTTTAAGAATAAGGAAAGGATTCTCAGAAGTTATGTAAATAACCCAAGAATGCAGAGCTAGCACCTGGCAGAGGCAGGACTGGCATGCAGGCATCAGCTGCCCCGTTTGCTGGGGCTCTCTAAGCCTGCTGTTCCCTTTTACCAAGTGGGGGGTGAATGACAAAGGCATCATTTTCACCATTATTTCAGAGCACAGACTTCGCTAACTACATTCTTTAATTTCAATCTTCACAAACCACTCATGGCATCTTTGTATGGGGCCAGAAATATCAAATTTCTTTAGGAAGCCTTGAGTTCTTAAGCACAATCATCTTTTTTTCCCCTCGTTTTTTCCCCATAGTTTACAAAAATAATGGCCACAGGATAAAAAATACTTAAAAATTAATTTATTAATTATGGCATTTTTCCTTCAAAGAAAATAATTTAAGCTCAACTTTTCAGGCTTTATTGAAGCCATTACTATTCTATGAAATAGAAAATGTTTGAGCTTCCCGCTGCTGTATTTATAGCTGCATTGTCTGTTGTTCCACACTTTATCAAACTGCACCATAATCAAGATACAGGTTAAGGTAACAAATGATTAGTCTTCCCAAGAGAAGTGTAAATGAACTCTGATTTGTAAATTGGCTAATTATTTTTTGTGCTACATCATTAGCTTTAGAAAGTCTTTAGATTTAAATGTATTATTCACAGAAAAATTCAAGCCTATTATTTATAAAAAGCACACTGGCATTATGCAAAGATATGCTATAGGTAAGCCATGAGAGAAATTTTCTCAATTCTTCTCAATTTATAGTTATTTTCTGACTATAAATATAAAAACTATTTATTGTAGAAAATATAGGAAGATGTAGGAAACCACACAGAAGAATATAAAAATTTATTGAATCCCACAACCTAGAATAACTGTTATTAATGCATACAGTCTTTAAACATATATTTGCACAGATGTAACTACAACAAGATGTTTACAAAACTGGAATAAATGACTTGTTAATAGCCTGATAATTTTTCCCTTAACAGTAAGCTGGAAGCAGATATCTATGTTATTAAACTGTTTTATATAAAATTATCTTTAGAAACATAAAATTAACTATGTATCAATATTTATTTAGTCAATACTCTAGTATTATCATTTTGTTTCTTTCTAGTCTTTAAACTATTATAAGCAATCCCAGGAAGAATATACTTACAGAAAAAGGATGATATCAACCCTTGTGATGGTTTTCTAAGAATAAATTAATGAAAAGTTTCAAAGAATATGTATTATTAATTTTTTTAAAAAGTTTTAACACTCTAATACCTTCTAGCTGTTAGAGAAAATTGTTTATGTCTCTATTGTTGCCGAGAGTGGCTATTGTGAGACTTTTAAACACCATTTTAACAGATTAAATAATTTATCTCAGTTTTATTTAACTGTAGGTCTTTGATTATTAAGTGGAAACTTTTCCAAAATAGTCATTGGTCATCTGTACATAGGTGATCTTTTACTATTTCATCATACCCACTTATTCATTCATGTATTCATTCATTTAATATATACTTATTGTGCCCTAGGCAGCATCATTCCAGTCCTTGGAATTAAAGTGGTGAAGAAGACAACTGACTTCCGCTTGCACAAGATAAACACGCTCCTAAAGTCAGACAGATAATACACAGAACATCAAAAATAAACAAGTTAGTTTCAAGCCATGTGTATTCGTTTCCTGGGGCTTCCGTAACAAATTACCACAAACTGGGTGGCTCAAAACAACAGAAATTTATTCTGTCACGGTTCTGATGGTCAGAAGTATGAAATCAAGGTGTCAGCAGGACTGTGCTCTCTTTGCCGGCTCTAGGGGAGAATCTTTCCTCGCCTTTTCCTGCCTCTAGTGGTCCCAGGCATTGCTTGGCTGTGGCCTCATGACTCTGATCTCTGTCTTTATCTCTTTGTTTGTATCCTGCATCTCTCTGTGTCTAAATGTCTGCCTTCTTTTTCTTATGAAGACACCTGTCATTGGATTTAGGGCCTACCCTAGTATAGTACTAACTCATTTTAACTTGATTATATCTGCAAATACCTTATTTTCACTCAAGTAAGGTTACATTCATAGGTACTGGGGCTTACAACCAGAGCGTATCTCTTTTTCTGCGGGTGGAGACACAAGTCAGTTGACTACACAGTGATAAAACACTAGGAGAAAAACAAAGGTTTGACTTTCAAATTCCATAATAGATAGTGACCAGGGATGGATTAGGAGCCCTACATAGATGCAGTGACCAGGAAAGACCTCTCTGGAAAGGTAACCATTGAGCTAAGATTTGAATGACGGGCAGGAGCCAGTAACATAGGGACATTGGGGAGGAAAGCTCTAAGCAACAAAACGCAGCTAGTGCAAAGTCCCCAAAAGGTGGAGTGTCATAAGATAGGGAGGGGCTGGCTCATATCTCATATGGGACTTTATGGATCACAATAAAGAGGTTACAATCAACCATGGAATAAAATGGTTTTTTAAAATAGCTATTATCAAATAGTTGGCACATGCCAGGCAATACTGAAACAAGTTTTGCATGCCTTAACTTATCTAACACATACAGAAAAAGGAAAATCATTTTATTACTGTCTTCTAAACTGATAAAATAAAGGATCAGAAATTCTAAATAACTTTTTTATGTTGTAGAGACAATTAGGAATATTTCTAATTGATTCTGAAGTGTTCTTTTTTATTAAGTATGTTAACATCTTTCTTCAAAAGTTTACTAGCTTTTAATTAACCTTTGGAGATTAATTTTTGAAGATTTTTTACTACCAGATATTTAATATGGTCCTATCATTGATGTGCTTATTTTATTTATTTATTTTTTTTGAGACGCAGTCTCACTCTGTTGCCCAGGCTAGAGTGCGGTGGCATGATCTCAGTTCACCACAACTTCTGCCTCCTGGGTTCAAGTGATTGTCCTGCCTCAGACTCCCAAGTAGCTGGGACTACAAGCATGTGCCACCATGCCCGGCTAATTTTTGTATTTTTAGTAGAGACCGGGTTTCACTATGTTGGCCAGGCTGGTCTCAAACTCCTAACCTCCTGATCCACCCTCCTCCGCCTTCCAAAGTGTTGGGATTACAGGCATGAGCCACTGCGCCCAGCCGTGCTTATCTATTTTTCTAAATCTCTATGTATCTGTGATTTTACTTTAGTGCCCTGCATTACCTGGTTTGATTAGAATAAAAATAAAAACTTGACTCTCTTGGATTAAAATAAATGACAGCTTATATTTTAATAGTCATGCTTTTTTTCTTTCCTTTTTAAAAAGTTTATTGTATATGTACAGTACTTATTGCATTCATGTAAAAATATTTTTAAATAGAATACATTTTTGTTCTTCTGACTACAACAGAGAAGACTTGTATTATGATGAAGGCCTTCTTTCCGGTATAATATTTGCCCTAACCCACTGCACACAACCGCCCCTAAACCTAAATCCAGGATCGTAATAATCATTTTCTGTACCAGGGCATAGTATAATCGTCAGTCCTTGACTTTTCAAGTGACTGAGCATTAACATGACTTTGTAATAATCTTCTCTACTAGACTCCTGCAATGCCACATTTCTTTCACAGAAGGAAAGTTGTTCTGAGTCTGTTAAAAGTGTTTCAATATTCTGACATACATGAAAACATAGCTTCTAATGTACTTACGATTTCTCATCAAAATGACAATTTCACAAAAATTTCACTTAATTTTCAAAGTTAAACTTTAATTATAATTGTCAGTGACTTCAATAAATGATCTTGTTTGTTTTCCAAATTCATTAACTACTTTTCAAGGATGTCAGACCTCTTGGTTATAAATTCTTAGTCAAATTGCTAGGCCTTCTCACAAAATCAAATATCAGATAATATGAGAAAGAAGGACCAATGAAATATGACATAGTTTAATTGGTTTGGTGACTGATTTGGCAGAAAATTGTTGTTAAAAATTTGGATGCTATAAGTTATTTTAAAATATCTGGCAATATGTAAACTGTTGACACAAAATAGTGAAATGCATGATCATGGGTTAATAGGAACATTAAAAAGCATAGCCCTTCAAAACAGAAACTGACACGCTGTCTTCAGATAGCTGATGTTTAGTCATTTACCCATGACAAATTAGCTGTATTTCAGTTTAGTAGATTTCAATCACAGTATAAACTCCAGCTTAAAAGAAAAAAAAAAAAAAGAAAAGAATGAAGTTATTATTGGTATAAAACTCTGTACAAAAATCTTATAGAGAAACAAGAAATCCTACCAATTTTCACACAAAGACGCAACTCTGTTTAAGCAGCTACACCAGATCCATTTATATAATTGTAAAATTTGAATGGTTCACTTTAAGTTAGAGATTCTGAAAGCTAAGCTCAGAAACTTAGAGGAGCTTAGTTATTCACATTATGCCGTTGTGGTTCTATTTTTTTCCCTAAATAGTAACAGTACACACAAATTCCTCAAAATATTATAAATAAAAATCCCCTTTTATATTCACCAATATACAGAATGAGATTAAATGTTGTGTTTTTGTATGGTTTATCCCTATTCTTTTTCCGGATTAGAACAGTTTAGAAACAGTAACCTTTTTTTTTTTTTTTCATTTCTTTCTTTTTTTTCTTCTTCTATGCCATCTGGGTAGGCAAACCCAATTAGCACATGTTGAAAGCTAGCAACACCTTTTCCAACATTTCAGAGTTTTGGCAAGCTTTAAAAGTTACTATGTCACATAAAAGCTCATTTGGCACATTACAAGGATTTGCAGTATGAATTTATCATATGGAATGATCATTTTCCAAGTGCATTGAGAACATACAGCACAATTGGATTTGGAAAGATCAGTTGAAATAAACTACATCACCGTGATTCTAGGATCAATCCATTCAATCTCTGTAATGGAGTTCTTCACCTTCTTTATTTATGCAATAGAGAAAAGAGTATGGTCCAGAAAAGCCCTGGTCTTGGTCTGAAATGGTTTTAATTCTGGCATTATATCACCTTACTAAAGGAATCTTGGAAAAGATGAGAATAAAGTCTCCAAGTTTATACTATAGGATTTATGAAATTCCCCAATTTCCATGTCTTTGTCATTATGCTAATGGTTTCCAAGGCTGCTCTGAACTCAGTAATCATTGCTTTCCTCAATGATCATATACCTGACACTGGCTGGCAACTGTCCACTAGTTTCCCCCTTCTACTTCAGTAACATGCATTACAGAAATTATCTGGTGTATTATACTTGTCTGTTGTAGTAGATATGCTATGTTGCCTTATTTACCATCTGTTTCAAACTTCTTTACAGGGACCTTCCTTCCTTGCAGGGGCTGACAGTGAAATATTACATTTCCTAGACACGGTTGCACCTGGGGTCCCAGATGTAATTTAGGGTCCACCATTTAGATGCACTTGCCTGAGCACTGAATCTGCAATTAAGCTAAGTAGGGAGACAGGCAATATGCCTTAAAACATCCATTTTACTGCTGCATATTAAGCAACTATACCAGAGCCCTGGGGCCAGCAGTTTGGACAGTAGCTCCCTATCCCCAGATGTGGACCCAAGCAGCTGGGTCAGAGGCTACCCCCATTTTCAAGGTTGTGGATTTTAGCAGAAACATCCTTTCTTTTGATGGGCCAGTTCTATGGAGTTTCTGTGTCAGATCCTTCCATGAATCTCAGCTGCCCTTACAGTTATTTGTGTGAACCTCTAATTCTCAGGATTAAATCTCTTCATGTTTAAGAGAACTTGTTTTCCACATGCAACTGAATCCTGACTCATATTATGTCTTTGATACTAAGCTACATTTATAAAATGATTCAAGCTATGCCATGTATTCTCCTTTATGTCCTTCTTACACACATGGAGATGAAAACATGAGAAACCATTTTGGAATTAAAAATATCACCATGGCAGAAGAAGGTGGCTTATTCTAAAACTCAATTAGATCAAATTACAACTATTTTTAGGTTTCTATTAGTGTAAATAACCACATTAATGGCATGAAACACATACTTTCATACATACGAACCCACATTTTAACTGCTCAATGCATATATGTGCTTAGGGGCTCCACTGTAAAACAGCTTTCTACCTCAAATCTAAATACAATGTCTTGCTAAAAATCAAAATGGACACTGAAATTAATATTACCATGTTTTTATTTATAGTCATATGTTTTTCTTACTTTTAAATCATCTCTAATACTTACACAGTCTCTGCATCATCACCGTATTTTATCAAAGGAAGCATGATGCTTTTTGATTGCAGTCATCATTCTCATTCTGGCTCTTGTTATTTCATACCATCGTATGGTGATGACCTGCTAATGTTTCTTACTGGGGCAGAAGACATTTAGATAGAGAGAATATCATATAAGGGGCCTTTAGATAGAAAGAGCAAGGTGCCCTACAGGAACATATGTAATATTAGGTTTTCCCCATAACCTCCTCCTATGACACTATCAAGCCAGTTTTAAGCCTTCACTGATGAGATACGCCATTGATCACCTTTTCTCTTTCACACATTCATAATCTTGAACTCTTATGTAATTCTAACATTTTTCACCTATTTTTGTTTTCCTAATTACATCATTAGCTGGGGCTCCGGCTTTTGCCAGGGTGCCAAGGCTTATGTTCCATGCTTTGTTGTAGATCATACTGTTGGTATCTTAAAAAATGTTTTGATTGGCTGGGCTCGGTGGCTCAAGACTGTAATACCAGCACTTTGGGAGGCCGAGACGGGCGGATCACGAGGTCAGGAGATCAAGACCATCCTGGCTAACACGGTGAAACCCCGTCTCTACTAAAAAATACAAAAAACTAGCCGGGCAAGGTGGTGGGCGTCTGTGGTCCCAGCTACTCCGGAGGCTGAGGCAGGAGAATGGCATGAACCTGGGAGGTGGAGCTTGCAGTGAGCTGAGATCCGGCCACTGCACTCCAGCCTGGGCGACAGAGCGAGACTCTGTCTCAAAAAAAAAAAAAAAAAAAAAAGTTTTGATTGATCTAGCCTCACATTTAGCATTTTAGAATAAGCCATTTTCTTGAATACCTGTAATACTCTCACTTTCCCAAGTAATTTCTTACGTCCTTATCTCTGCCTCTCTATTTTTATTGATTTTGTTTTATTTTTGTGCATTCTTAAAATAAAACTGTTATTTTCGTTACAAATACACAACTTGTTACTCAGAGCTTTTGCTACCAGAATTGAAATCTGTCCAGTGTTATAAAAGTAGCTATTTCTAAAGGGTCGCTTAGTCACAAAAATTCTGATTTACTGACACTGAGAGTCATCTGTAGAATTATTACCTTGTTAGAAGTGACCATAGGCCATACTGAATGGATTCCAGCTTATCATGAACATATTACAGGCTGTCCCAACATAATCTTTGAAGTAGCTGACCCATCTCAAGTGTCCTAATAAAGACTGTTTTAAAAACAAATGAGATGAAGATCCACGGAAGCACAGTGCTTTCAGTAGAGAATGTTGTACTGTTTCTTAAAAATAGATTAGAAACAATAAAGTTTCAGTATTTTTAAGTAAATATCATTTCCCATTTTTTTACTGTATTGTCCTGTAAGGTTATTCATAAATACTGTAGTTATTATTCACTGTTGGAACTTAAACTATTGCAGTGTCCTGTATTGGCTACATTGCTCTGAAAAGGCACATTTGTAGGCAACTCTGATGTATGAAACTTACTTAAATATTTGGCTGGCAGTAGCCAGCTGTTGGCTGAAATGACTTACCCATTCCATTAGTGGAATAAATGGTTGAGAATGTCAACAAGGCTATTGTCTTCCAAAGAGTCCTTGTTTCTGTACACATCTTGCAAATACTTATGTAACATGGAACCTATTCAAAAGGCTCAATCCAATAAAAGAAGAAAACCAAAAATTTGGTCTCCCAAACTGAATGAAAATGTGTTCATTCCTCCCACTTCAGGGAAGTGTCAAAAAAGACTGTCAGTTTCATAATTATGCCTCTTGAGCAGATGGGTGGTAAGACATTCTGTGGCATTTGAGAGGAAAATAATTTTAAAACCCTAAAAATAATAATAAAGGAACTTCTAAATAAAGTGCATGCTCCAACACACAAGTAAAATATCTTAAAGTAAGAATGGGTTTTAAAAAAATGACTAGAGCCCCATTTGTTAGCTAGACCTTTCTATGTTTACAGTACACACACCATCAGGTTTTATAGCAGGTCATAATAAAAGACAACCCTGCAGAATGTTCCAGAATAGCTACATAAGTTTGGAGACGATGAATTTATGTAGTATGAATCCACAGTTTGCTCCCACTTCGAATCAACCACAGGAAATAGCTGATGCAGTGAATAAGGTTAAAATAACAATATGGAGCAGGGGCTGGGGCAGCGGCAGTTAATTCTCAACTTTCGTTTCATTAATTCCAAAAGAGCAAGTAAAACAGAACACAAGGATGAAACTCACAGCTCAAATTCCTATTACAATCTGAAGGCTACGGCTACCTGGCTCTCTGAACTGCAGTCTGTTGACAGATGATAAATTCCATTTCCTGAATCATCACACCCTTTCACAACACTGTATTTTCCTGACAGTGTTTCTTTGGATCCACTGGGTAGGTAAACACCACAGATTTAGGTGTGAACAATCTATCTGGAAAAGCATGACAAATAATATTGACAAGTCATTTGTTCCCTCTCTCTTTTGTGTCAAATTCAGAAAACCAAGGAAAAGGAAAGAAAAAAGATTTCAAAACTCACATAAAATTTTTGGTTGAATTAGCAACACAGCTACTTGAGTCCTGCAACTAACAGGATAGATCTAATAAGCAGGTGGTCTTTGATTTTGAAACATAATACAGTACATTTAAAAAAAAATACACATGTAATACATGCTCACTGTAGAAGAAATAGAAAGGAAAAATAAGTGAAAGATAAAATAAAATTGTTTATATTAATAATTCTACTACCTAGAGGTCAGGACTATAAACATTTTGGTACTGGTTCTCTAATTTTTTTTCATACACACATGGCTATATTTGCAAAAATACCACTTCTTACATACTAATTTGTAGGCTGCTTTTTCACATACCTTACTTAACAACATTCATAGTAATAGAATTCTATAATATTAATGGCTTTATATTTTTATATGCATATATGATATAGTATATATGTATATATATAATAGCTCCTACATATATACAACTATAGACAGTTCATTGTATTATATACACGTACATATACATATATATGCTTGCACACGTAATATGTAGTTCTTACTACTTTCCAGACAGTATTAGGTATTTAACTTAAATTTTTTGTTTTGTTATTATAAATACTGCTGGGATAAAACATTTTGTTATTATAAATACTACTGGGATGAAATTGTTGTCTATATAAATTTATGTTTATTTTAAAAATAAATTTCTTGAATAGTTAAAATTGCTTTCTTACGATTTTTAAAAGTAGATTTGGTTGGCCAAAGAAGATGCACAGTTTTTAAATCTTTGACATATTTTAACCAAGTTTTCTTCCAGAAAAGCTGTACCAATTTAAGCTATCAGCAGCAATTATTAGAATGTCCAGTTCTCTATACCTTTCTAAAGCTGAACTTTATCTTTTTTTAACCTCTCTTATTTACATAGGAAAAATGCCATTCATAAATTTTCTTCTAATTTACACTTTTTGGTTACTAGTAAGCCTGAACAACTTTAATAATATTATTGGAAATTTCTACTTCTTATATCATGAATCATTGTTCATGATTTTCTTAGAATTTAGTTGTGCAAAGCAAAAATTACTAAAGCTCTTTTAAGCAATATATAAGAAATTACATGAGTGTGTATGTACATATATATAGGACATTACACGTATATAAAATGAGTAGAAGACCTAGTAAAATAGACTGGAAACTGGACATGTATAACATAGTGGATGCTATTGGTGAAATGCCACATTTCCTTTACCAGACGATATACCATGTCCCAGTTGCTGTGAGTTGTAAGCTCACAGCTACCTGTCTCCTTAGAATTTTCTTTGGCTGGATAACAACCTCATCTTGGAAGTTAGACCATCCTTCTTCCCAGAGTTAACAGCCAATAATCAACCGACATGAGATACAAAAAGCCAGACTCCTTGCTTCAAGATAGTGTAATCGAGGCTCCAGAACTTCCTGCAAAGATAAAAGTCACCTTCAGCACAGGTTACATCCGTGCTTAGACTCCTTCTTCTCCCATTCTCCTTAAGTGGTCTTTTCTTAAGAACATTCCTTCAACCAATCACCCAAATCCTCATCCGACTTCTGCTTTTAGGGATCCTGACAGAACACAAGGACCCTGAGAACCACACTGCAAAGCTGGCTCACCAGGGAGGCTGCTGAAACAATTTGAAAACTGGGGAGTCAGGATAGCTACTGCCCCAGTGCAGCTCAAGTTCGAATACACATGAGAATAGCATGTGCCCTGGACTCTGCATCTTGATAAAGCTATGGAGTAGAAACAAGGGCCATCATGACGGCTGTTGCCAGAGAACCCGTCACTTCCACAATTGAACTTGCCTGGATAAGCAGCAGGAACAGCAAAAGCCTGGCATGCATCCAGCTTACTGGTCTCTTTTATTTTGTACTATACCATCCTCTTCATGAGATCTTAGGCCCTAACTGCTTAAGAGAGCCTGATGAAAGTGGTCTCTGGCTTTGAGGCAAGCTGCAAGGATGTTGGAGGATTTGAGTGGCTATGTGTGCCACATACATGGGAAGTCCTGAGAGGTGAGGCCAGCTAGACTTCCTGGGTCCAGTGGGGACTTGGGGAACTTTCCTGTCTTACAAGAGGATTATAAAATGCACCAATCAGCACTCTGTAAAATGCACCAATCAGCAGGATTCTAAAAGTAGCCAATCATGGGGAGGATTGAAAAAGGGGCACTCTGATAGGACAGAAATGGAACATGGGTGGGGACAATAAGGGAATAAAAGCTGGCCCTTACCGCCAGCAGGGCCAACCCACTTGAGTCCCCTTCCACGATGTGGAAGCTTTGTCCTTTCACTCTTCACGATAAACCTTGCTACCGCTCACTCTTTCGGTCCATGCCATCTTTAAGAGCTGTAACACTCACCGTGAAAGTCAACGACTTCATTCTTGAAGTCAGCGAGACCACGAACACACCAGCAGGAACCAACTTTGGACACAGTCCCTTTGTTCATTTTCTATGACAGATTCCTTTCCCTTCTCGATCCTTTCCATAATTCGCAGCTTGCTGTTTGTGTCTTAATATTGTTTTTGATGATTTGTGACATTCAATTTTTTTTTTCTTTTTCTTTTTGAGAGGGAGTCTAGCTCTATAACACAGACTGGAGTGCAGTGGCAGGATCTCAGCTCACTGAATCTCCACCTACCTGCTTCAAGTGATTCTCCTGCCTCAGCCTCCAGAGTAGCTGGGACTACAGGTGTGCGCCACCAAGCCCATCCAATTTTTAAAATATGTTTATTAGAAATGAGGTTTTGCCATGTTAGCTGGGCCAGTCTCAAACTCCAGGCTTCAAGTGATCTGCCCATCTTGGCTTCCCAAAGTGCTAGGATTACAGGCATGAGCCACCAAGTCTGACCAAGAACATTTTTTGAATAACTGCTTTACCTTTATAGTTTATCTTTGGCATTACCTCTGAAATGGCTTTCTCTATAAAAGTTATAAACAAAAATATTTCCTATATTTTATTATTGTTCTTTTTTATTACATATATTAAACTATTTGAAATTTACTTGGCATACATGGTGAGAGTAAAAATTCCATTTAATGTATGTTTCCAATGTAAGCAGCTAAATACATAGCACAGAATGTTGAATAATTAATTCTTTAAAGCCTAACTTGTTCATAATCCTTTTTGATATTTTAAGATTTCTGTTAAGTTTCATTGCCTGCTTGTCTGTGCTAGCACAAGTGCTGCATGGTTTAAATTGCTGTTGCTGTAGAATGCATTAAAATAGTGGGTAGTATAGAGCAATTTAAGTCATTCCTTTTCAAAGTTTACCTCAATATTCTTTGAGATGTACTCAATCACTTTGAGAAATCCTATACAAATCCTTTGGGGAATTTTAAGTTCAACTGCATTAAATTTATGAATTAAATAAAAGAAGTTACACAATCCTGATATTTTTATTCATGATTTTCTTATTTATGAAGACTAAATTTGTTTTCATCATTTGTTTATTTGTTTCTTACTTCGTGGCCAATTGTTGATATTTTCTTCACATACGTACCAAAACTTTTTTAGTTGTAAATTTTAATGGAGTAAATTTTATTTCATTAGTCTTCTCTTTTGGATGGACTCCTGATATCTCCAGTTACTTTAGTATATGACTATTCTAGAAATAGGAAAATATTTTTAATTTTTACTTATTTCTGTCTTTTATTATTTACTTATTTTTATTTACATGGGAAAAGTATATGGAATGCTTCATGAATTTGCCTGTCATCCTGACAGTTTATGATCTGCTACCTTGCCATATGAACATCTGAATTAGTTTGTCACTATCCACAAAATAACTTTTTGGGATCTTTACCGCCATTGCATTGAATCTATAGATGAAGATGGAAACTATTAGTATCTTGACAAAATTATGTCCTCTTATCTGTGAACATGAAAAATATCTCCATCTATTTAGTTATTTGGTTTCTCTTATCAATTTTGTAGTATTGCTCATATATAATTGTGTATATTTTATTAGGTGTATACCTAAGTATTTCATTTGGGAGAAAATCAATGTGAATGGTATTGTGTTTGTAACTGCATGTTCCACATGTTCGTTGCTGGTGTATATAGGAAAGTGACTGACTTTTGTATATTAACTTTGTATCAGGCAACCTTGTAGTAATCACTTATTAGTTTCAGGAGGTTTTTTTCTTTTTGTTTGATAATTCTTTTGGATTTACTACACAAATCACATCATCGGTGAATAGTCTTATTCCTTGCTTCCCAATCTGATACCATTTCTTTTTTTGTGTGTTATTGTATTAGTTAAGACTTCTAGTATGATGTTGGATACAATGGTGAGAGAGGACATCTTCCCTGGTTCCTGGTCTTAGTAGTAAAGCTTCAAGTTAATCACCACTAGATATATTAGATATAGTTATTTTGAAGATATTCTTTGTCAAGTTAAGGTTGTTTTCCATTTCTAGTTTACTGAATGTTTTGTCGTGAACATGAACACATATTGAATTTTGTCAAATGCTTTTTCTATATTATAATCCTGTAATTTTTTCTTTAGTCTGTTGATGTTATTACATTAATGTTCAATGTTGAACTATCCTTGCATACTTGGAATAAATCTCACTTGTCTTGATGTATAATTATCTTCACCCATCGTTGAATTTTATTTGCTAATATTTTCTTGAAAATTTTTGCATCTAACTTCATAAAAAATATTGATCTGTAGTCTTATAGTTTTCTTTGTCTATTTTTGATAGTGGGGTAATGGTATCATAGACTTATTTAGGGTGCATTCCCTCTGCTTCTTTCTATTGAAAGAGATTGTGGAGAATTAGTATAATTTCTTCCTTAAATGTTTGGTCTTTAACTAAATTATATCTGCAAAGTCTTTTGGTCATGTAAAGTAACATATTCGCAGGTTCCAGAAATTAGCATGTTGACAAGCAAAAAATTCTACAAATAATTGTCAAAGAAAAAACTCTAAAGTATTTTGATAAATTTGTCATTTAAATCTTAGTATGAATGAAATTCACATCATTTTCTGAGCCAAGTTTTAACTGGAATTATGGGATATTACAGTCTATCCAGACAGGAGGAAGTGAAGTCTTTGAGTGCAGATACCATGTTGCCAATGAAATCCATAGTAATATTCCAGGGTAATTTTGTGGTTAATTCTGCTCTTTGACAGGGTTCCCAAGATTTATTGATAGAGTCCCATTTACATAAAATGGCACAGAGCTCTGTTTGGAAAAAAAAGGCGGGGGGATTTAGAATTCTATATAAGTGCTTATTCTGTCACAAAACATAAGACTTCAGTCACGTTGTATGGACACTGCTGGGGTTGAACATGTCATGTTTCTCCAGGAAGACTTGCTCCCTTAGACAAAAGAAGTTATTGGAGCTTCATCAGCAGCCCACCCCCCAACTGTCTGATACAGTGATTTTCACACATGTGATGATCAACTGACTCTGATCTGTTCTTACATTTTGGCTGCTGTGATTACATTTCCTAAACAGGCAGCTTTCCATTTGGTAGCCAGATTGAGAGGAGTGTCTCCCAATCTTAAATACCCTCTGGATGATTAACCCTTCTTCATTTCCTCCCTCCAAAGCTCAGGGGAAATCTGAAGGACGCATGAGCCCTCAAAGCTTTTCCTTATTATGCCATGTCTTGCTACTCTCTTCCCACAACCTCGCTGCACATGCTGAATATCAGGCAGATGTGCTCATTCTGCTGCCTGCTTATTTTCCTTGAAGTGGTTTGCACAGCAGATGTTCCAGTAAGTGCTCTTTCCTTCATCCCCTTACAATTCTGCTAAAAAATATGCACTGTACATGTTCTATTGCCCTTCAGATTTTCAAAGAGAAAACTCTTCACAGCCCCCTCTCCACCTCAGTGGAAATTGCCTGATTTTTCCCCTTGGCACAGATGTAAGTTATTAGGAGACTGTCTCCCATCATGTTTTTTTTTTTTTTTTCCCCAACTTTATTCTCTACTTCCAGGTTCCTTTCTCCACAGCCTGATTGCTGCATAGTTCTTCCATCATTTAAGATTTCTTTGCTTCTTCTAACCCAGTAGTACAGCTAACAGAACAGTTTTACCATACCTGTCTCTTTCATCCCAGAAATTTCGTGGGTCCTGGAGACTGATCACCCAGCTATTTACAATGACATTACAAGGTCAGACACCATCATAACAGAAAAAATAAAGCTTTAAATGAGCTTCTCTGTGAATTTTTTAAAGTAAAATCTTCAATGGTGTGGTATAAATTATCATGTGCATGCATTTTATAAACTTAATACACTGTTTTAATAATGTCAAATCCATTAAATATTAAGTTATTGAGATGCATTTACTTGTTCATTCTACCAATATTTCATGAGCACCTAATACATGGCAGCTTTGTACTAGTCATGGAAGGCAGACATCATTTCTTATTCATCTGTGTCTGTAGAGCCTAACACCCAGACCAACATTTGTAAATGTTCATTAAATATTTGTGGAATGTCCTTAGAGGACCAATGCACCAGCTAAAGAAAATAGTCTCATATTGTCATTGAAGGGCAATATATTATGACAGTAAACATTATGACTTCCAGATTCAGACAAACTTGAGATTACATTCAGACTCTGGCACTCAATGGCTACATACCCATGGGGGAAATTATTTAAAATTTCCGAGCCTCAATTTTCTTATCTATTAATTTTTTGTAAGATCAAATGGGATAATGGGGCAATGTCTGTAAAATCTTTCTGATAGAACTTATCATAGAGAGTGTCTGGCATATGTTTTAGCTATCAAGTTGTTAGTTTTATTATCATTCTCTTGGCTGGCATGAGGTTAAAGAGCTGGGGAACAGAAGAGGCAGACTACTCTAGCACAAGGAAGAAACAACAGCACACGCTTCCCAAGCAATATAAAAATTCAGAAAACAACCCTCAGAAAACAATTATTCCTTGCAAAGTGTGGGCGAAGTTTTTAAACTGAAGAGTCAAAGAACATCGAAGATGTAATGTTCATGTCAAGCATCGCTTCTCTTAAGCAGAGGTGTATTAATTAAGACACTGTGGAATAACCACCAACCAACCAAAGCCTTCACTCATATGTCTGTTCTCCTGTGCAATGCAACCCCTCCCCCTGCTTGGTTGAGGTCGTTTGCAGAAACCTCTATAACTGTGGCTGGGTTACTGTATTTAGGGTCAGGATTAGTATTGAGGCTGGGTTTCAGCCATGCTTTAATTAAATCTTTCTCACCTCATAAGAGATTCAGTAGAGAAAAGCAGTGGCTACTTTTACTGTGAGGACAGAGGTAGCCAATTAACTCAAGTGGACACATCAGACCCTCTTTCTCAAATGTACCTAATCACCCAGCTAAACAATGAATAATATTTTAGTGGTCCCACATTTATCTCACATATTGCACAAAACACACTCATTTATTGTTTTTCTGAAGTTCAAATTTCACTGGGCATCCTATTTTTGTTTCTTCTTGTTTTGCTCTTTGCTAAAACCAACAACCCTAGATGAGAATAATTCTCTTTAGGCTTTTTTCTTCTAACCAATGGATATGATTTGGAGGTTTATCCCCTTCAAATCGCATGTTGAAATGTGATTCTCATTGTCCTAGGTGGGATCTGGTGGGAGGTGACTGAATCATGGGAACAGATCTCTCATGAATGATTTAGCACCGTCCCCATAGTGATAAGTGAGTTCTCACTGTGAGTTCACACACATTCTGGTTATTTAAAAGAATGGGGCACTTCCTCCTGTCTCTCTCTTGCTCTCCTCTTGCCATGTGAGGCACCTGCTCCCCTTTCACCTTCTGCCATGATTGGAAACTTCCTGAGGTCCTCACCAGGAGCAGATGCTGCAGCCGTGCTTGTACAGACTGCAGGACCATAAGCCAATTAAACCTCTTTTCTTTCTAAATTACCCAGCCTCAGGTACTTATTTATTTATTTATTTTCTCAGAGATCCTTGTTCTGAAGGTATTTCTTTATAGCAGTGTAGAAATGGCCTAACATGTCAATATAAAAGGCATTGATAAATTCCCTTTCAAGCCTTGTTTATTAGCAGAAAACAAGGACCTGGATCAGTGTGGCCTGAAAAACCCCTCATGAAAGTTTTTTGGTTCATTCAAAAATGTTAAAAAGAAAATTACTGAGATAATTCTGGTGCACATAAATGGTAGAACACCAGTTCGCATGTGAATAAATGAGTTAATATTTTAAACTGTATTATCTCCATTAACCTTCAAAAAACCCTATGAGATAAATAAAATTGTTATTCCTGTTTTATATATGAGAAAATGAAGGCAGGAATATTTTAAATTACTTGAATGCCCCAGAGCTGAGATTCAAGCTCAAGTTTTACTCTTTGCCATATAGATCCATAACCACCATGCTATTGTCTTCAATTAGTATAACTTAAGATATAACAATGATATTCAAAGACAAGAAATCACACCTCTTCTCTCTCATGTCAAAAAAGATGCTTGTCTGAATTATCTAAGCTTATTAGTCAATATGAAACAGATGACGATATATCCAAAATATTATAACAAACTTACTAGAAAATGTTTCAAATTGGCCTTCACTATGTCAGAAAACCTTTTATTTCCACAGGCAAATTAAAATTGTAACATATGTTCAAACAACTCTTTACACGTATTTTTTTTCTCATGCTGCCAATTTCCATGCAGAGGGCCTGTAATCCGTCTTGTTGGCACTGTATCTAATAGAACCATTATTGCTTCTCCAGTAACAAGTGATCATTTTAACACCAAATCACGTGTCTCCATTTCTGAGGTTCCAGTGAATCAACAAGACACACATCATATCTAAATATCAGACTGTTAGCCCTGTGCTTGAAGGAATTCTAGAATATGAATCTAGAAACCAAATCCAAGAGTTGGTTTCAAAACTGCTCTCTTGAGGATATAGTATTAATTATTCTGTTCGTTTTTCTTATTTGAAAGTCCTTGTATCCCCCTTTGACTTCTTTCTTTCTGGTATTTCAGTGCTGGATTTAGTGTGAGTTCCTGTCTAAGGGATACATTCCTAATTCCTTTATTGTCAGAGATTCCTCTTTAATTTGAATAGACAACATCCCTGACTCAATATTCTTGCTCAGAAAAGATACCAATGCTTTAGTATCTCAGTGCTATTTCTGATTGGCCTTCCTTAAGCCGTGATCTTTAATCAAGTGCTTTTCTGAAAATTATGCCTATCCGGGGCTTTGGGAATTTGCTCCTCCGAAGTCACTGAAAGTAGATTGTTCTGATATTATTTTTCTGCTTTAGCATATGCCTCTATTTTTCTCTGGATTTGCATGGCAATCACTCACCCTAAAAGCAAAAGAGGACTTTGAATTCTACACACAGTTTCACACACTGGTGCCTAGACCCTCGGTCTTAGTCCATTCAGGCTGCTATAACCCAATACTGTATCCCGAGTAGTTCCTAAACAACGGAGATTTTTTTTTTCACAGTTCTTGAGACTGGAAAGGCCAAGATCAAGATGCCAACAGATTCAGTGTTAGATGAAGGACTGCTTCCTCATAGACAGCTGTATTCTCACTCTAACCTCACAGGGCAGAAGCAGTGAGGGAGCTCTCTAGTATCTCTTTTAGAAGGCCACTATTCTCGTATGAGGCTCCAGCCTCATGACTTCATCACTTTCCAAAAGGTTCCACTTCTAATACCATTGGCTTGGGGGTCAGAATTACAGCACATCAATTTTGTGAGGAACAAACCTCTTCAGACCATAGCACTCTCCAAGTCAAATCCTTCCACTGAAGTTCTGCAGGTAACGTGACTCCATTCCTAGAAATAAAGCCCTTCCTCCATCAAGGCTTTTCTTTCCAACTTTTAGCCCCTGCTGAAACCCAAGATAATATCAGTAAAAGATTATTTTTTAAAGGCATAATCTCATAAAGAAAAAAGAAGGAAGGGAATTAACAGTAACATTTTAAATCTAAAAGTAAAAAGGTGAATTGTAACTGACTTATCATATAGAACCAAAATGGAAAAAGCTGAGAAATTTTTTTTTTTTTTTTTTTTTTTTTTTTGAGACGGAGTCTCACGCTGTTGCCCAGGCTGGAGTGCAGTGGCGCGATCTCGGCTCACTGCAAGCTCTGCCTCCCGGGTTCCCGCCATTCTCCTGCCTCAGCCTCCTGAGTAGCTGGGACTACAGGCGCCCGCCACCGCGCGCCCGGCTAATTTTTTGTATTTTTAGTAGAGATGGGGTTTCACTGTGGGTCTCGATCTCCTGACCTTGTGATCCGCCCGCCTCGGCCTCCCAAAGTGCTGGGATTACAGGCTTGAGCCACCGCGCCCGGCCAAAGCTGAGAAATTATAGAAAACTTCTGAAATTATCAGCAGCAGGTCTTCAAGAAGTCAGGGTAAAGATGAGGCTAAAAACAGAAGGGTTCCAATCTAGAGCAAAACTGGAACAAGATATGAGGGCAGGTAATGGAAATTGGTTATTATAAATACGGTGTACTCTGACAATAGAAAATTCTTACCCCAACTTTGTACAGCTGGGGACTGCCCCTTCCTATTCCAGGCACAGCAAACTAGAGAATGATTTAGAAAGTATAATTGATACAGGTATATGTACATTGAAGTAGGGAAATAAATTAGCATATGCCACATGGTCAGACAACCAGCCCTCTTCTACTCCCACTTCCATGATGTTCTGAGCCAGGTCTATACCCTCTTGGCGGGATATTGAAAATGTCCTCCCTGTGGAATCTGACCAGCTCCAGAAGAAAGACCTAAGGAAACTGATGATCAGAGAGGCCTTAATTAAACAGCCCAAAGAGATGATCTTTCAAAGAAACTCACATCCCAACCCATATCTATAAAGCTTCAATGAGCTTTCTAAACAGAAAGAAAAGAACCAAGTATTTACAAGCCTAAGAGGACAACCTCTAACATGAAACTTAGAGGCCGACTCAGACAAAAAGGAAGTAGAAAACTGGAGGAAACCATGAAAAGGATAAAGAATTTCTAAGTATATTCTGATATAAATGTATATTTACTAGATACATATAAAGTACATCTCTATCTCCATATATCTATATATAATACATATTTTCTATGTATCTATCATCTATTGATATAACTAAATGTATAGAATGTTTTATAAAACATTCTTAATATTTAAATATTTTAAATAAAATATTGATCATTGTTTGGATCAAATGAGAAATGAATGTAAAGGTTTGAGTATGATATTTGTCATATATGAGATACTCAGTATTGGTGGCTATTATTATTATAACTATTAATTTGTTGTAGCAGAAGCAAAGTTAGTTAACCAGCAAAAAAAAAAAAATCCATACTGTCTACACATATGTGTTTATTTCTGACCACAGTTGAGCAATCATGGACTTTCTGAAAAGAATGGAGGTGCATTCAGAGACAAGGAGTGGCCTCACTCAGCGCTATCCTTCCATTGTTCAATGAACGCTGTTAGACCGAATTCATAGATTTTAAAAGCAGAAAAGATTGGAGAACACAATGAGTGTATGCACAGGGTCTAAAGAACACAAATAGAGAGTACAGGAAGAGCATCGCACTGCAAAGAGCCTCAATTTGTCCTCAGTGACTCAGCTTTTCCACTGCACCCATCTTCAGCGTCCGGTGGACTTATGGAAGTGTATTTTCACATGGCAGTCAGTTCCTCACTGGAGTCCTCTGTTCCACCAGGCCTTCCTCAGGGGCTCTGCAGCACAGTGGCAAGGTAAACTGAATTAGATGATATGGATGAACCACAACAGTTCTAATCAGAATTGAGGACAAAAAAACCCCCCACAGAAATAAGAAATAAAACTCAAAGGAAATGTCCAAATGCAACAGATTCAGAAATCACAACCTAAAGCACAGCTGTAGCCGCAGCTAAATGAATTCTCCTTGAGTTGAGGTGATTTTTTTTCCCTGCTGGCATTGTTATCAGGTTTGGCTGACCCTGCACTTATTCCATGCTGTTTTGGTGCATTAGCCTGCCGCTACTGTCTCCTACACACCAGAGGTAGCAGCCTTTGCGAAGTAAAACTACTTGACACAATTTGATAAAACAAAGCAAACTGCTCCCTTTCCCAATGTTTCAGGACATGAAACCAGGCAAGTTTAACACAAACTGGTCCATTCAATTATGTATCTTCTTTCCTACTCTCTCTATCCATATTGTAAAAGACATATGTATATATCACTCACAAACAGTGACATAAATAAATTCATATCAATAAAAGTATACATTTATATGCATTTAAACACAGAAAAGAATCCCTATTACAGAATACAGTCAAACAGATGCAAGTTCTTTTGCATGGGAAAAAAAGGTAGGATTAGTAGGTAGATATTTAACATTTCAAACACAAGCAAGAAGGGTTTTTTCCTCCCCAAATAGCTCGGTCCACACTAAAATTTGCTGTTTTGTTAAATGGTAAGCTTTTTATCACAGCAGGTGAAGACAGAATATTATGGAGGAAAACGGTACATTAGAAGAGAGTTTAGATAGTATATTCTTTTTCCATCCTAGGAGTTCCTTATTTTGTAAATATACTCCAATTTGAGAAATAAGAGCCACATTGTAATTTCAAATGGAATTGATACTTATGTAAGGATACCATCTTCAGTACTTTTATAATTTGTTTGCAAGTCGCATTATATGTTAAACTTATGTAGTTCCATTTTTCACTGTTCCATGTAGCAAATGTGATGCTATATTTCTGAATTCCAAAAACAAGCTTATTTTCTCTAGATTGCCAGCTCATTCTTCCCCAAGGCACTGATTTGATCTTGTTACCTCCCGAAATTAAAGTAATCGTTGCAAATTCCTTAGCCATGTCCAGCCATATCTACTCCTCTCCTTAATCCCCCTTTGGGGTCTCTTTATCTTACTGTGTCTCTGTATATTTTAACCAGTAAGCTAGGTATTTTATATAGATTATCATAATACAAAGTTTTACATGATAGACATTATAATCTTAAATTTTGCCTCAGATTTGCCCAAATTTTTGTATATACTATAATGTCTCTTTCTTATAGTTAACAATTTATAAAATATACTGTCAATGTTCGAGTTTTCTACTTTTATGTGGTTAGCACATAGGGTGGGATATTACAAATAAAAGAAAAATGTTTATAGAAAATCAGTTATCTCAATTATTGGCAACCATTTAATATAATAGATGCTCAGTCAGAAATGAAAATGAAAAGTCACAGAATATTATAAAGGCTGTTAGGGATCTGATCCCAAATGATGTCATCCACAGCCACATGGCAACTGTAGTAATGATAAAGACTTAAAATATCTCTGCTAGGCATTTACACGTCACACAGCATCCCAGAACCAAGCCACTCAAGGTATTATATTAATGGACAAGTGCAATTCAGTGTTGAGATAAAGCTAGAGCTGTTGAGGCTAATGGAGTATTTTCAGGAATAAACCTGCAAATGTCTTGGTCATTCATCTTTGCTTTGCTCCAGGGTCTACACAGAGAGATACAAAAACAAACAGGCCGCAGGCCCAGACGCATTCTACAGTTGTGCCCATTAACTCTTGGAGAGAATACAGACACACCATCTAATGATAGCAATTTCCAGTCAATCTAGCAAAAGACATGACCTGTTCTGGGTTTCCTGGAGGTTATAAGAACATTGACTAATTTACTGAGCCACTATAATAAGATAACCAGATGGAGAAGCTAATGGGCTGAGACAACAACTGTTAAACATTATTTGCTAACATCAGTATAGCAAAACCAGAGAATAGAGCGTATTATAGGCCAGTACGTACCTTTTAATTAAAATAATACTGTTTTCAGCATTATTTTAATATAGGAATTAGGCAGCATGGATTCTGATTATGTCTTATCTTTTGTTTTTGAATGCATGTATGTGTTTTCCTTTTTTCTTTTTTTCTTTTTTTTTTTTTTGCATCTTTGCGAATAACTGCTTTAGCAAAGTCAGACAACCTGAATATCACAGCATCTTGATCCAGGCGTTTGAAGAGTCTATTGAATTCTTGTTTGTTCCTATCAAAATCATATTTGAAAGAAAAATATATTAAATTAATATAGCAGTAGTCACAAAAGTAAAAAAAATACTGAAAATTGAAAATAATATCTTTACGGATCATTTGGTATAATCTCTACATTGTATATTTGAATACTTTGTATGAGTTTTTTCTATAAGTCGTGGAAATATAAAATATCCCATTCTAGCTTCTGTTCTAATTACTCTACTTCTCAACTGCTTATAGCCACAGTAAGGCATTGCTTTAAGCCAATCCATTTTAGTGGCCCAACACTCCTCTACCACCAATTCTATTATGTCATTACAAACAGTCTTGAAAACATGTTCTTATCAACATATACTCAGAGTCTGATCAAATGCTACTGGCCACTTATTTATGGGGTTTATGGTGTTTTCTTGAAAGTATCTTTCTACCTCCCTCCTTTGGTAGGGTGTGTGTGTGTATGTGTGTGTGTGTGTGTGTGTGTGTGTGTGTGTGTGTCACCAGGCTGGAGTGCAGTGGCATGATCTCGGCTCCCTGCAACCTCTGCCTCCCAGGTTCAAATGGTTCTCGTGCCTCAGCCTCCTAAGTAGCTGGGACTATAGGCACGCGTCCCCACGCCCAGCTAATTTTTTTATTTTTAGTACAGACAGGGTTTCACTATGTTGGCCAGAATAGTCTCTAGACCTCGTGATCCGCCTGCCTTGGCCTCCCAAAGTTCTGGGATGACAGGTGTGAGACACCGCACTTGGGCCAGTAGAGTATTTTTTGTTAAGTCTTTACCTATGAACTTGTTTGGAAATTTTAATTTGAACAAATAAAACATGTTATCCCAATTTTCCATTTGCTGATTTATTCCATCCTGGATTATTTTTCCTCTATGTAATTCATTCACACTTATTTTTTATTCACTCTATCTCTGCTCTTACTTTCTCTAGCCCAGAATTATCCCTTTCTTTCTTCCTTGTTGCATTCTTCTCTTTTCTTTTCTTAATTTTTCTTTGTCTTCTTAATTTATTATGCTGTCATTCTTATTTTAACATTTCTACATGTTTTGAGTCAGAGTGTTGATTTTAATTTTACTTGTCCGGTTGTGGGCTTTGAAAGGCATACACACAAACACAAACACCTGCAAAACCAATTAAAATAAACAAACATACACAGTCTTTATTCCTTCCAATCCTCCCCCTTCCTAGAGGTGAGCTGGTAATTCAATGGCCAGTGTGAATTAACTATAAATTTAGCCAACTAAATAGTATTCTTAAAAATGAACTTATATTTGAAGAAAAGTGATTTTTGAGATTTATCACAAATTGACTGTATTTTTTGTTCATTCATTCAGTGTGGGAGATAATATTCCACTACAGGTAGTTTAAACAAAAAACTGTATCTACCTCTTGTGTGCGATCTATGATGCCACTACTTTCTAAGATTTCTAAAATACCCACTTTCTAAGGTTCTGGACCCTGAAGCATTCAGTCTCCTTAAGACAACTGTCATTTATTTACCAACTCGTAAGTCACTTTGCAGTCACTGACTTGAAGTCTTCATCTCCATTCTCAGTTCTGCTGGCCATGTGTTAACTTTTTGACTTTGAGAGATAGAGAGATGCTAATCCTCTCTACAACACAATTGTATCTGAAAATGTGGAAAGTAAGAGCCTTTACCTCACAGGCTTATTAAACATCTAAATGATTTTTTTAAATTTGCATACTTTAGGACTCATTTTTTGTGCTGTAAAGTTCTATGGGTTTTGACAAATGTACAGTGTCACTTTTCCACCATTATAAGGGCACTTGTACGCAAGTCAAGAGTTTCACAGGCCCAAAAAATTCTCCATTCTTCACCTATTTAACTATCTCAACCTATCCACAAGTCCCTGGTAACTACAAATGTTGTTACTATTACTGTGGTTTTGCCTTTTAAAGAATGTATACACTGCGTATGTACAAGTGTCATATAATACATTGTCTCTTCATAATGTATTTCTTCACTAAGCGATATGAATTTATTTATTATTCTTGTGTCTTTTTCATAGCTGCATCACTTATTTCTTTTTATCATTGAATAACATTCCATTGCATGGATGTGTCACAGTTTGTTTACTCATTCACCTGTTAAATGACATCTTGGTTGATTGGTGATAATGAAGTTGCTATAAACATTCACATACAGATTTTCAAAAGAGATAAGTTTTCAGATCCGTTAGTCAGTACTTAGGAGCACATTGGCTTGATTGTCTGATAAGACTATGCTTACTTTTGGGAAAAACAGCCAAAAGGATTTCCAGAGAAGCTGTGGCCTTTTTCTTTCCCAGGAGCAATGTATGCCAGTTCGTCTGTATCCTCATCAGCAATTAGAATGATCAGGTTTTGGATTTTAATCATTCCAACAAGTGTGTAGTGGCATCTCATTGTTATTTTAATTGCCAATTCTCTAATATGTGTATATATAAGCATATTTAATATACCTAATATAGTATTAAGCATATTTTCATATTCCTATTTGCTCCCTATGTTCTTTTTTTTAATTTTTTTAATTTTTTATTTTTTTTGTTTTTTATTTTTATTATTATTATACTTCAAGTTCTAGGGTACATGTGCATAACGTGCAGGTTTGTTACATATGTATACTAGTGCCATGTTGCTTTGCTGCACCCATCAACTCATCAGCACCCATCAACTTGTCATTTACATCAGGTATAACTCCCAATGCAATCCCTCCCCCTTCCCCCCTCCCCATGATAGGCCCCAGTGTGTGATGTTCCCCTTCCTGAGTCCAAGTGATCTCATTGTTCAGTTCCCACCTATGAGTGAGAACATGCGGTGTTTGGTTTTCTGTTCTTGTGATAGTTTGCTAAGAATGATGGTTTCCAGCTGCATCCATGTCCCTACAAAGGACACAAACTCATCCTTTTTGATGGCTGCATAGTATTCCATGGTGTATATGTGCCACATTTTCTTAATCCAGTCTGTCACTGATGGACATTTGGGTTGATTCCAAGTCTTTGCTATTGTGAATAGTGCCGCAATAAACATACGTGTGCATGTGTCTTTATAGCAGCATGATTTATAATCCTTTGGGTACATACCTAGTAATGGGATGGCTGGGTCATATGGTACATCTAGTTCTAGATCCTTGAGGAATTGCCATACTGTTTTCCATAATGTTTGAACTAGTTTACAATTCCACCAACAGTGTAAAAGTGTTCCTATTTCTCCACATCCTCTCCAGCACCTGTTGTTTCCTGACTTTTTAATGATTGCCATTCTAACTGGTGTGAGATGGTATCTCATTGTGGTTTTGATTTGCATTTCTCTGATGGCCAGTGATGATGAGCATTTTTTCATGTGTCTGTTGGCTGTATGAATGTCTTCTTTTGAGAAATGTCTGTTCATATCCTTTGCCCACTTTTTGATGGGGCTGTTTGTTTTTTTCTTGTAAATTTGTTTGAGTTCTTTGTAGGTTCTGGATATTAGCCCTTTGTCAGATGAGTAGATTGCAAAAATTTTCTCCCATTCTGTAGGTTGCCTGTTCACTCTGATGGTAGTTTCTTTTGCTGTGCAGAAAATCTTTAGTTTCATTAGATCCCATTTGTCAATTTTGGCTTTTGCTGCTGTTGCTTTTGGTGTTTTAGACATGAAGTCTTTGCCCATGCCTATGTCCTGAATGGTACTACCTAGGTTTTCCTCTAGGGTTTTTATGGTATTAGGTCTAACATTTAAGTCTCTAATCCATCTTGAATTAATTTTCGTATAAGGAGTAAGGAAAGGATCCAGTTTCAGCTTTCTACTTATGGCTAGCCAATTTTCCCAGCACCATTTATTAAATAGGGAATCCTTTCCCCATTTCTTGTTTCTCTCAGGTTTGTCAAAGATCAGATGGCTGTAGATGTGTGGTATTATTACTGAGGGCTCTGTTCTGTTCCATTGGTCTATATTTCTATTTTGGTACCAGTACCATGCTGTTTTGGTTACTGTAGCCTTGTAGTATAGTTTGAAGTCAGGTAGCGTGATGCCTCCAGCTTTGTTCTTTTGACTTAGGATTGTCTTGGAGATGCGGGCTCTTTTTTGGTTCCATATGAACTTTAAAGCAGTTTTTTCCAATTCTGTGAAGAAACTCATTGGTAGCTTGATGGGGATGGCATTGAATCTATAAATTAACCTTGGGCAGTATGGCCATTTTCACGATATTGATTCTTCCTATCCATGAGCATGGTATGTTCTTCCATTTGTTTGTGTCCTCTTTTATTTCACTGAGCAGTGGTTTGTAGTTCTCCTTGAAGAGGTCCTTTACATCCCTTGTCAGTTGGATTGCTAGGTATTTCATTCTCTTTGAAGCAATTGTGAATGGAAGTTCATTCATGATTTGGCTCTCTGTTTGTCTGTTACTGGTGTATACGAATGCTTGTGATTTTTGCACATTAATTTTGTATCCTGAGACTTTGCTGAAGTTGCTTATCAGCTTAAGGAGATTGTGCGCTGAGACAATGGGATTTTCTAAATATACAATCATGTCATCTGCAAAGAGGGACAATTTGACTTCTTCTTTTTTCCTAACTGAATACCCTTGATTTCTTTCTCTTGCCTGATTGCCCTAGCCAGAACTTCCAACACTATGTTGAATAGGAGTGGTGAGAGAGGGCATCCCTGTCTTGTGCCAGTTTTCAAAGGGAATTTTTCCAGTTTTTGCCCATTCAGTATGATATTGGCTGTGGGATTGTCATAAATAGCTCTTATTATTTTGAGGTACGTTCCAACAATACCGAATTTATTGAGCATTTTTAGCATGAAGGGCTGTTGAATTTTGTCAAAAGCCTTTTCTGCATCTATTGAGATAATCATGTGGTTCTTGTCTTTGGTTCTGTTTATATGCTGGATTATGTTTATTGATTTGTGAATGTTGAACCAGCCTTGCATCCCAGGGATGAAGCCCACTTGATCATGGTGGATAAGCTTTTTGATGTGCTGCTGAATCCGGTTTGCCAGTATTTTATTGAGGATTTTTGCATCGATGTTCATCAGGGATATTGGTCTAAAATTCTCTTTTTTTGTTGTGTCTCTGCCAGGCTTTGGTATCAGGATGATGTTGGCCTCATAAAATGAGTTAGGGAGGATTCCCTCTTTTTCTATTCATTGGAATAGTTTCAGAAGGAATGGTACCAGCTCTTCCTTGTACCTCTGGTAGAATTCAGCTGTGAATCCATCTGGTCCTGGACTTTCTTTGGTTGATAGGCTACTAATTATTGCTTCAATTTCAGAGCCTGCTATTGGTCTATTCAGGGATTCAACTTCTTCCTGGTTTAGTCTTGGAAGAGTGTAAGTGTCCAGGAAATTATCCATTTCTTCTAGATTTTCCAGTTTATTTGCGTAGAGGTGTTTATAGTATTCTCTGATGGTAGTTTGTATTTCTGTGGGGTCGGTGGTGATATCCCCTTTATCATTTTTTATTGCGTCTATTTGATTCTTCTCTCTTTTCTTCTTTATTAGTCTTGCTAGCGGTCTGTCAATTTTGTTGATCTTTTCAAAAAACCAACTCCTGGATTCATTGATTTTTTGGAGGGTTTTTTGTGTCTCTAACTCCTTCAGTTCTGCTCTGATCTTAGTTATTTCTTGCCTCCTGCTAGCTTTTGAATGCGTTTGCTCTTGCTTCTCTAGTTCTTTTAATTGTGATGTTAGAGTGTCAATTTTAGATCTTTCCTGCTTTCTCTTGTGGGCATTTAGTGCTATAAATTTCCCTCTACACACTGCTTTAAATGTGTCCCAGAGATTCTGGTATTTTGTATCTTTGTGCTCATTGGTTTCAAAGAACATCTTTATTTCTGCCTTCATTTCGTTATGTACCCAGTAGTCATTCAGGAGCAGGTTGTTCAGTTTCCATGTAGTTGAGCGGTTTTGATTGAGTTTCTTAGTCCTGAGTTCTAGTTTGATTGCACTGTGGTCTGAGAGACAGTTTGTTATAATTTCTGTTCTTTTACATTTGCTGAGGAGTGCTTTACTTCCAATTATGCGGTCAATTTTGGAATAAGTGCGATGTGGTGCTGAGAAGAATGTATATTCTGTTGATTTGGGGTGGAGAGTTCTATAGATGTCTATTAGGTCTGCTTGCGCAGAGATGAGTTCAATTCCTGGATATCCTTGTTAACTTTCTGTCTCGTTGATCTGTCTAATGTTGACAGTGGAGTGTTGAAGTCTCCCATGATTATTTTATGGGAGTCTAAGTCTCTTTGTAAATCTCTAAGGACTTGCTTTATGAATCTGGGTGCTCCTGTATTGGGTGCATATATATTTAGGATAGTTAGCTCTTCCTGTTGAATTGATCCCTTTACCATTATGTAATGGCCTTCTTTGTCTCTTTTGATCTTTGTTGGTTTAAAGTCTGTTTTATCAGAGACTAGTATTGTAACCCCTGCTTTTTTTGGTTCTCCATTTGCTTGTAAATCTTCCTCCATCCCTTTATTTTGAGCCTATGTATGTCTCTGCGTGTGAGATGGGTCTCCTGAATACAGCAGACTGATGGGTCTTGACTCTTTATCCACTTTGCCAGTCTGTGTCTTTTAATTGGAGCATTTAGTCCATTTACATTTAAGGTTAAGATTGTTATGTGTGAACTTGATCCTGCCATTATGATATTAACTGGTTATTTTGCTTGTTAGTTGATGCAGTTTCTTCCTAGCCTAAATGGTCTTTACATTTGGGCATGTTTTTGCAATGGCTGGTACCGGTTGTTCCTTTCCATGTTTAGTGCTTCCTTCAGGGTCTCTTGTAAGGCAGGCCTAGTGGTGACAAAATCTCTAAGCATTTGCTTATCTGTAAAGGATTTTATTTCTCCTTCACTTATGAAACTTAGTTTGGCTGGATATGAAATTCTGGGTTTAAAATTCTTTTCTTTAAGAATGTTGAATATTGGCCCCCACTCTCTTCGGGCTTGGAGAGTTTCTGCTGAGAGATCTGCTGTTAGTCTGATGGGATTCCCTTTGTGGGTAACCTGACCTTTCTCTCTGGCTGCCCTTAAGACTTTTTCCTTCATTTCAACTTTGGCGAATCTGGCAATTATGTGTCTTGGAGTTGCTCTTCTCGAGGAATATCTTTGTGGCGTTCTCTGTATTTCCTGGATTTGAATGTTGGCCTGCCCTACTAGGTTGGGGAAGTTCTCCTGGATGATATCCTGAAGAGTGTTTTCCAACTTGGTTCCATTTTCCCCCTCACTTTCAGGCACCCCAATCAGACGTAGATTTGGTCTTTTTACATAATCCCTTACTTCTTGCAGGCTTTGTTCATTTCTTTTTCTTCTTTTTTCTTTTGGTTTCTCTTCTCGCTTCATTGCGTTCATTTGATCCTCAATCGCTGATACTCTTTCTTCTAGTTGATCGAGTCTGTTACTGAAGCTTGTGCATTTGTCATGTATTTCTCGTGTCATGGTTTTCATCTCTTTCATTTCGTTTATGACCTTCTCTGCATTAATTACTCTAGCCATCAATTCTTCCACTGTTTTTTCAAGATTTTTAGTTTCTTTGTGCTGGGTACGTAATTCCTCCTTTAGCTCTGAGAAGTTTGATGGACTGAAGCCTTCTTCTTTCATCTTGTCAAAGTCATTCTCCGTCAAGCTTTGATCCATTGCTGGCGATGAGCTGCGCTCCTTTGCTGGGGGAGATGCGCTCTTATTTTTTGAATTTCCAGCTTTTCTGCCCTGCTTTTTCCCCATCTTTGTGGTTTTATCTGCTGCTGGTCTTTAATGATGATGGTGACGTACTGATGGGGTTTTGGTGTAGGTGTCCTTCCTGTTTGATAGTTTTCCTTCTAACAGTCAGGACCCTCAGCTGTAGGTCTGTTGGAGATTTCTTGAGGTCCACTCCAGACCCTGTTTACCTGGGTGTCAGCAGCAGAGGCTGCAGAAGATAGAATATTGCCGAACAGCGAGTGTACCTGTCTGATTCTTGCTTTGGAGGCTTCCTCTCAGGGGTGTACTCCACCCTGTGAGGTGTAGGGTGTCAGACTGCCCCTAGTGGGGGATGACTCCCAGTTAGGCTACTCAGGGGTCAGGGACCCACTTGAGCAGGCAGTCTGTCCCTTCTCAGATCTCAACCTCCGTGTTGGGATATCCACTGCACTCTTCAAAGCTGTCAGACAGAGTCGTTTGTTTCTGCAGAGGTTTCTGCTGCTTTTGTTGTTTACTGTGCCCTGTCCCCAGAGGTGGAGTCTACAGAGACAGGCAGGTTTCCTTGAGCTGCTGTGAGCTCCACCCAGTTCGAGCTTCCCAGAGGCTTTGTTTATCTACTTAAGCCTTGCAACGGCGGGCGCCCCTCCCCCAGCCTCGCTGCTGCCTTGCCGCGAGATCACAGACTGCTGTGCTAGCAATGAGGGAGGCTCTGTGGGCGTGGGATCTTCCCTGCCAGGTTCGGGATATAATCTCCTGGTGTGCCTGTTTGCTTAAAGCGCAGTATTGGGGTGGGAGCTACCTGATTTTCCAGGTGTTGTGTGTCTCAGTTCCCCTGGCTAGGAAAAGGAATTCCCTTTCCCCTTGCGCTACCCAGGTGAGGCGATGCCTGGCCGTGCTTCAGCTCTGCTGGTCGGGCTCCAGCAGCTGACCAGCACCGATTGTCTGGCACTCCCTAGTAAGATGAACTCAGTACCTCAGTTGAAAATGCAGAAATCACCGGTCTTCTGTGTCGCTCGCGCTGGGAGTTGGAGACTGGAGCTGTTCCTATTCGGCCATCTTGCTCCGCCCCCCCACCTATGTTCTTTAGTGGGATGTCTGTGGAGATTTTTTCCCAATTTTTAGTTCAGTTGTTGGTTTTCTGATTTAACTTTTAAGAGCTCTTTTTAAAGTTTTTAAAGTTCTTTGGATATTATAAATATAAGTTATTTATCAGATAAATGTTTTGCAGCTATTTTCTAGCAGTATGTGACTTCTCCTTTCATTCTCTTAGCAGTGCCTTTTGCAGAACAGACAATTTTAATGAAATCCAACCAACCATATTTTTATGGATCACATTTGGTGTTTTGTTTAAAATTTATCACCAAACCCAAGTTCATCTAGACTTTCTTCTATAATTTCTTCTAGAAATTTTACAGTTTTGCATGTGACATTTTAGGTCTATGTTCAATTTGGCGTTAATTTTTGTAAAACGTATCAAATCAGCTTCTAGGTGGTCTCTTTTCTTTCTTTTTTTTTTTGTTTTTTTTGTTTTTTGTTTTTTTTTTTTTTTTTTTTTGCATATGGACATAGAATTTTTCCAGTATCTTTTGTTAAAAACACTATTCTTTCTCTATTTTCTTTTTTTCCTTGTTGAAAATAGTTTGCCTATATTTGCATGGGTCTATTTTTGAACTCTTTATTCTGTCTCATGATTCTAATCAATATGCATGTTATTTTGCCAATATCACTCTGTATTAATTATTGTAGTTTTACAGTAAGTCTTGAAATTGAGTAGTCTGGATATTCCAACTTTGTCTTTTTGAGTATTTTGTTGGCTATTTAGGTTGTTTAACTTTATATATATATATACACACACACACATACACACACACACATATTCAAAATGTATACCATTTGTGTATACAAATATAAATTGTATTGTTTTAAATTTCAAATTCCAATTGTTCATTGCTGGTATATAAGGAAGCAATTAATTTTTGTACATTAACCTTGTGTCTTGAAAGTTAGCTGTATTCACCTATTAGTTCTAGTAGTTTTTGTTGCTATTGATTCTTTGGTGTTTCTTTATAGGAATCAAATGATCTGTTAATAAAGATGGAGATAATCCTTCCTTCCCTATCTGTATAATTTCTATTTTTTTCTTGTCTTATTGTACTATTTAAAACTCCCAGAACACTGTTGAATAGGAGTGATGAGAAATAATATATTTGCTTTGTCCTTGATCCTAGTGGGCAACATTTTTTTTTTTTAATTTAGCTGATGGAGAGTTATTCTTATATGTTAAACAAACACTCAAATTGAGAAAAAACAAAAAACCCAAACCTGTCATTTTTAAGAGGTAAACTTAAAAATAAAATGTTAGAGATTTTAAAATCAAAGAATGACTTTAAAAAATCAGTATTAGGTCATTAAAGGGGGCCCTTCCACTCTTCTAAATGGAAAATGGCGCCATCTTGCAGAGACTAGCGGTTTCCTGTACTGCCTCTCTGGGATCCTGTGTTTACTCTGAAAACAGAAGGAAAAATCCAACTATGCAGTGATCAAAAGCTGCCTTCAAGTTTCAAAAAATTATTTGCTTTCTGAGCTTTCATTGTGCCCTGGCCTATGAAAAAACTTTTTGAAAACTTAATGAGAATTTCTGTTGGAATAAGTGAATCATAGTAAAGAAGTAGATATTATTAAACTATCCTACATTTAAAAAAGAAAAGCAAGTCAAGTACACTTATTTCATAAGTAAATTTCCAGTAATTTTATTCCTGTCACCATTTGTGAAATCATCATTTATTCATTAGAAAAGCCTTAAAAAGAGTCATTTATTATGTTTGGGCTAAAATGCTTACATTATAAAAACTTATTCCTCCTTTCTCAATTTTGCATGACTTGTTGAAGATAAGGAAGTACAATATTTGAAAGAAACATTATTAATTAAATATCATTTGGTGTAAATGATTGCACTAAGCATTTTATGATTAACACTAAGTATGGGGGCTGATTTTTAACCAATTTGTTTTTAAAGACTAATGTCCTAATATTCCTTTGTATGGATGAAACAGATACAGTTTGTTTTCTTAATTTTAAGTTTCTGGTTGTACTGAAAAACTCTGAATTATTTCCTGTTTTTAAGGACTGTTCCAGAAAAGACTAACTGTAATTTTGTAAAAGATTAAGTAAATCAAAACTATTAATGAGAATAATTTATTTCTGTGTCTGTCAGTGCCTTATACATATGCATAAATTAATTGATTCATAAGACTCTGATTAACAACTTTTTATCCAGTTTTTGGTGGTTTCTAATATTTGTTTAGGAAGCTGGAATTAAACTGGCTTATATTATAAAATGGCCATACTTGGAATATGCTTAAATGCCATCTAACAGCCCCTCCTAGGCTTCTCATTAAATTACCCACAGATGTGGGAGAAGAGGCTACAACAACGTTACGAAGAGCAGTAGGCATCCCAATTTCAACTTCCGAGAAGAAAGAAGTGGCAGTCAAGATAAAACTGATAAATTTGTATCGGGGTAGTAATAACCAGAAAGACATGTTCTGAATCTTTTCATGAAACAAGGTAGGGGACACCATTTGTTACTCTCCTGTCCATTTTCCCTCAGTCTAACAAATACAGAGTTTATGTCATCTCAAAAAATAGGCAGCTGTCTTTCTGTTTTGTTTTTACATTGTTTTTCGTTTTTCTTCTTCTCCTTCTCCTTCTCCTTCTTCTTCTTCTTTTTTGTAAGACAGGGTCTCACTCTGTTGCCAAGACTAGATGCAGTGGCACAATCACTGCTCACTGCAGAGTCAACCTCCTGGGCTCAAGCGATCTTCTCACTTCAGCCTCCCAAGTAACTGGGACAACAAGCACACATCACCACACCTGACTAATTTCTTATTATTATCATTATTGGTAGTGACAGGATCTCTCTATGTTGCCCAGGCTGGTCTCAAACTCCTGGGCTCAATAAATCCTCTCAATCTTGGCCTCCCAAAGTGCTGGGATTACAGATGTGAGCCACTGTGCCCAGTCTGTTTTGTTTTGTTTTTATTCTTTTGTCCAGATATTTTGTAATGAATAGATTAGAATATTATTCCTACATATCTAGGACCTTAATCCTGCTTTCCCTCAACTACCCAACAAACCAGGAGGAATATTAAAAAGAAAACACTGGCTTGGACACAACCAGGATTGAGTTGAGAATATATGTATATATGAAAGAGGATGTATATAATAAAACCAATGTTTGCTCTATAAGATAACAGTACCATAGACTGGATAGAAATAAAAGTATCTACTTTAGCAATGTATCTTAGTACTATGATTGCTAATAAACTAAATTTGTTTAGAACATCAGAAAATTAGGTAGCATGTAGAAAAAATATTTTTTCTGTTTTCAGTGAATACATATAATGAGCTGTAAATGTGTGTGAAGTCAGTATTTGAATATTTAGTTGTGCGTGTCAACCTGTGATTTCCTATAATAAATCCAATCAGTGAGATAAAGAACAAAACACTGATCTTGTCTTTAGGATGAAATCATGAGAGAAGGTCATGAGGGCAATGTCTTCAAAATAATTTAGGAATTAATGTGGATCAGATAAAAAATATGACTAGCTTTTCTTGCAACATGGCAAAGATGATTACAAAGTTTATTCTGAAAAATAAGTGCCATAGTCCCGTGGTTCTCAAAGGGTGATTCCCCAAAACATCACTTGGAACTTGTTAGAAATGTAAGTTCTCAGTCCTTACACTAGACTTTCTGAATCAGAAATTATGGGGTCAAACTCTCATAGTCACAGGATTAAGAGCCCTTAAGAGATTCTAATATATATTCCATTTTTTTCCCAATACATATTCAGTATGATTTAGATTATCTAATATGCTAGGAGTAAAGAAATATATCAAAGGCATTGTACTTCCGCATATAGACACAGATGTGTCTGTATATATGTGTGGTCAGCCACTCTAACGAAGAAAACATGGAAAAGGTACTGGAATAGAAAGACAGTCATAGAAGGGGAGAGAAAGTCCAGGAAGAGACTCAACAACATAGACAAAATGAAGTTAAACTCCCACATAACACTATATAGAAAAACTAATTCAAAATGGACTAAAATCTAAACTTAAGTCCTAAAACTATAAAGCTCTTAAGCAGAAACATAAGGGGAAAGTTTCATGACCTTGGATTTGGCAATGATTTTTTTGCATATGAAACAAAAGCAAAGATAACAATTATAATAAAAAGTAGATAAACTAGACAATGTCTAAATTAAAAACTTTGCATCAAAGGACAGAATCAACAGAGTAAAAACGCATTATGCACTAACATGGTTTGGCTCTTTCCCCATCCAAACTCTCATCTTGAATTGTAATCCTCAGGTATTGGGGGAGGACCTTGTGGGAGGTGATTAGGTCATGGGGGCAGTTCCCTCATGCTGTTCTCGTGATAGTGAGTTCTCAGAAGATCTGATGGTTTTATAAGGGACTTTTCCCCACTTCACTCTGCACTTCTCTCTTCTGCTGCCATGTGAAGAAGGACATGTTTGCTCCCCCTTCCACCAAGATTGTAAGCTTTCTGAGGCCTCCCCAGCAATGCAGAACTGTGAGTCAATTAAACCTCTTACCTTTATAAATTTCCCTGTCTTGACAGTTGTTTATAGCCATGTGAGAAGGGATTAATAGACACACAATGGGTGAAAATACTTGCAATAATACATCTGCTGAGTGATTATCACCCAGAATGTATAAACAACTCCTCCACATCACTCTACCTGACTTCAAACTATACTACAAGGCTACAGTAACCAAAACAGCATGGTACTGGTACCAAAACAGAGATATAGACAAATGGAACAGAACAGAGCCCTCAGAAATAATACCACACGTCTACAGTCATCTGATCTTTGATAAACCTGACAAAAACAAGAAGTGGGGAAAGGATTGCCTATTTAATAAATGGTGCTGGGAAAATTGGCTAGCCATAAGTAGAAAGCTGAAACTGGATCCTTTCCTTACTCCTTATATGAAAATTAATTCAAGATGGATTAGAGACTTAAATGTTAGACCTAATACCATAAAACCCTAAAAGAAAACCTAGGTAATACCATTCAGGACATAGGCATGGGCAAGGACTTCATGTCTAAAACACCAAATGCAATGGCAACAAAAGCCAAAATTGACAAATGGGATCTAATTAAACTAAAGAGCTTCTGCACAGCAAAAGAAACTACCATCAGAGTGAACAGGCAACCTACAGAATGGGAGAGAATTTTTGCAATCTACTCATCTGACAAAGGGCTAATATCCAGAACCTACAAAGAACTTCAACAAATTTACAAGAAAAAAACAAACAACCCCATCAAAAAAGTGGACAAAGGATATGAACAGACATTTCTCAAAAAAAGACATGCATACAACCAACAGACACATGAAAAAATACTTGTCATCACTGGACATCAGAGCATTGCAAATCAAAACCACAATGAGATACCATCTCACACCAGTTAGAATGGTGATCATTAAAAAGTCAGGAAACAACAGGTGCTAGAGAGGATGTGGAGAAATAGGAACACTTTTACACTGTTGGTGGGATTGTAAACTAGTTCAACCATTATGGAAAACAGTATGGCGATTCCTCAAGGATCTAGAACTAGATGTACCATATGACCCAGCCATCCCATTACTGGGTATATACCCAAAGGATTATAAATCATGCTGCTATAAAGACACATGCACACGTATGTTTATTGTGTCACTATTCACAATAGCAAAGACTTGGAATCAACCCAAATGTCCATCAGTGACAGACTGGATTAAGAAAATGTGGCACATATGCACCATGGAATACCATGCAGTCATAAAAAAGCATGAGTTTGTGTCCTTTTTAGGGACGTGGATGCAGCTGGAAACCATCATTCTCAGCAAGCTATCGCAAGAACAGAAAACCAAACACCGCATATTCTCACTCATAGGTGGGAACTGAACAATAAGATCACTTGGACTCAGGAAGGGGAACATCACACACTGGGGCCTATTATGGGGAGGGGGGAGGGGGGAGGGATGGCATTGGGAGTTACACCTGATGTAAATGACGAGTTGATGTGCGCTGATGAGTTGATGGGTGCAGCACACCAACATGGCACTAGTATACATATGTAACAAACCTGCACGTTGTGCACATGTACCCTAGAACTTGAAGTATAATAATAAAAAAATTTAAAAAAATAAACAACTCCTCCAATTAAACAGCGAAAAGATAAAAATATGATTAAAAATCAGCAAATAACTTAAATATATATTTTTTCCAAAGAAGATTACAAGTTACCAATAAGCACAGGAAAAGATGCTTAAAGTCACTAATCATTAGGGAGATGCAAATCAAAACTGCAATGAAATACTACCTTACATACATTAGAATGACTACTATCAAAAATCAACAGAAAATAACAAGTGCTGATGATGATGTGAAGATATTGGAACTCTCAGACACTGTTGGTGAGAAAACAAAATGATGCAGCTTGTATGAAAAATAATATGGCAGTTCTCAAAAATCTAAAAGTAGAATTATATGTTCTAGCAATTTCCTCTTCTAGGTATATACTCAGAAGAATTAAAATCAGTCTGACTCAAAGAAGACATTTATATGCCCACATTCACAACAACATTATTTTCAGTAGAGAAAATGGGAAAGCAACCCAAGTTTTATTGATGGATGAATAGATAAACCAAATGTTGTACGTATCTACAATGGACTATTATTCAGTCTTAAAAATGAAGGAAATTCTGACACATGATACAACACGGATGAACCTTGAGAACAGCATACTAAGTGAAATAAACCAATCAAAAAAGGAGAAATAGTATATGATTCTGCATATATGAAATTCCTCCCTAAAAGTAGTCAAATTCATAAAGACAGAAAGTTGAAGTGTGGTTACCAAGACCTGGGAAGAGGAGTAATGGAGAATTCTTGTTTCACAAGTATAGGGTTTCAGCTTTATAAAGTGAAATGTTCTGTGGATGGATGGTGGGGATGGTGGCATAACAATGTGAATGTACCTTATGCCACTGAATTGCACACTTAAAAATGATTAAGATGGTAAAAGTTATGTTATGTTTTGTTTATCATATGTTTTGTTTATGTTATGTTTTATCATAACTTTAAAAATAATATAAATAAAGGCCGGGTGTGGTGGCTCACACCTGTAATCCCAGCAGTTTGGGAGGCTGAGATGGGTGGATCACTAGGTGAAGAGATCCAGGCCATCCTGGCCAACATGGTGAAACCCCATCTGTACTATAAATACAAAAATTAGCTGTGCGTGGTGGTGTGCGCCTGTAGTCCCTGCTGCTTGGGAGGCTGAGGAGAATCACTTGAACCCGGGAGGCAGAGGTAGCAGTGAGCCAAGATCCAGTCTCTGCACTCCAGCCTGGCAACAGAGCAAGACTCCATCTCAAAAAATAATAATAATAAATAATAATAACAATATAAATAATACAGAAAAATTAGTATTGAAAATGTGGCAATGTAAATAAGTAAATATTATTTCCACATGGTATTGAAAAAACTGACTTTCCATTTGTGAAAACAAAGTTACATCTGCAATTCAAACTAACACATTAAATTCTAGATAATGAATTTTAAAGAGTTACTTTAAAAAAACTGTAAAAATGTTAGCAGAAAAACTTATGACTAGGTTCAAAGCCTAACAACAGAATAAACTAAAATGGAAAAAAGAATGAGTCATGAATGAGCAAATAACATTTTTTTAAAAATTTATTTAGAAGAAGAGAAATGCCCTTCCCACAGAGGTCAGACCATCTTGATGTGACTTTCCTCAACATGTTAAGACACCAGTCCTTTATCTGCAATGATTCTTCTAAGGAGTCAGAGCCCCAGTTCCACAGAAAACCTCCTCTAAGTTTCTAGGATCTGATAATTCCAACCTCAGTCCTACCAGTGGAAGCAACTTCCTGCAGTTACCATCTCTGCTAATTCAGTATCTCCTTCACCTAATTTTTTCATTGTTTAAATATCTGTTTTACCAATTCCCTATATGAAGTTCTCTGTTAAAATACTTAGCGGGGTTTGTTTTTCTGATAGATACAAATTTTGAATACTTAAAAAATATGTATAAGACAGTTCATAATAATTTTATATTATAAATTAAATGAAAAAGACTACGTACATTAGATCACAAAACTGTATAAGGGGAAGAGATAAAGGTTTGTTAAGCAAGAAAAGTCCTTCTGTAGTTGCCATCTCATATGCACCAGGGCTAACAAATTCTGCAACATCATATTGCTTGGGTTAATAAGATGCAATGTTCAGAAATGTTATAAACCTGGGATCAACAAAAAGACAAGAAAGGAAGAGTTTCACAAAGCAAGCATTTTCTCCAGAAGGAAGCATGATAAGGCCAGGACGTTCTGTGGGATACACATTATGAGCTTGCAATCCAGGGCAGATCTCCACATCAATGTTCCTCTTGCTTTTTAAGGACCATCATGAAAACAGCTGAGTCAATGGGGGCAACACAGATTACTGGAATGTCAGGCAGACATGTCTAGAAACTGTCCTATACAGATTGTCTGAGAAAGCCCGCTTTGCAGCACCTTGAGACTCTGGAACTCTTGGGATTTTGCCTGCCCTCCTTCCAGGGGAAGGAACACCTATGAGGAGTTGGATTCAGAGACAGTTCCTCCTATGAAGAGATTAGGGAGTCCAAACCGCCCTTTTGCCCATGCAACCCAGATGAATTTATCTGTTGCTCTATAGCCCTTTACTCTGCTCTACATTTGTTTTCTTCTTTTTTAAAAAATACATAGAATTATTTAATCTTTTAACATACTGTATAATTTGCATACTTATTATGTCTATTGTTTTCTGACCGTCTGCATCAGAATGTAAAGTACGTGAGGGCAGAACTTTTGGTTGGTCCACTGTTAATATCCAGGTGTCTGGATTTTGTCTGCGTCCTATTTGATAAATACTTTGATAAATTTGATAAATACTTATTGAATGAACAAATAAATGAAGGCTGAAGTTAATTTCTTTCAAGACCGGCTGTTTTTCCTTTTTGACTCACTCTCTTGGAATCTCGTCCACTCACCTTAGCTCTACTAAGCATTTTCAAGCTCTGCTCTCTAAATCTGGGTACCACTTTTTATATCAAGCACCATGGTCTTTTCTATACTCGTGCACATTTTTTCCCTCTTCACTAGTTTCTCTCACTAGAATATATTTTAGAAAGGAAATTGGGTCAATTTTATAAAACACGATGGCAAGTATTAGTATGAAGACATTGGAAAAATTGAGTGTGTAATTAGAGTGATCCAAGTTTATAAAAACCATAAAATCAAAGAAAAAGGAAAAACAACAAAAAAAGTTTTCTTTATAAGTCTCAAAGCACAGGAATAGTGGGAGTGAGGGAGATATAAATGTAGTAAGCTGGGGAAGAGTATTCAGAATTATATGTTAAAATAGAAGATTTCAGAAACGCAGAGAAAAGTGTAAGATGACAAAAATGACAGGTGTGGGTGTTACAGGGAGGACAGTGTAAAGCTTTCTGAGAGAAGGGTCAAAAATCTGTGATGCCAGTATGGTGGATGGGTCAAAATAGGCAGGTTTAAGTAAGAGATGTAATCTTAAAGGTGATTGCTCATGTAAAATTTTGTAAGTAACAGCCTCAGAATAATAACTGAATGGTGCCAAAGAGGAGGAAGTTAGTGTTCTTTTTTTCTCTCTTGCTCTCTCTTTCTCCCCCGCTTCCTTCCTTTTTCCTCTCTCTCTCTCTTCCAATGAAATATTATAAAACAATTACAGAGAAGCTTCAGAGAGAACCAGAAGTGTTTTCACCTGTCTCATGTCACTGAGATACAGAGTAAAAGAAGTTTTAGCTGGAAAAGTTGGCGAGATCACACCAACCCAGTTCTGTCCATAGAGATTTCAAAAAAATCTGAGATGAAGGAAATATTCACACAGCTGCTTTCATGGCTAAGAATGTATTATCTGCCATGGAAATATCTGGTATTTATCCCCTGCCCAAAATTTCGATTAATGCCCTTTGAATACAATGATCATGTTGATTTATAGATATTTCATTTGTGTGATGAGAAACACATTTTCATAGTAAAGGAGAAAATACCTACAAACATATCAGCAGGATGCTCGATCTTTAGTATGCCTTTGTCAATTTAGGCAAAATTTGAAGTTGAATTTCACATGCTTTCCATTTTGATTTTCTTATCACTGAATCTTGGTACACTTGTTTTCAACATTAAAAATCAGCAAACTTGGCTGGGTGCGGTGGCTCACACCTGTGATCCCAGCATTTTGGGAGGCCAAGGCAGGTGGATCACCTGAGGTCAGGAGTTTGAGACCAGCCTGGCCAACATGGTGAAACCCCATCTCTACTAAAAATACAAAAATTAGCTGGGTGTGGTGGTGGACGCCTGTAATCCCAACTATTTGGGAGGTTGAGGCAGGAGAATCACTTGAACCCAGGAGGTGGAGGTTGCAGTGAGCCAAGATTGCACCACTGCACTCCAGCCTGGGCAACAGAGTAAGACCATGTCTCAGAAAAAAAAAAAAAAAAAAAAAAAAGAAATCAGCAAACTTCACTTACACATTATGAAAGAGAGTAAACTAATTTCATTTTTTGACTTACTTTATCATCATACTTATATTTTATATATAATTTATTAAAATAGTTTTTACATTTGTCTTTTCTATTATTTGGCCATAATATCTGAACTTAGGAAATGTCAAGGTTAAGTCCCTCACCTAGATATAGAAATAGAATGACAAAGTATGACAGCAGGAATTGTGTATGATATGCCCTTCTACTCAATCATGTGGAGCATGTCACTTCTTGTCCAACTTATCATGAGAGCCATTGAATGTATTTGACAGGACATATATTTGGCTGCTGGAATGATGGACGTATCCGAATGTGTAGACCTGGCTTGATGGCAGAAGATTATGAATGTGTAGCATTGAGGGCAGATTCCCAGCAGTGAAAACAAAATTTCTACCTGACGCTGCACCAAAGTTCTGGGATATTTGCCCTATTATGATGGCTGACAGTTTGCATGTGTTTCAACTCCGGCAATCAGTCAATCTGCTCTTGATGGGTAATTGCCAGCAGGAACCTAATTTTTCCACATCAATTGTCACACATGTCTCTAATATTCTTATTCACTGTTAACTAGATTGACGATGTTGTTTCAGACAAGAATAGGAAAAGAAAAGGTGTGCGCTTTCTTCCTGAAGACGCCACAGTCTGGCTAAATTATACAAGTAAAAAGCCAAAAAATCTCAAGTGATAATGTCCAATGTCATATTCATGCATTAGTCAGTATAAAATTGCTAATAACATTTTATGTTGCTGTACACAAAGTAAGTCATTTTAGCTTGTGAAGCAGAGAGCCACGAATACATTTTGAAAATAATATTTCATAACCACTTGATGTGGATAGGATATGCTCTTTCTTTAAATGCATTTTAAACTAAAATAAATAACATTTTTCAAATTAAGAAAATACATGTCATTTAAGAAAGTAGAACTAAGATGAGAATTGATATAATACAAAATACATATTACTGATGATTCCATCACAAAATAATTTTAGATATATGTGTTTTCAGAAACACACATATGCACAGACGTATTTCTTTTTTCTACATCTCTGGCAATTACTTTATGACAAAATATATGGATCATTGACCTTTGCAAATTATTACTCTAATAAATTTTTAATATTCATTTCACCAGTTTTCATTGGTTCCATATTTGGACTTTTGTAATTTTTTAGCTTTTATAAATTATACTTTAATATATAATCTTAAGATTACATGTATAAAGACTTCCTTTATCATTTTCTTATGACAACACAAAAGAACTGTTGGGATTAAGAATGTGCAATTTTAGTCTTTTTATATCTGATATGGAGTTTCTCAGAGCTTAAACTGGCAGTAGAGTGTAAGAATATCCACGTTCTCACACCCAAGAATATTTTTTTTTTGCCATTTTAATAAATAAAGAAAGAACAAGATTATCTTTACTGTTTTCATTAGAATCATTTGATTACTGAGGAATGAAATGTGATTATTGGGTATTTTTATTTATTTTGTATTTGTGTGTAAATGTGTATATGAAATTTTTGTTTATAAAACCTTGACCACTTTTCTCAAGATTTTCTATGTTATTTACTTTTTAAACTTTTTATTTTGAGAAAACTATAGATTCCTGGAACGTTGCAAAAATAGGTCAAAGTTCCCATATAACCTTACCTAGTTTTCCACAATATTTACATGTTACCTAAATATGAAACAATATCAAAATTAGGAAGTTGGTATAGTGTGTGTATAGTTCCACATCATTTTTATTTTTTATAACCACAATATATTCAGGATACAGAACTGAAATTTCACTTGTAGTAACCCTTTATAGTCACAGCCACCCATCTCTCCTCACCATCCCTAACCACTAGACACCATTTATCTCTTCTCCATCTGTTTAATTTTGCTGTTTCAATAATGTTACATAAATGGAATCACCAATTCATCTTTTTAGAAATCCTCATATATGAGAGATATCACACATTTGGAATTGTTTAGTTGAAATTGTTTTAACTTTTATTTCAAGTTCAGGAGTACATATGCAGGTTTGTTACATAGGTAAACTTGTATCATTGGGGTTTGCGGTATTGATTATTTCCCCACACAGGTATTAATCCTGGTACCCACTGGATATCTTTCCTGATCCTCTCCCACCTCCTACCTCCCACCTTCCACCCTCTGATAGGACTCAGTGTGTGCTGTTTCCCTCTATGTGCCTATGTGTTCTCATCATTTGGCTCCCACTTATAAGTGAGAACATATGGTATTTGGTTTTCAGTTCTTGTGTTAGTTTGCTAAAAATAATGGCCTCCAGCTCCATCCATGACCCTGCAAAGGACATGATCGCACACTTGGTTATGGCTGCATAGTATTCCATGATATATATGTGCCATGATCTCAGCTCACTGCAACCTCCACCTCCTGGGTTCAAACTATTCTCCTGCCTCAGCCTCCAAAGTAGCTGGGATTACAGGTGTCTGCCACCACGTCCAGCTAATTTTTTGTATTTTTAGTAGAGACAGGGTTTCACTATGTTGGCTAGGCCTCAAACTCCTGACTTCAGGTGATCCGCCCGCCTTGGGCTCCTAAAGTGCTGGGATCACAGGTATGAGCCACTGCACCCAGCCATCACATTTTGTTTATCCAGTCTACCACTTGTGGGCATTTAGGTTAATCCCATGTCTTTGCTATTGTGAATAGTACTTCATTGAATATACACATGCATGTATCTTTGTTTTATAATGATTTATATTCCTTTGGGTATACACCCAGTAATGGGATTGCTGGGTCGAATGGTAGTTGTGTTTTTAGCTCTTTCAGAAATTGCCACAGATTTTTCAACAATGGTTGAACCAATTTACATTCCCACCAATAATGTATAATTATTCCTTGTCCTCTGAAACCACCTGAGCATCTGTTATTTTTTGACTTTTTAATAGTAGCCATTCCGACTGGTGTGAGATGGTATTTCACTGCGGTTTTGATTTGTATTTCTCTAGTGAGCAGTGATATTGAACTTTTTTTCATATGTGCTTGTTGGTCTCATGTATGTCTTCTTTAGATAAGTGTCTGTTCATGTCCTTTGCCCACTTTTTAAGAGGATTGTTTGTTTTTATCTTGCATTAGTTCCTTATCGATTCTGTGTATTAGTCCATTTTCATGCTGCTAATAAAGATATACCCAAGACAGGGGAATTTGCAAAAGAAGGAGGTTTAATCAACTTACAGTTCCACGTGGTTGGGGAGGCCTCACAATCATGGAGGAAGGTGAAAAGCGCTTCTCTCATGGTGGCATAAATGAGAAGAGAACCTGCACAGGGAAACTCCTCCTTCCCATAACCATCAGATCTCGTGAGACTTACTCACCACTATGAGAACAGCATGGGAAAGACCCGCCCCCATGATTCAATTACCTCCTACTGGGCCCCGCCCATAACACATGGGAATTAAAGATGAGATTTAATCTCATCTTTATGGGGTGAGCCACACAATATCATACTGGGGATGGGGATGGGGACACAGCCAAAGCATATCATACTGGATATTAGACTTTTGTCAGATGAAAGCTTGCAAAAATGTTCTCCCATTCTGTTGGTTGTCTGTGTACTCTGGTGATAGTTTCTTCTGCTTTGCAGAAACATTTTAGTTTAATTAGATCCCATTTGTCAATTTTTGTTTTGATTGCAATTGCTTTTAGCATCTTTGTCACGAAATCTTTACATAATTTTATGTCCAGAATAGTATTTGGAATTTACTTTAATTTATCCTGAGTTTTTGTATATGCCATAAAGAAGGGGTCCGGTTTCAATCCTTTGCATATGGCTAGCCAGTTATCCCAGCACCATTTATTAAATAGGGAGTCCTTTCCAAACCGTTGCTTGTTTTTGTCAGCTTTGTCAAAGATCATATAGTTGTAGGCGTGTGGCCTTATTTCTGGACTCTCTATTCTGTTCCTTTGGTCTATGTGTCTGTTTTCTTACCAGTACCATGCTGTTTTGGTTACTGTAGTCCTGTAGTCTAGTTTTAAGTTGGGTAGTTTGATGCCTTCAGCTTTGGTCTTTTTGTTGGAAAATATTTTGAAAGACCACTTGACTTTTAATTTTGAGATATTTCTTTTATAGAAGTTTATTTTTTATTAAAATATTATTTTATGATTTCTGCCTTTAACATTTTCCGTATACTCTTTAGTATTCTTATGCAATTTATGTGCATATTTTAAAATTTGTTAACTTTTTAAAATTTCACATTTGAACATTTTCACCTTGGTTTTATTCAGCTACATGTTGGAAATAGAAGCTTTATTTTGTTATAGTAACTACTCGCTACAAACTACTATCATCTTCCCAATATCAGTAGGTAGGTTATATACATTCTTGTAGAATTTGAAAAAGACAGCTTTATAGAATGGTAAATTATATACATACATACATACTTCTACACACTTATAATCTTATAATATGTTGTTGAGCCTATTTCTGAGATTTTTAGGTTTTATGTGAACCATTTTTCTATTCTGGAAACTGTGTATCCTTCTTCCTACTAATGTAACTTAATTATATTTTTAATTTCTGAAGATGTAATTTTCCCTTTATCTTGCTTCTTTTTCAATTTCTTATTCCTAATCTCACACGTTTGATTCCTCATATGTTTTTCAAAAACATGAAACTATCATTGGGATTACAAATATAACAATATTAAATTCATAACATTTCAGAGAAAATCAGCATCAATACAGTATTATTTCTCACTTGGTAACTTTCAATGCTTCTCCTTTTATTCAAGTTTCTTGTCTTGGAAGATATGTGTGGACCAGTTTTCATACAAGGTTTGCGCATCTATTGTTAGGTAAATTCCTAGCTATTTTGTAAGTTGCATGCCTTCAATTAACCCTAATAGTCTCTTGCCAAGTAGTGCCATTCTAAGGGCCCCTAGTCAGTTGCACCAAATCAAATGTGACTGGGAATGTTTTCCAGTCAGGCTGGGTAGGGATTAGACAGACTTATCCACACAGCAGGCTTTGGAGAAACTCAGCAAGTCTGACTTGCTGTCTGCCTTTGCAGAACTTCTGGTCCTCAGGGAAGCCTTATCAGTGGCAACCTGGCAAAGACAATGGCTCAGTGGGGAGTCTGGCTGCAACACAAGGAGATGCTGTCTCCTGCTTCTCTTGTCACTACTCAGCAATTAGATGCTGTTTCCCTAGAGAGATCTCTGTCTATACTCTTTGCAATGGCTATTTATAACCACCACCTGTATTTTCAAAACTCAGATTTCTCCTCTTATTGCAGCAGCTGCCCTGTAGCCTACTTCGCAAGACAAGAGCAGCTCTACTATACTGTGATCTCCCTTAACTTTCCACCACATCCCTACCGGTTTACCTGAGTCTGCACCCACCCATTTTTTCTTCTCCTTGTAATAATTGAAAAGCCATTCCTCCTTTCATAGCTTGTTTCTCAGCCTGCACTCTTGCTCTCTTGGAGACCTTGCCCTATTGATTTCCCTCTTGTCTTTCTTCAACAACTTTCTATCAACTCGCCTCTTACCCTCAAATTTAGAAACACTCAAGCTTTTCCCATCTTAAAAAAAAAAAATCCAATTTTCACATGTCAACTCAAGTTGCAGTTCTCTGTGATTATATAACATTTCTAATTATTCATCCTTTGAATTAGTAATTTCTGAATAGCCTACTGAGAAGGCTATTTATTGTACTAATCTTTTTAAATAACTGGTGCCAGAATTTCTTCATCAATTCTTAAATTATTATAGTTCCCAATTCACTCATTTTATTTATATTATTCCTTTATTTTAAATATTTTTCCCTATATTTTTAGTTATAGTCTTTAGAAATACAGATCATATTGTCCTTTCTTCTCACTTACTTATTTAAATGCTGACTTCATTTGTTATTATTCTTTCTTGTTTCATAATGAAAGTATTTGTTGCTACTGTTTTTCATCTCATTTTACCTTTAGTTGCATCGCGAATGCTTTGATATATAGTCTTGTCATTTTCATTTTTGCTATAAAGCCTGTAATTGCAGTTTTGATTTCTCTTTGACCCCAAGTTATTAAGGATAGTGCTTTTGGTTTCCAACTAGTTTGATTATTTCAGTGTTTTTTTTTATTAATTTTTGGAATCATCTAGTGGAAGTCTGACAATATGATCTCTACAAGATATTTTTTATTACCTCACTGTTTAAAAACATTCTCAGACATTTAAAAACAGCATATATTCTCTGTAGGGTACAGTATTTAAGACAACATTATTTTAATCATAATATTCCAACCTGGGTTTTTCATATTCAATTTGCTTCTTTTTAATTTTTCAAGTCTAGCAAAGTTAAATCAAAATTTTCTGCTAAAATTGGGATTTGGATAAGGGCTTCTTGCATTTAAATGTTATATCTCATTCGATAAATGCTTATGACAAAATATTTTCACTCTAGAGTAAAATTTTAATGTAAATGATATAATCCTTTTAATCTTGTTTCTTCAACCTGGATTATTCTCTTGCCCATTAATATTGGTTTGGTAATATGGTTTGCCTGCTATGGTTGTGCTAATCTCTTTATGATTATTTTTGTATGGATTGCCTCATAATTACCATATAGATGCATTTTGTGTTTTGACCCTTTCTTTAAAAATTATATGTTAATAAAAAGTTACTTATACATGTATTTATTAAGTAGCTAATTCTTTTGGAATGTTGTAAAATTCAAAAGATACACAACAGTATATGTGAAAAAAAAATCTGTCTCTCTCCCCTTTCTCCCAGGTACGCATTTTGTGTTCTTAGAGATAACACTACTACTTCATAACTGTATATCACGTATGAGATGATCCACATATTTACATATATTTGTGCACATGTGTTTTCTATATCATGAGATGTTCCGTGTATTTACATTCATTCATAAACATATGTGTTTTCCCAAACAGATTACAGCATATTTTTATACTATCTGTTCATATACAACCACATATTCTTTTCAGTGAATGTAAAATATGCCACTGCTTTCCTGTATCATAATGTCCATCAGTTTTCTTTCTTTTACTTCACATAGTCAGCTCCCATGAAGATTCTTCTTTTTCATTGCATATGAATTTTGGTGTAATTAATAACTTTGAAGATAATTAAAATTAGTCTAAAACTAACACATGCCTAGGAAAAATGGAAATGCATTTTGAATCAACACTTCTATTGAGCTACATAACCATGTAATCAGATTACTCTTACACTATTTACATTGACTATATTGACTTATTGATGAATGCATCTAGAGATTTATTACAGGGACATTTGTTTCTTTAGGTTCTTTTGCTGCGCAGGTGGAACCACAGCATTGATCGGGTCAAGATACATGAGAAGTGTAATCTATTACCACTTAGGTACAAATACATGTATTTCTACACTCAGATATACTCTTTGTGTTACTATTTATTTATTTTTTGGAGACGGAGTCTCGCTCTGTCACCAGGCTGGAGTGCAGTGGCACGATCTTGGCTCACTGCTACTTCCGCCTCCCGGGTTCAAGCGATTCTCCTGCCTCAGCCTCCCAAATAGCTGGGACTAAAGGCACCCACTGCCAAACCCAGCTAATTTTTTGTATTTTAGTAGAGACGGGGTTTCACCGTGTTACCCAGGCTGGTCTCGAACTCCTGAGCTCAGGTAATCCACCCGCCTTGGCCTCCCAAAGTGCTAGGATTATAGGGGTGAGCCACCACGCCCAGCCTGTGTTACTCTTATAGAATTGTGTTTTACAACTGTAATAGTTATGATCACTTTTATTTTGGTCAATTCTCCTACAAAATAAGTAGAATGTGTCACATTTTAAATTATATTCTGACAGAAGCAAATTTCTGTTTTAATTAGGCCAGATGAGACTTGAATCCTCTGCGTACGGTTTCATAAATCTGATGATTAGAAGAATTTTGCACAGATTAGCATCTGGCTCTGTATATTTCAAAAGTTATTTCTTCTTCTCCACCATCCACATACCTGGTGTTATAAGCCATGCCATTTTGTGATTTGACTGCTGCCTCTACACCTTCAATTGTGAGAGAGTCAGCAAAGAGGATGGTAGGATTCTTCCTAAAAGCCGTTTCTACTTTGGAGCAGGAAGGCATAATAATTATGCACAGAATTGACTATAAAACATAAAAATATATTCTTCTAAACCTAAACTATGTGCGTTCACTACAAAATTTCCGCTTTGCCTAAGGAAACTTAACCTTGTTAAGTTTTTCATGAAACTCTTTGGCAATCTGAAGCCTGTGGTCACCTCAGAATAATAAATGCATAAAATAAATGAATTTTATAGAAATACAGATATTGAAATAACACACTTATAATATATTAATATATGTGTATATTTGTTATTACATTAAGTAACAAAACCTAATTCCTGTGATTTTACAGCCATAAAATCAATTGATATTATGAGATAACTATTATAACTCTGTGATAATATTAAATATTTCTCATGTCTATTAGTAAAAAACAATCACAGGTATTGCTTATTTACTGTAATTTACTGATACTATTCATAAGTAAAAAAAATTCTAAGTCATTTAATATAGAGATGTTCATTTTCCCCCAAAACTTACTATATATGCCCTAATTTCCATCCATTGAATCCTATACATCCAACTGCCAATGGCCACTCCAATGCCAATAGAAGAAGAAAAAGGGTAAGGAAGGGGTAGTCATAACACAGCAATATAATAATCTGAATTACTTTTACAAATTTTATAGAAATCGGTGAACATGTGGGCACATGGTTATAATACTCCTTAGAAGACAACCATAAAAATATGGAATCCTGAAGCTTACAGTCCATTTAGCTTTTTGATAAATCTATTTCCATTTACTTTCATGGTAAATCAGTTGGTGCACTATATCTATATTCAATTTTCAGAAACTTTTCTCCCTAAGTCTTATATTTAAACTCTGTATTTTCATCTTTCATATTAGGACAATGGCTTTACTTCCTCAAATTGTTCCATTTCTTTGAAACATCGTATTTTCTGTTTAATCCTCCTCACTGAAGAATGTATATGCCTGTAGTGGAAGTCAAGGTGAACCAGAATACATGTCAGTTAATTTCCGTTCTCTTTAATTCAGAATAAGAAACATGAGAATGATGCAGAATCTTTGCAATTGTATCTTACCAGTGAGAAAGTAAGAAGTATCCACAATGAGGTGAAGACTGTCAAGACAAGGAATATTTTCTCCACTGAGTAAAGCTTTTACATATTTGTTGAGTTAGCCAATGCTAGATAGGACCAGTCATCATCTACTAACTTAAACAATTGACATCAGTGTTCCCCTGTGGTCAGCCAATTTGGTGCCTCTCCATAATTGGTGGCTCTCCATGCAATGCCCTTCCCAAGGGGAAGATTATATATCTTTATTCAGTAGAAATTAGGTCTGACCATGGGACTTGCTTTTGGCCAGTGGTTCTCAACTAAGGGCAATCTTGCCAGCAAAGGGACATTTGTCAATATCTGGGGACATGTTGGTTGTCATAACTAGAAGGAACTGTTGTTACTTGCTCTTAGTGGGTAGAGAGGACTAGGATGCTGCTTAAACAGTGTACAGGACAACCCTTTGGAACCAATAATTGTTTAGCCCCAAATGTCCATAATGCCAAGGTGGAGGAACCCTGCTTCAGGGAATAAAATGTGAAAAGAAACAATGTTTTTCTTTCCAGGCAGCAAATTTGACAGTAATCACATTAGTCATTAAGTTATCTGATCATGTCCCAGAGAGGGGCTACTCTACCAGCCTGGTTTCTAGAGTAAAACACATGAAACTACCAAGAACTGTGAAGGGCCAGGGATTTACCCCATTTGCAAGCTAATGATGTCCCCTCTATTACTTACTTAATAATAATGTGTAAAATATTATGACTCATTGGACAGACAAGCAGAGTGAGTGTTATGTTTCATGACAGTTTAACTTCCTAGCTCCCCAAGTCCCATGGGAGAGATGTGAAGGAGCTCAGGTTGAGGAATACATGCGTGGAACTCCGAATTAGAGAACTCAATGCTTCCATAATGGATTAAACAAACCTAAATGACTTTGTCCCAGAAAGGAGAAATTATCTTTATTTTAGTGGATAGTAAACTAGCCTATTCTTTACTTCAGAGGGAGACACTATCTCTATTTTCCAAGGTAGCTCATTAAACAAACATTTCTGCAAAGATAGTACAGAGTAAAGTCATACCATGCTTCTGCTCACACGTTGTGCATAAATGTGAGTGAAGCATGGAGAACTGTCTCCCAAAGGAAGCAGAACCCCACCAAGCTGCACTGATCCTATAGCAGAAGCTGGAAATTAACGTGTGTTGTTTTAAGTTACTGTGACTTGGGGCCGTTCTCTACCTTACTGGAAATCTTACAACTTCTTAATCTTGATCTGTTTACCAAATTGTAGCCAGCTGACTAATTCCTACAAATAGTGATTCTTCTGTTGCCCAAATATATAATAGTTGCATTCAGTTTTCAACAGAAAAACTAAGGGAGAAGGTCTAAAAAGCTGATCACCTAATGCTCTCTTAGGATGTATTTGTATCCAGCCGCAAAGCCTCATCTGCCTCGTTGACAACTAACTTGTAAATCACTTACCAATTACTTGGAATAATGAGTATACCAATTAACATTAGTGCAACTGATACGTTGTAAATATTTTATAAAGGATTTATTTGTTATTCATCATAATGTTAGGTATTCTGTTACATGATAAATCATTTCAAAAGGTTAGCACGCCTGGTAAATAGTTTGTAAATATTTGCAAACATTTTATCTCATATAATAACACATAAATAATTTGTGATTTATGTATTACCTCATTCTTATGATCCGCTGTTTACCATAAGTATTTGAATTCCTGGAAATTCATTTAAAGCTACTGAGCTCCAGAGAAATCTATCGTAGTTTGCTGTGGCTGGCAAAAATAGCAACAAGGCATTGTGGGGCTTTGTTTTTAGTTTTCATTTTAGCAGCACTGTATGTATTTATGTTTTTAGCTAGTTAAATGAGGTGATTATTAATGGTGAGATTGCTAATTTTTAATAATAATTAATACTTCATAACATTAAATGAACACCAATTCCCCAAGTAATAATTTTGGAGGCCTACATAACAAGAAATATTCCTATCTTAAAAATAATTTCAGGAGCTTTCTCTTGGAGCAGTCTTCTTCATAAACGTGAACATTTTCTGGATTTAGCCCATAAACGTACAGAGTTTATTTAAAAGCAAGACCAAAAATGTTCTAGTTTATTCTGCATACGCTATTCCCTTCACTTTGAAACACTTGCTTCCTATCATATCATTCCCTCTCGAACACACTAAAACTTGTGTTCCCAGTAGGATATAACTTCCCATAATAATAAGATTTATGCATGTCTATATGTACTGATTAGAAAATTAACGTAAATTAACAAATAGAGCTTTTGTACAGTACAGAAAAATTGAAATAGACAAATGTAAAGTACCGTCAAAAATATGTATTATTATCGTTTGGGTAGATATCTTCCATTTTTTTAGTCATTTTAGTTGTTTAATAACTATATATTATCACATATATTTGCAGATGGCACCCAATTTTATTTTTATTGTAGGCCGTGAAAAATAGGTCTTTGAATGAGGACAAATGTTGATTCATAAACTGGGAATGTTTTTGAGGAAACTGGCAAATCATGGAGCAAGTTTTTGTTTTAACATTTTAGCTGCAATAAATATTAGGAAACACATTTTTCACTGTAAGCAATTATGCACATATATTTTTAAAGTCTAATAAAATAATTTTCATAATAATGACATACATTTTAATATTCTCTATTCTCTTTCTCACTTCTTCTATTTCATTTTTTTATGTGACCAGTGATTCATCAAATTCATATGTTTAGTGGGTTGTAGGTAATGGAACACAATCTGCAGTTTGAAAAACACTTATTTAGGAGGTTCCTTTATTGCCAGACCTATAACAGATCCCTAGCAATTAATGCAGTTATTTCTGGGACCTGGTGGCTTTCTTCGGTTTATTTGCTTCAGGAGTCTCCAGACCTCTCTGTGGCCACACTGTGTGGAACTACCAGTGAGTCAATCTTCGCCTACAGCAGAGCCTCCTGCATTTGTTTTAGTTTTAATCATTTATGTATCAACCTCACTAATTCATAGCTGTTTGATCACATCAGAACACTCTATGTCAAAGCTTTTCCACATTTTGGGATAAATAATTATTTGTTGCAGAGGGCTTTCCTGTCCATTGTAAGGTGGTCAACAATATTCTGGAACTCTACTCACTAGATGCTAGTAAGACCTCACAAACCATTTACAACCATTAAAAATGTTCCCAGACATTATACATGTTTCCTGGAGAAGAGTAGGGTGGAGTTAAATCATTCCAAGTTGAGAACCACAGCTCCATATATTCAGGCATTTAAATAAGAGAACCTTACAAGGAGACCAAAAATAAAATTCAAAGGGAGCTCATAGAAGGTCATCCTGTGATCCCACCCACTGCTCTCTCTTCTTTTGCTCAGCTTTCTAGAACCAGGGAACGATATGCTCACCAGACCTCTGCACCATGAAGTGAAGTGGGGACATATGTGGATCTCATGCTGCTGCTCACCTGACGAACACTGGTTTGGCATTTTTTGTAGTTTATTTTGTAATAAAAAATGACAACTCTTTGTCTATTAACTTATTATCTTTAAATACCTTTTGTAGAGGACAGAATATTTTCAAAAGCAGCAGATTTTAGATTAGAAATTATTGTCAAATGGAGTTTAAATTTGCTTTTTATGAAAATACATAAAATATAATTACATGTTTCTTTCTTTCTCTCTTTCTTTCTTTCTCTCTTTCTTTCTTTCTTTCTTTCTTTCTTTCTTTCTTTCTTTCTTTCTTTCTTTTTTCTTTCTTTCTTTCTTTTCTTCTTTCTTCCTTTCATTCATTTTACAACATGCTGGATGCTAGTGATATAATGATCAACAAGTTGGTCTTTACCTTCACAGAAATAAATCTTTAGCTGTGGAAAAAGAAGATAGCAATCAAATTCCCTTTTCTTGTTGTTCTGAAGAAGAGATAATCCCAAACCAAAACTTTAAAAGAAAAATCTCTCATAGACTTTTATACATAGATATACAAACAAGATTGGGGTTAAACTATAAATATAATTTTTACACTTATTTCATTAGTGTAAATGAAATTACACTAGCATATTTTGGTGTATTGTTTCCATGTACAACCTCACTCTAACCTCAGGCAATTCTATTGAATCAGGCAATTTTTCAACAGAAAAAGCATATAAAATCAGATCTAATCAACTCCCTTTATTTTTAAGAGACGTCTCCCAATATGCTACGCTAAGAAAACGGTAGAAGGAGAGTTTCACTGTAGGAATAGAATTCACATTAAAATAAGTCAAAGCTGGGATTCATGGGAACTTAAAATCTGTTCTTCTCATTCCTCTCTCTCCCACTTCCTCTACTTCCCTTTAGTAACTGTTCTCTCCTTACCTTTATTTACACATAGTTTTTAATAGAAAACACAAATTTTAGCTTGGGAGATAAATAATACTTTTTAAGTACTAACAATAAATCTAAAGTATAATAGCTGAAAAAGATAAAAAGGGAGGAAGTTCCAAGGCAACTACAGTTATTGAATTCCTGTTCCCATTGAACTCTGAAGAAGAATTCCCAGTTTTTGCAGTGTGTGTCCACCATCAGATGCTGCAAGGTCCAGCAGTTGGGAATTATGTATGATGACAATAGGGAATATCATATGCATTACCTTGGCTGATTTCCTTAAAAATTGAACACATTAATTGGGAAGAAGTTGTTGTCAACCGAGTTCTGACCCCTGAGATAATTTCCCTTCTCTATTTTCTTTTAGAGACACCCTGAGAGGAGTTTTAGGAGTTCTCTTAAGGGATAGTTACAGCAGTTCTCTTCCAACTAATGTCAACTGAAGCCTGTTTATCCAGGAAGCAATTTTTGATATTATGTACAACTCCATCATCAATGTAGTGGGTTACTTATTGATTTAACTCTTGAGGATGCCAGGACATAAAAATATAATTTACCATTCATATCTAGCCATTTTTATTTGAATTAATGTTTAACGAGGTAAGACATCCAGATTGCGTAAACTGGGACCGACCAAGATGCACCAGCATTTATGTTTATCTTGCTTAAAAGGCAGTATCAGTTGGCTCATTAAAATTGTACGTATTGATGGTGTACAATTTGATGCTTCACTACATACATATGTTGTATAGTGACCAAGTCAGGGTATTTAGTGTGACCATCCCTGCATGCATCTATCATTTCTTTGTGGCAAGAACATTCAAAAGCCTCTCTTCTAGTTATTTTATAATATACAATACCTTACTGTTAACCATTCTCAGCCTACTGTGCCTTAGAACATAAATATATACAAGTAGAATGCATCAATGAAAAACATTTTTAAAGGCAATGCCAGTATCTCAGATTCACTATACCTGTTGGTGTACTCATCTTGAAAACTGTAGGCATTCCACAACAACTTCACCTTTGGGACATCAGTAATTTAGTAGAGATTGGGGCAAGGCTCTTCCCATCCCATGAATATTTTATTAATTGTCCTGCTCCCAGAACCTGGAGAGTAACAGGACACTGGGAGTCTCAGCAGCACTATTTTATCCCCTAGTCATCTTCACATATTGCCACCTTGCTTATGCTGCAGTAAAGTCCTAATGATGAGTCACAGTAAAAAGGATCAGATCATCAGTCTTCCCAGCAAGGGGGTAGAACCAACAGAAAGTGCTTGCGGGCCTCTGCAGGTCAACATTCTTCACTTCTTACTGCTCTTTAGAAATACTGTAGCCCCATTCTAATTACCATAATCAGTTTGCATGTTTCCAAACAGGCATGAACTTTGACCCTGTAATTCTAATGTGGAAGAGAATAATAATATAAATAATATTCAGTTATTATGTACCAGGTGCTACCCTGAGTACCTTAGATAATAATGCCATGGTGTGGAAAGGCAGAGGGCACTTAATTGTCCTGTTAAAGGTCACTGAGGTCTATTAAGGGATGTAGCCAACATTTGAAAGCAAGCAGTGTGGCTGCAGAGTTCCTATATTTAGCCATCCTCCCCTCCCATAATTCTTCTCCAGAATTCAGGATCTATAATTTGATTTTTAACAGATTAATTTCCAGATACCTCTGCCTTCAAAGTATCAGTCTCTCTACAGAAGAGAATTCCTACAAGACAGAGACTCAATTCTTCCACTATCATCCAGCTATACATGAGGTTGTCATTTTAGCACAATTCTTGGTTTGGGCCATGGGAGTAATTAATTCAGTGCATTCTACTCACACTTCACTTAAGACTTTGCTCTTAATGGGTATAGTTATTTAAAGAATATGGGCAATATTAAATGAGGTCAATTCCATTATCCCTATCCTCCATATTTTCTATGCTTCTATTGGAATTAGGGTCAATCTCCTGGATCAAAATTAATTTTTCTAACCTTAGTGGAAAACAGTCATGGTTTAGCTGGAAAACAAGCAACATGTTTGTCGCTCTATGTCTTTGACCTTTTCTCCTTCCCTAGGCCATGTTCACACTGCCTTCACCTCTACAAATGTGTTCTTGCCAGCTGAACTGAATGTTTTTTTTTTTTTTTTTTCCGCTCCCAGGTTTGAGGAGAATACATTTCGATTTTAAAGTCTTTTGCTTTTTGAGCCTTCCAAATAACAGAACCATTCTCAAGCATTAAGAATTTCATTTGTAGCTGGGTGTGGCAGCTCATGCTTATAATCCCAGCATTTTGGGAGGCCAAGGCTGGTGGATAACTTGAGGTCAGGAGTTCAAGACCAGCCTGGTCAACAAGGTGAAACCCTGTCTTCACTAAAAATGCAAAAGGTATCTGGGCGTGGTGGTGCACACTTGTAGTCCCAGCTACTCGGGTGGCTGAGGCGTGAGAATTGTTTGAACCTGGGAAGCAGAGGTTGTAGTGAGCTGAGTTCATGCCACTGCACTCCAGCCTGGGAGACAAAGTGAGACTCTGTCTCCAAAAATAAACAGACAAAAATTTCGTTTGTTTTCAATTCAATCATATTGTTAGGCATATTTTCTCAAAAAGGTAAATTCTGACTCTACTAAGGGAAACAGAATAAATATGTTAAAATGTTTCACTTAATGTATTAATGAGGAAGCTAGAAGATGGCATGCCTGGTTAAAAAAACCTTAAGGAGCATTTATAGTCAATTTGACAAAGAAGTGTTAGAATAAAATTATTGAGTTAGTTAGAAAACTCTTTAGTACCCAACATGCCATAAATTACCTGTTGGGGTTACCTGTTTCACCTGACAGAAATTACTTGCACTTCTATCAGACAAAACCTGCCAGTTAATAGCTAACTTCACACTAAGTCTGAAATCCTTTACTCAAGAATAAATGAGAGGAACTAAATATATTTCCCCAGTGAATCCTTGGTTGCCTTTTCCCCCATATAATTTGGAAAGAATTCATTACCCATCTTTTCTGCCTTATTTTTGGATACATTGAAAGAATATTGAGGATATCTCTATATCTCATTTTTTCATGAAGTGTCCCATTGAATTCCAAACTTTTAGAAATAAAGAGAAAAAGATTCAAGATTCAGGTCCAAGATACAGAATGAAAAAATCTTATTATAATTTCAAATGTTTTCTATTATTTCTTCTATTTTCCCCCATTACACTTATAGGTATTTTTTTTCTTCAAGTTCTCATCATGATTTCTCTTACCTTAATCCAGTCTTAGAAATACCATTTTATTTAATATTAATAGTTTATTCAGACAAGAGACTCAAAAGATGATGTTAGAACTGTGCAAGACAATTGATGAACTTGGATAAGATACTACACTGAAATATTCGAAGCAGGAGTGAACATGTGTGTGTCTATGTTTGTTGTGTATTTGAATTACTTAACCACTGGAAGGGACTCGCAGATAAGGTTCAAAATGTTGTATATAATGCTTACCATATACTTTTATCTTGGTTAGAGAATTTTACATCATATTAGAAGCTGATGAGAAATGGACCTGAGGTTGCCTAAGATTCATTGCATAGCCAGATCTTGTCTATTTGCAAGAATGATTTAAAGCCCACAAGTAACTAATTCCTCTGTAGTAGCATGTCTATAAATGTACATGCTGCAAATTCAATATATGATTAAATGTGATTTTCAGGGCCAAAAGCAATAAATCTGTCATAACACTTCTTTTTGAGACTCATGATGCCACACTGATGAATCTGTGATAAACAAGATTTGGAAACGTAAAACCATATTGGGTTTCTGTGGGCAGTTATATATGTTGAACATAAGGTAGCTTTGAGCTGTACTCCAAGTAGAAAGGCAGGCACCTTATTTGCTCTGAGAGCTCTACACAATTGTAGAGCTGCTTCTTCATATTCATGACTTTCCTGATCTTTTTTCATTTGGGGGAGTTACTGAGTGCTTTCGTTTTTAGCTGTGGCAAGACAAGCAACAATGCCTGAGAAGGTGACTGCCCCATCATTTTGAGTCCGTTACTACTGACTAGCAGGGCACCCTACCAGCCCACAGTGAACATGTAGCATGAACAAGATATTAGCCTATGTTATTTTAAACCACTGAGATTTGAGAATTATTGGATTCTGTATCACACCTAGTGTCTTCTAAACTGATGGTTTTATCATTAACATGAGGGTGAATGGATAAACAAGTAGATAAAAAGCAAAAAAACAAGTAAACAGTAGCCTCCAACAGTGGTTTTCATACCTGAATGTGCGTCAAAATCACCTGGAGGGTTGGTTGAAACATGGCTGGCTGGCTGGCTTTCACTCCCAGAATTTCTGATTCAGCAGGTTTGGGTTGATGCCCAAGAATTTGCATTTCTAACACACTTCCAGGCAATGTTACTGCTGCTGAGATGGAAACCACACTTTGAAGATCACTGGTCTAAAATACCTTTCAAAAGAATATTAATGATAGTGAGAATGCTATATTTTATCATTCAAAAAAGAAAATACTACAATGATTCAAGCAGGCTGATTCTCTAGCACCACTGATGATATAATGTAATGGAATTAGTCAATTTCATTAAATTTCAATTAGTCAATTTACTAAATTCATTAAATTATATCATCGATGGTACCAGAGAACCAGCCTGCTTGAATAATTCAAAGCTTCCCCTCTCCCCTACAACTCTATCATCCCCAACTTCAGGCCGAACTTGTGGAGGGGAAGCTAGGGTAGGAGTATGTCATCTCCCCATCAGCAATCTGCTTTCTGGTGCCAGCTTCTCGCAAGTTAGATGGGGTGGAAGTGGGGTACTTCTTCTTGTGACTGCTGGAGTTTCAAAGGGGCCCTTCTCATTTGCTTGTGACTGTTATTATATGAGTATTTGTATATCTGTGTTGACAAACTTCCTGATCAAGATGGTTATTTATAAACAATTATGTTTTGAGTGTTGGTGGAAGTCCCCTCGGTGGTGATTATTGATGGGGAATTTAATTCTAAGCCATACAGTTGGTATTTGTGGCCTCTTGCAGGACTCAGGGCATTGTCAGACCAATTCACTGCTCTTCATTCATGCTTCTCTTTGTGCCACTCTGTGTCCGTCCCCACTACACCTGCAGGAACAGTTTTCATAGGCTCTGTGCTTTCTCATCTGATACCAGGTTATTTATTCTCTTTGATGCTTTCTTAGGCTCCAAGTAAAGATATGATCCTTATCTTCCCCTTAAGTAACAGTAGTACTTAAATTTTTGGAAAGAATCTTACAAAATAATTTCGGAAAATGTAGCAATTTTGTCCTTATGAGGGTGCTGCTCCTGGGAGCCAATCCATGGAGCTTCAAGCCTTCTGAAAGATTCAGAAAATAACAGTCCACTAACTGCTAAGTTTAAATTTAGCAAACGTTCAGTGGACATCTGTCAGCATAGAGGTTCATCACTCTGGCCTGGGACAGGGAGGGTTGGAGGATAAAAAAGTAACGCTCAATACAAAACTTATATGCCTGCAAGATATTCTTCCTTGTTTTGTCCCCTTCTCTCAGTGTCTTTCTTTTGACTTTTCCCAAGGTCCCTTCTTTTGTGTCTGCCGTGGATTGAGAGTCATTTGCCAAGAATCAGACATACTTTGAACATGGCCCTGGATAATTTGATAATTCTATTTCGAATGGGCTGATTTTCTCTAGGATGATTCCTATCATATTTTGTAAACTCCCAGTAAAAGAATGGATCTTAGTACTTCACACTATGATGTTTATAATTGTTCATTGCATAGTAAATATGGTACTTTTAATCAGTGAGAAAAAAATTATTTCATAGCTGGTCCTGAGATAATTACTTAACACTTTGAAGAAAAAATATATATTGAGCTAACATTTATTGCTTATTAGGCTTGTGTTAAACACGATACTTTCAGTATCTCACTTATTTCTCACAGTAATCTGAAGAGGTGAGTCATATAATCATCTCCACTTTGCAGATGAGAAATCCGAGATTTGTAGGGGCTAAGAACATCATCAAATTCTTGAGTTCTGTCTGACTGCTGATCCAGAGTTCTTAACCAGGTGGTTATCAACCCAAATGAATTCTAGATAAATTTTTAGGCGTCGACAAATGCAACACTAATAAACACATGCAATTATATGTGAATGTAATTAAAGTACTTAGATACACATAAAAAAATCAAATTGATGTCTAAAAATTAAATATTAACAAAAACGAAAATACCCCTCTATTTCTGTTTTGGGCTAGATCTGATTCCTTCTGAATACAGATTGCAAAAACAAACAAACAAACAAAAAAACTACACAAGCATACAAACACAAAATAACTTATTACTCTTTTAATTCCAGCTTTGTGGTGAGCATCTGTGGGTCTTATTAAAACCTCAACATGCAGTCTTTGAAATACTGCTTAGGGCAGTGAAGTAAGGAATCTCTCTGTGATGGCTTGGAGAACCAATAGAGTCAGAAGACTATTTTTGACATGGAAAAATAAAATATTATAATAATATATGAGAAGCAAGCCAAAGTCAGTATGTAAGCAATTATAAAAATTCTAAAAACTCTTTGTATATTTTATATACTATATATCCAAGTCTTGAAAGTATTTAGGTGCTGTATTTTTTTTTTCTGGACTTTCGTGATTATAAAGTATTTTTTTATATTACCCTATTTTTTAAACATCTTCTACATTTCATTAATAATAATCTCATTATAAGGGAGAAAAGTACTTCTAAAAAAATTCTACTATATTTGCTCCCCAATATCTTATTTAACTGTTTCTGAGGGATCTTGAAAGTTAATGTGGATGAGACTGGCAATTATGTCACTGTAGGAGAAAAAGTATGAGAAATATGAACCATCCACTGCTTACTTGCTATGCCACTGTTTTTCCAACACTAGATCTCTGGGTGTCCTACAGTTCAGTCAAATTCTGGAACTAATTACCTGGAGTTAGTGCAGACCATACAGGTTAAAGGTTTAGTTCCACAAGACTGCCCCCATTTCAGATGCCAGATTTCAGTAGGGAACACAGGCAACCCACACTTCTGTCTGACTTGGCTACAAATTTTGGAGTTTCCACACGTCTATTCAGGTTCAATAATTCACTAAAACCATTCATATAACTAAGGAAAGCATTATGCTTACGATTACATTTTTATTATCAGGGATACAATGCAGGGAAAGCTAGATGAAAGAGGTGCACAGGTCAAGGTATTGGGGAAAGGGGGTTGGCACACGGAGCTTCCAGGCCCTCTCTGGGTGCAGCACCCATTCAACTTGCTGGTAAGTTGATGTGTTCCCAAACGGGGAAGCTTCTCAAATCTCATACTAGAGTTTTGTTGAGCAACAATAACCATTGGTTATTGGTGATTAAAGTCAATTTCCAGACTTTCTCCCCTCCTCAGAGATCAACAGGGGAGTGGGGCTGAAAATGGTGTTTTTTCTGGCAACCAGCCTCTATCCTGAAGCTGTCTAGAGACCTTGCTAAGAGTTGCCTCATTCGCGTAACAAAATCACTCAGAAAAATCCAAACTTTTCTGAAGTTCTGTGCTAGAAATCAAGGCAAAGACCAAATACACAGTACATTTTTTTTTATTATACCACAGTCACCGTTAAAATCTGTTCAGTATTTGGTGAAAGATAAATTTTTAGCCATTTCTAGAGAGAAAACAACAAAGATCTTAGTAAGTGAAAAAAGGAATTTCAAAACATTCTCTGTTACTTAGAAGTCAATCAATAAAATGTATTTCAATCTCAAATGTAAACATTTGTAAAGCTGTCCTTCCTAAATGCTAATCTACTAGTCAATCATCATGAAATCTTCAGCACAGCAAGCACAATTTGTTATGGATACCATGGAAAATCATTTTTCTCTTATTAAGATGTGTACCATTTCACCAACTAACTAATAGTTACTAGACCATTATGGGTTACTACAATCATTGAATTCCTTCTTTTTGGTCTCTGTGAACCAAAAATGTCCAGTGAAATAGTCTGATCCTCACTGTGGCTGGGAGTTTCTATAATAATTTTTGTGTCTTTGTCATTTTGGCCTGTCTTCACCTAGAAAAATTCTTTAAACTCATTCAATGAGTTGATGCTTAAATACTTAGATATTGTTTGCATAATTATAAGAGGGAGTAGTTGAGTAGTTGAAATGCTGCCATCACTGACTGTGTCTAGTAAACTCTAAGATTTTATATAATATTCTTGGGATCACAACCTAATTGTGATCAACGTGGACATGGTCATGTGGGAATATACATTTTGGGAGTTCCCTATAGGTTTGCAGAACTATATAAAATTGTGGGGAGTTACTTGCTATATATTTCAGAAGGCAATTTTTAGGGACATTTTACTATGCAACAAGCTTTATGCATAAAGCTCTTCAATGCTTTACAATTTAGGTGGAGAACCAAGACTTACAAACAAATAATGCTAAATAATAATATAGAATCCATAAAAATGTAAGATAATAATAAAAGACATTGATGAGTTGGTATCTGATTAACTTCCAAATCAAAACAAAGAAATCGCAGGAGTTTAGAAGAAGAAAATTACATTCAGTGTGACTCTGTTTTCACACTCAGAATCTCAATTTAAATAAAGGAACAGAAAACACTATCACTGATTCGAGATTCAATCTAAAAAGTTGTGGGAGAAGTCATATCTCTAGGAATTATTTCCAAATTTGCAACACCCAAATGTATTTGTCTCATCACTACCACCACAATTTCCTGCAAAAGATATTTACAAACCATTCATAATTCTAGCTTCAAAGGGTAACTATTTGCAACTAAATTAAAGTCAATTTAAGCATTTGCCGTGTATAACTCAGAGCATTATATTTCATGATTTATTTGTTGACACCTTGAAGAAATCAAATTAATATTTGGGTTGATGTTTCAAAATTTTTTATGTATTTTTACTATTCTCTGTTTTAAAAAAAAGATGGAAATTTAAGGGTTATCAAAGCCTGACAATATATTTTCACTAAGAAAATACACTTGGAAAGGAAAATTACTTTATCCATGCAGTCTAGACGACATTTTCCATATTTCTACACAAGGTAGGATAAAACCACATTTAGCCAACAAGAGTTGGATCCTCGGGGATCTGACAGCACTAATTGTAAAGATGTAATAATTTCAAATAGCTAGTTCATTAGCATACATGTAGGCAATTTACCTCGCTCTTTGAAATAAGAAATAGGACCTTGAGAACTGACATATACAAATTAAAGACATACTCCAGGCAAAGTAATTTATCTTACTTTTAATGATACATTATTAAATGACTTCTGTGATTGCTCTGGGGGATAATTTCCAGTGCCAAGCCAGGGTACCTCTGTCTTGCCCTTTTTGATATACTCATTTTAAGAAGATAGATTCCAAAAGGCTAAGATATTCTTTGAGAAGCTAACATTGAATATGGATAAATACAACAAAGGGCTGGAAAAGAACCGGGCAATAAAATTGTGAAAAATAAATGTGACTGTGGGATGAGTAAGAGCAATCAAGAGATTTTGAGGGTAGAAAATTTAAAAATAATTGTTGTGAAAAAGAAAGAGTAATTAAAAATACCATATCAGTGGATGCTGCAAAAGATTTTCTGCTTGACCACACTTCAGTGGGCTCTGAACTTTATCCTAGGCCCATATGTACACTTCCTTGTAAAATCCAGTTTTAGCAAGGAACCCTGCTAAGTCAGTTTAGCAAGAACCTCCTATTCTCAATATCTGATCCCCCAATATCTCAGGTTGCTGATCAGGTTTCTCATCCTCCACCATTCCCCAGGTGATGTCTAATCACCCTGGCCTGTCTTCAACAAGAACCTTGGTAGATTGGTTTAGCCAGAGTCTGCTTTACCTCTGATGTTTCTTCTTAGCAATTTTCCATCCACTGGCCCCAGACTTGCTCTTTGGCTGTAAATTTCCACTTGCTTATGCTGCATTCAGAGTTCAGCCCCATCTATTTCCCCCACTGCAAAAAATTGCCTTGGTCCCTATGCCTGTCTTGATGGTCATGAATAAAAGTCCTCTTTGTTATGCTTACTTGAATAATTTTTTCACTATGCAGATATGTAAGATGTATCTCACTGGATACTAAAGTAACTGGTTAATGACATTTCAGGGTCACAGAGACATCCTTGTATTCACAAATTAATTGGTTTGGGTGGATATTTTGGTATTGGTATTATTCATAGTAAGCTATGCTTTGTAGCAGTAACAAAATCCCTGAAGTCTGTATTTTGCACAATATTCTAATTTCAAGGATTGTTGAATGTATTTAGGTGGCTGTATCCGGAACCTTTTACTTAACACTAACTCAGGGAGCCAGGATCTTTTCACCAGCTACATGGACAAGAAAGAAAGAGAATGGAGAATTCCCACCTACCTGTTCTTAACTGCCACAGGCTGCAAATAACAAATCACTTCCACTGGTTTTTATACTCACAAGAACCGAATCACATGGCTCAAATCTAACCATCAGGGATACTGAGAATGGTAGTTTTCCTGTGTTCTACAGGGAAAGAAAATGATCTGGTGAAGGCATGGCATAGTCTCTACCACTTAACTCTGTGGCACATATGAACAGTAAAATGAGTTATCAAAGGCTTTTAAAATATATGTATTTGATTTTAATTAGATCCCATTTGTCAATTTTGGCTTTTGTTGCCATTGCTTTTGGTGTTTTAGACATGAAGCCCTTGCCCATGCCTATGTCCTAAATGGTATTCCCTAGGTTTTCTTCTAGGGTTTTTATGGTTTTAGCAAATCAAAAACACAATGAGATGCCATCTCACACCAGTTAGAATGGCAATCATTAAAAAATCAGGAAACAACAAGTGCTGGAGAGGATGTGGAGAAATAGGAACACTTTTACACTGTTGGTGGGACTGTAAAGTAGTTCAACCATTGTGGAAAACAGTGTGGCGATTCCTCAAGGATCTAGAACTAGAAATACCATTTGACCCAGCCATCCCATTACTGGGGATATACCCAAAGGATTTTAAGTCATGCTGCTATAAAGACACATGCACACGGATGTTTATTGCAGCACTATTCACAATAGCAAAGATTTGGAATCAACCCAAATGTCCATCAGTGAGAGACTGGATTAAGAAAATGTGGCACATATACACCATGGAACACTATGCAGCCATAAAAAAGGATGAGTTCGTGTCCTTTGTAGGGACATGGATGCAGCTGGATACCATCATTCTTAGCAAACTATCGCAAGAACAGAAAACCAAACACCGCATGTTCTCACTCATAGGTGGGAACTGAACAATGAGATCACTTGGACACAGGAAGGGGAGCAGCACACACCAAGTCCTATTGTGGGGAGGGGGTGGGGGGAGGAATAGCATTAGGAGATATATCTAATGTAAGTTATGAGTTAATAGGTGCAGCACACCAACATGGCACATGTATATATATGTAACAAACGTGCACGTTGTGCACATGTACCCTAGGACTTAAAGTATAATAAAACAAAATATGTATTTGAAAAGGAAAACTATGTCACCCAAGCAGCAGCTAGTCAACACTTCCCACATTTCTATACAGAGAATAAGATAAAGCTGTGTGTGTGTGTGTGTGTGTGTGTGTGTGTGTGTGTGTGTGTATTTTTATACATTTAGTTGATAAAGCTTTACAAATTTGTAAAAGAGGGCTTCCATGGGCCACGCATACGTTCATTCATTTATTCTACTTATTAGGAGAAAGAAGACATGAATTATAAGTTGTGACACGTGAGAATAAAGGGGGAAGCAGGTGAAAATCATTCTTCTGGAAGGAGAAAAATATTGTGTGAAAGACCATTAAAACAAATGGCCATTATCAAGTGTTCTTTTCATAGAATTGATATTAAATGTTTGTCAGATAATTTTTGGGCCCAAAGAGGGGACCAGAATTCTTAGAACATGCCAGCAATGCTTATTCTGTGTGGGTATTTTTGTTTGTTTGTGCTTTGGTTTGGATGTTGAGTTTAATGACACCTCACATGCACTGAGAGGATATAAAAAGGTTTCTTATTAACAGGAAGAATCTTTCTGTGGAGAATAGGGCAGGCTCCCAAGCTGGTCTGAAAATGGTCTTGAGAGAGCAGGGAAAAAGGCCTGGGATTTATGGTGCTTACAAGCTGGGCCCGGAGGGTAGGTTCCTATGTATAGCCTGAGGCTTGTGTGATTTGAACTTCCCATTGACACCAAAAAAGACAGCACTTAGGCTTTCCTATCAATTTACCTAGATGTTGGGCAGAAGGGGAGGTGCGAAGAGTGCAGCATGAAAGATGTCATGATGTCAAACATCAAAATGGAGTCAGAGTTTATGATAATTTTTCTCGATCTGATCCAGTTTATTTCAGTCTCATTATATCAACAACACAGTTAATCCTATTTTTCAAAGAAATTTATGTGCATATGGGGGTACTGTGAATATTAATAAGAAATTGGACAATTTAACTTTCAAGGTCTAAGAAGATTCTTTACACAAGCTTTGAGATTTGTTACACACATAGATATTTAATATCAGAAAAGTAAAAATCATGCACTACTCAAATAATCATTCTCTTACTGTCAGGCAGAGTCCTTGACCGTCCTTGGTGTAAGAAATCTCCATGGAATAAAAGTTGGAATGTATGCTGAAGTTAAAAAACTAAAACATGCTATTCAAAAACAGTATCCTCACAGTAATTTTATTTCTTTTTCTTTTTATTTATTTGTTTATTTTTTGAGACCGAGTTTTGCTCTGTTGCCCAGGCTGGAGTGCAGTGGCGTGATCTGTGCTCACTGCAACCACTGCCTCCTGGGTTCAAGCAATTCTCCTGCCTCAACCTCCCAAGCAGCAAGCATGCACCACTATGCCCAGCTAATTTGTGCATTCTTAGTAGACACCGGGTTTCAGCATGTTGGCTGGAACTCCTGCTCTTGAACCCCTGACCTCAGGTGATCCACCCACTTTGGCCTTCCAAAGTGTTGGGATTACAGGCCTGAGCCACTGTCCCCGGCCCTGACAGTAATTTTAAACATGAAAAATATAACATAGGTTTGTTCTTTTCTTTTCTTTTTTTTTTTCTTTTTTTGAGATGGAGTTTTGTTCTTGTTGCCCAAGCTGGGGTGTAATGGTGCGATCTCAGCTCACTGCAACCTACGCTTCCCGGGTTCACACGATCCTCCTGCCTCAACCACCAGAGTAGCTGGGATTACAGGCATGTGCCACCACACCCAGCTAATTTTGTATTTTTAGTAGAGATGGGGTTTCACCATGTTGGTCAGGTTGGTGTCGAACTTCCGACCTCAGGTAATCCACCTGCCTCAGCCTCCCAAAGTGCTGGGATTACAGGCATGAGCCACCATACCCAGCCTCATTTTCTATTTTAAAAATTTCGTTATAAGAACACAATATGAGGCTATGAGTAGACACTCTTAGATTTCTAAGTGTACAATACAGTACTGTTATATGTAGGCACAATATAGCAAACTTCTAAAAATTATTCATCTTGCATAGGTGAAATTTTATACCTGTTGATTAGCAATTTTCCATTCTCCCTTCCCTTAGCCCCTGGAAACCACAATTTTATTCTTTTTATTGGACTCCTAATGTATGTCAGGCTCCAGAGTCTTGGCAAGTTGCAAAGTCCTTAAGTAGTTGATAGGCAATTTAAAACAAGTACAGCATAAGCTCTCCAGTCATTCAATGTTTAATTTAGGGACTGGAACATTTGAGAAATAATATGTATTTCATTTTACCTCTCCTGTCTGCCATACCTGCATAACACATTAGAAATTGGCAGAAAATTGACAAGGAGAAAATGAACTCCAGGATGTGCTTTTCATCTCAAGTACTAAAAGTCATCACAGTTTGGAGCTCAGGGGATATGTGTTATCTCCCACAGAATGGAAAAAATGTTCAGAATCTTCAGATCTTATAGTTGGAATGAATCAGCTAGGCACTGTGGCATGCACCTGTAGTCCCAGCTGCTGGGGAGGCTGAGGCAGGAAGATCGCTTGAGCTCAGGAGTTCAAGGCTGTAGTATGCTATAATCAGGCCTACAAATATCACTGTATTCCAGCCTGGGCCACACACTGAGACTCCGTCTCCAAAAAGGGGAAAAAAAAAAAAAAAAAAAAAAAGGAATCAAAGTGTGTCATTTTGTTCAAAATTCTAACTAATGTAAACCACTTTGTACACTATCCCTGCAGCTGGTCATCAGATATCCAACATTAATATTTCTAGTAACAGGTTTTCACTACTTGCAAGACAGGTCACTTGGTTACTTGTCAAAGCAGAAAAATTTTCTCTTTCCTTAGCTTCAATGGAATCTATCATTCTTATTATGAAGCTATTTCTCTGGATAATCTTTCTGATTCTTCTTTGATGGTACTGTAAACCCAAAAAATTAGTAACAGGTCTCACTTAATTTAGAAAGTTTATTTTGCCAAGGTTAACACAGCCTCAGGAAGTACTGGCGACACGTGCCCAAGGTGTTTGGGGCACAGCTTGGTTTTATATATTTTAGAGAGACATGAGACATTAATCAATATATGTAACAAGTACATTGATTCTTTCCAGAAAGGCGGGGACAACTTAAAGCAGGGAGGGGCCTCCAGGTCACAGGTAGGTAAGAGACAAATGGTTGCATTCTTTTGAGATTCGTTTGATATTGTGAATCAGAATATGCATCTATCTCAGTGAGCAGAAGGATGAGTTTGAATAGAATAGAAGGCAGGTTTGCTCTGAACAGTTTCCAGCTTGAATTTTCCTTTTAGTTTAGTGATTTTGAGGGCCCAAGATATTTTCCTTTCACAGTACTTTTACTGTTATTCAGGGTTATGATATGGTCCTCCTTCCCTTCTGAATCTACACACCCTCCATAATTCATTTCTCTGATTCTTAGGATTCAGCTTCAAATTCTAACATATACAGAACCATCATTTTTTTTCTGAGTTTCAGATCTACTTATCTCTCTGGCCACTGAATGGTATCATTTGA